>NC_090817.1:47056730-47681730 GCF_000390325.3 Nicotiana tomentosiformis
ACTAATAGAAATCATGCCTATATGGATTACACATACCTCACTCGTATACTGTTCAAGCATGTTAATCCAAAGTGTTTGCCCCGCTTGTTTCTATGTTACTATTGTGCACTTAGACACCATGCTTATATGATGTGACGACATATGCTTTGTCAATCTAGATATCATGCCTATAGGACCCCAATTAATCAATTAATTAGTTGCTCCTGTTACGCTCCTCTTTAGATATCATGCCTATAGGATCTTAATCAACTAATCAAATACTTTGTTACTTTGTCGCATTACCACACTTATACGACATTTCGATGAAGATAAAAATATATAAAATCAATTTCACTGCTAGAAACCATCCCTATAGGATACTATCATTTGCCTAAGAAGCATGCCTATAAAATTAGCACTGGTAATTCGGATCGTTTCAATGCCTCATCGCACAAACAATAAGAGATCATGCCTATAGGACTTGATGCTTTCAATCTGCATATGCATTAGTCTACAAGCTGCAGTATTGCTTGTATAATGCTAAAATCAGAGTCACATAGAAGCTATGTCTATAGGATTTAATGATTCAATAATGTCTTAATTCTGAAACTGTCTACTGCATAACCTAAAATCTGTTTGCGCGCCTTTGTTGCTATGTGTGGAGGCTAGCTTGAGAAGCTTATTGCCTTTATGTGTAGTCCTACATGTTTTGAATGCACGCCTAGTTTTTATCATTTTGAGCAACCTAAGGAAAGTCTAGAACCACATAAATAGTAGTTCCAAAGCGTCTTGGACCATAGGCATGGGACAGGTAGTGCACGCATAGGATGCGACCCAAAATTGAACTAGAGTGCCTTTAAGTAACAACTTTAACATAGTAATCGGGTAGTGGAAAATGATAGTTTGTGCCCGCTGAATAATGTGAGCAACCCCTACACTAAGTGAGTTGTGAAGTATTATTTATGTTGCACGGGGTGATCCTTTAGGCTAAAAAACTTAGGACCCCCCTTCCCTTTATATGTTTGCTAAAAGAACTTAGTCATTAAATATAGACCAACGCAGTTATACTCTCGTAATCTTTAAGATTTGTACTGATTATTTGTATAGTGTAATTCTTATGGGTTATATCACGACCCAAAACTCACTATAGGTCGTGATGGCGCCCAACGTCGCTGTTAGGCAAGCCAACAGTGAACTAACAACTTAATTAATCATTTTTATTATTTTTGGAATCATGAATCTTGTTATGAGGAGACGTAAATACATTAGAGTAGTAGATAAATGTAATTTAAATATTATACAAGTAAAAGAGTATCGAGGTTAAGCAAACCAAAAATGAATTCTAGAACATCCCAAAATCTGGTGTCACAAGTGCACGAGCATTTACTAAGGAGTACAGTGATAATACAACATCTTCCCGGATTGTAAATAAGATAGGATAAAGTAAATAGTACGATGGAGACTCTCTGGGCTGTGATACGTAGCCTGAAATGCAACTCACCATAAAGTCTCCTCAGCCGTTGCGCCTACGCGCCCATATGACCATCAAATGAACCTGTCAGATCCTGCACATTTAGTACAGAAGTGCAGCATGCGTACATAAATCAACGCGTACCTAGTAAGTATCTAGCCTAACCCCAGAGAAGTAGTGACGAGGGGTCGACATCGACACTTACTAGTAGTCCCATAAAGCAATATGATAAATCGTAAGCAGATATGAAGCACTACATATAATGGGATAAAACGGTTACCAACATATTCTTTTAAAATTCATTTAACGATATAAACTTATCAATCTCGTATCCTATCTCAATAGCTCGGAAAATATCAAGTGCCAATATCAAAGGAATGAGGAATACCATATAAAATGCCAGGCATCTGTTAAAGTATAATCTCGTGAATATTCGGACTGCTAGCGATATAACGCACGATTATGCCGAGGTCGTACCGCCCGATCGTGAATAATGTGTACACTGCCAAGGGTCGAGCGGTATGAACCAAAGATGCATCTATTATACTGACGAGGCATTTGGCCCCTCTCCATAAGAAAGGAAGGAAATTATCAAATTACAAGACACGTGCTTACAATACAGCACATGAGCACAAAGTGAATATAACCTTTACCGTTTCTCAAGTAACTTGCCAACAACTCAATGTGATAAGGCTCGGCCTAATATATATATTTCTAAATCAGTTACAATTATAAAATTCAATTAATTAAGCCAGTAGAATGAGTTCAATTAATTCAAATATTACATGATAAAGTCCGAAGTCTACCCATACATAAACATGCTTTATCTACGTACAGACTCTCGTCACCTCGTGCGTACGTAGCACCCACAACTAGTAGTATAGTACATAACAATTACATCCTCTAGGGGTAATTTCCCCCTCACAGGGTTAGACAGGAGATTTACCTCGCTCCGAACTTCCATAACCGGCTCGAACGCCTCTCTAACACCTCACCTCAAAGCCAAACGTTCCGAAACTAGTCAAACAACGTGCAAATCAATCAAAATATACCCCAATGCTTACAATTTAACAATTTATAATGATTCCCAACTCCGCTCGAAAAGTGAATAAAGTCAACCCCCGGGCGCACGTGCCTGGATTCCAAAAATTTTCGAAGATAACCATTACCTATAATATTACGAACTCAAATATATAATTTTTTCCAAATTCCACGTCCAATTTTGTGGTCAAAATCGAAAAATTCCAAATTCTAGCTTTTCTACAAAATTCCAAATTTCTACTAATTTCCATGTTTAAATCCATATATAAATCATGTATTTAACTCACAATGTGTAGGAATCTCTTACCTCAAGATTGATGATGAAAATGGCTCCTCCAAATCTCCCCAAAAATCGCCCAAGCAAGAGAGGAATGAGGGAAATGAGCAAAAGTCCCGATTTAAAACAAGTCTGCCTAGGTCCTTCTTCTTCGCGATCGCGGAAAATGCTTCGTGATCGCGAAGCACAAATTCAAGCTGCCAAAAATTAAACCATCACGAACGCAAAAAGCCAAGCATGAGCGCAATGCATAGGGATTCAACTCTTCGCGATCACACCCCTCCTCACGCGATCGCGATGAATAAACGCGTAACATCAGGCCACCCCTCCTTCCTTCTTTGCGAATGTAGTACCACCCTCGCGTTCACGTAGTACAACTGACCACATCACTACGATCACTACGACCGCATAGAACATTTTCACTAGTCGCTCCAAACAACTCTTCGCGATCGCGGACTTCCACACGCGATCGCGTACAAGGAAACCAGCAGCAGTCATGACAGCAACATCAGCAAATCCCCCAAGTCTAATTTCAATCCGTTAACCATTCAAAATCCACTCAAGGCCCCCGGGAGCTCAACACTAAAAACATGAATCGACGATCGAAACCATTCTTTAAACTTTCAAACTTATAAACATCGACGAACACGTCCGATTCATACATAAACACTATGGAATGATCCCAAACTTTATGTACAAGTTATAAATCACAATACGAACCTATTTCAAGGCTCGAAACCTCAAACTAACATCGATAACATCAAAATCCACTGCAAACCAAACTTATGAAAATTCTAAAACATTCAAAATGCGAACTTTCCATAATAAGCTATGAAATGATCCCGGACCACCAGATACTCAACTCGAACACACATCCAAGTCTGAATTCATCATACAAACCTATTGGAATGTTCAAATCCCGATTCTGAGGTCGTTTACTCAAAAGCCAAACCTTAGTCAACTCTTCCAGCTTTAAGCTTCTGAAATGAGAACTTTCCATCCGAATCAACTCTGAACTTATCGAAATTCAATTCTGACCACACATACAAGTCATAAAACATAAAGTGAAGCTACTCACGGCCTCAAATCGCCGAACAATGCACTAGATCTCAAAATGACTAATCGGGTCGTTACAGGTTATGTTATAATAGAACCTTCAGCTTCCACGTCTATCTTCACTTATATGATCACCTAGCTTATTTATCTAATCCACATAGTGTAAAATTCGGATGGGAACCACAGTTGTGGATCTCAGAGAGTGCCTAACACCTTCTCTTTGAGGTAATTGAGCCCTTACTCGATCTTTGGTAACGTAGTCTAGTCAAAAGGAGTTATTTTCAAATAGGTGCCCTAATGCACCTTTAAATTCGGTAGGTGGTGACTTTTCTCTTTTAATACCCTTTTAAAAGAGTTGTCATAAGTCGAAACCCGCTTTCGTGAGAAAATGGGGTGCAATAAGTATCTTTTCTAAACTTTGTTGAGGCACTAGTTTCCTGAATTATTTATGATAGCTACGTGCTATAGGTGCACATATGTGTGGGGTTTGATCCCATGTGCGAGCAACAGAATTGACTGTTAAGCTTTAAGGTATAATGTTTCTTATATTTGTAGTATTGTTGTGAACTATTTGAGCCACGCTCGAAGTTACATAGAGGCTAATTCCTTGAATGAATATGATAAATGTTATTTCCATGATGAAATTGCCGATTTGAGCTATGATAGCATACTTTGCACATGCCTACACTTTAGCATGTTATATATACCATTCCCGGAGCATGAGATATGTTATTCCTTCATGATATACATATATTCTTGAATATTTGCTTTTGTGTGATATGATTTGGACTGGGTGCCTATGACCATGTTAGGCGAATTATGTTGTATGCATGTGACCATGTCAGGCGGACTATGATATTGAGCTTGTGACCACATTGGGCTGGTAGCACGTTGAATTGCCCATGCTTGCATGTGGATATAGATCCATCCCCTAGAGTCACTCTCTCATGTTTCTCGCTTGATGGTATATACACGGATATCAAGGAAAACGGATCACTGATTTATGTGCATATCACCTTATTATGTTGTATTATTGATTGAACAGAGAACTTGAGTAATTGCACACACACGCATCTAGAGGGTTCTTTCTGTGCTTTAGGACATGATCACATTATTGTTCTGTACCTGTTAAATTGATGAAACTATACAGGTTATTGCAAGTATTATTTATAATTCTCGCTTAGTTTACCTCGCCGAGGTTAGTTATGATACTTTCTTACAATGAGTCGGTTGTACTCATGCTACGCTCTACACTTAATTATGTAGATACATGATCAGTTATTGTAGATGAGTTGCTTGTTTAGTTGAGTATCGGGAGACGAGGTAGAGGTGTATTCTTGCTCGCAGTCTTGGCTTGTCTTTTCTTATGTACTGTTGTTTATAGTTCAGACAATATTGTTATTTAGCTTTCAGACTTGTATTCTGTCGTAGAGCTCATGACTCTGTATTTACCAGTTTTCTGGGGGGTTTATCATGTATTAGCGATATTTTGTTATGTTGAGGTTTCAGACTTATATTATTTTTACAAATTCTGTTATTTTGGTTCTTTATTGTTATGTCCGGCTTGCCTAGAAACTTTCCGAACCTCTATATATGTAAATTATTCTTTAATTAATGCACTTTGGATAGATATAATTTGTAAAGAAATTATAATTGAACTATTATACGTTTCTTTGATAGACTTAGGCCTTGTAGTCATTTGGGCTTGGCTCGCATAATTTGTGCTTCAAGACCATGACTCTAAAGATGGTCTTTAGTTATTAATCGAATGATAACTCATTTTCCAGCACAAATATTTCTTTGTACTGGTACAATAATTTTCTTATGTCATAAACGTTTTGACACATTTTCTTATGCCACATTCATTCGTTATTCATCAAATTAATTCTTTTACTTTATTCATTGCATACTATGGTTGTTCAAAGATTATCGTTTTCCTGCTTTATCAATCATTTAGAGTAAATTTCTTCTTTTTTTTTACATATGGTTTTTCATTTAAATAATTAAACCATGGACATAAATCAATTCTTTTCAAATTTATTTCCTTTAATTAACATTAAAAGAATTTATCTCTACATATTTTGAACATTTTTTTAAATCCTCTAAAAAGGAAATATAATTTTATATACTTTATTCACAATCTTTGTATGTATACCATTACATAGGTGTTTAAACTCTATCATGTGACACTCACGATTAATCACTCTTTTTTCGAACTACTTTCACATTCTTTATATATATATCAAATTAATCATTCTTTACCTAATCCCTCCTTTATTTCATCGAGTCCACCGGAACCACACTTTGTGGATCTTGAGGGATGCCTAACACATTCCCCTCGAGATAATTTGAACCCTTACCTAGAATCTCAACAGTTTTGCCGACCATAATTTAAGTGTATATTATATAGTGTAGTATAAGTGTCCTAGTATACCTTAAATACTATGTGGCGACTCTAAACTCTAAATGACCTTGTAGAGTAAGTTGTATGTTGTTTTGACTTGTGCAAATGAGGATGCAATAACATGGCGACTCTGTTGGGGATATTTCTTCAGGTTCTATCCACAGCAGACTTGATCAATTGCTTGAAGGATTACAGGTTCTCCAATACTCCAATTTATATTCTTTATGTCACATGCTTCAAGCCGTATATTCTTTGCTTCAAGTTGTATATTCATTGCTTTAGTTGTGTATTCTTTGCTTCAAGTTGTATATTGTTTGCTTCAAGTCTATATTCTCCGTCGCATGCTTTAATTAGTATTCTTTGTTATGCGCTTCTAGCGATATATCCTTTGTCACATGCTCCAAGTCGTATATTCTTTGTCATGCGCTTCAAGCCGTATATTCATTGTCATGTGCAGCAAGTCATATATTCTTTGTCACACAGATGCTCATGTTGTATATGCTTTCGCATATGCCCATGTTGTATATTCATTGTCATATACTCTTGGTGTTGCCTTATTAAATTTTATCACGTTTCTGTCGACTCTTTGTCGTACAAAATCACACACCAAGTCATGTGAGGGTTGTCTTTTCACCCTTCCAAATCTTTTTCAAAACTCTTTAGTTTTAGAGAATGGCATATGAGATCAACTACGTACCATCTCACAGTTGTCCTTAACTCATGCTCAAATCTAGGTAAATATACTCTTAGAATTCCTAGGTCACTGTACATATGATCTTGCGGCTTGCTTTAGCTGGATTGATTGTCACATAACTTTACTTGTTACATAGTCTTCGTATGTTGCCCATTCTCTATTTGTTATATATTCATTGTCTACTATGTTATGTATTCTTCATCTATTATATGTACCTTCTATTTGTTATCCAATATTAGGTTCTCTTTATCTGATTATACTCTGGTTGACTTGTAATGAACATTTGACCTTTCAAATACACATGCCCATTCCCGTCTTAATGACCCTCCATCACAATCGTACCATCATTTGGACTCTACCATCTTTTTCAATGATATGTCAATCCAATTTGGTATACCTTCCACTGATTTGACGTATTCTTCTCAATTATACTTTACATTTTTGTTGACTTCCGTCATTTGAAACAGATCCATGTGCCATTCTACCATCTATCTCTTATTCAGAAGCTACCGATCTCCACCCACCCACCCAAAAATTATTGCTCATAATCACAATTCTTCTCAAAGAACAATTACTCATTCATGACAACCGCACAGATTCCATATAGTTCCAGTAATTGGCCCGAACTACGTATTGACCTGATTATTGCCCTAGCAAGATACGTAAGCAACCCTACATAAGGGTTCGGTCTTCCCACTATTTCAAATTAATTACTTCAGTAATGGAAACTGGGGCAATCCTTTTGGAATAGTGTAATGCTTCTCTCAACCCAGAAATCTCCAAGAGCGTCATCTATATTTCACCCAAAATCCAAACATCAAAATACCAAGCCAACCTCACTCTGATTTTCACTCGACTCAAATCCCAAGATATGGGATGCAAGTCTTTTCTTCACATATCTGGCTACGAAGCCCTGATGTTCCCTCCTTCTTTTCAAATTCAAGGATTCAATACAAGTCAACCCACTTTTGTCACAGGGGAAAGTAAGTTAGCTAGCCTTGGAGGGGCGTGAGGTTCGCACGACTCAAACGAACAAAGAAGAACGAGCGAAACCTCGATCCAACAAGAATCAATTCCCATCTCTCGAACTAAAAGTTTTCTTTGAACATAGGAGGGACAATATCATCTCTGGAACCATCATGGAATGCCGACATCGCTTTCCTGATCACAATCGGCTACCCCACAAGCTATACGGCATAACCCTGCACCTTATAAATTTTATTACTTTACCTGAGAGGGTCTCTAATATTTTCTCCTCTGAGTTTTGTAGGAATATCATCCTGGGCACTTTTCGAGAGATAACATCCATCCTCGAACATTGTATAACATCAGTCAGATAATCAAGGGAGCAGTGGTTTTACAATGAACTCCATCATTGTTGATGACTTCGCTTCTCTCACCACTTTTCTATATTTAGATCGGAGAATCGTTCCTGATTGTCAACCGGGGATGATCATTAGATGGTTCCTGTGGATAGCCAAAAGGTGCATTATCATGGGACTACATGGGAAATAGCATCTGACATCGGACATTGCGGAATATCAATCGAACAATCAGGGGAGTGTTAGTTGTAGAATTACATTTTTTAGTTCTAATATTTTATGATGGCACTACTCACACTATATTTCTATATCTTGATAGGATAATCTCCCTGGTTAACAGCCGGGGATGATCACCAAATGGTTCTCGTGAACAGTGGGAAGATCGCAACAAAACATCCCTGCAATCAATTAGGAGACAACCACAATAACTGTCCTGCATATAGTCAGGGGCATCGAAGCAACTGTTCGAAGGAGCAACTGGGGAACATCTTCTGAATGGAGTCACTCTTCAACTCCAAAGATACCACCCAATCATGGGCACAATGAGGCATCGCTCCAAGTTTGTCTATACTCTTGCATTTTTATACATATTTTTAGTGTTGTCAATATTCATTGTTTCAAATCTGTCAAAAAGGCAAAAATATGGGAGAGTAAGAAGTTTTGTGAATCATACATCTCATACTCTCCACCCTTCGTGAACTACGCGTACTTGATTCTTGACCTTGTGTCAAGATACGTAGGCATCCTGTAATAGGTCTTGTTTTCATCGTCCTTAGTTAGACGAGTCGGTAAAAAAAAAGAGAAACCTTTCCTCGGGTTTGGTCCGATCTATCCAAAATCACAAAAGGAAAACAAAGAGAAACCAAAAAAAATATATATCATCATCAATATATTGACTTGGTTGGTACCAACACAGTTAGGAGTGTGCATAGGAATGACACAAGTGTTAAAGTGGTACGAGGGAGAGGTTCAGCTTTGTGGTAAACAATAGATTCTTGTGGTACCTCTTAAGTATGCTTTAGTGATGCTTGAAAATCTCGTGTTTACAGTTAGGATAAGAACAAAGTCGACTTTATTGTCTCTTGTGTATTGTGTGGTGAGATTTAGATTAAAGATTTATTGCATTGCGTTGCTGATCTAGAAATTGGCCCGAATATTTTTTGACAAAATCCTGAGTGACGCTTCATTTAGGGAAGGATCGTAGGCCTTCTTTGACCCATTTGGGCCTTTCAAGCCTACCAAATGACATTCATCCCTAGCATTTATCATTTTGAGCCTTAAGCCTATTTCTTGGACAACCACATCTTAGCATACCTTTCTTTGTGCTTAAATGCACAACTCCTCTCTTGTCCCTACCGCCTCAAGCGCACTGGTAGCGTGAAACTTTGGGCGAGGACTAACGTGAAGGCGACAAGCATGCAAATAACTAAAGAGGCAAAGTCCAAGACAATCAAAGATATGACTTCAGGAAAAGAAAAAAAAATGAACTTCGCAAATTTAAAAGGAGGATCGAACAAGAAGGAGAAAACTTCTGCAAATTTGAAGGAAAAAAAAAACTCTACAAATTCAAAGAAGAGGAACTCCAACAAAAAGAAGGGAAAAACACTTCCATAGCATGAGAAACCTCAAAAGGAAAAGGAAAGAAAAAAAAAAGAAAAGTCCAAAAAGGAAGCGAAACCTCCTGCAATTTCAAAAAGAAGTCAAAGCAAAGAAAGGGATATCAAGCCGAACAAGATCAAGCCCTGAAGCATGGTTTGAATGCTGGAGACACGGACACAGTGCAGTGCTCAAGGAGGAATTAGTCACTTTTATCCCAAATGAACATCTTAACTGACCCCAATATACATTAAAATCCAGTCCCTACATGATCCTATTTCAAGTGTTCTTACATTAGTAGATACTCACATAAAGGTCAAGCATATAGTATCATTGTACTGACCCAACCAGTCGTTTTGAGCTCTAGCAGATCGTTTAGCAGTTTGAGGCCTGGAGTAGCTTCACTTCAGGTATTATGATTTGTGCGTGTGGTCAAAATTGAATTTCGGGAAGTTCAAAGTTGATTTGGAAAGCAAATTCTAATCTCGGAAGCTTTAAGTTGGAAAAATTAACTAAGTTTTTACTTTTGAGTAAACGACCTTGAAATTGGGATTTAAAGGTTCCTATAGGTTCGTACGGTGATTTCGGACTTGGGCGTATGTTCGGGTTGAGTATCGGGTGGTCTAGATGCATTTTGGCGCTTATTATGAAAGGTTGGCAATTTTAAGTTTTAAGAATTTCATAAGTTTGGTTTGAAGTAGATTTTTATGTTATCGATGTTCGTTTGTGGTTCTGAGCCTTGGAATAGGTTTGTATTGTGATTTGAAACTTGTATGTAAAATTTAAAGTCATTCCGGATTGATTTGGTACGTTTCAGAACAAGATATAGAATTTGGAAATTTGAAAATTTATAAGTTGATTCGAGGCGCGATTCATAATTTCAATGTTGTTTGGTGTGATTTGAGGCCTTGACTAAGTTTGTATTGCATTTTTAGACGTGTTGGTATATTTGGTTAAGGTCCGGAGGGCCTCGGGTGGACTCCGTATGGTTGACGGATCGATTTTTTGACTAAGCAAATGCTGGGATTTTTCTGGTTGATGATGCGATCGCTACTGCGGAAGCTCGGTTGCATAAGCGACATCATAGAAGCAAGGATCGCATTATAGAAGCAAGGAAAGCTGGCTAGGGAAGGCTTTGCAGGAGCGAAAAATGGAACGTGTTTGCGGCTTCGCAAAAGCAACAGAGTGGTTGCATAAGCGAGCTGGAGCGTAGAGGCGACTATGGCTTCGCACCTGCGGTTGCATAGAAGCGGGAGGGAGTCCATAGGTACGATGGGACTGCTGACCAGCGGACTTCGCAGATGCGCATTTGTGGTCGCAGATGCGAAGATTTTGTCCGCGGAAGCGAAAACTAGGCAGAACATAAGGGATCGAACTTGGTAATTTTGTCATTTTCATTTGGGATTTTTGGAGCTCGGTTCTTCGGCGATTTTGAGGATTTTTCATCATGAAACACAAGGTAAGTAATTTCCCACTTGTTGTGAGCTAAATATAATATTTTTTTGTTGATTTAAGGAGGAAAATTTAGGAAAATTGTGGGATTTTTGTAAAAAAAACCTAGAATTGATAATTTTAGATTTTGACCACGATTTTGGAAATGGAATTAGGAATAAATTATATATTTGAGTTCGTAATGTTATGGGTAAGTTTTATCTTCGAAAAGTTTAAGAATCTGGGTGCATAGGTTCGAGGGTTGACTTTGTTGGCTTTTGAGCGAAGTTAGGAATTATTATAAATTGTTAAATTATACGTATTGGGGTATATTTTGATTGGTTTGCACATTGTTTGACTAGTTTTAGAGAGTCAGGCATCGGTTTGAGGTGTTTGAGTGGCGTTGTAACCGGTTATGGAACTTAATTCCCTTTTACAATGTTAGAAAGGAGACTTACCTCGCTCCGAAGTTCATAACCAGCTCTTAAGCCATTCAATCAACTCAAATCGATGCCCAACGCTCCAAAACTAGTCAATAAATGAGCAAATCCATAAATATATACTCAAATACTCACTATAATCCAATTTATAACAATTCCCAACTTCGTTCGAAAAGTCGATAAAAACCACCCTCGGCCCCACGTGCCTGGATTCTGAAAAGTTTTGAAGATAAACTTTACCCATAACACCACAAACTCAAATATATAATTTATTCTCCATTTTATGCCCAATTTTGTGATCAAAATCCAAGAATACCAATTTCTAGATTTCGCACCAAAACCCCACAATTTCTATATATTTTCATGTCTAAATCCATATATAAACCATCTATTTAACTCACAATATGCGGGAATTACTTGCGTCATAATAGATGATGAAATCTCCTCTTTAAAAGCTCCAAAATCGCCCAACCAAAATGAAATGTGGAGGAAAATGGCCAAATCCGGTATATAAAACTTCACTGCCCAGGTCCGCCTTTCTTCGCGATCGCGGAAAGACCATCGCTATCGTGAAGGCCAAAGACACACTATCCCCAAATTTCCTCTACGCGTTCGCGAAGCTTTCCTCCCTCACTGCTTCGCGTTCGCATACCCAGCCTCGCGTTCACGTAGGCCAAACATCCTCAGGCCTGGTCCAAATTTCTTCTACGCGTTCGCGACTCCCCACTCGCGTTCGCGTAGGTTCCTCAAGTTCTTCACGACATTCACGTCCTTAAGAATGCATTCGCATAAGGCAAACAAAATCCATGGTCCATCAGTTCCTTCTTCGCAATCGCGTACATCCACCCGCGATCGCGATGCACAACACCAGATGCCCCAAATAACTCTACGCGATCGCGGACTTCCGATCGCGATCGCATATAAGGAAACCAGCAACAGTCATGACAACAACTTCAGCAGATCCCCTGAGTCGAATTTCAATCCGTTAACCTTCCGAAATCCACCCGAGGTCCTCGGAACCCCAACCAATCATACCAACCAGTCTCATAACACATTACGAACTTGCTCGAGCCTTCAAATCACATCAAACAACATCAAAATTATGAATCGCACCCCAATTCAAACTTAATGAACTTTGAAACCTCAAACTTCTTCAATCGATGCCGAAACCTACTAAATCACATCCGATTGTCCTCAAATTTTGCACACAAGTCACATTTGACATTACTGACCTACTATAACTTCCGGAATCAAATTTTGACCCCGATATCAAAAAGTCCACTTCCGGTCAAACTTCTCAAAAACCTTTAAATTTCTAGCTTTAGCCACATGACTCCAAAATGACCTACGGACCTCCGAATCCACTTCCGGACGCGCTCCCAATTCCAGAATCACCATACGGAGCTATTCCCAGAGTCAGAATCCTAAACGGACATTGAGAACATTGAAATGCAGTTCAACCCAAACTTATGAAATTCTTTAAAAATGTCAACTTCCACAATAGGAGCCGAAACGCTCCCGGGTCATCCAAAACCCGATCCGGACATATGCCCAAGCCCAAAATCATCATACGAACCTGTTGGAACCTTCAAATCCCAATTTTGAGATCGTTTACTAAAAAATCCAACCTTAGTCAATTCTTCCAACTTAAAGCTTCCGAAATGAGAATTTTCTTTCTAAATCAACTTAGAACTCCCCGAATCTCAATTCCGACTACGCGTACAAGTCATAATCCCTGAAGTGAAGTTGCTTATGGCCTCAAACTGCTGAACGACGCGTTAGAGCTCAAAAAGACCAGTCGGGTCGTTACATTCTCTCCCACTTAAACATACGTTCATCCTCGAACGTGCTAAGAACTGTGCTGGAGTTGTTCAAAATCGCTGTTTAGTACCTCATGCACCTACCCGTGCTACCACAGCTCAGTTGAGCACATTAGCTCGATCAAATATGAAAGTATTCTCTTTTATTTAGGCAAATAAGACTTAGATCCCAGTTCCAACACCCGAAATTCTCTGCCATGCCGGCTTCCCACATACGAACTCCGTATCAATCACCACACGATGTACTAGAACATGACTGCATACCTTTGCTGAATTCATACCATGCACCGTAACATTCACATGACCATAATAATATTCTCCGATCATAATAGCCGAAATCTCACGAATCTGATGCTCACAATACACCTCATGACATATATAAGTCTCGTTTCAACTCTGGCAATACCGCCACGACGGAAGAGATGTGTAGAAATTCATAACCAACTGTCGAGTCAACAAACCATTGAACCTATCCTCTTTACTAGAATCATCACCTCATTATGAACCAAAATAATGGTATTTGCTCTTTACTATACTTCATATAATCCGATCGTACTGATCCCGGATCCAATAATTTCGTCTCACCCAGTATAAGATGTTCAGGCAATAAGCCACCTCAGACGCTGCCAAAAGTCTCATGTGATGCCACGATATGCCAATAAGTAAACGCGACGTGATACATAAGGAAAATGAATTCTGGAAGGGACTACTCAACCCACGTGTCTAATTAGACAACCGAAAAAGTGTCATGAACCTTCCTCAGAAAAATGGAACACAAAATACACAAAATAGAATATAGGGGATTGTACTCAACATCACACTGTTGCGGCGTGCAACCCGACCCAAACAACATACCCGTGGTGGCGTGCCACCCGATCCACACAAAATAAAACAAAATCTGTAAGGAAATACTTACTGAGATAGAATGCTCATTATTACAAAATACCCGAATATCGGCCATAAGCACGCTAAGTGCATAGTATCATCCCTAGGGAGACAGATAGCGCTATACGCTATAAAACTCAAGCACAACTACGGTGAGATATATGATCTGCATCTCGAGAGCCATCCTGCTCACATAACACCACCGCTGTGCGGGAACTCAGCACATTGTATAAATATTCAAGCCGTCTCACAGTCCACATGGCATAATATATATTTAACACACGAAATAGTTGGCGACGAAATTAACATCCAACGTCCGAATACTCCTCCACAAGGAGCGCTAAGCTGAAATGAACACATCCGGCCTGATATAGAGCCCACATTCATATTTAAATCCATCCACGGACCTCAAGCCGATTCGGATCGCACCGTACTAGTCTAATAATCTTTCAAGGGCTCATAATAACCCTTTTTCCCATAACACACAAGAACAACCATCATAACCGGAACAAACCTGTACAGTCCACAATCAAATGAACCGAGCACCCTCCAAGAATAAATCCTCACATGAACAATAGTACCGAAATCTCCATACTTGGTTCCAATCTTCGATCAATCAAGTGACTACATGTCACACTTATACAATCTCTCCGTGGGACGTGCTCTCACGACCTTTCGCACTAGATAACAAGTCTGCACATCCATACCACCGGCCGCACAATTACTGTAAAGCAAATAAAAAATCCTAAATCACTACTCATTCCTCTTACACAGGACACTGATCACAGGTGACGCTAAAGACAATACCAGCTTACTCTAACCATCTAAATCCATTCCCGCTCATCCGAGCTCTTGACATTCTTATCGACACCAAACTGCAACCTTGATCCGCAACTTCCGAATCTCATGCCGACCACTGCACTTAATCATGCCAATGCACAAGAGTACAAGAATTTTATCTTAACTTCAAAACTATTAATAGTGTAAACACTTCATCACATAGAAACCTTTTACTTAACTCATTCCAAGAGAACCATCGCAACACGTGACTGAATCCTCTTATTCGCAGTAAATACCAATCTCAAGTAGTGGTCTAAAACACCATAACCCCTACGGGATCCATCTGCACATAACATGCCATAATACTCGAAAGCCTCCAATCGAATACGCAGGGAGAAACATCCCGCTCTACATCATTAGTGCCATTAAAATTCCTCGATTCCAATTTATAATAAGCACTTTGCATCGCGTAAGATTGAATAGGAAGGAAATGAAGGAATAAGCCTCAAAGGAATCAAATTGCACGATGAGAAATCAAGAAAGGAAGTGCTCCTAATAGCCCTGTAGCCTCTCGAAGATAAGTGCAGACATCTCCGTACTGATCCGCAAGACTCTACTAGACTCGCTCATGACTAGTGTGACCTAAGTGAACCTAGTGCTCTGATACCATGTTGTCATGACCCAAAATCTATAAAGGTCGTGATGGCGCCGGACTCCACTGTCAAGAAAAACCAACAATAAATACTTAATTAAATCCTCATTTTTATATTTTTGAAATCGTAAATTTACTTCAATTTATCTAGTAAAATATGAATTTATAGAATAAATAACAATATTTTCCAATTCCAATAGTGAACATCCCATAATCATCCCAGAACCCGGTGTCACAAGTGCACGAGCCTTTTCTAGAAATTTAAAATAAAATACAATAACTGTCCGGAATACAACTTGGACTGGAAAGAAAATACTCTTGGAGATATACCTAGCACCGTGCAATTGGTCAAACAAGTCATCTATCCTTGGCAGTGGGTACTTACTCTTGATTGTGACCTTGATAAGCTATCGATAGTCAATACACATTCTCAGTGATCCATCTTTCTTTCTTACAAAAAAGACCGGCGCGCCCCAAGGAGACACACTCGGCCGGATAAAACCTTTTTCTAACAAATCTCTCTATTATTCCTTTACCTCCTTCAATTCTATCGGTGCCATTCTGTAGGGTGGAATAGATATAGGATGCGTGTCTGGCATCACATTAATCCCAAAATCAATCTCCCTGTCTGGTGGGATCCCAGGGAGTTCATCCAGAAAGACTCCCGGAAATTCATTCACAACGAGCACGGACTCAAGTGTAGGCGCCTCAACATCGGTGCCAGTAACCCGGACCAAATGGTAAATACACCCTTTGTTGATCATTTTAGTGACCTTAAGGTAAGAAATAAACCTACCCTTCATTACTACATCATCACCCTTCCACTCAATAACTGGCTCATTTGTAAATTCGAACCTAACAGTTCTGGTTCGGCAATCAAGCTTGGGAAAACATGAATAAAGCCAATACATCCCCAATATCACATCAAAATCGACCATTCTAAATTCAATAAGATTGGCCACGGCGTCCCGACCACGCAACGTGACAACACAATCCCTATAAACCCGCGCGGCCAAAATAGACTCACCAACCGGAGTAGATACAGAGAACGGCTCATGAAGTTGTTCCGGTTCTATCCCAAATTCCATAGCAACATAAGGAATGACATATGACAAAGTGGAATCGGGATCAATAAGAGTATATACATCATGGGATTGGACAGACAATATACATGTGACAACATTTGGAGAAGCCTCTGAATCATGATGCCTCCTCCTAGCATAAAATCTTCTGGGCCCTCCCGAATTTTTTGCACCACCCCTAGCTTCACCATGCCCTGCGGGTGCTGGGGTGCCTAGAGCTGGAGGTGCTGTGGATGTAGTAACTGCAGAATTATTTGGCTGTGCCACACCTCTGCCCATATTTCGGCGGGACGAGCGCCAATCTCTCTGAATGTGACCCCTCACACCGCACCCATAGCATATAGGTAGGTCCATGAAGAAGGACCCAAAGTGCATCCTCCCAAACTTAGGGCATGGGAGACTCCGCTGCTGAAACCTTCTGTCGGGCCGACCCTACTGATGGTGTCCCCTATTTCCCTTACTGGGTCCAGATGAATGTGCACTCATCGAAGACTGAGCGAATGATTGAGATGGTCCTGATGACCTTCCCCTGAATGCCGACCTACCACCACCACCACCGGAAGAACCACCAAAGTTGCCCGCGGACCGAGCCTTACTGCTACTCTGACGCTTCATTCTATTCTTCAATTTGCGAGTCTCTGTGGCTTGAGCAAATGCCACCATCTTACCATAGTTCACATCGGAATTCAAGGCAGCTGTAGCGGCCTCATTAATAACCAAGGGGCTAAAGCCGTGTACAAACTGGCGCACTCTAGCCTCCATAGTGGGCAACATATGAATAGCATTCTTGGATAGGCGCACAAACTCCATATGATACTCCCACACATTCATACTACCCTGCTTCAAGCTTTCAAACTCAACGGCATGGGCTGCCTTAGTTTCGACAGGCAAGAAATGATCCATAAAGGCATCGGTGAACTCATCCCACCTTGCCGGAGGGCTTCCCTCCTCACGGGATTCCTCCTACAACTCAAACCAAGAATAGGCCACCCCTTTCAGGCGGTAGGAGGCCAACTCCACTCCCTCCGTCTCTGTAGTATGCATAACTCGAAGAGTCTTGTGCATCTCATCAATAAAGTCCTGGGGGTCCTCCTCGGGATCAGTACCCGTAAACACTGGAGGATCTAACTGAAGAAACTTGTTTACCCTGGAACTAGCAGATTCCCATGGCTAATTGGAAGAAGTAGGCCCAACACTCGATCTCTGGGCCTGAGAAGCAACTATATGTGCCTACATCTATATGGCTCCCCTAAGATCAACATCAGACACACCAGAATCGGAAGCTGGAGCTGGAGGTGGAACTGGGATATCAGTTGGAGGAACCGTTGCACCTTCAGTAGGCATAGGGATAGGTGCGGTCTGATCAGGTGTGGTAGAATCAGACAGTGTAGTAACTGAGTGAATATCCTCACCCCTCGGGTGCTCACCCGCATCATTAAATATAGGATCAACTGCAACTCTCGGGGTGACACTGGCTCTTTGGCCAGTTCTTGCCTTCTTCTTAGGTGCCATGTACTGAAAATTTTGAGCAATGCACGAGTTAAAGGATGAACAATCTTCCAATCAGCTTTATAGCACGATCGAGAATATGAAAGAAGGGTATTATTACTAAATACCCAAGTAGTATCCTAATTATAGATGTGGTCGACAACACACTGATAAGAAGGAATCTACTAGATACGGCTCCGAGACATCCTAAGACACTTTAAAACCTTAGGCTCTGATACTAAGTTTGTCATGCCCTAAAATCGGGGAGCGCGACCGGCGCTCAACCGAGAGAACTCGGCCGAGCAAGCCTGTTAAATTTCCTTCTACCCAACTCATCCATGAATAAGGATAATACATATTTTTGTTAATTAGAGAATAAGGTGATCATGTCTACAACACCAATTCATTACCATTAGTTACTCCATTAATAAGTCTCAAAACACACACACACACACACCCCTTCATGGTTCAAAGTGGAACAAGTGATTTAATCACAACACAACTTATTTAACATTCCCAACACCCATACACAACCCACACTTAGTCTACGGAGCCTCTATAAATACCAAAGAGTACAATGATAGTGTCGGCAACAAGGCTCCATCTATACCTCAAAACACATATGAAACAAAAGATGCACAACCCCGGAATCAGATGGGGCTCACCAAGTCAGCTGGGAGAATGAGCACAGCTGTCACTGGTTAGTAACCTCCTTTGTCGAACCACTTGCATCCATTAAAGATGCAGTGCCCCCGGCAAAAAGGACATTAGTACATGTCGAATAGTACTATTATGAAAACCAAACACCAATTTAAGAACTCAAAAAATATAGTATGAATATGATGAATCAAGGCAACAATAGAATAGCATAGATAGCCATGTAAACCAAATAAAGCTTATCAAGAGCTGTCATTAACATTTATAGAAATTAAGATGAGATCCTCTTTAACTATTTTCACACAAAGTGGCTCCGCCGCCTCACCCCAATGTATGCAGGTGGAGGTGCAAGCACAATACCAAAACTCTTCTCAAGAGGCCCTGCCGCCTCACCCAAATATATGCGGGTGGAGGTGTAAATACAATACCCATTTCACACAAAGCGGCCCCGCTGCCTCACCCCAATATATACGGGTTAAAATGCATCAACGATACGAATACCTACACAAAGCGGCTATGCCGCCTCACCCCAATATATATATATATATATGGGTGGTGGTGAAACAACAATACCAAAACTATACATAAAGTGGCAATGCCGCCTCACCCCAATGTATGCGGGTGGAGGTGTAATCCCAATCACAATCTCTTCAAAATTTAGCATAATAATTTCCACATAAATCACGACTTGGAATAATAACATGTAGATACACAATCCATAGTTTGGGACACATCCACAATTTATAATATAATATGATAAGACCATTTGAAACAAGAATTGAACATATATCTTTGTCACAAAACTTATTCGGAATACTCGATTTGTAATAAATATCTTGAAACTTACAAGGATATTGGGGTTCCAATTCTTAAAGAAGAGTTTAGCCAACATATCTCAATTGAGCTTCCTTAAACTATAAAATATTCCGAAAATCTTAGCAACTTCAATCTATTTTAGAGATATAACAAGTTGAACCAAAATTAGGAAGATGATCATGGTTCTAGCTTTTGAGTATTTTATCAAACCCTAGGTATGCATTAAGGTGTGAAAGTACTTTTATGGAGGATTCCATCACCCCATAACCCATTCTTTACCATTTTTAGCTCAACAATCTTCCTTACTCTAAAATATTAGTTTATGTCTCAAAAATGGCCCAAAGAGTGTATTTAACGAAATAGGGTCGGGTTTTAAAAACCCATAAATTGAGCTCCGGAACAAGGTATGCGATCGCATAACGGATATGCGGACCGCATATCGGTCGCATAGTTGGATGTAGGAAGATTGGGTTGTGGGATGATGGAATCCTCCGTAAAAAGGGCCTCGAAACCTTAATGCACACATAGTGTTTGATAAAATGCTCAAATGAGCTAGAACCATAATCATCTTCCTAATTGTTGTTCAATTTATTATATTTCTAAAATAGATTGAAGTTGCTAAGAATTCCTGAATGTTTTAGAGTTTAAGGAAGCTCAATTGAGGTATGTTGGCTAAACTCTTCTTTAAGAGTTGGAATTCTCATTATCCTTGTAAGTTCCGAGATGTTGGTTATAAATCGAGTATTCCGATAAGTTTTGTGATGAAGATATATGTTCAATTTGTATTTCAAATACTCTTATCATATTGCATTATAAATTGAGGATGTGTCCCAAACTATGGATTACGTATCCACATGTTATAATTTCTAGTCGTGATTTATGTGAAAGTTATTATGCCAAGTTGTGTAGAGATTGTGATTGCGATACACCTCCACCCTCATACATTGGGGTGAGGCGGCATGACCGTTTTGTGTGGTGATTATGATATAGAGATTGTGATTGTGATACACCTCCACCCACATATATATTGGGGTGAAGCGGCATGACCGCTTTGTGTACGGATTATGATATTGTGGGACTACACCTCCACCCGCTTACATTGCGGTGAGGCGGTACGATCGCTTTGTGTATGGTTTTGGTATTGTTGTGGCACTACCACCCGCATACATTGGGGGTGAGGCGGCATAGCCGCTTTATGTTGGTATTGGTATCGTTGATGTATTTCCACCCACATACATTGAGGTGAGGCGGCATAGACGCTTTTTGTAGGTTCTTGGTACAGTGGTTATACATACACCCGTATACATTGAGGTGAGGCGGCAGGGACGCTTGATTAGAGTTGTGGTATTGTACGCACACCTCCACCTGCATACATCGGGTGAGGCGGCGGAGCCGCTTTGTGTGAAGATGGTTATAGAGGATCTCATCTTAAATCCTATAAATGTTGTTGATAGCTTTTAATAAGCTTGCTATGGTTGAGATGGTTATCTATGTTATTCTATTGCCGCACTGGTTCATCATAATTCTCTTGTATTTTTAAATTCTTAAAATGGTGTTTAGTTTTCATACTAATACTATTTGACGGTACTAACGTCCCTTTTACCGGGGGCGCTGCATTTTTAAATGGATGTAGATGGTTCCACAGCAGGAGACATTGATCAATGATAGCAGTACACCTTCTTCCCAGCTGACTTGGTGAGCCCCACATCATCCCGGGGTCATGTATCTTTTGTTCTTTATGTATTATGGTTGAGGTATAGTCGAGGCCTTGTTGCCGGTATTATCATTTTACTCTTCTTTATCTATAGAGGCTTCGTAGACATAGTGTGTGTTGTGTATTGGTACTGGGAAAGATAAACTATGCTATGTTGTGATTGTATTACCTGTCCATTTGTGACTTTAAAAATGGTAAAACTTATGGTAAGAAATTGGTAATTGCAAACACGGCCACTTTATTGTTTAATTAAGGAAAACATATATTCTCTTTATTTATGAATGAGTTTGGGTAGAAGAAATTTAACAGGCTTGCTCGGTCGGGTTCACTCGGTTGAGCGCCAGTCACGCTCCACAATTTTGGGGCGTGACACATATAAAGCCCCGAACGGTGCCATCTGAATACTAGCATGATAACTATTGTTGTAGGCAAATTCTATGAGTGGTAAATGATCACCCCAGTTACCTTTGAAGTCTAGAACACAAGAGCGCAACATATCCTCAAGCGTCTGAATAGTTCACTCTGCCTTCACGTCAGTCTGCGGGTGAACGGTTGTACTAAGATTCAGCTGAGTACCCAAACCTTGCTGAAATTCCTTTTCTAAAAATTAGCAGTGAATTGTGCTCCCCAATCAGAAATGATGGAAACTGGAGTGTCATGCAACCTGACTATTTTCTTGATATACAACTGAGCATATTGTTCCACTATGTCGGTTGCCTTAACCGGCAAAAAGTGTGTTGATTTCGTGAGTAGATCCACAATCACCCAAATTGAGTCAAATTTACGTGGAGTGCGCGGTAATCCTACCATAAATTCCATATTAATCATTTCCCACTTCAACATTGGAATTTCTATGTTCTATTCCATCCCACCAGGCCGGTGGTGTTCGGACTTCACTTGTTGACAATTTGGACATCTCGCCACAAAGTCCGCTACATGTTGCTTCATATCATTCCACCAATAAACTTCCTTAAGATCATGATACGTTTTCATAGAGCCCGGGTGCATGGAATACGTAGAAGTGTGAGCCTCGGTCATGACTCTTTCTCGGAGACCATCCACATTTGGAAAACATAGACGCCCTTGGTACCTTAGCATACCATCATCCAAGCCGAGAGAAAAAGCCATCATCTTATGTTTATGAATCCCCTCCTTCAATTGCACAAAAAATGGATCGTTGTATTGCTTCTCTTTGACTTCCACAACAAGCGATGATTCAGCCCTATTTTGAACAATCACCCCTCCTTCACTAGAGTCTGCAAGAAGAACTCCCAAACTAGCCAATCGATGAACTTCCTTTTCCAATGGCCTTTGA
Source organism: Nicotiana tomentosiformis (assembly GCF_000390325.3). Lineage (NCBI taxonomy): Eukaryota > Viridiplantae > Streptophyta > Magnoliopsida > Solanales > Solanaceae > Nicotiana > Nicotiana tomentosiformis. The sequence continues at coordinate 47,079,651 of NC_090817.1, forward strand.
TATGCCTCCATGTGAGCCAAACTACCCATAGAATTTTGGCTAAGAGCAACAACCACAACATTGGCCTTTCCCGGGTGATCCAGGATATCGATGCCGTAATCTTTGAGTAACTCAAGCCATCTTCTCTACCTCAGATTCAGCTCCTTCTGTTTGAAAATATAATGAAGACTCTTATGGTCCGTGAATATATCCACATGGACCGCATAGAGGTAATGATGCCAAATCTTCAACGCAAATACCACCGTTGCAAGTTCTAAGTCATGTGTTGGATAATTCTTTTCATGATTCTTGATTTTCCTATAAGTATAAGCTATCACCTTGCTATGTTACATTAATACATACCCATGCCCAATTCTTGAAGCATCACAATATACCACAAATCCATCTGCACCCTCTGGGAAGGTCAACACTGGTGCCGTAGTCAATCTCGATTTCAACTCCTGGAAGCTCCTTTCACAAGCATCTGACCATTGGAACTTAACTGCCTTCTAAGTCAATTTCGTCAACGGAGAGGCAAGGGTAGAAAACCCCTCCACAAACTTTCTATAATAACCCGCTAAGCCTAAGAAACTGCGAATCTCTGTTGGGGTTATATGCCTTGGCCAATTCTTCACAACTGCAATTTTCTGTGGATCAACCTCGATTCCTTATCTGGAGATGACATGACCCAAGAATGTAACAGATTCGAGCCAAAATTCACATTTCAAAAATTTCGCATATAACTAGTGCTGATACAGAGTCTGTAACACAGCCCTGAGGTGATCAGCATGGTCCTCTCGGTTGCGTGAATATACAAGGATATCGTCAATAAACACTATCACAAAGGAGTCAAGAAAAGGCTTGAATACTCGATTCATAAGATCCATGAAAGCTGTTGTGGTATTTGTTAGCCCAAAAGACATTACCAAAATTCAAAGTGCCCATATCGGGTTCTAAAAGCTATTTTTGGAACATCTTGTTCCCTGATCTTCAATTGGTGATATCCGGATCTTAAATCGATCTTGGAGAAATACCTAGCCCCTGCAATTGGTCAAACAAGTCATCTATCTTGGGCAGCGGGTACTTATTCTTGATTGTGACCTTGTTAAGCTGTCAATAGTCAATACACATTCTCAGTGACCCATCTTTCTTTCTTATAAAAAGGACCGGTACACCACAAGGTGACACACTCGGCCGGATAAAACCCTTTTCTATCAAAGCTCTCAATTTTTCCTTTAGCTCCTTCAATTCTGTCGGTGCCATTCCGTAGGGTGGGATAGATATAGGAAGTGTGTCTGGCATCACATCAATCCCAAAATCAATCTCCCTGTCTGGTGGGATCTCAGGGTGTTCATCCGGAAAGACTCCCGGAAATTCATTCACAACAAGCACAAACTCAAGTATAGGTGCCTCAGCATCTATGTCTGTAACCTGGACCAAATGGTAAATACACCCCTTGTTGATCATTTTTGTGAAAGAAAACCCGGACCAAATGGTAAATACACCCCTTGTTGATAATTTTTGTGGCCTTAAGGTAAGAAATAAACTTACCCTTCAGTACTTCATTATCACCCTTCCACTCAATAACTGGCTCATTTGGATATTCGAACCTAACAGTTCTGGTTCGGTAATCAAGCTTGGCAAAACATGAATAAAGCCAATCCATCCCCATTATCACATCAAAATCGACCATTCTCAATTTAATAAGATCGGCCACGGTGTCCGGACCACACAACATGACAACACAATCCCTATAAACCCGCGCGACCAAAATAGACTCACCAACCAGAGTAGATACAGAGAACGGCTCATGAAGCTATTCCGGTTCTATCCCAAATTCCATAGCAACATAAGGAGTGACATATGACAAAATGTAACTGGTACCAATAAGAGCATATACATCACGGGATTGGACAGACAATATACATGTGACAACATCTGGAGAAGCCTCTGAATCCTGACGCCTCCGCATAGCATAGAATCTGCTGGGCCCTCCCGAATTTTGTGCACCACCCCTAGCTGCACCACGCCCTGCGGGTGCTGGGGTTCCTCGAGATGGAGGTGTTGTGGATGTAGTAGCTACATAATTAGCTGGCTGCGCCGCACCTCTTCCCATATTTCGGTGGGACGAGCGGAAATCCCTCTGCATGTGACCCCTCAGACTGCACCCATAGCATACAGGTAGGTTCATGAAGCAGGACCCAAAGTGCATCCTCCCACACTTAGGGCATGGGAGCCTTCACTGCTGAAACCTTCTGTCGGGCCGACCCTTGTTGCCCTAACTGGGTCCAGATGACTGTGCACTCATTAAAGATTGAGCAAATGATTGAGATGGTCCAGATGACCATCCCCTGAATACCGACCTACCACCACCACCACCAGAAGAACCACCAAAGTTGCCCATAGACAGAGCCTTGCTGCTACTCTGACATTCTATTCTTTAATTTATGGGTCTCTGTGGCTTGAGCAAATGCCACCATCTTACCATAGTTCATATCGGAATTCAAGGCAGCTGTAGCAGCCTCATTAATAAGCAATGGGCTAAGGCCCTGTACAAACCGGTGCACTCTAGCCTCCATAGTGGGCAACATGTGAATAGCATACTTGGACAGAGGCGCAAACTCCATATGATACTTCCACACATTCATACTACCCTGCTTCAGTCTTTCAAACTCAGTGGCATGGGCTGCCTTAGATTCGGCAGGCAAGAAATGATTTATAAAAGCATCGGTGAACTCACCCTACCTTGCCAGAGGGATTCCCTCCTCACGGGATTCCTCCCACAACTCAAACCAAGAATAAGCCACCCCTTTCAGGCGGTAGGAGGCGAACTCCACTCCCTGCGTCTCTGTAGCATGCATAACCCGAAGAGTCTTGTGCATCTATTCAATAATGTCCTGGGGTCCTCCTCGGGATTAGTACCCGTAAACACTGGAGGATCTAACTGAAGAAACTTATTTACCTTAGAACTAGCAGATTTCCCTGGATGACTGGAAGAAGTAGGCCCAACACTCGATCTTTGGGCCTGAGAAGCCACTATCTATGCCAACATCTGTGAACCCGGCTGGGCAAGCCTATTAAATTTCCTTCTACCCAACTCATCCATGAATAAGGATAATACATATTATTGTTAATTAGACAATAAGGTGATCATGTCTACAATACCAATTCATTACCATTAGTCATTCCATTAATAAGTCTCAACACACACACACCCCTTCATGGTTCAAAGTGGAACAAGTGATTTAATCACAACACAACTTGTTTAACATTTCTAACACCCATACACAACCCACACTCAGTCTACGGAGCCTCTAAAAATACCAAAGAGTACAATGATAGTGCCGGCAACAAGGCTCCGGCTATACCTCAAAACACATACGAAACAAAAGATGCACAACCCCGGAATGAGATGGGTTCACCAAGTCAGCTTGGAAGAATGAGCACTGTTGTCACTGGTTAGTAACCTCTGGTGTGGAACCACCTGCATCCATTAAAGATGCAGTGCCCCCGGCCAAAGGGACGTTAGTACATGTCGAATAGTACTAGTATGAAAACCAAACACCAATTTAAGAACTCAGAAATATAGTATGAATATGACGAATCAAGGCGACAATAGAATAGCATAGATAGCCATTTAAACCAAAGCAAGCTTATCAAGAGATGTCATTAACATTTATAGAACTTAAGATGAGATCCTTTGTAACCATTTTCACACAAAGCGGCTCCGCTGCCTTACCCCAATGTATGTCGGTGGAGATGTAAGCACAATACAAAAACTCTGCTAAAGTGGCTCTGCCGCCTCACCCCAATGTATGCGGGTGGAGGTGTAAACACAATACCTATTTCACACAAAGCGGCCCCGCCGCCTCACCCCAAAATATACGGGTGGAAATGTATCAACGATACCAATACCTACACAAAGCGGCCATGCCGCCTCACCCCAATATATATATGTGGGTGGTGGTGTAACAACAATACCAAAACAATACACAAAGCAGCATTGTCGCCTCACCCCAAAGTATGTGGGTGGATGTGTAATCCCAATCACAATCTCTTCACAACTTAGCATAATAATTTTTACATAAATCACGACTTGGAATCATAACATGTAGATACACAATCCATAGTTTGGGACACATCCTTAATTTATAATATAATATGATAAGACCATTTGAAACACTAATTGCACATATATCTTTGTCACAAAACTTATTCGGAATACTCAATTTGTAATAAATATCTTGGAACTTGCAAGGATATTGTGGTTCCAATTCGTAAAGAATAGTTTAGCCAATATACCTCAATTGAGCTTCCTTAAACTCTAAAATATTCCGGAAATCTTAGCAACTTCAATCTATTTTAGAGATATAACAAGTTGAACCAAAATTAGGAAGATGATCATGGTTCTAGCTCATTTGAGCATTTTATCAAACACTAGGTATGCATTAAGGTGTCAAAGTCCTTTTATGGAGTATTCCATCACCCCACAACCCATTCTTTACCATTTTAACTAAACAATTTTCCTACACCCTTTGAGAACACATGCATGCAAAATAACCAACTCCCATACCCAAGAATCATTTTACTAATTACCCAATTCTAGATAAAATTCGAGATTGAGGGTTAGGGTGTAGAATCTTACTCTAGGATGAATACCTAGTTAGTTTTCCTTATTAATCTTCAAAGATTTGAGCAATAATTGATGGACAATTTGTTAAAAATCACTCTCCCACTCTAGGGCACTTTCTTACTCTCAAAATATCAGGTTTTAGGTCAAAAATGGTATAAATCGTCTATTTAACGAAGTAGGGTCGGGTTATAAAAACCCAAAAATAAAGCTCCAAAACAAGATATGCGGTCGCATATGCGACCGCATAATGGATAATTGGTCCGCATATCGGCCGCATAATTTGGTGCAAAAACTGGAAACAATCTGCTTGGGTCTGCGGTCACTATGCGACCCGCAGACCTTTTTTGCGGTCGCATAATGAACCGTAGAACAGATCTGTGGTCGCATAGTCAATCGCAGAATGGCATCCATCCCAGCCCATACCTGCCTCACTCTGCAACCATTATGCGGCTCACAGAGTGATTCTATGCTCGCATAATGGACCGGAGAAACGCATTTCCCTGGAAAAAACTTTCCTTTACTCCTCAATGCATTGTTCGACCCAAAAAGTTCGAGCCGCGAAGAATTTCTACAATCCTCAAAAGTTTAAGCCTAGTCCGGAACCATGAAACATTATTTTTTCTTTGCAAAATTTTACGGGGCCTTACATTCTCCCACATTTAGGATCATTCGTCCTCGAATGAGGGTCAAAATCTATTATTAGCATCAAATGTGGCCCAACTAATAATTCACACTCACTAGTAGTTTCAAAATTTGGCTAACTCCCTAAATTTTGCCAGTCTCCCTTGTAATTGGGCCTACCCACCTACCAGAGAACCCCAGAAACACATCCTAACAACATATACATAATCCCACGATGTAACATAACATAAAACAACACCAACTGTGGCCTCACATACAATATATTTAGAAAGAAGCATATTTACATTAACTGAACAAGTGATACAAGAATCCATAGGCGTCAGTTTTATAGAAAGGTTACATAGCTTATACAAACAAGTAAGAATACTTCTCTTTCATCTCTTCCTCATCCTCCCAAGTAGCCTCTTTAACCTGCTGGTTTCGCCACAACACCTTCATGGAGGCAACTTCTTTATTCCTCAACTTTCGGACCTTCCTATTAAGAATGGCAACTGAAATATCTTCATACGACAGTTCTTCAATAACTTCAATGGTTTTAACCGGCACAATAGCTAACGGATCTCCAACTACCTTCTTCAACATAGACACATGGAATACCGGGTGCAGTAATGACATCTCAGGTGGTAGCTCAAGCTTGTACGCCACCTCACCGATCCTCTGAATGATTTTGTACGGTCCGACATACCTTAAACTCACTTTCCCTTTCTTAACAAATCTTATTACACCCTTCAAGGGGGAAAGCTTCAAGAATGCCCTATCATATTCTTTGAACTCCAAATCCCTACGATCAACATCCGAAAAGGACTTCTGACGGCTCTGAGCAGTCTTCAACCTCTCCTTAATGATCTTAACATTTTCCATAGCCTGATGCACGATGTCTGGCCCTAACAACTCTGCTTCCCCAATTTCAAACCACCCAATGGGAGATCTACATCTCATACCATATAAAGCCTCAAAAGGTGCACTCTGAACACTTGCATGATAACTATTGTTGTAGGAAAATTCTATGGGTGGTAAATGATCATCTCAGCTACCTTTGAAGTCTAGAACACAAGCACGCAACATATCCCCAAGCGACTGAATAGTTCGCTCTGCATGCACGTCAGTCTGCAGGTGAAAGGCTGTACTAATATTCAGCTGAGTACCCAAACCTTGCTGAAATTTCTTACAAAAATTAGTAGTGAATTGTGCTCCCCGATCAAAAATGATGGAAACTGGAGTGCCATGCAAACTGACTATTTTCTTGATATACAACTTAGCATATTGTTCCGCTGTGTCGGTAGCCTTCACCGGCAAAAAGTGTGCTGATTTCGTGAGTCGATCCACAATCACCCAAATTGAGTTAACTTTGCGCGCAGTGCATGGTAATCCTACCACAAAGTCCATATTAATCATTTCCCACTTCCACATTGGAATTTCTATGTTCTGTGCCAACCCACTGGGCCGTTGGTGTTCGGTCTTCACTTGTTGACAATTTGGACATCTCGCCACAAAGTCCGCTATATTTCTCTTCATATCATTCCACCAATAAACTTCCTTAGCGTACCATCATCCAAGCTGAGAGAAAAAGCCATAGTCTTATGTTTATGAATCCCCTCCTTCAATTGCAACAAAAATGGATCGTTGTATTGCTTCTCTTTGACTTCCACAACAAGCGATGATTCAGCCCTATTTTGAACGATCACCTCTCCTTCACTAGAGTCTGCAAGACGAACTCCCAAACTAGCCAATCGATGAACTTCCTTGGCCAATGGCCTCTATTATGCCTCCAAGTGAGCCAAACTATCCATAGATTTTCGGCTAAGAGCATCTGCCACAACATTGGCCTTTCCCGGGTGATACAGGATATCGATGTCATAATCTTTGAGTAACTCAAGCCATCTTCTCTGCCTCTGATTCAGCTCCTTCTATTTGAAAATATATTGAAGGCTCTTATGGCCCTCGAATATATCCACATGGACCCCATAAAGGTAATGACGCCAAAGCGTCAATGCAAATACCACCGCTGCAAGTTCTAAGTCATGTGTTGGATAATTCTTTTCATGATTCTTGATTTTCCTAGAAGCATAAGCCATCACCTTGCCTAGAAGCATAAACTATCACGTACGCCTAGTTAGGCACAATGAAATATTATTTTTCCTTCGCAAAATTTTACTGGGCCTTACATATTGGACCACTAGTAAGTGTTGATGTTGACCCCTCGTCACTACTTCTCCGGAGTTAGGCTAGATACTTTCTGGGTATGCATTGATTTACGTACTCATGCTGCACTTGCTGCACTTATTGTGCAGGTATATACATGTTTGGTAGTCTTTTAGGCGCAAAGGCATGGCTATTGCGGAGATTTACCATGAGCTGCATTCCATGTTACGATCCGCAGCATACAGAGTCTCCATCAGAGTTATTTATATTCCCCTGTCTAACTTCTATTCTAGATAGATTTTTTATTTTATTATATTTCCTAGTTGATACTCATGCACTTGTGACACCAGGTTTTAGGGGCTTCTACTGGATGGTCGGTATGGTAGTTCACGTAATTATTATCATTTTACCCTGTAAATTCTTTTTCATACTAATTAATTAATGGAAATTATGATTTCAAAGTAATAAAAATGAGTAATTAAGTTGATCGATCACCGTTGGCTTGCCTGACGGCGGCGTTATGCGCCATCACGACCTATAGTGGATTTTGGATCGTGACAGCTTGGTATCAAAGTGTTAGGTTCATTTAGGTCTCACGAGTCATGAGCAAGTCTAGTAGAGTCTTTCGGATCAGTACGGAGACGTCTGTACTTATCTTCGAGAGGCTACATGGCTGTTAGGATCACTTCCCTTCTTGATTCCTCATCGTGCGATTTGATTCTTTTGAGGCTTATGCTTTTATTTCCTACCTACTCAATCTTATGCGACGTAAAGCACTTGTTATCCCTTGGGCATCGAGGAGTTGTAGTGGTACTGCAGACGTGGTGCCGGATGTTTTTCCTTACGTATTCGGGCAAGCTATTATCGTCTCCTTCTCGAAGGATGTCCTCTCATTTCAGATCAGTATCTATATATACAATGGTTTTGAGGCTATGCACAGATTGCTATGATGTTCATGCATTGTTATCACACAGTGTTGGTGTAATGGTAGGGTGCTTGTTTTTGTGTCGAAGCAATGAATGACTTGAAAAGGGGATTTCTCAGTGCATGATTTAGAGGTTTAATATTTAATTTCAGCAAAGGAAAGGCAATTGGACTATGGATGTTTAGGCTTTGGTAGATGGAGTAATGAGACTTGATATTTTCGAGCGTGGTGGAATTTTTATTGTGATGCGGTGTCGTCGTCCTTGTTTGAACGCATTAAGGTTTGCCAGTGTTATGGTCTTCTTTGTGATTTTGGGATTGATGTGATGCCAGGCACGCAACCTATATATATTTCGCCCTACATGATGGCACCAACAAAATTGAAGGAGCTAAAGGTACAATTGAAGGATTTGTTAGAGAAAGGTTTAATCCGACCGAATGTGTCACCATGGTGCGCACCGGTTCTCTCTATGAAGAAGAATTATGGATCTATGAAGAAGAATTATGGATCACTGAGGATGTGTATTGACTACCGGTAGCTCAACAAAGTCACAATTAAAAATATGTACCCATTACTAAGAATAGATGATTTGTTTGATCAATTACAAGGTGCTAGGAACTTCTCCAAAATTGATTTACGGTACGGGTACCACCAATTAAAGATCAAGGAGCAGGATATTCCGAAAATAGCTTTTAGGACTTGGTATGTGCACTTTGAATTTCTGGTAATGTCTTTTGGGCTAACAAATGTCCCGGCGGCTTTCATGGATCTTATGAATCAGGTTTTCAAGCCTTTTCTCGATTCCTTTGTCATAGTATTCATTGACGATATTCTTGTGTATTCATGAGGTCAAGAGGACCATGCCGATCATCTCAAGGCAGTTTTGCAGACTCATCATCAGCACCAAATGTACGCGAAATTTTCAAAATGTGAATTTTGGCTCGAATCTATCACATTCGTGGGTCATGTTGTCTCCAGAGAAGGAATTAAGGTTGATCCTCAAAAGATTACAGTGTTGAAGAATTGGCCTAGACCTACAACACCAACCGAGATCCATAGTTTCTTGGGCTTAGCAGGGTATTACAAAAAATTGGTGGAGGGGTTTTCTATTGTTGCATCTCCATTGACTAAATTGATGCAGAAGGCAATTAAGTTCCAATGGTCAGACGCTTGTAAAAGGAGCTTCCAGGATTTGAAGTTGAGATTTACTACGGCACTAGTGTTGACTCTACCAGACAGTACAAATGGGTTTGTAGTATATTATGATGCTTCGAGAATCAGACTTGGGTGTGTATTAATGCAACATGGCAAGGTGATAGCTTATGCTTCTAGGCAACTCAAGAATCATGAGAAGAACTACCCAACACATGACTTGGAACATGTGGCGATGGTTTTTGCATTGAAAATTTGGTGTCATTATTTGTATGGGGTCATGTGGATGTATTCACGGACCACAAGAGTCTTCAATATATTTTCAATCAGAAGGAGCCGAATCTGAGATAGAGAAGATGGCTTGAGTTACTCAAGCATTACGACATTGATATTCTATATCACCCGGGGAAAGCCAATGTGGTGGCGGATGCTCTTAGCCAGAAATCTATGGGTAGTTTGGCTCACTTGGAGGCATGACGAAGGCCGTTGGCCAAGGAAGTTCACTGATTGGCTAGTTTTGGAGTTCGTCTTGCGTACTCTAGTGAAGGAGGGGTAATTGTGCAAAATAGGGTTGAATCATCACTTGTTGTGGAAGTCAAAGAGAAGCAATACAACGATCCATTTTTGGTGCAATTGAAGGAGGGGATTAATAAACATAAAACTATGGCTTTTACTCTTGGCACAGAGGATGGTACACTAAGGTACCAAGGGCGGCTATGTGTTCCAAATGTACCGAGGCTCACACTTCCAAGTATTCTGTGCACCCGGGCTCTACAAAAATGTATCATAATCTTAAGGAAGATTATTGGTGGAATGATATGAAGAGAAATGTGGCGGACTTTGTGATAAGATGTCCGAATTTTCAGCAAGTGAACGCCGAACACCAACGGCCTGTTGGGTTGGCAAAAAACATAGAAATCCCAATGTGGAAGTGGGAAATGATTAATATGGATTTTGTGGTAGCGTTACTGCATGCTCCGCGCAAGTTTGACTAATTTGGGTGATTGTGGATCGACTCACGAAATCAGCATACTTCTTGTCAGTTAAATCTACCGACACAATGGAACAGTATGCTCAGTTGTATATCAAGGAAATAGTCATGCTGCATGGCACTCCAGTTTCTATCATTTCCGATCGAGGGGCTTAGTTCATAGCAAATGTTTGGAACAAACTTCAGCATGGTTTGGGTACTCAGGTGAATCCTAGTACAACCTTCCATCCACAGACCGACGGGCAAGTAGAGCAGACTATTCAAACACTTGAGGACATGTTGTGTGCTTGTGTTATAGACTTTAAGGGTAGCTGGGATGATCATTTGCCACTCATAGAGTTTGCTTATAACAACAGCTTTCATGCTAGTATTCAAATGGCACCATTTGAGGCATTATATGGTAGGAGATGTAGATCTCTCATTGAGTGGTTCGAAATTGGGGAAGCTGAGTTGATAGGGTCATACCTCGTGCATCAGGCTATGGAGAAGGTTAAGATCATTAAGGAGTGGTTGTAAACTGTTCAGAGTCATCAAAAATCCTATTCGGATGTTTGTCATAGAGACATAGATTTCAAAGAAGATGATTGGGTATTCTTGAAAGTTTCCCCCATGAAAGGTATAATGTGGTTTGGAAGGAAAGGGAAATTGAGTACGAGGTATGTCGGGCCGTACACCCGGTGTTCCATGTGTCGGTGAGGTAGCGTACAATCTTGAGCTGCCACCTGAGATGTCATTAGTACACTTGGTGTTCCATGTGTCTATGTTGAAGAATGTAATCGGTGTTTTGAATGATGATGGCTCGAGAGAGATGATCTTCGAGGAGGCTTAGCGTTGGTAGCAATTTATTAGTCCAGGTGCTACAGAGATGTATTTTTATTTAATGCAACCTTTGGGTATCGAAGGATGAGGAAGGACATGGTGGGAGGTGACTCGCAGTGATTGAATTGTTAGCAGGTCAAGAACATACAGTTGAGGTCGAGAAGTTACCTAAGGAGATGGGTTAACCGAGGTGGGAGTGGCAGAGTAGCGTATAGATTATGTGGTAGGATAGCCACGTGCTTTGAGAAAGTTTAGGGAGATTTGGGAATCGTGATTGAAGGTGATTTGGTCTAGGAATTTTATTTGGGATGGTGGCTACTGTATCGAGGGAGATTGAATATGGAAAAGAGGAGTTTGCTTTTAATGAAGAGGGGTGTGAAGACTTGATTATCATTTTTGGATACAACGTGACTTCGAGTTTGAAATGTATTGTCAAACTTTTAGTTGATGTCTATGGGGAATGAACTGACTTTTACAGCTGGTGGACGAGTATGGACTTCAGAGGGTTTACTGAATTCATGGTAGTTGTACCCAATGAAGCGTCGTTGGAAGATGTAAGTATGGAATTTCCACAAGTGGGTTAGCTCCTCTGAACAGGTTGACGGTTACGTGATATTGATGAACTTTCTATGAAGAATTAAACTTACTACCCGGCAGGAGGTCGAGTACATGATTGTGGCTGATAATTTGGGATGTTTTATGAAGAGTCTAACAAGATGCTTCGAGAAATTTGGCGGGTTAACGGTGCGATACCATGGTAATTGAGAAGGAGGAATCGTTTTGGGCTCTACATTATGTGATGGTAGCTTAAACCTAAGTGGGGGAGCCCACCGTCTATTATTGGATCGCATGGTTGTCTGCTTGTGCTATTTCTGGTTATCGATGCGTTGGTGGATTATTATGACTAAGAAAAAAAACATCAGGGTTAATTCGAGCACAAAACTTGATGAATGTGTGCTATACTTCGCCTTATCGATTTAGGTGCAGGTTTTGGGAAGACTCAAAGTTAATGCTTCTTGTGGATGTGATGTACAAGGAAAATAATTCATCTAGTTGCTTCTTTAGGAGTGTTCATGTGCTAACAGAGTGTTGGCATTTGATTATACTCAGGACCAGGTCAGAGTGGGTAACTCCCAATAGTGGTGCTAATGGGTTCAAGGATGTAAGAGCGGTGTCTAAGGATTTTTGGTTCGTTGTGTGGTTAAAGATCTAGTTTTTGCAGTGGGTATTGAGACAATGTGATCTCGTGATTTTGGTCACTCGGGATGAGTGTTGATCAAGTTTCGTTATGTGTTTGAATGGAACTATTTTTCTAAGGCAGGTCAAGAGTAAATTAGAGGATGTTGGGTCGGTCGGTAATGGTTTGAATCAACGTGATTGAGGCAATGATCAGTTCCTTCGTCGTGTTAGTGTTATACAAGTGATTTGTGGCGGTACGTGCTGGCTTGACAGCCGCCCTAATGTGATTGATTTGGGGAGCTATTTAATTTTAATGGCCTTGTTATGTTTAAATGGATCCCGAAAGCGTTATGTCGGTTTAGACCACGACTCGAGGTTGGTATTCTCTGCAGTTAAGGGAATTCATTTGCGTGATGCAATGGTTCTTCAGAAATAAGTTGAGTGAAAGGGATTCTAGCCAATGAAGTGTTTATTCTACTAGTAGTTCAGGGGTTATGAGGAATTCTGGTACTCTCGTGTAGCGGCGCAGTAGGTGCAGTGAGCGGCATAGGAATTAGAAATTGAGGATCAAGGTTGATGTTCGGTGTTGACAAGAATATCATGAGCTCGGATTAGCTGGGAAGAATTCAGATGTTCAAAGTAAACTGGCATTTTCTTTACTGTCACTTGAGAACGGTGTCCTGTGTAAGAGGCTTTGTGTATTAATTTGCGGACTCTTGGTTGGCTTTAAAAAAATAGTATTGTTGGTAGTATGGAGGTGCAGACCTTGCTACCTGGTGTAGAAGGTTGTGGGAGTGTATCCCACGGGAAAATTGTATAAGGGTGACCTATTAGTCACTTGATTGTTAGATATTGAAATGAAGTATGGAGATTCTGGTATTGTCGCTAATGTAAGAGTTTTTGCCTGGAAGGCGCTCTAGTCCTTTGGTTGTGAATTGTGGGAGTTTGTTCTGGATTGAGACGGCTTGATTATTCGCACATGTGTTGTGGTCCTGTGTAGCTTGTGGTATTATATGAGCAGGATGGCTCTCGAGATGCAAGTCATTTATTGTACCTTATCCGTGTTTAGGTTTTGTAGCGTATGGCGCTATCCGTCTCCCAGGGTTGTAATTTTGCACTTGGCGTGCTTGTGGTCGATATTCGGTATTTCGTAGGTATAAGCATTATGGATTAATGGGTATTTCCTTATTTATTGTTATGTGTGGATCGGAGGGCCGCCGCTACGGGTACGTTGTTTGGATCGAGTTTCATGCCACAACGGTATTATGTTTGGATCGGGTTGCATGCCGCAACTGTATCATGTGTGGATCGGGCTGCATGCCACAACAGTGAGATGTCGAGTACAGTTCCCTATATCATTTCCTGTGTATTTTGTTTCTCATTCTCTGAGAAGGGTTCATAGCATCTGTTCGGTCATTTTATTCGTTACGCGGGATGGGTAGTTCTTTCCCAGAGTTCGTGTTTCCTTATGTATCACATTCGAGTTTGTAGCTTGTTGGCACATTAATGGCGTCATATGATATTTTTGGCAGTGATTGAGATGGGTTATACCTACGTAGCTTGTACTAGGTGGGATGAGGTTATTGGACCGGGGATAGTGCAATCAGAGTTATGAAGGGTATATTAAAGAGCAAATATCATTATTCGGTTCAGAATGAGGTAATGGTTCCTGTCAGGAGGAGAGACTCCATAATTTATTGATTTGGTTAGGTGGTTATGAGTTTCTACATATCTCTTTAATCATGGCTGTTACACCCCATGTTCTCGTACGTGGAAGTATGTCATAAGTAAATTGATATAAGCTCGAAAATGAGATGTTACATCCCGCATTTTCTTACGTTAAAGTTTCATTGTAAGTTAATCGACGTAAGTTCAGGAATGAGATGTTTTGGAGATTATAAGCATTACACTACTTCAAACAAGTGATGAGTAAATTCGTGAAGGTGAGAGGGTAAGCAAATCGAAAAAAATGAATTTCGTCGAAGTTTGATATTTTGAGATAAAATACGGTCCGAGCTATAATACACGGTATTTATGGACTAGTGCCATACAAGGTACCACATGACCATGATAGTAAGACATATAAAGTGTGTTAAAAGTGAGTAGTATTTTAAGTAATTTGAGATAAATCCTAATTATGTGGATAATTAGATAATTATAAATTTTTAGTGGGAGACTAATTAAGTAATTAAGATTATGGATAAAGCTTAAGGTGTCCCAAAACGTGGCAGCAAATTAGGTGGGAATAAAAACTCAAATGAGTGACTCTTAAACTATAAATCTAGGTGGCACAATTAACGAGATTGGTGGCCAAGTCATCACCCACTTTGATAAAAACAATTAAGGAAGATGTATAAGCTTGCTAAGCTTATGGATGGAATTCACAAAGCCATAATATGAACATGATGGCATCAGTAAATATCATACAAGGTTATGATTAAATTCACAAAGAGATCATATGGAATTTGTTACAAAAATTCATACAAGACTACTTAGCAATGTGAGAATTTATGATTCTAAGAGAGCACAGTGTAATCTTCCTCAAGAATATCATACGGATTTTCCCCTACTTCGATCCACCGTTATGTGTTCTTCGCAAAAGACGCGTGTTAGAGGGATTGTTAAGAGAATCGGCTCAGGTATGTTAAGGCTAAGCCATTCCTTCATTTTGGCATGATCTCGTAATTATATGTGTTTGATAACGAGGCATAAAGAGAAGTTCATACTCCCGAATTTATATACACTATCCTAGTCTCATAAGTTACAGTATTCTCCCGTATCGGGACTTTATATTCAATTGAGTATTGTCTTCTTCCAGTCAAGAGAGCAGAGGGTCTATATATATACAGTATTACAGTATTTTCACCACCATCGAGCTATAATCGGTGGGCAGGCCCCTATTTGGTAACCTCTGATCAAAGGGTAAGTTAATACCGAGCCTACTGTGGCCGAGCGCCTATGAGCAAGCCCAGCATGGCCGAGATACACAGCCTAGTATGGCCGAGCACCTATGAGCGAGCCTACTACGGTAGAGCAGATATATATACCGAGCCTTATAGGGCCGGACAACTATTTTACTTACTATATTAAGAGAGTTGAGTCAGTATCAGCAGGTACGCATATCTTCAGATTATCTTTGACTCCAAGTTACTTTCAGTTATTATATTATCAGTTCAGTTTCAGCTTTCAGTTATCCTGTTGCCTTACATACTCAGAACATTATTTCATACTGACGTCCCTTTTATGGGGACGCTGCATTTCATGTGTTCAGGTTCAGACAGACAGACAAGTAGACCTCCTCAGTAGGTGATGTCCGAGTTCAGCTTTATTCGTAAGCTTCACGTCCTTTGGAGTTACTGGGTCTAGAGTTTTATGTACATCTTGTGTATATATGTATATATATATGTTATGGGTATTTCAAAGCTCTGTTCTAATCACAGTACATCCATTAGTAGTGGCTTATAGACATATCCTGTCAGTTAGCGCAGTATGTTGGGCTTATAGGCCTTATATGTATATTTTGTGGGTTGCCAGCTAAAGTAGTTATGACGGCCTTATTGTCCCAGCTTTATGTTGATGCTTAGTCAGCGTTCGCAAATTGTCTTGCAATGTGGCCCATGGCCAAGTTATGACATTATATGTTCAGAGTTCCTTAGTCGCAAGTTGGTACACAAGGATAGGTGAGGCACCGGGTGCCGGTCTCGCCCCCCAGGCTCGGGGCGTGACAAAAGTGGTACTAGAGCAGTTCTGTCCTAGGGAGTCTACAAGTCGTGTATAGTAGAGTCTTGTTTATGGGTGTGTAGTGCACCACACTTATAAGCAGGAGGCTAGAGGGCATTTAGGTTTGTCACTCTTTCTTCTTACTCTAGATCGTGTGGTAGAGCTCACTTATAAGAATTCAAACTCGTAGCTTCTATTTCATTCGTAACAAGATGATACCTACAATTGGTAAGAGATTGAATGTGGCTAAGGAAGAGTTGAGTCAGAGGAACTCGATTTTTCATGATGTTTATGATGAGTAAATGTAAGGTCTTCAGTAGATCATGTGTGTACTAAAACGTGTAAGCCTCTTGATAAGGAGACTTAAGGAAAGAATATCTATCCACCCTATGTTGAAAGGCAATGAGAGATTTAGAAAATAGATACAAGTTTCAACAAGTAAAAGAAGCAAGATGAAGAAGGGTACGAGGCGCCCAGTTAATAAAGATTATCAGTATTTACAATTCAGGCAGAGGAATGTAAGCCTTTTGAGTTACCTTCAACAATAACAGAGGTATGTACAATTGGCCACACCCATCTCATTTATGCCCCATGGGGGCTAACAGAAGTAGTATAAGAGAAGGACGGATATCAGGATCTGGCTGGGATTAGAGTGACCCAAAATGATGGGTGGATTGTTTGCGTTAGTTGACATTTCTGAAGGATATTACAAATATGCTAATAAATATCCTTGTGAGACACCCAGATGGTGCACTCTAAAATTGTACATCTGGATGTGAGTACTACAAACGTAGGCACTGGAAGCCTAGAAGGGATAAATATTACCTTAGTATGGCTCCCATCCCTAGTAGGGAGAGAATGTTAGGCAACCCAAAGAGCCCGTGGATGGATCAAGGGGATCTAAAAGCAAAAGAATGTCTTGTCGAAGTTTTCGGAATAAAGTGATTGATAGAAATGTTAGCAAGAAATAAGAAGTGAGTTAATGGAGCATTATGAGTAAGACGTGATACATGGTTGACAATGGTAGATCAAAAAATGACAGTAATACAGAGTCTATAGTCAAGGGAAGGAAAAGACGAGAAGTGACAGGCCTTGAGACAACAAAAGAGTATAGGCCATAAAGTCATATCCTCATTTCGAGAAATAAGTTCGTGACTCCAACGCGACTACCAAAAGGAAAAGTTAGACCTCAGAATAATACAAATCAGTATGGGATGGTGAACAAGATAAACTAAACATGAATCAGGGGCTGAGTGATTTGATAGTGGTCGACATCATGAGAATTTCATATTACGTTCTGGCGATAACAGAATGGACAACAGAAGAAGATTCATGAGAAATTTAGAGAATGGTCATTCAAGAAGATGCATCCCTAAAGCAACCAATATGAGCAAAGTTAAGCTTAAGAGACTGTATGTTCCAGCTATAGTAATTGTCACCCTCGCGAGTAAGGAATTTTGTTATCCTTAGTACAGAAGGATTACCGCAAGGCGAGTAAGGGTCATCGATGATGTGAAAAGATGCCAAAAATGAAAAGGTAAATCATCTATAGGTAGATTGTCGTAGCTCTAACTCTTAGTACTCCCCTAAAGGGGAGAATATGGAGTAACGTGATATTAAGTCAGAATTAAGTAGTTCTAGTAACTATGGAGTGGTAGAGAAGGAATGCGATAAAAATGATAAAGGGATAAAATTGCACCTTTTCAAAGCCTGCAGATATGATACGATTCCAGAACATTATGCAAACACGACATCAAGGAGAGGAAGTAAGGGTTCCTGCCCGAGATGTTATTGATAAATAAGGAGCCAGTAGGAGACATAAGTTAAGACAAAGGAAATAACCCAAGAAAGATTACACGGAATATTGATATGAGAATTGGTCAACGAGTAGTTAGTAGTTGATTCAGGAAGAGCCTAGTTATGGCTAGACAAGCGAATACAGACAAATCAACAAGTCGTGCAAGATAAACATAGTGAACCCCAACGTGGGGAATTCAGTCTCGCAGATATGACATTGTAATACTTGAGGTATATTCAAATAAGAGTTGGGAAAGTTAAAGGTACCGTATGAGTGTTATGAAAATAAAAGAGGATGCCACTGGGAAGACAGTCAAAATATTAGTTCAGAAGCAACCCTACAAGCACAGGGGCATGGAGGTAGGTAACTGCAGATAATTATAGGCGAGGAAGGACATCAAAAATTCCATCGGATATGATATAATAAGCTCGCAGCTTTACAAGAGTTAGAATGTCCTCCCTAAATACTACAATGAAAGACTAGCTGAAAAAATAAGGAAGAAGGCTTCAACCTAAACATGGTAACTTGAAGGAGAAATGGTCATGTAAAAACAGTCTCACAACAACATTGTACGCACTCCATGAGAAAGTGGCACATACCGTGGCTACTAAACGAGAAGAAAAATCAAAAGTAATATTCGAGATCGTATGAAGTTGCACAAAAATTCTGCCACGCGTGGAAACTAAGATAAGCTAAGTATGCACGCAACAAGGGGACAGAAAGACCAGGAAAAGTAATTGCTTACATTTGAAGAAAGTTGAAAAGGAACGAAAGGAATTATTTGATCAATGATCCAGAGTAGTTACATTATGAATGCACTTAATATTTTGGAATATTATCTATGCAACATATATACTGACATTCATACAGCCGTAGAAGACTCCAGTATAAGTTAAAAGAAAGAATTGAGCCCAGGGCATAGAAAAAGGATTGAATTGTTAGAAGGTTATATCATGGATATTCCATAACGCCCATGAAAGGCTAAAGTAATAACTAATACCAGGAGCTGCAGATTGGAAGATAGCTCAAGCCTACATGAAGGCTGATCAGAAGAAAGAGGAAACTAAAGAGTTACATCAAACAGATAAATCAGGAATCTGATTATTGGACCCAGAAAATTATAGAAATTGTGATTAAGAACATTGCAGAATCACTCTTAATATAAGAGGTACAAGAGAGATAGTACAACAGTCATATTCTATAACGGCTCTACGATAAAGTCAGTTGGAAAAGTACCAACCTCATAAGAAGTCAATATGAAGCTCTCGCCGGATCATGTATGCACCAAAGGTACAAGTGTTATAATAAGAACTTCAAGTTGTGGATGTGAATTATACCTATGTGTAGGGGAGGTCATGAAAGAGATAGAAGATATGAAGAGAGATTTTAAGGTAAAGGTAAACAACTTGTGAAATACTCAAATGCAGAAGGTTGTGAACAGTTCATATTTCGGAGATTCTGTATCCAGGAATGATAGCCGCGTCGTCAGTGGCATATCTTCCAGCCTATGGTTTCAAGGTAACGAGATGTCGCGCCCCAAATTCGGGGAGCGCGACCCGCGCTCAACCGAGTGAATCTGGTCGAGCAAGCTTATTAAACATTTCCTACCCGACTCATTCATAATCCAAAAAGAGATCACATCACCATTTGTAAAACAGGGGAGAGATCAGTTATATAAATATATAAATGTTGCTAGTTCATTTTTCCTTATATACATTATGCCATAGTTGAGTTTCCAAAATACAACTCGATCCAACGACCACCCCAACATACATACATGACCCATATAAACGTCTACGGAGCCTCTAATTAAACAAAAGACCAACATGACAATGTCGGTAACAAGGCCCCGGCTATACCTCAAAATATGAAAACTTATACAAAAGAAGGACTACATGACCCCTGGGAGAAATGGGGCTCACCAAGACTGCTGTGAGGAGAGAAAGAGGGCACCACTATCTGCGATCGACACTATCTGCGATGGAACCACCTACATCCATTCAAAGATGTAGCACCCCCGGCAAAAGGGACGTTAGTACTGTCGAATAGTACTAGTATGTAAGGCAAACACCAATCTTAGTAGAATGAACAGTGAAACAAAGAGAAGGCAGTCATAATAATCAATAAGTACTTCATAGAAATACAAAGAAACACCAAGTAAGGATCACATAGTTTCCAATTCAATCTTTCCATCTTTTTAGATTAATAATCTTTAGTGCCAAAGCCACAACTCACAATGCCATCGTGATTTACACGGAGTCCGGTCTCGGCCCGACCGGCTAAGCCATCTCAAGTGAGACATATCCATATCCACCATGTAAATCAATAATTCCAACACAAATGCCACCATGTGTACGGCATGGCGTCCGATCTCGGCCCGATCGGCTAAGTCATCTCACTTAAGACATAACCTCTTTCAATTGTTCACTCAATTCACATTTCTTTCCCATATTTCGTTACATGGCACAAACAACCTCATTTATTAAGTAGTTCTTGGCACTTGGGAACATTTTTCAATTCAAGTCTTTCCCTTTTTATTTGTTCAAATAACATCATCATTCATGTCGATAAGTACCATCACATAAGGCATTTCACATATAAGGGAAGGAGCTTGGAATATCATAATTACGTTCTCAAATAGCATGATGACATGGTAACCATCTAAAACAATTAGGGAATATGGATCTTTCAATCCAACACACTAAGGAAAACAATTCTAGTATGATCAAGTTGGAACTTACACCCATTATTCGGACACCAGGAGTTCGATTCTAGGAAGAAGCGAGTTAGCCATACATACCTCAATTGCGCTTATTTAGACTCTACAATTATCCGGAACCCTTAGCAACCTCAATCTATTTTAGCAATATACAAATTGAACCCAGAATTAGGAAAACGTTCATGGTTCTAGCCCACTTTTTCCCCACACTCTTTATCTCACATGCATGCAAGATAAACCACCCTCATACCCATGAAGTATCACCCTAGTACCCCATTATAGCTATGTTTGAAATTAAGAGCCGGGATGATGAAGCCTTACCTTTTAGGATGAAGAATATTGATGCTCTACTTGAATATTTCCAAAGCTTTGAGTGATAGTTGAAGATCAATTTGATGAAAAATTAGGCCCTCCCTCTAGAACCCTCTCTCTCACTCTATAAATATCATAAATGAGCTTCAAAATAGACTAAAGGGGTTTTTTAAAAGAATGGGGTCGGGTTTTAAATTAAGAAAAAAGGTGCCCCGACACAAGTCTGCGGTCGCATATACGACCGCATAATGGTTATGCGGTCCGCAAAGTGACCGCATAAATTGCCCTCAGGGGCCTAAAGTTTCGGCCCAGGTATGCGACCAGTATGCGGTCCGCATACTTATTCTGCGGTCGCATAATGCACTGCAGAAATCCCTATGCAAAAACCTAAGAGGGATTATGCGATTGATATGTGGTCTCATAATCGACCGCAAAGCTGACCTCAAATTGGCCAACTTTCTGCTTCACTCTGCGGACATTATGCGGTCTACAGAGTGATTATGCGGCCGCATAATGGGCCGTAGAAACGTGTTCTTCTGCGAAACATTTTCCTCTAAGTCCGTACGGTACTGTTCAATCTTGGCAACGCAGGAATCTATCTTGGCACCACGAAACCCCGAGTTTTTTTTGGTTAAAATTTTTACTGGTCCTTACATCCTCCCTCACTTAAGATCATTCGTCCTCAAATGAGGATCAAGGTTCACTTAACACAGTTTCAGTTATGCCATATACCATCAGCCCCAAATTTGCCTAACTTCCTAACTTCCTGAAAATTTTGCTAGAGTTTCTATTGTATTTAGGCCTATCCACCCATCAAATAGCCCCTAAAGCACACCTTAGCAACATATATAGAATTAAATGACATAACAGAATGCAAAATAACACCAATCGATACCTCATGGGGGATATATAGCTAGAAAGGAGTGTCTTTATATTAGCCGAACAAGTGATACAAACTTTGGGGGGGCAACTTTATAGAGCTATTACATGGCTACTCAAATAAATGAGGGTACTTCTCTTTCATTTCATTCTCGGCATCCCAAGTAGCTTCTTCGACTTGCTGGTTTCGCCAAAATACCTTTACGGATGCAATTTGTTTTGTTTCTCAACTTTCGGACCTGTCTGTCAAGGATAGCAACCGGAATCTCTTCATATGACAGTTCCTCACTAATCTCGATGGTCTCAACCAGCACAATAGCGGACGGATCTCCAACTACCTTCTTCAACATGGACACATGGAATACTGGGTGCACTAATGACATCTCAAGTGGTAGCTCAAGCTTGTACACCACTTGGCCTATCCTTTGAATGATTCTATACGGCCCGACATACCTCGGACTTAATTTCCCTTTCTTTCCAAACCGCATGATCCCCTTCATGGGAGATACCTTCAAGAACACCCAATCATCTGCCTTGAACTCTAAGTCTCTACGACGAACATCTGAATAGGATTTTTGACGACTCTGAGTAGTTCTCAACCGCTCTTTTATAATCTTAACCTTTTCCATAGCCTGATGCACAAGGTCTGGTCCAATTAGTTCAGCTTCTCCAACCTCGAACCACCCAATCAGCGATCTACATCTTCTACCATACAAGGCCTCAAATGGCGCCATCTGAATGCTGGCATGGAAGCTGTTGTTATAAGCAAATTCTATGAGCGTCAAATGATCATCCCAACTACCCTTGAAGTCAAGCACACACGCACGCAATATGTCCTCAAGCGTCTGAATAGTCCGCTCGGCCCGTCAGTCTATGGATGAAATACCGTGCTAAGATTTACCTGCGTACCCAAACCTTGTTGAACTTTCTTCAAGAAATTAGCTGTGAATTGGGCCCCTCGATCGGAAATGATGGAAACTGGAATGCCATGAAGCCTGACTATTTCCTTGATATACAATTGAGCATACTGTTCCGCAGTGTCGGTGGATTTAACTGGTAAGAAGTGTGCTGATTTTGTGAGTCAATTCACGATCACCCAAATTGAGTCAAACTTACGCGGAGTGCACGGTAATCCTACCACAAAATCCATGTTGATCATTTCTCATTTCCACATTGGAATTTCTATACTCTGAGCTAACCCATCGGGCCTTTGATGCTCGGCCTTCACTTGTTGACAGTTTGAACATTTTGCCACAAAGTCCGCCACACCCCTCTTTATGTCATTCCACCAGTAAACTTCCTTGAGATCATGATACATTTTTGTAGAGCCTGGGTGCACGGAATATCTAGAAGTATGAGCTTCTACCATGATTCTTTCCCGAACACATAGTCATCCTTGGTACCATAATGTACCGTCATCCATGCCAATAGAAAAAGCCATAGTCTTATGTTTATGAATCCCTTCCTTTAGCTGCACCAACACTGGATCATTATATTGTTTCTCCTTGACTTCCGCCACAAGCGATGATTCCGCCCTATTTCGCACAATCACTCCCCCTTCATTAGAGTCTGCAAGACGAACTCCCAAACCGGCCAACTGGTGAACCTCCTAGGCCAAGGGCCTTTGACATGCCTCCAAGTGAGCCAAACTACCCACAGATTTCCGACTAAGAGCATCCGCCACCACATTAGCTTTCCTCAGATGATACAAAATGTCGATGTCATAATCTTTGAGCAACTCAAGCCACCTTCTCTACCTTAAGTTCAATTCCTTCTGTTTGAAAATGTATTGAAGACTCTTGTGGTCCGTGAATACATCTACATGGACTCCATACAAATAATGACGCCAAATTGTTAATGCAAAAACCACCGCCGCAAACTCTAAATCATGAGTTGGATAGTTCTTTTCATGATTCTTAAGTTTCCTTGAAGCATATGCTATGACCTTACCATGTTGCATTAATACACACCCAAGGCCAATCCTTGAAGCATTGCAATACACCACAAACCCCTCGGTACCCTCTGGCAGGGTCAATACCGGCGCCGAAGTCAACCTTGATTTCAATTCCTGGAAGCGCCTTTCACAAGCATCGGACCACTGGAACTTAACCGCCTTCTGTGTTAATTTAGTCAATGGAGAGGCAAGAGTGGAGAACTCCTCCACGAACCTCCTATAATACCCGGCCAAACCCAAGAAACTGCGAATCTCTGTTAGAGTAGTAGGTGTAGGCCAATCCTAAACCATTGCAATATTTTGAGGATCAACCTTAATTCCTTCTCCGGAGACGACATGACCCAGGAATGTAACAGATTCAAGCCAAAATTCACATTTCGAGAATTTTGCATATAATTGGTGTTGATGAAGAGTCTGCAGAACTACCCTGAGATGGTCGGCGTGATCCTCTCGACTTCACGAATATACAAGGATGTCATCAATGAATACTATCACAAAGGAGTCAAGAAACGGCTTGAAGACCCGATTCATAAGATCCATGAAAGCTGCCGGGGCATTTGTTAGCCCGAACGACATTACAAAAAATTCAAAGTGCCCATACCGGGTTCTGAAGGCTGTTTTCGGAATATCCTGCTCCCTTACCTTCAATTGATGGTACCCGGATCGCAAATCAATTTTGGTGAAGAACTTAGCACCTTGCAATTTATCGAACAAATCATCTATCCTAGGCAATGGGTATTTATTTTTGATTGTGACCTTGTTGAGCTGCCGGTAATCAATACACATTTGCAGCGATCCATCTTTCTTTCTGACAAAGAGAACCGGTGCGCCCCAAGCTGACACACTCGGTCGGATGAAACCTTTCTCTAGCAAATCCCTTAGTTGTTCCTTTAGCTCTTTTAATTCTGCTGGCGTCATTCTATAAGGTGGAATGGATATAGGCTGCAAGCCTGGCATCACATCAATCCCAAAATCAATCTCCCTGTCTAGAGGAATTCCAGTGAGCTCATCTGGAAAGGCATCGGGGAATTCATTCACAATTGGTACAGATTCAAGGGTAGGCACCTCAGCAGTGGTGTCCGTAAATCAAACCAAATGATAAATATACCCCTTCCTGATCATCTTTGTGGCCTTAAGGTAAGAAATAAACCTACCTTTTGGCATAACATTATTCCCCTCCCACTCAACAGTTGGCTCGTTAGGAAACTCAAGCCTCATAATTTTGGTCCGGCAGTCGAGTTTGGCAAAACATGAATAGAGCCAGTCCATTCCTATTATCACATCAAAATCAATCATCCCCGGCTCAATGAGATCAGCCATGGTATCCCGACCACGCACCGTGACAACACAATCTCTATAAACCCGCGCGGCCGTAATAGACTCGCCAACTGGGGTAGATACAGAGAACGGCTCATGAAGTTGTTCTGGTTCTATCCCTAAGCTCGTAGCAACATAAGGAATAACATAGGACAAAGAAGATTCGGGATCAATAAGGTCATACACATCATGAGATTGAACAGTCAATATACCTATGACGACATCAGGGGAAGCCTCAGCACTCTGTCGACCACTCATAGCATAGAATCGGCTGGGTCCTCCCGAACTCTCTGCACCACCCCTAGCTGTACCACGCCATGCGGTTGCTTAAGAGCCTTGAGCTGGAGGGTGTGCTAAAGATGTAGCAGCTGTAGGACTAGATGACTGAGCTGTGCCCCTGCCTGCACCCTGACTGGATGCATGACACTCCCTCTGAATATGGCATCTCATTCCGTATCCGTAACATACTGGCATGTCCAAGTAGCAGACTCCCGAATGTATCCTCTCACACTTAGGGCATGGGGCCCTCTGCTGCTGCGGGAATCTCCCTCCTGATCGGCCTTGATAGTGAGACCCCCTGCTGCCCTACCCAGACCTAAAGAGACGCCCCTGCTGCTAACCGTGCCCTGATGGCGAGGCACTAGCTGAAGACTAAGCATAATACTGGGACGGCCCTGATGATCCTCCCCGAAAAGCTGATCTCCCACCTCCGAACGAATCCCCAAGGTTGCCTGCTGATCGGGCCCTACTACTACCTTCTTGTTCCATCCTGTGCTTTAATTTTTGTGCCTCTATAGCTTGGGTAAATGCCACCATCTTTCCATAGTTCATGTCAGAATTTAGAGCAGTTGTGGCAGCCTCATTAATAACCAAATGGCTAAGGCCCTGCACAAATCGACACACCCTAGCCTCCATAGTCGGCATCATATGAACAGCATACTTTGACAGGCGCGCGAACTCCCTGTTATATTCCTACACACTCTTACTACCCTGTTTAATGGTCTCGAACTCCACAGCACGGGTTGCCTTAGTCTCGACAGGCAAGAAATGGTCTATAAAGGCATCCGCGAACTCACTCCATCTTGCCAGAGGGCTCCCCTCCTCACGTGAATCCTCCCATATTTCAATCCAGGAATATGCCACCCCTTTCAAATGATAGGAGGCCAACTCTACTCCCTCCGTCTCAGTAGCACGCATAACTCGGAGGGTCTTATGCATCTCATCAATGAAATCCTAAGGGTCTTCCCCGGGATCAGTACTTATGAACACTGGAGGGTCTAACTGAAGGAACTTGTTTACCCCGGAACCAGAAGAATCTCTTTGCAAGCTAAATGAAGTGGGTGCAACATTTGACCTCTGAGCCTGAGAAGCTACTAACTGAGTTAGCATCTGAATATCTCCTCTAAGATCCCCATCGGAAATACCGAGATCAGAAGCTGGGGCTGGAGGTGGAACATGAATATCGGCGGGAGGGATTGTGGCACCCTCCGTTGGTGTAGGAACTGGGGTAGTCTGTTCTGGAGTAGAAGAATCAGGTTGTGTGATAGTAGGGGGATTATCCTCACCTGCATTATCAAGTAAGGGATCAACAGCCACTCCTGGGGTGGCATTGGCTTCTTGGCAAATTCTCGCTCTCTTCTTATGTGCCATTTACTGAAAGTTAGAACAATGCACGAGTTAGGGGAAAACAACCTCAAGTTCTGCTCTATCGCACGATATAGAACAACAATGAAGGGTTTCATTCTTAAATGTCCAATTAGCCCCCTAATTATAGGTGTGGTCGACAACACACCGATAAGAAGGGCTCTACTAGACACAGCTCTGAGACATCCTAGGACACTTTAAAACCATAGGCTTTGATACCAAGTTTGTCACGCCCCAACCTCGGGGAGCGCGACCGGCGCTCTACCGAGTGAACCCGGTCGAGCAAGCCTATTAAACCTTTCCTACCCGACTCATCCATAATCCAAAAAGGGATCGCATCACCATTTGTAAAACAGGGGAGAGATCAGTTATTTAAATATATAAACGTTGCTAGTTCATTTTTACTTATACATATTATGCCATAGTTGAGTTTCCAAAATACAACTCGATCCAACGACCACCCCAACTTACATATAAGACCCACATAAACGTCTATGGAGCCTCTAATGATACAAAAGACAAACATGACAATGCCAGCAACAAGGCCCCGGCTATACCTCAAAATATGAAAACTTATACAAAAGGACTACATGACCCCTGGGAGAAATGGGGCTCACCAAGACTGCTGTGAGGAGAGAAAGAGGGCACCACAATCTGCGATCGGCACTATCTGTGATGGAACCACTTACATCCATTCAAAGATGTAGCACCCCCGACAAAAGGGACGTTAGTACTGTCGAATAGTATTAATATGTAAGGCAAACACCAATCTTAGTAGAATGAATAGTGAAACAACGAGAAAGCAGTCATAATAATCAATAAGTACTTCATAGAAATACAAAGAAACACCAAGTAAGGAACACATAGTTTCCAATTCAATCTTTCCATCTTTTTAGATTAATAATCTTTAGTGCCAAAGCCACAACTCAAAATGCCACCGTGTTTTACACGGAGTTCGGTCTCCGCCCAACCAGCTAAGCCATCTCAAGTGAGACATATCCATATCCACCATGTAAAATCAATAATTCTAACACAAATGCCACCATGTGTATAGCATGGCGTCCGATCTCGGCCCGATCGGCTAAGCCATCTCACTTGAGACATAACCTCTTTCAATTGTTCACTCAATTCACATTTCTTTCCCATCTTTCGTTACATGGCACAAACAGCCTCATTTATTAAGTAGTTCTTGGCACTTGGGAATATTTTACAATTCAAGTCTTTCCCTTTTTATTTGTTCAAATAACATCATCATTCATGTCGATAAGTACCATCACATAAGGCATTTCACATATAAGGGAAGGAGCTTGGAAAATCATAATTACGTTCTCAAATAGCATGATGACATGGCAACCATCTAAAATAATTAGGGAACATGGATCTTTCAATCCAACACACTAAGGAAAACAATTCTAGTATGATCAAGTTGGAACTTACACCCATTATTCGGACACCAGGAGTTTGATTCTAGGAAGAAGAAAGTTAGCCATACATACCTCAATTGCGCTTCTTTAGACTCTACAATTATCCGGAACCCTTAGCAACCTCAATCTATTTTAGCAATATACAAATTGAACCCAGAATTAGGAAAACGTTCATGGTTCTAGCCCACTTTTTCCCCACACTCTTTATCACACATGCATGCAAGACAAACCACCCTCATACATATGAAGTATCACCCTAATACCCCATTATAGCTATATTTGAAATTAAGAGCTGGGTTGATGAAGCCTTACCTTTTAGGATGAAGAATTTTGGTGCTCTACTTGAATATTTCCAAAGCTTTGAGTGATGGTTGAAGATCAATTTGATGAAAAATTAGGCCCTCCCTCTAGAACCCTCTCTCACACTCTAGAAATATCAGAAATGAACTTCAAAATAAACTAAAGGGGTGTTTTAACGGAATGGGGGTCGGGTTTTAAATTAAGAAAAAAGGTGCCCCGACATAGGTCTGCGGTGCATAATGGTTATGTGGTCCACAAAGTGACCGCAGAAATGGCCCTCGCGGGCCTAAACTTTTGGCCCAGTATGTGATCTGCATACTTGTTCTGCGGTCGCATAATGCACCATAGAACTCCCTCCGCAAAAACTGAAGAGGAATTATGCGACCGATATGCGGTCCGCATAGTGATTATGCGATCGCATAATCGACCGCAAAGCTGACCTCAAATTGGTCAACTTTTTGCTTCACTCTACGGCCATTATGCAGTCCGCAGAGTGATTATGCGGCCGCATAATGGGTCGCAGAAATGCGTTCTTCTACTAAAGCAACGCAGGAATCTATCTTGGCACCACGAAACCCCGTGTTTTTTTTTGGTTAAAATTTTTACGAGTCCTTACACGAGATATCTAGCCAAGTGAGTAAAGAAGAGTTAGAGACGATGTGATGTCTCTCTTGATGTTCCAGAATAACATTAGGAAATCTATGGTGCAAGCAAGTTGAAGGGAGGTTGCGAGTAGAATAATTAGATATGTATAGGTCGCAAGTTAAAGTATAGTAAAGCGACAAGGTTTTATGACAGGAGTAAGGATAAGAAAGGGCGAGTGAGAAGGTGACGAGAAATGGATAAGTCCTCAGGATTAAGCCCATGAAAACAAAAGAGCTAATGGTTTCTCTAATTTATAGAAAGCTCAACATAGCCTGAATGAACTTAAAGAAGTCTAACACTAACAACATTTGGGAGAGATGAAATGTTGCCCTGTTAGTAGAATGAGGATGTAATTGTGATAGATAAAGGATGACGTTTGGGCCTTCGATTGAGTAATGATTTGAAAAAAGAAAGGAAAAGAAGGGATTCAAGAATTATACGAAATTAAAATACCCACGTAAGGTAAATCACATTGGGATGCTATGAAACACGGTTATGGAAGCATGGTATCGCCCCTAGGTGAATCAGTCTAATCATTTAAGATGTTCCCCGATGAGACGTCAGCTCTAGTGATTACGTAAGAAGTTTCAAGTTATCAGTGGTAGATTGTAGATCAATATTGAGGTGAATCAACAATTGCTGGATAAAAGTTATAAAGTATGAGATGAGATTAGGCCATCAGTCTTAAGGATAAGCAACAAGAGTAACCTGGAGTTTGGTAGCAGACCTCAGTAACGATAAATCAAAGTAAGAATTATGGTATAGTATGACCTACCTAGATACAGTAAAGTCATACGTATGGATAAACGGATCTATAAAATAAGGTATAGCAATATTCGTAAGTTCGACAATGTACCGAGCGAAGAACTTCAGAAAACCTATAGATGCCCAGAGGGACAGTTTATCAAGCTCTATATATGTTTGCAAAGTGAGGCCTAGAGATTGGCTAGAAGCTGGAGCAAAAAGGAGAGAAGAGTTGCATAGACGCACGTACAAGGTCACTATCGTACAGGCTGCATGATAGAAGGAAGCAACAGTTACGAGATTTAAAGGATTCCGACTACAAGTCGTGGTGTAAAAAAGAGGCCTAAAGGAGGGAATGCCCTGTCCTTTGGAATTATTCACAGAATAGTTGCCTAGATGGCAAGGAGAGTACTAAAGTATTCAGAAGACATCAGTTATGAAAATGATAAGTACATCAGTCAACATTCGAGGACAAATGTTCCAAAGGGGGGAATGATGTTACACCCCCATGTTCTCGTACGTGGAAGTACACCATCAGTAAATTGATATAAGCTCGAAAATGAGATGTTACATCCCACATTTTCGTACGTTAAAGTTTCATCGTAAGTTAATCGACGTAAGTTTGGGAATGAGATTTTTTGGAGATTATAAGCATTACGCTACTTCAAACAAGTGATGAGTAAATTCCTGAAGGTGAGAGGGTAAGCAAATCGAAGAAAATGAATTTCGTCGAAGTTTGATATTTTGGGATAAAATACGGTCCGAGCTATAATACCCGGTATTTATGGACTAGTGTCATACAAGGTACCACATGACCATGATAGTAAAAAATATAAATTGTGTTAAAAGTGAGTAGTATTTTAAGTAATTTGAGATAACTCCTAATTATGTGGATAATTGGGTAACTATAAATTTTTAGTGGGAGATTAATTAAGTAATTAAGATTATGAATAAAGCTTAAGGTGTCCCAAAACGTGGCAGCAAATTAGGTGGGAATTAAAACTCAAATGAGTGACTCTTACACTATAAAGCTAGGTGGCACAATTAATGAGATTGGTGGCCAAGTCATCAACCACTAACAATTAAGGAAGATGTATAAGCTTGCTAAGTTTATGGATGGAATTCACAAAGCCATAATCTAAACATGATGGCTTTAGCAAATATCATACAAGGTTATGATTAAATTCACAAAGAGATCATATGGAATTTTCTACAAAACTTCATACAAGACTACAACATGAGAATTTGCGATTCTAAGAGAGCACGGTGCAATCTTTCTCAAGAATATCATACGAATTTTCTCCTACTTCGATCTGCCATTATGTGTTCTTTGCAAAAGACGTGTGTTAGAGGGATTGTCAAGAGAATCAGCTCAGGCATGTTAAGGCTAAGCCCTTCCTTCTTTTTGGCATGATCTCATAATTACATGTGTTTGATAACGAGGCATAAAGAGAAGTTCATACTCCTGAATTTATATACACTATCCTAGTCTCATAAGTTACAGTATTCTCCCGTATCGGGACTTTATATTCAATTGAGTATTGTCTTATTCTAGTCAAGAGAGCAGAGGGTCTATATATATGCAGTATTATAATATTTTCACCACCATCGAGCTATAATCGGTGGGCAGGCCCTTATTGGGCAACCTTTGATCATATGGTAAGTTATATACCGAGCCTACTGTGGTCGAGCGCCTATGAGCAAGCCCAGCATGGCCGAGATACAGAGCCTAGTATGGCCGAGCGCCTATGAACGAGCCTACTATGGAAGAGCAGTTATACATACTGAGCCTTATAGGGCCGGACATCTATTTTACTTACTATATTGAGAGAGTTGAGTCAGTATTAGCAGGTAAGCATATCATCAGATTATCTTTGACTCCCAGTTACTTTCAGTTATTATATTATCAGTTCAGTTTCATCTTATAGTTATTTTTTTGCCTTACATACTCAGTACATTATTTCATACTGACGTCCCTTTTCTGGGGACGCTGCATTTCATGCGTGTAGGTTCAAACAGATAGACAGGTAGACCTCCTCAATAGGTGTTGTCCGAGTTTAGCTTTATCGGTAAGCTCCACATTCTTCGGAATTGTCGAGTCTAGAGTTTTATGTACATCTTGTGTATATATGTATATATATGTTATGGGTAGGTCGGGGCTCTTTTCTGATCACAGTACATCCGTCAGTAGTGGCTTGTAGACGTATCATGTCAGTTAATGCAGTATGTTGGGCTTGTATGCCTTCTATTTATATTTTATGGATTGTCAGATGAAGTAGTTATGACGGCCTTGTCGGCCCAGCTTTATGTTGATGTTTAGTCAGTGTTCGCAAATTATCTTGCAATGTGGCCCATGGCCAAGGTATGACATTATATGTTCAGAGTCCCTTAGTCGCAAGTTAGTATGCAAGGATAGGTGAGGCACCGGGTGCCGGTCTCACCACCCAGGCTCGGGGCGTGACAGTGGCAGTATCGCGTGAGTTGGAAGAGGGCTTATATGTGTTGTGAGGTATACTACGGGCTTCGGGTCAGTGAAATTCATGCTATTGTGCTTGGAGGAGGTTGCCTTGGGCAAATGAATTATGCGGTGCATTATGTGATATCCGCATGGGTGCATGATCATGTTTTGGTACTGTGTGTAATGACTAATACAATGTTCGTATGTTAGAATCAGGTTTTGTAGAGAAATTCGGAGGTTGGAATTTGGTTCTAAGTCTTATTGACTAAATAAAAAGGGAGGATCTTCAGTCTAGCTCGAGCTAATGTGCTCAATTAGGTTGTGGTGGCACAGGTAGGTGCACAAGGTGTTGACCAATGATTTTGGGGAAACTCCAGAGCAGTGCTTGGCACGTTCGAGGACGAACGTATGTTTAAGTAGGGGAGAATGTAATGTTCCGACAGGTAGTTTTGAGCTCTACCGTATCATCCGGCGGTTTGAGGACTTGAGTAGCTTCACTTCACGTATTATGACTTGTACGTGTGGTCAGAATTGAATTTCGAAAAGTTCGGAGTTGATTTGGAAAGAAAATTCTAATTTCGGAAGCTTTAAGGTTGAAAAATTGACTAAGGTTTGACTTTTCAGTAAACGACCTCGGAATCATGATTTGAAGGTCCCAATAGGTTCTAAGGTGATTTCGGACTTGGGCGTATGTTCGGGTTGAGTATCGGGTGGTATAGAAGCATTTCGGAGCTTATTATGGAAGGTTGGCATTTTGAAGGTTTAAGAATTTCATAAGTTTGGTTTGAAGTGGATTTTTGATGTGATCGATGTCTGTTTGCAGTTCCGAGCCTTGGAATAGGTTTGTATTGTGATTTGTGACTTGTGCGTGAAATTTGAAGTCATTCTAGATTGATTTGGTACATTTCGACACAAGATATAGAATTTGGAAATTTGAAAATTTATAAGTTGATTTGACGCGATTCGTAATTTCAACGTTGTTAGGCATGATTTGAGGCCTTGACTAAGTTCATATTACATTTTGAGACGTATTGGTATATTTGATTAAGGTCTCAAGGGCTTCGGGTGGATTCCGGATGGTTAACGGATCGATTTTTGGACTAAGGAAATGCAGGGATTTTTTTGGTTACTGGTGCGATCGCTTCTGCGGAAGCTGGGTCTCAGAAGCGAGGATCCCATCGTAGAAGCGAGGAAGGCTGGATCGGGAAGGCTTCGCAGAACTGGAAAATGGAACCTTCTGCGGCTTCGCAGAAGCGATAGAGTGGTCGCATAAGCGAGCTAGAGCGCAGAGGCGGCTATGGCTTCGCACCTGCGATTGCACAAAAGCGGGAGGGAGTCTGCAGGTGCGATAGGACTGCTGACCAGTGGACTTTGTAGATGTGCATTTGTGGTCGCAAAAGCGACTTTGCAGATGCGAAGATTCTATCCGCAGAAGTGAAAACTGGGCAAAACATAAGGGATCGAACTTGGTCATTTCGTCAATTTCATTTGGGATTTTTGGAGCTCGATTCTTGGACGATTTTGCGGAGTTTTCATCTTGCAACACAAGGTAAGTAATTTCCCACTTGTTGTGAGCTAAATGTAATGTTTATATGTGGATTTAAGGAGGAAAATTTAGGAAAATTGTGGGATTTTGGTAGAAAACCTAGAATTGATAATTTTGGATTTTGGTCACGATTTTGGAAATGGAATTAGGAATAAATTATATATTTGAGTTCGTAATGTTATGGGTAAGGTTTATCTTCCAAAATTTTCAAAATTCGGGCGTGTGGGCCTGAGGGTTGACTTTGTTGGCTTTTGAGCGAAGTTGGGAATCATTATAAATTGTTAAAGTATACGTATTGGGGTATATTTTGATTGGTTTGCACATTGTTTAACTAGTTTTAGAGAGACGAGCATTGGATTGAGGTGTTTGAGTGGCATTGAGCTGGTTATGAAATTTTGGAGCGAGGTAAGTCTCCTGTCTAACCATGTGAAGAGAAAATTACCCAGTAGGTGTTATATTCTTATGTGCTACATTTTGTGGGAGCTACGCATGTACGAGGTGACGAGTGTCCGTGCGTATGCTAGACTTCCTGATTATGTCCGGGTAGACTTAGGCTCATGCCATGCTATAATTGTAATATTTGAGTTATCTTTGCTCGTTTAAATTCCTTTATTTCACGTTACGAATTGAGACTAGACTTGCATAGGGTGATAGACTCGTTATGGTAGAGATGTGACTAGCTACTTGATTTAGCCACGGAATAATTGTGCTCCCCTTACGAATTTCTCCCGCGTTGTGCGTTTTCATCGAAAGGCTTCCTTAAAGTTCATAACTCGCATTTTTACTCCTTAAAGCTTCTTATTCTAATGTGATCGGGTCGTTCTCCTTGGCAGTATAATTGATACATTTATGATTTGTGTCGTTCGACCCTCGACAGTGCGTACATTATGATGGGATCGGGCCGTTCGCCTTGGTAGGATTATGTATCACACTCTCGTGAGAGCGGGCCGTTCGCCTCGACATTATAATAGATGTATCTATGGTTTGTGTCGTTCGACCCTCGGCAGTGCGCACATTATGATGGGATCGGGCCGTTCGCCTCGGCAGAATTATGTATCACACTCTCATGGGAGCGGGTTATTCGCATCGGCAATATAATAAATGTATTTATGGTTCGTGTCGTTCGACCCCCGACGGTGCAAATATTATGATGATATCGGGTCGTACGCCTCGGCATTTCTATAAAATACTGTTATGGAATAGTGTGTATTATTTGACAAAAAGCCAGTTTATCTGTGAGTTTTCCTGATTTTAACGGTGACGGCCTATCTGGTGAGGTCCATTATATATATCCTCCAATTGAGGAGGTAACTACTAACTGAGAGCGTGAGTTTATTGTTGAGAGGAGGATTGCACCACGTATTTATACTTGTTATTTCTTTTATTTATTCTTACTCACATTTGTTTACTTCCTACTATATTTGATTTATTGGACCACTAGTAAGTGTCGATGTCGACCCCTCGTCACTACTTCTCCGATGTTAGGCTAGATACTTAATGGGTACGCATTAATTTACATACTCATGCTGCACTTGCTGCACTTATTGTGCAGGTACATATATGTCTGGTGGTGTTCTGGGCGCAAAGGCGCGGCTATTGCGGGGACTTTACCATGAGCTGCATTCCATGTTACAATCCGCAGCATACAGAGTCTCCATCAGAGTTATTTATATTCCCCTGTCTAATTTGTATTCCAGACAGATGTTGTATTTTATTATATTTCCTAGTTGATGCTCATGCACTTGTGACACCGGGTTTTGAGGGCTTCTACTGGATGGTTGGTATGGTAGTTCGCGTAATTATTATCATTTGACACTGTAAATTCTATTTCATACTATTTAATTAATGAAATTATGATTTCAAAGTAATAAAAATGAATAATTAAGTTGATCGATCATCGTTGGCTTGCTTGATGGCGGTGTTAGGCGCCATCATGACATATAGTGGATTTTGGATCATGACAATCACAATCGCATGCATTGAACATCATTCTGAGTGTGAGTGTACTTCTCAAAAAATGTTCTAAAAATATAAAAGCTTCAAAATATGTGTGAAAATTAGGATTTTCTTTGTGGTGAGAGCATTTGAAACATGAGGTTAGGCTAAATTCAAAACCTTTGATTGAAGCAAGACAAACAAATCTTATCGAACTTAGGTATACATGAGGTACCACTCGAATCTATAGAATTATCCATAAGCTGATCTCGGTTTGCTGGAAAGTATATGCTGGAAATTCCTATGCGCAAAAATAATTGTTGGTATCAACCAAAGCCAAGTCAAAAAAATGATGATCGGTTAATAAATCACAATCTTTCTTCACTCTTCTCAATTTTTGAATATACTCTACAAAAGCTACAAAAAACAGTAAAAATGCAGAAAACAACAAAAAACAACCAGAACTTTTTTCATCAATTTTCTTACATAAAAATAGCTTCTTTCTTTAAGCGCCCTCATGAACAATGAGCATTTCATTTCAGAGTCAAATTTTATAGGCGTCAGCCTTCTAATATGGGTATTTTAGATTTCAAATGCTCCGATATTGCATCGAAATGGTAACAGAGCCCGTCTAACAATCAAATGCTCTGATATCTAGCCCGGATCTCTTTCAAATTAGAGTTCCAACTTGGGACTCTATTCCATTTCATTCAAAAAGATAAAAATCACACTATTCTCGCATCGCATACACATGCATCATTCAAGCCACTACAGTCCATCTTTCTCAAGTCAAATAGAAGCATAGTCCACACTTCCTCAACTCTCCTGATCAAAGATGCGACACAACGTGGAATTATCTTCTATCAATAAACTAGGCCAGATTTTGAAGACAGACGTCGAGCTTTCCAACAGCGGCAGCATGTCCCCAAGTATCGTTCATCGTACAGCCCATTTGACATGGAGTGTGTAGGTAATCCAAACCCCCATAGTCATAATAAAACTTAGTGTCATCACAGCTTGATGTTGAGGCAATTTTAAAAATTAAAAATCAACTTATCCCATCGCTTTCTCGAACTACAATCGGCCTGATTCTCGTTACATTCGAGATATGTAGGAAACTCAACACAGAGTCTGGCCACACCTACATTAATCAGACCAATCCACTTGTCATCCAACATCTACATCCCAGTGTCACCACAGTCCGGCACTAGGGCAATCATGGAAACAATGTCGAGATCACATGAACCTTTTCATCCTCAAATATTTATCTTCCACTCCATGAGGCTACGATTCATAATTAGTACTCAACAACTTTTCAGAACTACTCGCGACTTGATTCTCGTGCAACCCGAGATACGTAGGCAACTCAAACACCAGAGCTCGTCACAATCTTTAAAACCTCCTCATTCTCGCTCTGTCATTTCAGGAAATAAATGAGTATGGCATCAATATATATTCCCGAAGACTCTTACATCATCTCTTGTCAAAGAGAGGTAGTTATTGACACTCAATTTTGGCCCTCCGTATTTAAAATTAACTTATGCAGGCTTCCTAGTCATTAAATATTAAAATGTAGTATTTCGCACATTTTTAAGATTTAATGCAATTTATTATTAATTATTCCTATTTCTTGCAAAATACAGAAAGTTTTATCATTTTATTGCAATTAGTAAATACTATCATTTTTGTGCATTTTTCTAAATTTTAAACGATTTATTGATAATTGTCCTATTTTCAAATATTAGGATATTCGATCAAATTATTGTCCCTTTAAAAAATAAAATAATAATTAGATCAATGTTATTGTAGTAGTTAAAATTTAATAAATACTACAAGATTTCATAATTAAATAATTATTTTTCTAATTTATAGCATAGTCTAGTAAGTACATGGAAGCCGGTAGAATCTATTCCAAAATACGGATATAATGTGTTTCTTTTGGACCAAAAAAAATGTTCGATATGACATAACATTTGATGTGACTAGACAGTCGATGTGACATGTGATGTGACTAGACATTCGGCATGACTTTCGATGGGACTAAGCATAATTTGTATCCATTGGATAATGACCATAAGACAAATTGAAAGGTAATAATGGCATTCTTTACACAATGGGTAAAAGGAGGCTTTAGCTTTTAATATAAATATGGGAGGTCTTGTATACTTTTAAAGGGTGCACATACACCATTACACACCATCAGATTTTTAAGGTTAACCCTAATATATCCCTCATCTCTTTTTCATTCTCTCACTTTTGAGAGCTAACAGCTGCTGGCGCCCTTCTCTTTACTGCCTCTTCGCCAGCCAGCCACTAACGGCCATGGTTGGCGCCTCAACATCCCATCTCTCCTTTATTTTCTTTTTCACTTCTATTTCCATCATCTTCTCTGTCCCTAGAGAGCGTTGATGATGGCGGTGGTGGCCAGTGAGTGTCCATTCTAGCTGGAAAAAAATGGAGAGTGGCAAGATTAGCCAAGATATTATCTAGATCTGAAAGTTTCACCACTAGAAAATTCTAACTCGCCGAAAGTCATGGCAAGACACCACTGAAAATGGTGTCATCTGGTCGGACTTGACCAAATCTGGTCGGATAGATTTTGATGTTGATCTGTCTCGATTTGTCTCTTAAGATGCTGCTCCAGTGATCGCCGTAGCAGTAGTGTCATTGTTCAGTGACTTTGTTTGCTCGATGGAATTTTTGGTAGATCTAGCCAATTTTATAATTTTCCGGCGATCTTTAGTTGGTCGGATAATTTTCATGCGACTGTTTGTTGTGTTGGTTGCGGATTTATCCATTGTCAATGAAGTTTTAAGCTTGCCTTTGCTTTTCTGTTTGTCTTTTATTTTTGAGGTTATTCGTTCCATTGATTTCATGTGCTTCAGTGTAACGACTCGACCGGTCATTTTGAGAATTAGCATCCCATTTAGTGGTTTAAAGTCTCAAGCAGCTTCGTATTGTGTATTATGGCTTGCGTGTGCGGTCGAGTTTGGATTTTGGATCAATTTGAAAGAGGGATTCTTGTTTTAGAAGCTTAAGCGGTAGGAGTTGACCGGAAGTTGACTTTTGTATGGACGATTTTGAAGTGGTGTTTTGATGATTCCAATAGCTTTGTATGGTGATTTTGAGCTTAGTCATGCGTTCAGATTTGGATTTGGATGTCCGTAGGATATTTTGAAGCATTTGTGTTGTTTTAATTCATTACTGAGAGCTGTGAGACTAGACGTGATTTTCTATTGTCCATTATGGTAGGTTTTGATGTGATTACTGGGTGGTTGGTTACGATTTATGATTTAAATGCTCTACTGGTGTGGGAGTTCAGTATGTATTGTGATTTTGTTGGCGGAATTGAATTAGAGGAAGATTTTGGTTAGTATGATGTGTATTCTACTTGTGATTCAGAGTTGAGGGTAATACCCTCGTGGTTTCATGTGATTTGATGTGTTTGAATTGGGTTGCGTGCTATGGTGGAGTTATATAAGGATGAGATCCTTGCGATTAGTCCATATGTTTTGATTCTCCCTTGTGAAATTAGTTCGTAGTACGGCACTGATAGGGAGTTGTGCTTGTCGGACTTGATTGGTAGTTCTTTCATGTGTTTCTTATATATTCAGTCATATTCCTACTGTGCTTATTAGGTTTTAGCTTGCGAGGTGTGTGCCCAGGTGGCGTTAGATGCGACTTGTTGATTCGGGTGAATAGTTATGAGGTCTTCATGTTTCTTGCATCATTGTCGGTGTTGTGGTGGCTTGGAAGAGGGTTCTAACGGATATGGGGTTAATTGTCGGTGCTGGATTTGATTGTGGGTAGCTATTGTGATCAGAGATGTGGTCATGGGCATATGTGTGATGTGTTACGTCGTGTGGGTGTACCTTGTGGGTGTAGGCATAAGTTGTTGCAGCTGGTTGAGGTTGGTACCGTGTGTTGATGTAGGAATCAGGTCATTTTTAAGTAAACGGATGGTGAGAAATTTGGTTCTAAGTCCTATCAGTATGGGTGGAAAGAATAATCTTCAGTAGAGATGGTGTCGTCGTGCCTATGTGGATTGGGGTAATGTGGGATCACCTGCGGGTGTATGTATGGTAGTTCACTCAGTGATTTGACGACTTTGGAATGGTTCTTGGCAGGTTCGAAGAGGAACGTTTGTTTAAGAAGGGGAGAATGTAACGACCCGACCGATCATTTTGAGAATTAGCATCCCGTTCGTTGGCTTAAGGTCCCGAACAGCTTCTTATTGTGTATTATGGCTTGCGTGTGTGGTCGACTTTAGATTTCGGATGATTCGGGATCAATTTGGAAGAGGGATTCTTTGTTTAGAAGCTTAAGCGGTAGGAGTTGACCGAAAGTTTACTTTTGTGTGGACAACTCTGAAATGTTGTTTTGATGATTCCAATAGCTACGTATGATGATTTTGGATTTAGGCGTGCGTTCGAATTTGGATTTGGAGGTCCATAGGATAACCTGATGAATTTCGGCTAAAGTTGGAAAGTTGAAGTTTTTGGAAGGTTGAGAGGTTTGATCGAGAGTTGACTTTTGTGATATTGAGCTTGGATTTCGATTTCGAGAGTTGGATTAGCTATGCTATGTCATTTGGGACTTGCATGAAAAATTTGACGCCGTTCCGGGTTCATTTGATATGTTTCGGCACGAATTTTGGAAGTTGGAAAATTTGATATGTTTCGGCATGAGTTTTGGAAGTTGGAAGATTTGAAAGTTCATAAGTTCGATTTGAGGTGCAATTCGTAAATTTGACATTGTTTGATATGATTTGAGGCCTAGACTAAGTTCGTATCATGTTTTAGGATGTGTTGGTATATTTGGTTGAGGTCCCGGGGGCCTCGGGTGTGTTTCGGATGGGCTACGGGCCATTTCTCGATGTTATTGGACTGTTGTTGTTGTTGCCTGATTTCCTTCTTTGCAATCTCGAAGTTCAAGTCGTGATCGCGTAGCCTGTTTTGTCATTGATTAATTTCCTTCTTCGCGTTCTCAGTGACAGCTCTGTGATCGCGAACGTGTGGGTTCTACTTCTTCTCGATTGCACTCCTTTTTCCGCGTTCACGTAGACCTTCTGGTGGGACAATGTGATGTATTCTACGCGATCACATTCCTATTCTCGTAATCGCGTCATGCATTTTTCTGGGCAGTGAAGTTTTTTTTACGCGATCACATTATTTATTTTGCGATCCCAATGTGTAAATTGCTGGGCAGCAGAATATTTTTTCCAAAATAATGAGTTTTGTCCATTTATCATCTTTTTGGCTAGAGACCTCGGATTTGAGAGATTTTTGAGGGGTTTTTCATGTGGTTGTTTGGGGTAAGTGATCTTTACCCGGTTTTATTTTTATTTCATGGTTTTATCTTTGATTTCATCACTAAATTAGAGAATAAGGTTGGAAATTTGGGGAAATTTGTAAGATTTTTCAAATGTGTAAAATGACGATTTGAAGGACGAATTGATGCCGGAAATTGATAATTTTAGTATGGTTGAACTCATATCGGAATGGGTGTTTGGGGTTTGTGAATTTTATCGGGTTTCGGAGTGCGGGCCTGAGGGTTGACTTTTGGGTTAACTTTTTAGTTTTTGTTAAAGATTGAAGCTTTATTATCCGGAATTGTTTCCTATGACCTTTATTTATGATTTGAAGTTATTTTGGCTAGACTTGAGCCGTCCGGAGGTTGTTTCACTCGAGAAGGTCATTTCAGAGTATCGGTCTAGCTTCTTTGAGGTAAGTATCTTGCCTAACTTTGTGTGGGGGAACTACCCCTTAGGATTTGAGTCTTTGGTGCTAATTGTATCATGTGAAGGTCATGTACACGAGGTGATGAGTACGTGCTCGGGCTTATTTGTGGAAATCTGACTGTTTAGGGCTCTTAGGTTCCCCATTAACTAAGCTCACCCTTACGTGTCTTATTTGGAATTATTGCTTCATATTTTACCCTTATTGCCGATTAAACTCCTATGTGCCTTAACTGAAGTTGCTGCCTTTTTTATTGCCATGCTATCCTTTCCGTAATTGTTTATCCTTGATTGAAGTTATTATTATCTTTTCCATAATCTGCTTATCCTTCATTGAATTTGTTGTATCTTTTCCGTAATTGCTCTACCCTAAATGAAGTTTTGTTATCCCTTATCATTGTTGACTTATCCTTATTTGGAATCATTGATTCATGTTATCGCTCTTATCGTTGAATTGTACTTTTGTGGAATCATTTCTACACATTATCTCTTCCTTGTTGAGGTATTCTTGTTGAGACCATTATTCCCTTTTGTGTCTTTCTTTGTGAGCTCATTTTTTTGTTACTCTGTGTTTTGAAGTTCCTGAGTTGATTCACTTGCCATATTCTCGTATTATTGTCGTTGTTGCTGTTTCATTCAGTGTTGTGGAGTCGAGGGCTATAAGTGGTTGTGATATTGAAACTATTTTGAGGAAATGTTGTATTATGTGGGCACATATTGTGAAAGTCATTTATTTAAGTTTTCATGTTTTGGCATGCGTGTTATTGTTGATATAATTGTTATGTTATTTGCATGAGGTTTCTACCATGCCGTTGTTATTGTGTTTGCACCAGGTTTCTGTCGTGCTGTTGTTATTGTGTTGCATGAGGTTTCTGCTATGCTGGATTTATTCTGTTGCACGAGGTTTCTGTCGTGCTGTTGTTATTATTGATACGCATGCGGTAGTATAAGGTTTGGGTGTTGAAACATATGCGGTGAGATAAGGTGGGCTTGAAATGCGTGGTTAGTAAGGGAACTACTAGAAGCCATGCGGTGTGATAAGGTGGGCTAAAACGCGGGATGTTATTTCAGGAAACAATGAAACTATTAGGACAATTTTACTTCCTTCATTCCTATCGTGCGAGTTTATTGATCTTGGAGTTTGAACCTTTGTCATTCTATTCTCTCACAAATGGTGAGGACACGAGCTGCAATTACTAATGACGCTGCCCCCGAAGCCAGTGTTGTCAGGGCCGAGGAGGAGCCCGTGCTACAGCTAGAGCATCTGTCAGAGCAGTTGTTTAGGAGCCGCCAGTGGCTCCTATTGGGGGACAGGTACCGGAGGCGCCTATTGTGACCCCAGGATGTCAGGAGGCTTTAGCACAGTTCCTGAGCAATATTTAGTACATTGGCTCAGGCGGGGT
Source organism: Nicotiana tomentosiformis (assembly GCF_000390325.3). Lineage (NCBI taxonomy): Eukaryota > Viridiplantae > Streptophyta > Magnoliopsida > Solanales > Solanaceae > Nicotiana > Nicotiana tomentosiformis. The sequence continues at coordinate 47,122,648 of NC_090817.1, forward strand.
TGATTCCGGTTGCACCAGCTACTTCATAGAATGGGGGAGGATCTCAGACTCCCACCGCCCATACTCCGGAGCAGCGAGTTCACGTTGGTCAGGTTCCAGGTGTCATGCAGACACAGCATGTTCCAGTTCAGCCCGTGGTTAGGGCAGCAGCATCTGAGGAGGAACAACTTAGACTTGCGAGGTTCAAGAAGTATTACCCTCCTACTTTCAGTGGTTTGGCTTTAGAAGATGCGCATGGATTCCGATGGGAGTGCTACCGTATTCTCTGCACTATGGGTATTGTGGAGATGAGTGGGGTTACTTTTACTACATTTCAGCTTAAGGGAGCGGCATATCAGTGGTGGCGGGCGTATGAGTTGGGTAGTCCGGCCGATGCAGCTTCACTTTCATGGGTTCCGTCTTTAGGGATGTTCTTGAGAGAGTTTGTTCCCCAGACCCTTCGGGATGCATGGCACGTGGAGTTTGAGAAGCTGCGCCAGAGCACTATGTCAATGTCAGAGTATGCCATTATATTCAGTGATTTGTCCATACATGCACCTACTTTGGTTTCTACAGTTATAGAGCGGGTCTGCAGGTTCATTGATGGGCTCAGTTATGATATCTGGTTCAACATGGCTCGGGAGTTGGAGTCGGATGTTCCGTTTCAGCAGGTGGTAGAGATCGCTCGCCAATTAGAGGGCATGCAGGACCAGGAGGGAGAGGTCATGCGGGGTCAGGAGAAAGAGGACAGGGAGGCTAAGAGGCCTCGTAGATCGGAGATATCTATTGGTCCCTATTTTGGAGGCAGGGTACGACATTGTAGAGGTCTTATGGGTCAACTAGTTTAGTTTTCACTTTAGGCATCGCACGGTGTTTCAAGTATCCATGGGTCTCAGGGTACCCATACCGGATAGCTTCCACAGCCACGTCAGCAGAGAGGTTGCTTTGAGTGTGGAGGTACCAGCCACATGGTGAAAGATTATCCCAGACTCCGAACAGATGTGTCACAGTGGGGTATCAGGCTTGTGTTCTGCTCCAGTTGTTGATATCCTGTCACACCCCATACTCAGGGAGTGCGACCGGCGCTCAACCGAGAGAACCCGACCAAGCAAGCCTATTAGACTTACTTCTACCCAAACTCATCCATGAATAAAGAGGAGATGTACTCCATTAATCAATCACTGAAAAGATTTTATTAACAACTTCCTTTTCATTTCCATTAGTAGCTTCATTCATAATTTCCAAAACATTACGAGTTTATAGAATTAATAAAAAACATAATTTCCAAGTATCAACATTTCTAGTTCAATTCCCAACATCAACCATAACCCACAACCTGTCTACGGAGCCTCTAAATACAATAGAAGAGTAATATGAAAATGTCGGCAACAAGGCTCCGGCTATACCTCAAAACATTATACATGAGAAGCAAAAGATACATGACCCCGAAATGGAGTGGGGCTCACCAAATCAGCTGAAAAGAGTGTACTGCTATCATTGATCAATGTCGCCTGCTGAAGAACCACCAGCATCCATTAAACATGCAGCGCCCCCCGCAAAAGGGACGTTAGTACTGTCGAATAGCACTAGTATGTATAGCTAAAAATCCTCTTTCAAAATAGAATGCCCATATAAGAAAAGGCAACACATAAAAACAGCAAGTCACAATCAACAATATCCAAATGTCCAGTTAAAACATAATAGTTTTCAAAATACAAACTTCATATATAATTTTGGTTGGAAGATAATTAGCACCGATATACCACCGTCTTTGTGAGCACGGAGTCCGATCAGGCTCGATTGGCTAGATCATCTCCCTACGAATAATGTGGTTTGACATGTGATGCGAAAGAAAGTTGTTACCAAGAGTAGTACCACCATATGCGCAATATGGCATCTGATCTCCACCCGATCAGCTAGGCCGCCTTCCCACATATGCCGTGCGGGTTGATTTTTCCAATCCACAAAGGTTCCAGTTTCATCCTAATTAAGGGGAATAATATCACAATCCACCCCTACACCGGCACGTGTAGTTTCAGGTGTGGGCCTTATGACCCATCCTTCCTCGGTATTGCTATTGATGCTCCCAAAAATAGTTTTGATTTGATTTGCAAACAGAAATATCATAAATACAATTGTACTCACCTCAACATCTTTCACATTGTATGAATGCTCATTAGTATTTCCAGTCATTCACAACGACAATATTTCCTTGGCTCATTAGGCCATTCACAAGATTCTTTATTCCTGGCACGATGGCCGTATTTCATATTCCACACTTTCACCTCTTTCAATTTCAAAGATCACCATCAAGTATCAACATATAGGATATTTTAAAAATCATATACTTCAAATCCATTTGAAATGGAAACTTCAAACACAAATGGTTTCTTCCCAAAGAATGAAGCATACCAACCAACAATAGAAACACACATGAAAAATCATAAACAGTCAATACACCATTTACTCTTGCAATACTCTCCCCCAGAAATGACAAATGTACAATTTCAACACATGAGTATATAGAACTCGTATCACACTAGATATATTTATAAATCAAAGCATTAGTTAAAGCAGCCACTAATGGGCATGAAGTTAGTACAAAAGCTTTTAGACAATTCTATCTTTCATTGAAACACGACTCAAAGCCATAACCTTTTAATACGTAACCCACACTTTGAAACTTACAAAAACATTATGGAATTCAATTCTAAGAGAGAAAGTTTAGCCAACATACCTCAATTGCGCTTCTTTAGACTCTACAATTTTTCGGAACCCTTAGCAACCTCAATTTATTTTAGCAATATACAAATTGAACCCAAAATTAGGAAAAACGTTCATGGTTCTAGTTCAATTTTTATTTTTCCCACACTCTTTATCACATGCATGCAAGATGAACCACCCTCATACCCATGAAGTATCACACTAATACCCCATTATAGCTATGTTTAAAATTAAGAGCTGGGTGATGAAGCCTTACCTTTTAGGGTGAAGAATTTTGGTGCTCTACTTGAATATTTCCAAGGCTTTGAGTGATGGTTGAAGATCAATTGATGAAAATCAGGCCCTCCCTCTAGAACCCTCTCTTTCTCACACTAGAAATATCAGAAATGAGATTCAAAATAGACTAAAGGGGTGTTTTAACGGAATGGGGGTCGGGTTTTAAATTAAGAAAATGGGTGCCCCGACTCATGTCTGCGGTCGCATATACGACCGCATAATGGTTATGCGGTCCGCAAAGTGACCGCACAAATGGCCCTCAGGAGCCTGAACTTACGGCCCAGGTATGTGACCAGTATGCGGTCCGCATACTCGTTCTGCGGTCGCATAATGCTCCGCAGAACTCCCACCACAAAAACCCAAGAGGGATTATGCGACCGATATGCGGTCCGCATATCGATTATGCGGTCGCATAATCGACCGCAAAACGGACCTCAAGTTGGCCAAACTTATTGCTTCACTCTACGGCCATTATGCTGTCCGCAGAGTGATTATGCGGCCGCATAAACGTGCTTTTCCGCCAAAAGTTTTTCTTTACTTTTCGGTGCATTGCTCAACCCAAAAATTCCAAACCGCGGCTCGCAAGCTCGCCGCAAAGAATTTCTACTAATATAACACAGGGATCTATCTTGGCACCACGAAACCCCGAGTTTTTGGTTTAAATTTTTATGGGTCCATACATATCCATGCACTGCCAGCTTGGGGTGTAGGTTAGGCGAGTAGAGGGCGCCCAAGAGGGGGAGGCCTGGCCCATTGATGTCGTACATGTATGGGTTCAAATTGTTATAGAGGATCATTGTTCGTATTTTTTTTCGGTTCTGCTTATCGTGATGAGTCCTCCTATTTTTCTTCACATATGGGTGAGTTTCGTGATTTGGTACTCTGTTTATGTGTTTACCCCTGTTGGAAGATTCTATAGTGGTAGCCCGTGTCTATCGTGTTGTTTTAATTCATTATTGAGAGCTATGAGACTAGAACTGACTTTCTGTTATCTATTACGGTAGTTTTTGATGTGATTTCTGGGTGGTTGGTTACGATTTGTGATTTAGCTACTCTACTGGTGTGGGAGGTCAGTATGTGTTGTGATTTTGTAGGCGGATTTGAATTAGAGAAAGGTTTCGGTTGGTATGATGTGTATTCTACTTTTGATTCAGAGTTGAGAGTGATACCCTCGCGGTTTCGTGTGATTTGATGTGTTTGAACCGGGCTTTGTGCCACGGTTGAGTTATATCAGGATGAGATCCTTGCGATTAGTCCATATGTTTTGTTTCTCCCTTGTAAAATTGGTTCGTAGTCGATATTGATAGGGAGTTGTGCCTGTCGGACTTGTTTGGTAGATCCTTCATGTGTTTCCTTGTATATTCAGTCATATTCATACTGTGCTTATTGGGTTTTAGCTTGCGAGGTGTGTGCCCAGGTGGCGTTAGATGCGACTTGTTGATTCGGGTGAATATTTATGAGGTCTTCATGTTTCTTGCATCATTGTCGGTGTTGTGGAGGCTTGGAACGGGGTTCTAACGGATATGAGGTTAATTGTCAGTGTTGGATTTGATTATGGGTATCTATTGTGATTAGAGATGTGGTCATAGGCATATATGTGATGTGTTACATTGTGTGGGTGTACCTTATGGGTGTAGGCATAATTCGTTGCAGCTGGTTGAGGCCGGTACCATGTGTTAATGAAGGAATCGGGCCTTTTGGAAGTAAACAGATGGTGAGAAATTTGGTTTGAAGGCCTATCAGTATGGGAGAAAGGAATAATCTTCAGTTGGGATGGTGTCATCGTGCCTCTGTGGATTGGGGTAACGTGGGATCACCCGCGGGTGTATTTATGGTAGTTCATTCAGTGATTTGACGACTTCGGAATGGTTCTTGGCACGTTTGAGGACGAACGTTTGTTTAAGAGGGGAGATTGTAACTAATCGATCGGTCATTTTGAGAATTAGCACCCCGTTTGGTAGATCAAGGTCTTGAACAACTTCGTATTGTGTATTATGTCTTGCGTGTGCGGTCGAGTTCGGGTTTCGGATGATTTAGAATCAATTTGAAAGAGAGATTCTTGGTTTAGAAATTTAAGCGGTAGGAGTTGATTGGAAGTTGACTTTTGTGTGGACGACTCCGAAATGGTATTTTGATGATTTCAATAGCTTCGTATGGTGATTTTAGACTTAGGCGTGCATTCAGATTTGGGTTTGGAGGTCCGTAGGATAATTTGAAGCATTTCGGCGAAAATTGGAAAGTTGAAGTTTTTTGAAGGTTGACAGGTTTGACCGAGAGTTCACTTTTGTGATATCATGTTCGGATTTCAATTCTGAGAGTTGGATTAGCTCTGTTATGTCATTTGGGACTTACATGCAAAATTTGACGTCGTTCCAGGTTGATTTGATATGTTTCGGAACTAGTTTTGGAAGTTTGAAGATTTGAAAGTTCAAAAGTTCAATTCGAGGTGCAATTCATAATTTTGACGTTGTTTGATGTGATTTGAGGCCTAGAATAAGTTTGTATCATGTTTTAGGATGTGTTGGTATATTTGATAGAGGTCTCGGGGGCCTCGGGTGTGTTTCAGATGGGCTACGGGCCATTTCTCTATGTTATTGGACTGTTGTTGTTGTTGCCTGATTTCCTTCTTTGCAATTTTGAAGTTCAAGTCGCGATTGCGTAGCCTGTTTTGTCATTGATTAATTTCCTTCTTCGCGTTCCCAGTGACAGCTCCGTGATCACGAACGCGTGGGTTCTACTTCTTCGCTATTGCACTCCTTTTTCCGCGTTAGCGTAGAGCTTCTGGTGGGATAGTGTTATGTCTTCTACGCGATCGCATTCCTCTTCTTGCGATGGCGTCATGCATTCTTCTAGACAGTGGAATTCCTTTTACGCAATCGCATTATATATTCCGCGATCACGATGTGTAAATCGCTGGGCAGCAGAATATATTTTCCAAAATCGTGGGTTTTTCCTTTTTTCATCTTTTGAGCTAGAGACCTCGGATTTGAGCAATATTTGAGGGGTTCTTCATGTGGTTGTTTGGGGTAAGTGATCTTTACCCGGTTTTGATTTTATTTCATGATTTTATCTTTGTTTTCATCATTAAATTAGAGAATAAGGTAGGAAATTTGAGGAAATTTGTAAAATCTTTCAAATGTGTAAAATGATGATTTGAAGGACGAATCGATGTCGCAATTTGATAATTTTAGTATGGTTGAACTCGTATCGGAATGGGTGTTCGGGTTTTGTGAAATTTATCAGGTTTAGAGGTGCGGTTCTGAGGGTTGACTTTCGGGTAAACTTTTTAGTTTTTGTTAAAGATTGAAGCTTTATTATCCGGAATTGCTTCCTATGGGCTTTATTTATGATTTGAAGTTATTTTGACTAGATTTGAGCTGTCCGGAGGTTGTTTCACTCAAGGAGGTCATTTTAGAGTATCGGTCTAGCTTCTTTGAGGTAAGTATCTTGCCTAACTTTGTGTGGGGGAACTACCCCTTAGGATTTGAGTCTTTGGTGCTAATTGTGTCATGTGAAGGTTGTGTACGCAAGGTGACGAGTATGTGCTCGGGCTTATTTGTGGAAATCTGACCGTTTAGGGCTCTTAGGTTCCCTATTAACTAAATTCACCCTTACGTCTCTTATTTGGAATTAATTGCTTCATAGTTTACCCTTATTGCCGATTAAACTCTTATGTGCCTTAACTGAAGTTGCTGCCTTTTTTATTGACATGCTATCCTTTCCGTAATTGTTTATCCTTGATTGAAGTTATTATTATCTTTTCCATAATCTACTTATCCTTAATTGAATTTGTTGTATCTTTTCCGTAATTGCTCTACCCTAAATGAAGTTTTGTTATCCCTTATCATTGTTGACTTATCCTTATTTGGAATCATTGATTCATATTATCGCTCTTATCGTTGAATTGTACTTTTATGGGATCGTTGCTACACATTATCTCTTCCTTGTTGAGCTATTCTTGTTGAGACCATTATTCCCTTTTGTGTCTTTCTTTGTGAGCTCGTTCTTCCGTTACTATGTGTTTTGAAGTTCCTGAGTTAATTCACTTGCCATATTCTCATATTATTATCGTTGTTGCTGTTGTATTCAGTATTGTTGAGCCGAGGGCTATGAGTGGTTGTGATATTGAAACTGTTTTGAGGAAATGTTGTATCATGTGGGCACATATTATGAAAGTCATTTATTTGAGTTTTCATGTTTTGGCATACGTGTTATTGTTGAGATAATTGTTATGTTGTTTGCACGAGGTTTCTACCGTGCCATTGTTATTGTGTTTGCACGAGGTTTCTGTCGTGCTATTATTATTATGTTGCACGAGGTTTCTGTCGTGCTGTTGTTATTTTGTTGTACGAGGTTTCTGCCATACTGTTGTTATTATTGATATGCATGCGATGGTATAAGGTCTGGGTGTTGAAATATATACGGTGAGATAAGGTGGGCTTGAAATGCATGGCTAGTAGGGGAACTACTAGAAGCCATGCAGTGTGATAAGGTGGGCTAAAACGCGAGTTGTTATTTCAGGAAATAATGATTTTCAAAAAACTAAATATAAAGGTTCCCGCGGTGATATAAGGAAAGTTTATGATTCATTTTATGATTTGAGACTATGAGGCGATACCTCGGTAAGGCTCTTGTTGTCATTTCCTCAGTCTTTTGTACTTGTCTTTGATTGTTGTCTCCTTAGAATACTATTAATTGTCTCCCTCCATGTTGCACTATTTGCTTAGTTTTATGTAGCTAATCTTGTTGTGCTAGTCATTGCTTCAAACTTCATTGCTGCCTTTATTACACTGTACATTTTGTGGTGATCATTTCTATGTGCTATTCATTGTCTCTACTCTTATTTATTGACTTGGATTGTGGTAGAACACTTGCACCAGCATACACGTAGTTAAATCACCCGTATCGGTTTTAGAAGATGAATCCTGGTGTCACTGACCATTATACGTATTCTTGTCTACTTGCCTTCTGTGTGAGGAATGTTCTATTGGCATGTGAGTCGTCCGTGCGGTTATGAGTTGTAATATGGGCACAAGATGCCAAGTGATTAGGGTTCATAAATTGGGACCCATGAATTGTGATTATGAGGTTCGTTACCTCGTGGAAATGCTTGAACAGATCTGGTGTGAAAGCGGTTGTTCTTATTGAGTTGTTACTGGTTTTCCATTATTTGGTTTCACCGGACTTAGACTGTGATCAGCTTATTCTACAGCATTATTACCTGACTGCTTCCTGTTAAATATTGATGTTACTAGTGTATCATTGCAAGTATTATTTTGTATTCCTTATCCTGCTTAGCTTTATATTAATATTGTTTCTCTGTTTGTTCACATACATACTTGTTCAGGTTGTTTAGTCCGATAGGTGTCTTCACTGTCCCTCATCACTATTCTACCGAGGTTAGTCTTGATACTTACTGAGTATCATTGTGGTGTACTCATACTACGCTTCTGCACATTTATTTGCAGATCCAGATGCCTCGATTGTTGTGGACTATTAGCTGGTTGGTCAAGCATTACTGTGGAGGCTCAAGGTAAACATGTAACACCCCAAAAAATTTTGAAGTACTTAAGCGCTATTAAGAAAGTCGATGTGCGCTAATTATATTATTGTGTGTAGACAAGGACTATTATATAAATGATATCAATTGATCATGATAATATATGTATGAGGTGCATTAAGAATGGTTTATGGTCTAAGAAGAGCCCCATGGCTTAGTCAAGTTGAAATATTTATGATGGAATAAAGTTTCAAGTGAGTTCGCACAAGACCTAAATTCAAACGATTATACCTCTCTTTATATGAAGAGTTATATGGTATATTACCTATCAAATTAAATCTCTTTGAGCATAGTTTACAACTCTTCAAACCGTTCGTCATTTGGACATTCCTACAAGAAGTTATGACCAAATTACCAAAGGCTGCCAGAATGCAATTCTGTGACCATTATGCGATCGCAAAATGGTTATGCGACCGCGAACTGGTCGCAGAATGGACCAGAACAGCCCAGTTATGGGCACCAAATTATGCGACCATTGTGTGACCCGCACACCAATTGTGCGGTCCATTGTGCGACCGCATAGTTGAATTCGGAGGGTTAATTTTTCTCTTTTCATAAGCCGACCCCATTTTGATAAATAGGCTTTGGGGCTTATTTTGGAGTGTTTTCTGAGGGTTTTAGAGAGAGGTAAGAGCATTTTAGAAAGAGAAGGAGGGAACCTAACATTATAATCATCCAATCTTGTACCAATATTCAAGAGTCAAAGAAGTTAATCACAAGATCTTCATCTAAGAGGTAAGGTTCCATACCCTTATTTTCCAATTACGAATTTGGGTAAAAGATGGTTGATTTGGAGTATGATTCTTGGGTATATGAGTATTATATATACATTCTTGTACTAATAAGGTTTGTGGGAAGATTGTTGAGCTCAAATAAGTAAAGATTGGGTTGTGGAGTGAAGGAAATCTTGTAGAAGAACCTTGTAGTTAGATTTACACTCCTAGTGTTTGATAAAATGCTCAAATGAGTTGAGATCATGAATATCTTCCTAATAATGGTTCAATTTTGTTATGTCTCAAAATAGATTAGGATTGCTAGAATTTCCGGAATATTGTAGTAATTTAAGGAAAGCTCAAAGAAGGTATGTTGGCTAAACTCTCTCTTGGAATTGAATTCTATAATGTTTCCGTAAGTTTCAAAGTATGGGTTGCGTATTAAAAGGTTATGGCTTTGGGTCGTGTTTCAATGAAAGAAAGTACGCCAAATTATGTGAGAAAATATCAATATTCTTAAGACTCTTAATTGCTCATATGTGTACCTAAAGTCTTGATTTGGAAATGTCTTATTGTTGATAATCCATAAAGATGGTTGGAAGTGAAATAAGTTAATTGGGGATATAGAGTGGCCAACATGCTAAGAATTTAAGTTATGATTGTGGCTAGTAGTGCAAATGATTTGAGAAGATGCGATAAAGAATATGAAATGAGCCTCGACTCAATTGTTTAAACAAATGACTTCGAAGATAGAATTGCCTAAAAGCTTTTGTACTCAATTCATGCCCATTAGTGGTTGCTTTAACTAATGCTTTGCTTTATAAATATATCTAGTGTGATTCGAGTTCTATATACTCATGTGTTGAAATTGTACATTATTAATTCTGGGGAAGAGTGTTGCAAGAGTAAATAGTGTATTGACTATTTATGATTTTTCATGTGTGTTTCTATTGTTGGTTGGTATGCCTCATTTTTTAGGAAGAAACCATTTGTGTTTCAAGATCCCATTTCAAATGGATTAGAAGTATATGATTTCTGAAAATTTTTATATGTTGATATTTGATGGTGATTTTTGAAATTGAAAGAGCTGAAAGTGTGGAATATGAAATACGGTCATCGTGCCCGGAATAAAGAATCTTGTGAATGGATTAATGAGCCAAGGAAATATTGTCATTGTGAATGACTGGAAATACTAATGAGAATTTATACAATGTGAAAGATGTTGAGGTGAGTACAATTGTATTTATGATATTTCTGTTTGCAAATCAAATCAAAAATATTTTTGGGAGCATCATTAGCAATACCGAGGAAAGGTGGATCATAAGGCCTACACCTGAAACTACACGTGCCGGTGTAGGGGTGGATTGGGATTATTCCCCTTATTTGGGATGAAATTGGAACCTCTGGGAAATTGTGATATTATTCCCCTTAATTGGGATGAAACTGGAACCTTTGTGGATTGGAAAAGTCAACCCGTACGGCGTATGTGGGAAGGCGGCCTAGCTGATCGGGTGGAGATCAGACGCCATGTTGCGCACATGGTGGTACTACTCTTGGTAACAACTTTCTTTCGCATCACCTGTCAAACCACATTGTCCGTGGGGAGATGGCCTAGGCGATCGGGCGTGATCGGACTCCGTGCTAACAAAGACGGTGGTATATGGGTGCTAATGATCTCCCAACCAAAATTGTATATGAAGTTCGTATTTTAAAAATTATTATGTTTTAACTGAACATTTGGATATTGTTGATTGTGACTTGCTGTTTTTATGTGTTGCCTTTTATTATATGGGAATTCTATTTTGAAAGATAACTTTTAGCTATACATACTAGTGCTATTCGACAGTACTAACGTCCCTTTTATTGGGGGGCGCTGCATCTTTAATGGATGCAGGTGGCTCTACAGCAGGCGACATTGATCAGTGATAGCAGTGCACACTTTTTAGCTGATTTGGTGAACCCCATTTCATTTCGGGGTCATGTATCTTTTGTTTCTCATGTACTGTGTTTTGAGGTATAGTTGGGGCCTTATTGCCAGCATTTCCATATTACTCTTCTATTGTACTTAGAGGCTCTGTAGACAGGTTGTGGGTTGTGGTTGATGTTGGGGAATTGAACTAGAAATGTTGGTATTTGGAAATCATGTTTTTCATTAATTCTATAAACTTGTAATATTTTGGAAATTATGAATGAAGCTGCTAATGGGAATAAAAAGGAAGTTCTTAATAAAATCTTTTCAGTGTTTGATTAATGGAGTACATCTCCTCTTTATTCATGGATGAGTTTGGGTAGAAGAAAATCTAACAGGCTTGCTCGGCTGGGTTCTCTCAGTTGAGCGGCGGTCGCGCTCCCCGAGTTTGGGGCGTGACAAAACATGTCGTCGCATTCGCAGGCCTCGGAGTCACCTTATGATATTTTACTTGTACTGTTTAATTGTATTCTGAACAGTTGTATTTGGGTATTTTCTAACAAACTCAGTAGAGCTTATGACTTGTAATACCAGTTTTAGGATTGTAAGTTGTGTATAAAGATTTCTATTTCTTATTTATTAGTTGATGGTTGAATTCTCCTATTAATTCAGTAAGTGTTAGGCTTACCTAGTCTTAGGGACTAGGTGCCGTCACGACATCCTACAGAGGGAAATTGGAGTCGTGACATTTGCTCTGTACCCAGTGAACTTTAGATTGGTTCACATTGTTGCTTGTTGTTTGCTATCGACGGTTCTTGTCCCATTCATAGGATTCACTTGGAATAATATTCAAGCTCCGTTGTTGCTATAATTTGTTGCTGGGAAATCGCATTACACTATTTGTTAATGATGCTGCAATTTTGATTTATTTTGTGTTGGCTATAACAATATCTAACAACTGTTCTGCCAAAATTATTTAATTATCGGATAAGGTTAATTGTAACAATACAAAGTACTTCATTGACAAATAAAAGCCGAAGAAAATAATTGTTTAAGTTATTGAGTCCATGACCCGCCACTTGACCCTCCAGACCATGGCCGAAATAACTAGGCGATGATGATAAACATCAGAAAAGAAAAGACGAGGATGCGATGAGCCAATAACCTTTCGAAGGCGACATGGTTGGCCACCGTAGTCGCAACCAAGGCGGTTCTCGTTCTCATGTCTAGACAAAAATCGAAAAATACAATTTGAGCCTCCTATAATATTTTTAAACTATTTTCCAAAACCTTTTCCAAAAAAACATTTTCAAATATTTTTAAAAAAATTTCGAACAAAATATCATTTCGAAAACATGTCGCTTCAAAAAATCATATTACTTAACTAACTTTTGTTGTCTTGTTTTGTGAGGTACTTTATCCGGAAACACTTTGCAAAGATGATGCTCGGAGACGAAGATGAACCCCGTCAAAATTCCCCACTACGTATTTCCCGTTCTCCCATTTATTGCTCATTTTGTGCTCTATAGCTGTTATGTGACTTGCCGGATAGTCGGTTCAGATCCGGAGAGATTTCAGAATGAATTGAGACACTTAGTCTCAAAGTTAGAAGCTTAAGTTGAAAAGGTTGACCGGATATTGACTTATGAGTAAACGACTCCGGAATGGAATTCTGGCGGTTCTGTTAGCTCCGTTGGGTGATTTGGACTTAGGAACGTGTCCGGATTGTGATTCGGAGGTACGTAGAGGAATTAGGCTTGAAATGGAAAAAGTTGGAAATTTGGAAGTTTGAGTGGATACCGGGCTTGGATTGGGTTTCCGGGAGTAGGAGTAGGTCTTTGGTGTCATTTGTAACTTGTGTGCAAAGTTTGAGGTCAATCTGAATGATTTGATGGGTTTCGGCATCGTTCGTTGAAGTTAGAATTTCTTAGTTTTATTAGGTTTAAATTGGGGTACAATTCGTATTTTTGATGTTGTTTGATGTGATTTGAGGGCTCGACTAAGTTTGTATCATGTTTTAGGACTTGTTGGTACAATTGGTTGAGGTCTCGGGGGCTTCGGGTTGATTTTTGATGGTTAAAGGATCAAAACGAGACTTGGTGCATTGCTGAAGTTGGGAGTCTGCTGGTGTAATTGCACCTGTGGATTTTTGATCGCAGAAGCGAGCATAGCAGCGCAGAACAGGAAAGGAGAGAGTGGGGCAGTGGCGGCAGGTGCGAGGGAAATTCCGCACCTGCATGATCGCAGATGCGGACGAGGGGTGGCAGAAGCGCAGGTGTCCGTAGAAGCATACTGCTTCTCGCAGAAGTGAGTCTGCAAGAGTGGTATTATGGTCGCAGAAGCGGAGGCAATGGAACCTTGGCAGGGCCGCAGAAGTGATGGATTTCAGCAAAAGCGGAACCGCAGATGCGGTTAAGTTTCCGCATGAGCGGAAAGGCTGGACAGAACCTTAAATTCAAGGGTTCGTGATTTTTCTTCATTTTAAACATTTCAAGGTCGGGATTGGGTGATTTTTGAGAGGATTTTCGAGGGTTTCTTGAGGTAAGTCACTTGTGTGCATTTTTAAGCAATAATCTTGTTTCCCCATTAAATTTCCCACCTAATTTGTGTGTATTTAAGATGGAATTTGGGAATATGACGCTTGGGATTTAGAGATTTTGATTTGGAGTTTTGGGTGGCGATTTGGTGTCGGATTGTTGTAAATTTGGTATGGTTGGACTCATGGTTGGATGGGCTTTCGAGTTTTGTGACTTTTATTGAATTTCGAGATGTGGGCCCGTGGGCGGCTTTTTTAGTCGACTTTTGACTTATGATTAATAACTTACTGTTTTTCTTATGGAATTAAATCCTTCAGCTCGTGTTGATTGTATCGAACTGTTTGTGGCTAGATTCGAGGCATTTGGAGGTCGATTCACGAGGCAAGAGCGTGTTAGAGTAGGGATTTGCACGGTTCTAAATTTGGTTCTGAGGGTATGAAACCCTGTAATATGTGTCATGTGATTGGTTTCGAGGTGACGCACATGCTAGGTGACGGGCGTGCGGGCGTGTACCGTAGGAATTATGACCTGGTCAATTCCATGGATTTGAATAGTTGAAAATCTGTTGTTATCCGTATATTCTCCATGTGTTATAGAAATCGAACTGCAAATTATGTTAAAAATTATGTTTAGACTATGTGTGACATTGTAGGGACCCACAGAGGTCGTGTACATGTTGGATTATCTGCTAAATTATTTTTTTGTACTCGGTCACAGTTTTACTTGCATATTACATCTCAGTCTCTATTGTTCATTATTGATACATTATATCATTGTTGTTTGGGCCGATTATCGTGATTACTGAGAGCCCGAGAGACTGGAGAGGTTGATGATTGAGTGAGGCCGAGGGCCTGATTTTGTGAGGATATTATGGGATCAGGCTGCACGCCACAGCATATTTTATTGATTTGTGCCATGATTAGCTTGTTATAGCGCTTGGGCTGAAGGAGCCCCTCCTGAGTCTGCACACCCATAGTGAGCGCAGTTGATTTATATTGAGGGAGTGATCTTCTCTGGGCATGGATCTTGCCCGAATCATTTATATTTAGGGATGGATTTTCCCCGGGCTGGATTGGCCTTATAAAATACTGAGTGACTGACTATCGGTCGATATATATATATATATATATATATATTGGATGGATCTTCCTTGGGCTGGATTGGCCATATAGAGTACTGAGTGATTGAGTATTCCGAAAGTGTGAGTACATGAAGCTTCTACTGTGGTGCATTACATACAGCATGTACATTGGCATGTAGATATAGAGAAGTCGTATTCCTCATATCATTCAGAAATGATCTATCTTACTTGCACTGAGTTTAACTGTTGAACTTGAAAGCATGTATATCTTTTTATGTTGTAATTTTTGTAATAGCGCTATATCCGTGAAGCTCGTCACTACTTTCAGTCCATTATTTAGTCTTGTTACTTACTGAGTTGGTTGTACTCACGCTACACCATGCACTTCATGTGCAGATCCAGGTGTTTCCGTACATGGCGGATGTTGATCACTTTGCACAGCTTGAGCGTTTGGAGATTCCAAGGTAGTTGTCCGGCGTTCGCAGACCTTGTATCTCCTTCCCTATCTTTCAGCTTTATGTATTTAGTTTTAGTCTTTCATAAATAGTATTTCTAGACTTGTGTCACGCTCATGTACTTAGTGACACCCCGATGTTGGGAATTTCCTTATTGGGTTTTGACTTTCTATCCAGTTTTGAGGTTTTGATGATTTACACCTGTGTTATTCTTATTTTTCATTTAAAAGTGTTAGAAGTATTTTGAAGTGTCGGCTTGCCTAGTGCCACGTTAGGCACCATCACGACAGGCTAAGTTTTTGGTCGTGACAAGTTGGTATCAGAGCCTAGGTTACATAGGTCTCATGAGTCATGAGCAGGTTTAGTAGAGTGTTACGGATCGGTACGGAGACGTCTGTACTTATCTTTGAGAGGCTTCCGAACCCTTAGGAAACTTCACATTTTTGTATTCTTGTCGTGCGAATTTGTTGATTCCGGATACTAAATTTCTTTTATTCTATTCTCTCATAGATGGTGAGAACACGAGCTACCAGACAGGATGGCCAGCCACCAGTACCACCAGCTAAGGCCACGAGAGGCCAAGGTCGCGGTAGAGGCAGAGGTGCATCTCGTATAGCATCTAGAGCAGCACCTGCAGATCCACCAGTTGCTCCAGCTCAGGAGAAGGTTCCGGATGTGGTTGAACTAGCGGGTCCAGCTCAGGTACCAGTTGTGCCCATTGTGATTCCAGGCCTTCGGGAGGCTTTGGCCCAAATATTAACTGTTTGCACTGGCCTTGCTCAAGTAGTTTCGGCTCAGGCCGCACCAACCACTTCTCAGGCCGGGCGAGGTACTCATACTCCCGTCGCCCATACTCCAGAGCAGGTAGTGCAGAGACTTCAGATATCGGCGATACTACCAGCCCATCCGGTTATAGCTGCTCAGGCCCAGGTGGGTCCCGTTATGACTGATGATGACCAAAAGAGACTAGAGAGATTTGGGAGACTCCAGCCTCCAGCATTCAGTAGGGCTGAGTCTGAAAATGCCCAAGACTTTTTGAATAGATGCCAGCAAATTCTTCGTACGGCAGGTATTCTGGAGGCTAGTGGGGTCTTATTCACTACTTTTTAGTTTATTGGGGATGCCTTCAGATTGTGGGAGGCTTATGGCGCAGACCAGTCGGTGCAGCACCACTTACATGGCGTGAGTTCTCCGTTCTCTTCTTGGAGAAGTTCGTACCGCAGTATATGTGACATGCAAATTTGACATGTAGACATAGAGATATAACATTCCTCATGCTAGCTATACTTGGCATATTTTATCAGTATTGGGCTTAAATTGTTGAACTTGAAAGCATGTCTATATTTCTCCACTATGTACGAACTAATTATGGAATTTCTCTGAGTTATTACTGTCATTTCCCTATTATATCTGTATTGTTGTTATCTGGATTTGGACTGTACATTTCTGAGCTCGTCACTACTTTTAGCCTAAGGTTAGTCCTGTTACTTATTGAGTATATTGGGTCGGTTGTACTCATACTACAGTCTGCGCTTCGTGTGCAGATCCAGGTAATATGGACCCGGTGGTTGCTAGACTTGGAGCAGTATCTGCTAGGAGACTATTGAGGTAGCTGCTATGACGCCCGCAGACCTCGACTCTTCTTTCTTTCAGTTTTATTTTGTAATGTTCTATTTTTCAAACAGTTTTATTAGAAATTTAAACTGTGTTGACTCTCAGTAGCTCATGTACTCGGTGACATTCCGATTTTGGGGGATTTTGTAGTTGAGTCACAGTTGTTCTTATCGGTTATTTATGAGATTTTTCACTGTTAAACGTATTAAATCATGCTTTTAATTTAAAATGCGTAGTTATTTTATGGTTGTCGGCTTGCCTAGTACTATGATAGGTGCCATCACGACATGTTGAGATTTGGGTCGTAACAGAGCTTCATGACTTGGAGATCTGGCAGAATATTGGTGGACAAATTTATTTTCCTTTGTAGGCTTACCTTGGGGTTGTGAACGCATAATTCGTAATCCGAAGAGTTTCCCTAATCCTGTGGATCGAGCCGAACGCCTCGGCAATATTTATATATAATGTTATGCATCCATGGATCGGGTCATACGACCTCGGTAATGTATGTACACGATTGTTATGGATCGAGCCGTATGACCTCGGCATAACTCGTGCGTGTTGTCGCTAGGAGTCCGATTATACTCGATATGTCCTTCATGACTTGAGAAATTGTAATTGGCGTATTGGCCCTTACTTATTGAGATTAGCATGTGATATTTAGTTACTTTTAATTTGTTATTTTGTTAAAGAATGATTTAATTATTGCCTCGTATTCCGTTATTATTGTTGTGTTTCATGCCTATTTATAATTCTTGCACTTTTATGTATATTGACCCCTAGTAAGTGTCGATGTCGACCCTCATCGCTACTTCTTTGAGGTTTGACTAGATACTTACCAGGTACACATTTTTTATGTACTCATGCTACACTTGTACACAAATTGTACAGGTTCTAAGGAAGGTACATCTGGTGTTCGTCCAGGCATGCATCTGCATTACTCGGAGGCCTAATGGTGAGCTGCATCCCATGCTCCGTTCTGCAGCACCCGGAGCCTCCTTTTGTTGTATTTATTATTTCTGTCTATTTTGTTTCAGACAGTAGTGGTAGGGAGTTTTGTATATTCTACTAGATGCTCGTGCACTTGTGACACCGGATTTTGGAAACTTCTAGTAGATAATCATGATTTTTTATTATTGAATTCACTACTTTACTCGCATATTTAGTTCATGCTTTACATTACTACGATCACCTACTATTTGTTTCTTTATTAAATAAAATCAATGGCTTTAAAATATTAAAATGAACTGTTAAATGGATAGTTCACCGTTGGCTTGCCTAGCGGCGACGTTGGTGACCAAAAAATAATACAGTGGCATAGACGGTTGGGGCACCCATCATTTTTTGCTTTAAAGAAGTTATATCCTAGTTTGTTTTCTAGAACCGAGTTTGAATCTTTGTTTTGTGATGCTTGTGAATTTGCAAAGCATATTAGAAACTCTAATCCTTTGAGTATAATAAAAATACAACATATTTTTTCGACTATTCATTCTGATGTATGAGGTCTCACTCAAACAGTTTCTTTGTCTGGTATACGATGGTTTGTTATCTTTATTGATTGTTGCACTAGGATGATTAGTTTTCTCCTGTTTTTAGTTTTTTCATAAGCTGATTAGTACTCAATTTGAGGCTAAGATAAAAATCTTACAAACTAACAATGGCACAGAATACATGGATAAAACTTTTGGGGCTTATTTGGAGTCTTATGGGATAATTCATCAAACCAGTTATCCTTATACTAGTGCACAAAATAGGGTTGCTGAAAGAAAAAATAGGCATTTGTTAGAAGTGACTAGATCTCTTATGTTTACCATGAATCTACCAAAGCCTTACTGGGTAGATACCATTCTAGTAGCTGCGTATCTCATCAATAGAATGCCATTTAAAACTCTCAATTTCCAAAGTCCTTTGCAAGCTTTAAAAGGTAAGAATGATTATATTGTTCCTCCGAAGGTATTTGGGTGTGTCTGCTTTGTTCACACTAGAAATTCTGGGAAACTTGATCCAAGAGCTCTTACGTGTGTCTTTATTGGGTATTCTCCAACACAGAAAGGGTGCAAATGCTATCATCCTCCCTCCAAAAGATCCTTCGTCAGCATGGATGTTACCTTTCGAAAATCTGAGCCCTATTTCAGCATTACACCATCACCTCTTTAGGGGGAGAGCTATAAGGAGGAAGAGATGATTCCCAAGTTCTACTGTTGAAACCATTACCACTACCACTGGGGAAAATGAAATTGGAGAAAGAATTCGGGGGAGACTATTGGGCGTTTGGATAGGCCTGATTTGAAAACTTACTCAAGGAGAAATAGTGTAGAAGAAGTCATCATGCAATCTGCCGAAGCTGAACCTTCTTATATTAGTGAGTTATGTACATTTCCTAATGAGTTAAATTTGCCTATTGCTCATAGAAAAGCAGTCAGATCCTGCACCACCAAACATCCTTTATCTAATTTTGTCTCCTATAATTCTTTGTCTCCTCCTATAAAGCCTTTGCCTTGTCTATTTCTTCTGTGTCAATTCCCTAGAATTGGAGAGAAGCTTTTGCAGATCCTAAATAGAAGCAAGCTATGAATGAAAAAATGAAGACCTTGTCAAAAACTAAAACATGGGAACTTGTCACTTCACCACCAGACAAGAAGTTGGTTGGTTGCAAATGGGTTTCACTGTGAAGCACAAAGCTGACAGCTCAACTGAAAGATTCAAAGCAAGATTGGTGGCTAAAGGATTCACTCAAGCTTATGGAGTGGATTATCAAGAGACATTTGCCCCTATTGCTAAAATGAACACTATCAGAATTCTTTTGTCTTGTGCAGCTAATCTTGATTGAGACTTACAACAGTTTAATATGAAGAATGCATTTCTTCATGAAGACTTAGAAGAAGAGGTGCATATGGAGATTCCTCCTGGATTTGATACTGAACAGAATCAATGAAAGGTGTGCAAATTGAAGAAAGATTTGTACGGATTGAAGCAATCTCCTAGAGCCTAGTTTGACAGATTCTGCAAAGCAATGATCTCTTTTGCTTACCATCAAAGCAATGCTGATCACACTCTCGTTATTAGACATCAAAGCAATAAACTCACTCTTCTCATAGTTTATGTTGATGACATAGTAATGAAAGGAGATGACAAAGAGAAATTAACCCGATTGAAGGAATTGTGGCAAAATTTGAGATCAAGGATCTAGGAAAATTATAGTACTTCTTGGGAATTGAGGTTGGTAGATCAAAAAGAGGAATCTTCATTTCTCAAATAAAGTACATTCTGGATCTCTTAAAAGAAACTAGTATGATTAGTTGCAAACCAACAGAATCACCCATTGAGTGCAATCACAAGCTACAAACAGGGGTTGAAAAGTCAGTTGATAAGGAGAGTTTCCATAGGCTGGTTGGAAGGCTTATTTATCTCTCTCACACTAGACCAGACATAGCTTATCCAGTGAGCTTAGTGAGTCAGTTTATACATGATCCCCGAGACTCTCATATGCAAGCTGTCTTCCATATTTTGCAGTATTTGAAGCCTGCTCCAGGGAAAGGCTTGCTTTTCTTTAAACATGGTCACCTCCGAATAGAGGCCTAAACAGATGCGGATTGGGCTGGGTCTCTAGATGATAGAAGATCTATATCCGGTTAGTGTACACTCGTAGGAGGGAACTTAGTCACTTGGAGAAGCAAGAAGCAGTGTAGTTGCCAGATCATATGCGAAAGCATAATATAGAGCTATGGCCAAGGGTGTTTGTGAACTTATTTGGTTGCAAAAGTTATTAGAGGAATTGGGGTTGTCTGAAAAAAGGAACTTTCCTTGTACTGCGACAACAAGGTTGCAATCAGTATAGCTAATAATCCTGTTCAACATGACCGAACAAAGCATGTTGAAATTGATAGGTACTTCATCAAAGAAAAGGTTACAAGTGGTATCCTGAGGTTGCTTCTTGTGTCGTCAGAGAAACAGCTAGTTGATGTACTTACAAAAGGTCTCAACAAACGGACTTTCCATACATTGATTTGCAATTGGGCATGTGCGACATCTTTGCACCAACTTGAGGGAGAGTTTGAATATTTGATTAGCTTAATTGCAGTGATTTGATTAGCTTAATTATAGGGCTCTTATTTGATTAGCTTAATTATAGGATCTTATTTTATTTGATTGTAATTAGCATTATTGTCTTTGATTGTCTTTCCTAAATTAGAGATAAGATTGATTGTATAAATATCCTAGTACTAAGGTTGTACAGATATTGAAATATACAAAAAAGTCTTTTCTTCTTCTCAAATTCAACAGAAGGTCTTGTGATAAGGTATTTGAATCGTATAATAGTCGTATGATAAGTATTGAAGTCGAGCAAGTTGTAAAACAAAAGCCAGCAAAAGTTATTGCAAGTTAATCCACTCACCAAACTGAAGTTCTACAAGTCTAGTTTCCAACGCATTAAAATGTCCGTCGATACGACGTCGAGGTAGCGAGATATGTGCCTTGTAGTCGGACTGCACAGGCAGCCCTATTGGGACCCACATAGGCGGTGGAGATTATATTTTGATGTTATAAAGCGGAGCAGCCCTTTTCCCACTTCATTTTTCATCCAAAACAAAACCCTAAGCTCCCTAAATTCTCCCAAAGCTACTCCCTCTCATTCAAGCAAATCCCACCGGGTTTTGAGGTAATTCTTCCTCCGGAAAGATCGTAGTAGTCGTATAAGCTTGTTTTTTTCTTGTTGTAGTTGATTTGTGGATTCCTTCAAGTTGAAGTAAGCTCAAGTTAGGGGTTGTTCGTGTTGTGTAAGGTAAGAATCTCCTTCTTCTACATGTATTTGAGCATATTTAAGTCCTGGTTAAGTTGTTAAAGTAAGAACTTACGGAATCGGCTATTAAAAGTCGTATATAGCTTGCTATATTTGCTGGACTGTTTTGGAGTTGCTTTTATGTTATCTTATAGCTGAAAAACATGAAGTAAGACTTGAGTATGTTAATGTTGTTGCTATGTACCTTGAAAGAAAGAAGGGTTTAAAGTGTAGCTTTACTAGTTGTAACTCGAGCTTGTCACTCGACGTATCGTTTGTGTTGGTTGAAGAGCTAAATGTGTAGTTACTGGTTGTTGTGCTTGTTGTTGTTGTTGGAAACCTGAGGTTATAAAAGAAACAAGGAGATGCTGCCCTTTTTTTTATAGAATAAGCTTGCCGTTCGATATATGATAGTTGTATCATTCGTAGCTTGACGATAGTGTCATTATCATTGATTGTAGATTGAGGTGTTGCTCAAGTTAAGTGTATTGAGTTGTTGAGCAGTTGGCGAAAGGTATGTAAAGGCTATTTCTCTTCTTTCGATGGCATGAATCCATAGTTAAGTAAGTTCCGAACAAAGTATACCCAAGAAAAGTCATTCGTACCATGTTGTGTTATTCCATATTGCTCGTGACGTAGCTATCCCTTGTTGGGAATTCCTATTTAGTTTAGCATTGTTCCATGTCTGGTTGAGAAATAGAGAGTATACATGTGTCATTTACTGTATTACTATACGCCTACGGGGCTAGACAGATGCACGCCATGCCTTCGAGGCTAGACAGATGCCTTCGGTGCGATATATGGGTAGGTTGGGGCCTTGTCCTGACCATAGTAAAGTTGTATTATGTAGAGGCTTGTAGACATATCCTATGTGTAGAGACGTCAGCATGGTGGCATTGTCTACCCGTATATGCATATATATTTTGGGTCGCTTTCCGTTCAGTTGAAATTAGTTGTTAATTCCTCAAATTTTCACAAGTAATGGCCTTGCTGGTATGCTCGGTCAAGTAAGGCACAGGGTGCCAGTCTCGCCTCCCCCGATTTGGAGCGTGACGAATTGTACGGGAGCAGGTGTGTCCTAGGGAGTCTACCAGCCGTGTCTAGTAGAGTCTTGTTTATGGATGTGTTGTGCACCACATTTATAAACAGGAGACTACAGGGCATTTAGGAGTTGGTTACCCTTCTTTCATATCTAAATCTTGCTAAAGAGTTGAGTCATAGGAGTAGAGTCTAACATATGTTCTGATATAGGTTATACAGAGATGCCTTCTTCTAGAAGGGCTATGGCTAGCCAGGAGATTGAGGTAGGGTCGAGAGGGGTTGCGAGTAGTAGGCCCTCCATTGAGACAGAACCTTCAGAGGATCCGAGTGAGTCACCTTCCCACGTATCTTCGACTCTAGTAGTACCAGAGGAGCTGAGGGAAGCTCACGTATCATCAGTCCTACCACCGACTCCATCTGATCAAGAGGTAAGGAGAGTGGCGCAGATATTGATACAATTGGTTGCCTCCCAGGTGCGGCGTTGCCCTAGAGCATCTGATAGTGATAGACCCCTTGAAGGGTTAGGGAGTTCACAGCCTTGGGAGTTCATTGGTCATGGACCGTCGATATTTACAGGATTCAACCCAGATAAGGGTGATGAGCAAGACAAGAGGGCCATGATAGTTGGTGACTACAGAGGATTACCGAGTAGTGGTGAGTTGCAGTTGTATGGTCATTAGGCTAGATCTTCACGGTAGAGTACGCATAATCAGAGTTCTCGGGTAAGGCCGAGACAGAGTTCGCATGCATAGGTATCTCAGGGTCAGGGTGGTACAGGTCGAGCAACGACACCCCGGCCAATTTGCAATCAATGTGGTCGGGCGCATGCCGGACCATGTCATAGGAGTACAGGGGGTTGTTTTTGGTGTGGGAGTCAAGGTCACAGGATTTGGAGATGTCCTAGGTTGGGTCACAGAGATAGGGATAGGAGGGGAGAGGGAGCCTCGAGCTCCGGTGCTGTTTGAGGTGATCTGATGGGTGCAGGTATGTTAATGGTTTCTTTGCCGAGACATCTACTTCTTACAAACTTAGTATCGACCTATTTCATGTTCTGTAGTGTTGACACCGCACTTTCAGGAGTCGGTTCCACAGTATCATTGCGGGGTTAGGATACTCCAATGGAGATAAGTTGTGGATATGAAAGTAGAAAACAAAACAGAACTTCCAGTCCAAATGATAGTTGGGATCATACTTGTACGCTAGCGGACTGATAAGATTTGGAGCCCTCACATGATATGGTGATAGATATACAATCTATTTTCTCCTCCCAAATAAGTATGCTAGATAGTTCTCGGACCAACAATATCATATTACCCCGACGGTTATAAGAAAGTCCAGGTTTGCGGGAGAATTATAAATTGAAGATAAGTTGTAAGGATAAGGTGCGGAAGGAATCATTGGAATATTAAACATTTTCTGAAAATTTACCCGCTTCACGGTGGCCTTCGTCAATTAGAGAAAAATGGAAGGAATACACTACGTATGCACGACCCAAATTGAAGCATCTTGCCTAAGATGAATTGGGAGTTGGTCCCTAGAATATCGTAAAGGTGAGATAGGTTACTACAATAGAATCCTGCGATGACTTTCGGGTGACCATTAATACATTTAGGAAGATCACGTAAGGTGACGTACCATAGTGGTGGTCCCAAGTCATTTATAAGGAATGGATCGTCCAAGCAGTAGGAGGTGTTATAGGCCATTCGTCTATACGTAAAGGAGTCGTACTACCACTTTTCGTTGAGGGTTACATGTATTGGTGCTAGTAAGCTAAAGTATGTTATAGGCATTGGGTTGACAGGACCTTCGGACTCATTATGCGACATGTTATAATTCCAAATCTTCTGGATGAGAATAGCTTATTGGGGACAAGTGATGGCTAGAGTTTTCAGGACATTTGAAGAATGATTGTAAGAAACGTGAGAATAGTTAGGGAGTGCGTATTGAATGATATGATGAAGTATCGAGGCAGAAATGTGTTTCGCTTAATGACAGACAGGCACAAGGATTACGACAAAAAGGATATAAGTGAATGAGATTGTAGTTTCAGATTTCACAAATGTGTGATTACTCTGGAATGGTGTGTAAGAACCAATGGTTGAGAAGAGACGGTAAGGACCTTCCGTCTGGAAATGCCAAACCTTCGATACACATGAAGCTAGTGTGAGGAGTAAATCAAGACAAGAGACACCGCTCCAGGTAACCCGGAAATGAGATGTAAAGGTAAGACAATTGAGCAATCGGTTGATGGAAGACCTAATTATGGCTAGACAAGGAAACTCAGACGAGTCATTAGATCATACAAAACTACAAATTGGATCTAAACGTGTGAAGTATCGGTCGTGCAACACATATAGTCACGACTCTCAGAAAGTATTCTGACAGGAGCAATGGTGGGTAAAGCTCAACATAAGCATACAAAGGATCGAAAAGGGCCAATGAGCCTAGGATACAAGGCAGGCATTAAAGAGTTGTGTTCAGAGAAAACATTTTTTTTGATAATGTTCAGAGATAACATTATTAGAACAAAGACGAAATGAAGGGAAAGTAAGGATGATGATAGACGATTCGAATTAACCAGAGGTTCTACGGGGTAAATAATGTAATGAGCTCACAAGCTTAACGAGAACAAGGGACTTCCCAAGTGCCATTGACTGAAAGTGTTAGCCAAGAGACAAGGAAAGAGGTTTTGGTCTAAGTACAGCGATCGAAATCAAATATTGTAGAATAACGTCTTATAACGTCATGTTCTTTCACAATCTTATACGTACCTAATAAGGGAATAAGTTAATGACTCATCATCTATTGTATACCGACATGGAGACTTGGAATCAGGAGCAATGTTTGAGATTATCTACATACTAGAAGTTTCAGAATGGGTGGAAAAAGAGTACGATAAATTAGTATATGCATGGTGCAGGAGTGAGCAAGAAAGAGAACTATTTATGACCGATAGTAGTGAGAAAGTACGAAAAGGATTATTTGAACCATGAATTTAGAGTTAAACGCGGTGGTACGCGCGCTTAAGATATGACAGCGTTATCTATAGAGTGTTCATGTTGAGACTCTACAAACCATAAGAGCTTCCAGCGCATCTTTAGGTAAACGGAGCTAAGTTGATGATAAAGGTGATAGCTTAAGTATTTTAAAGGATTTCAAATTAAGATAATCCTATACCGTTTGGATAAGGTTAACATTGTAACCAGTGCAACCAGCCGTCTATCCACGAGCGGCCTGATTGATTTGGGGGCAAAGGAAAGAAGTTGGCCGAGAGATGCATCAATTAACTAGTTGAGAATCCGATTGAAGGATTCATATGATAGGAGCCAGAATAAAACAGAGCCATCCCTTGTGCCATAAGTCAAGGTGCGACAGTATGAGGATCCTGTTTTAGGAAAATCAAAGAAGATATTCAACAAGAGGAGACCACAGCTTTTGAGCTCGATGGAAAAAAGGTTTTCAAGCACCAAGGCTAATGGTGCGTTCCAAAGGTAGCAGGGTTACGGGATAAGATTATGACAAAGGTCCACTATTCGCGATACTCTATTCATCTTGGATCAACAAAGATGTACCATGTTGTAAAAGGGATGTATTGATGGTACGACATAAAGAAGAACATTTTGCAAAGTTGTGACATAGTGTCCTAATTGCCAGCAGGCAATTATTACAACCAGGTTATTGATAACGATCCAAAAAATGTCAGGAATCATAAATTAAAGTGCAATGCCCAGAGTTAGAAGCTCCATATTGATAACTGAGTTAAAGGTGAATTTCATGAGCGGTTGTTGACCGCTCAGAGTCGTTAGAAGTCATTCAAATGTGCGACGACGAGACTTTGAGTTCCAGGTTGATGATTGGGTATTGTTAAAGGTTTCGCCTATGAAGGGCGTCATGAGATTCGGCAGGAAGGGCAAGCTTAGCCCGAGATACATTGGGCCCTATAGAATCATTCGAAGGATAGGCCAAGTGGCATATAAGCTAGAATTGCCTTCAAAGCTAAAATATGTCCATCCGGTATTTCATGTATCTATGTTGCGGAAGTGTATTGGAAACCCTACTCGGGTTGTCCCAGTTAATGATATTCAGATTATAGAAAACTTAACCTATGATGAGGTTCCAATTGCCATACTAGATCGGCAAGTCCGCAAGTTGAGGACCAAGGATATGGCTACCGTGAAGGTATTGTAGAGACATAAAAACGTTGAAAGGATGATGTGGGAAGCTGCAGAAGAGATTAAATCCAAGTATCCTCATTTGTTCCGGACAGAAGGTGACCCTCAGAGTTGAGGCGTTACAGCAACGACAGAGACAGAGTTACTTGTTCATGAAGTGAGTAACAACTTATGCTGATTCTATTTGATATTTGATGGCTATGTGAGGCCAATGAGATACAATTGCTTGTTTATGGCCATGTGTGGCATGTAGTATATTTTCTGGCTGCGTGGCAGGTTTTGGTATTGTCCAGTTTACAGGGGAGACTTTGCCAAGATTTTCGTAGAATTCTTAAAAGTTAATTTCTCTCATGTGCGTCTCTACACTCGAGGACGAATGTTCCTAAGGAGAGGAAGATGTTACATCTCGTATTTTCATACGTGAAGTTGCGTCATAAGCTAGTCGACGTCAGCTCGAAGGGTAAGAGTATCTTTGAGGATTATAAGTGTTTATACCATGTTAGTAAGTGTTAAGTATATGGGTTAGAAGTTAATTGAATCGAAAAGAATAAGTTTCGGCGAAATTTCCCGACTTATGGGGTGACTTCCGAATTGTATATTGGAGGTACGGGCCGATGTTATAATCGTACTTTAGGGGTAATGTTAGGAGCTTTTTACATGCTAAGAAGGTCTTGTGATGAGGTATTAGAATCGTATCAAAGTCGTATGATAAGTTTGAAGTCAAGCAAGTTATAAAACAAAAGTCGGCAAAAGTTATCGCAAGTTATTTTTATAAGTTTACTGAAATTTGGGTCTGATGTCACTAAGCTTTTCTCCCAATATACTTGGAGTTATGGGATGATCCACCCACCAAATTGAAGTTCTACGAGTCTAGCTTCCAACGCATTAAATCGTTCATCGAAAAGACATCGGCATAGGGAGATATGCGCGTTTTAGCTGGACTGCGCAGGCAGCCCTATTGGGAACCACATAGGCGGTGGAGATTATATTTTGATGTTATAAAGTGGGGCACTCCTTTTCTCACTTCATTTTTCATCCAAAACAGAACCCTAAGCTCCCTAAATTCTCCCAAAGCCACTCCCTATCATTCAAACAAATCCCACCAAGGTTATAAGGTAATTCTTCCTTCCGAAAGATCGTAGTAGTACTCATATAAGCTTGTTCTTTTCTTGTTATAGTTGATTTGTGGATTCCTTCAAGTTGAAGTTCTTTTCTTGTTGTAGGGGTTGTTCATATTGTGTAAGGTAAGAATCTCCTTCTTCTACACGTCTTTGCGCATATCTAAGTCTTGGTTAAGTTGTTGAAGTAAGAACTTGCGAAATCGACTATCGAAAGTCATATATAGCTTGTTGTATTTGCTGGACTGCTTTGGAGTTGCTTTTATGTTGTCTTATAGCTGGGAATCATGAAGTAAGACTTAAGTATGTTGTTAACGTTGTTGCTATGTACCTTGATAGAAAGAAGGGTTTAAAGTGTAGCTTTACTAGTTGTAACCCGAGCTTGTCGCTCGACGTATCGTTTGTGTTGATTGAAGAGCTAAATGTGTAGTTGCTGGTTGTTGTGATTGTTGTTGTTATTGGGAATCTGAGGTTGTAAAAGAAACATGGAGATGCTGCCCGTTTTGTTAAAGGATAAGCTTGCCGTTCGATATATAATAGTTGTATCATTCGTAGCTTGACGATAGCGTCTATCATTGATTGTAGATTGAGGTGTTGCTCAAGTTAAGCTTATTGAGTTGTTGAGCAGTTGACGAAAGGTATGTAAAGGCCATTTCTCTTCTTTCGATGGCATGAACCCATAGTTAAGTAAGTTCCGAACATAGTATACCCAAGAAAAGTCATTCGTAAAGATCTCATGTTGTGTTATTCCATCTTGCTCGTGACGTAGATATCCCTTGTTGGGAATTCCTATTCAGTTTAGCATCATTCCATGTCTAGTTGAGAAATAGAGAGTATACATGTGTCATTTATCGTTTACTATACGCCTACGGGGCTAGATAGATGCGCACCATGCCTTTGGGGCTAGACAGATACCTTCGGGGCTATACAGTTGCCTATGGGGCTATACATATACACATTGAGCCCTATATGAGGCCGGATAGTTTATTTCGGTACTACTTATATGATATGAGCCAAAGATAGGTAAGAATGCTTCCAGATTATCATTGAATCCTTAGATTACATTCAGTATATCATGTATGTCAATTCAGTTTCAGTTTCAGTTTCAGTTATTCAGTTTCCTTACATGCTCGGTACATTATTTCGTACTGACGCCCCTTTTGCGGGGCGCTGCATTTCATGGCTGCACGTCCTAATAGTCAGAGAGATAGGCCTCAGCAGTAGGCATGCTAGTATACAGCTTGATTGGTAAGCTCCACATCATCTGGAGTTACCAGGTTTAGCGTTTTGTTGTATATTCAGACAGTATGGGTCAGCATGGTGACCTTGTCGGCCTATATATGTGTATATATATATTTTTTGGATTTCTTTCCATTCAGTTAGTAGTTGTTCATTCCTCAAATTTTCATAAGTTATGGCCTTGCTGGCATAAGATATTGCAGAAAGGTATTCAGTTGGCCTTGTCGGCCTAAGCAGTCATATATGTTCAGATAACACAAGTTTCTGTTGGTACGCTCGGCCAAGTAAGGCGCCAGGTGCCAGTCTCGCCTTCCTGGATTTGGGACGTGACAATACTTTTCTATATTTCGAATCAATAACAACTTTAAACTTCTCATTTTACACTTAATGAGATGATTTTTAGTGTTGTGAAGAGCGTGAAGCAAGGAAAAGCGACAAGTCCCTTTTCGCTTAAAGCGTGAAGCGAGAAGCGAAGCGCTCGCTTTTTTGAAGTGAAGCGGAATTTTAAAAAAAAAATATTAAAATAAATACTGAAGGAAAAGAAGAACCGAAGGAAATTGGCACTAAGTAAGTAGGAAAAAAATTGGGCAACATTTCGCTACAATTTAAGACTGAAAAAGTGAAAGAAAAATAAGAAGAAGAGAATGAGAAAAAGAACGGAAGGAAAAAAGAAATTGGCAGCATTTCGCTACTATTTTGAGACTAAAACAGTGAAAGAAAAAGAAAAAGGACGAGGAAGAAATCACATACCTGGGCTTGAACTTGAACTTGAAAAGTGCAGAAAATGGGAACCCTAATCGCCTGTTTTTCTCTGCTGCTCGATGATGTTTTGAAAAAAGAGAGTTTTTTTTATTTTTAACGTTGGCAGCCACTTAATATACCGAAGGGCAGAAGCACACGCTTTATATCACCTGCTACGCTTCACAACACAGAAGCGACCAACTGCCCGCTTCGCTTCGCGCTTTAAGTGCTGAAGCGGGCGCTTTTCACAACACTGTGATTTATAGCCAAAGAAATATCTATGGAATGTTTTAAACCAAAAGTTTCAAAAGTCTTTCTTTCTTAAACTTTGTCTCCAGTCAAGCACCTTCACATAAATTGGACGGAGCGAGTATCAGTTTCAAGGAAACAATGACCTCTGGGAGTAGCACTAAATGCAAAAGAAGATTAGGTAACATTGCATTCCAAGTCTTAGGGGTTCAAAGAAATGTTAGGATGACACGTAAGAAGAAAGCTAAGTACCACAGATGACAAACCCAACTTCTAAATCTCAATTACAGATTAGGATACAAATCAAGGAATCTATCACCAATGTGCAAATATAGCACATGACAAAATCAACCGATCAACAATAGCATTCTGCCAGCTTCACCAACTTACATGATGTAAACAGTACCATTTCTATCTGACTACAGCTGAATTTTTCTGACCAATGTATTACTTCATCTTTCTATCAAATTTTTGTTGTTTTGGCAAAATCAGCTTCATCAAAAAGATAACTGAAGTACGTGACCCATCCACACACAGATTAGTGAAGCCCTAAGATTGGAGGATCCAAATTAAAAGTCCAAATTAAATTGTCACAGGGGGTTTTACTCTGTAGATAGCGCAATCCAATAAAAATTTTAATATGGGGTTCTCTTGATACAGGACACAAAAGCAAAATAATTGAGTATCTACAGAACTCCGAGAAGCATCACACATGATATGGGAATTGCAGAGCAGCTGAAACATACATGCTTTCAGGGTCTGTATAGCTATCCTTGTCAAGTATCTTTACCGAAACTTTCGTTCCATTCCATTTGGCAATTTGATATGAACCCTGTAAAAACTTAAAAAAAGAAAATTTAGAAAACTTGTTGAGAACAGATTCAAAACTTATCCAGCCAAAAGCATGGCATGAAACGAAAGTGGGCCTTGTATCTCACGGCTTCACTCAAGAAGCAAAGAAAGATAAAAAAATGGTTAAAGAATCTAATGGATTCAGGCTTCCTTTAATTTTAGATGGAAGGTAACTTTCACAATTTAAGGCCTAACTGTGCCTTCATCAACCGTAGCATTATTGAAACATCACAATGCTGATTAACAAAACAAAGAGCTTGCCTTTGAGATTCCATCACTTATGCGGATTTGAAGTTCCAGAGGGTTTAGTTCATATTCTGGAACTTCTCGAGGATTTGCTACAGCCATTGGCGTCTTTCTGATTTTCTAGCAACATAACACACGCTTCTATGAGTGCCAAAACATAAGGAACCTCAATCTGATTAGGAAACTTAGCCCACTTACTGGCGCTTTGGCTCCACGGGCCTTCAAAATGTTGTAAATTTCAGCATTTCCATAGTATTTGGCATCAGCTACTGCCTGTCACAGCCAGTTATAACAGTCAATTTGGGTAATAAGGGATAAAGCAACAAGATTTACATTTAGATTTATAGTACTACTAAACCCAAACTCATAAATTGCTTGATTGTTATAAAATATGAGCCTTTATGGGTTGGTTGCTTGTCCTTATTTTATCAAAGCATTTTGCATATTTATAGGACCTAAATACGATTATTCGGAGACAAAAAGCTTGTACAGATCTTGTTCATCATACGTCAATACTTTCTCAAAGTAGAGAATCTCCACCTGCTAATGCCTATACCATTGCATTGTATTTGTCAGACCACAAACAGCAAAATATTTGGATATAACACAAGGAAGGAGGAAGAAGAAAGCCAAAGGATCCCCATAGTTTGTTTAAATTAAAGGATTCCTACTGCAATTTACCAAACAACAACAAGAAAATAATCCCCAAAGGAGTAAAAATAACAAGATTTATACCGTGCTACCCCAGCGATCACGGCCATCCATATTAGCCTTCCTACTCAACAGAAGCTTGACAACTTCCACATGGCCTTCACAGGCAGCAATGTGAAGAGCAGTCCTCCCATCCAAATCGATGCTGTTCACATCAATGCCTTCATCCAACAAGTCCTGAACTCCCTTCACATCCCCTTTACACGCCATGAATAACAGCTGCATCGTCGAATCGAGATTGTCTGGCACACTCAGCTCGCCATTTTCATTCGAACAACTCCTTCGAATCGGATCAAGCGACGACTGCCTGCCGAAACTGAACCTCAAATTATTCCTCCTTGGATCGAATGAATTCTGCCTCTTGAAACTGAATTTTCCGCTCTTCCTAAAGGATCCTGTTGAGAATTGCCTCAATATCCCTCTCTTTAACTGCGCTGCCACCTCCATTTTTAACCTAGAGAATAGTTTGATTTGATCAATTATGACTACTCCATGGCTGAAAAACAGCAATTCCACTATAGCAGATGTACACAGAGAAAATATAAAATTAGAGATCCCGTTCTAATTTACCCAGAAAATAACACATGCTTGATCCGATGAAGAATTAAGGATGCAAAAATATTTTTACACATAAAAGAAAGAAGAAGAAAAAGAAGAAGAAGAAAAAAATATGAAAATGGGTATTTCTACATGGGTGAGCTGATGAAGGATCAAGAAAGGTAAAAGCGGAGTTGGGGGGTTGTTTAGAATGTGGAATTTGATCGAGAGCTAGAGAACAGCTCTCGTAGGGGAGAGGTTGAAAGGGAATAATTTTTTGGTGAAAATTGGAGTTGCGAGAAAAAATAAAGGACTAGAAGAGCTGGAAATTGAGAGTTGAAAATGAAGATTGAATTTGACACACAGTGGAGGAAAAGGGATGAAATGGAGTCAACATTGAAGTCTTTTGTATATCCACACGATTTAACAGGAGAAGGCGTTATTCTTGCAAGTGGAAACTTCCAAGTGGCTTTGCCCCACGAGAATTGAAGCCCCAATTGTACCATTAGTAATTTTTCTCACCCGATTGGACCAAGTACTAGTACTTTGCACTAACGTGAACAACTAGGAAAAGTTTGTGTAATATTAGTAATTAGTCACTTTTAATCTCTGCTTAAAAATTTATAAAACTTTAGCCACTCCATTTAACCGCGGGTATATTTTTGACAAAAGTACCCCCAACACACTAAATAACTTCAACAATCGCTATTGGATTTCAAACATTCTACAAATGGAACTCTAGCATAATATACTAGAGTTCGAAAAACTCTCTACATGTGAAATTTAAAATACATGATATTGGACTTCAGAGCTTTTAAAGAAAAAATTTCAGCACATTGTACTGAAATTCAAACCTTTATAAGTTCAAACCCCAGCAATGGTACCTTATTTTGAGTTCTAGGATACAATCATGGAGTTCTAACTTCTACTAATTAAAGCTTCATGATATTTTCCTTGAGTTCAAAAGAGGTACCATAGGTGAAATGTCCTTTTATGTTCAAACCCCAATAATAATTACTATGATTTTTTCAAAACTTTATAGGTTCAATCCCAGGTAACGATTACTGGAGTTCTGATCATCCCCAACTCTAATCCTAAAAAGGATAAGCGGTCGCTGCAAATATAACCTAGCTTATGAGTCCAGTATCGAATCACATAAAGAACATAGCCTTTGCTATAGCTATTTAATATCACTAAGAAAATAAGTTCAAATAATTTTCGAGTGATAAAGATTAAGATTTTTGTTTTAAACTACTTAACTAAAAAAATACTAAAGTAATAAGATTATCAACTAAAGAGAAATATGTGAATTGAAGAGAAAAAAAGCCTAGGATTATTATTTCCGCATTTATCAAGATGAATGCTTAACGTGTTCAATATAATCACGCCGATTTATTCTCCATTGATCGTGAGTTCTCCTGTTACCACAATTATCTCTCGATCAAAAGCAGTAATTTTCTAGAATTATTCTCTCGAACTAACCCTAGTTAGCAATTCAAGCGACTCACAAAGATCGTGACAAAGCTTCGTTATCTCTAATCCCACTTTTAAATCCAAGTAATTAATCTCTTAACATACTCAGAAGTGACATTGTTCAACAACAACCTAATCAGGTATTCTTTTTCAAGCAACACATGATAAATAGGCATGGTTAATCGATGGCCTTCAATTAACAACAAGAAAAACGTAGTTGAACAAATAGATTATAAAAACAACTAATTATAAATAAGCATGGTCAATAATTCACCCAATAATTGATTCCATCAAAACCATAGAAGAAAGGTTTAGCTACTCATACTATTACTCAAAAACACACAAACCATTGTGAGATTAAAATCCATATAAATAAAAATAGAAAAATAGAGAAAAACTCTTCGATTCGTCTTGTGGAATGGACTTGAGGATCTTCCGAGCTCAATTTTACTTCAACAATGGTGTTCATTGCCTTCTCAAGCCAAGAATGCGGCTGAAATAAGAGTTAAAAGCTTTTATATCACGTCCCTAAGCCAAATGACTAAGTTGCCCCTCAAGATAAAACGCATGTAAATTTGCCCTTGTGCTATAGTTGTACTTCGCACAAGGTCTAGTTGAGTTTTTCAGATTTTCCTGTGCTTTTCGAAGTTACTTCACTACCTGAGTCCGATTTTTCTTTTCTTCAGAAATTGCCTTTTAGCTTCATTAATGCTCAAATCACCTCTAATCTTCACTCTTTGCTTCCTACATAATAAACTTCAATAATTAAGCTCAAATGGTCATCTTTCAACCTTTAAAACACCTAAACACACACCAAAGTACGGGTAAAACATATTCGATTACATTGTAAATCTCGCATATTATCAAGTTCAAACCTATATATGTTCAAACCCCGATAACGATTACTAGAGTTTGAATCTTTTCTCATTATTTCAGATACTTTATTTTAAATTCCAAGAATCGTTCTTGTACTTTATACTAGCAAAAGCTCAAAATTCATGAATTATTCTTGGGGTTTCGAACTCCGGTATCAATTGCTGGAGTTTTGTTTCGTGTTTTAGTTGGGGGCAAAAATATTAATTTATTCAGACTAGTGGCTACTTCACCAATGCATTTGAAAAGGCGACCAAACTCTAATAGTGTGGCCAAAAAGTGGCTACGCCAACCAATTTTTACGAAAAGTTTGCAGTAAAGGTGGCTAACGGGCCGAGCTGGCCCGAAAATGCCCCAGACCGCACCGACATCCATCCGGACTGGACCAACCCGGTAATAGGGGTGGGTCTGGTAAATGTTGAGATAAATCGGTCTATCCCGGTTCGTTTTTGGCAACGGGTGATCGGGGATCGGTTGAACCTGGTAATGTTGTGCCATAGCTTAACCGGTTACCCGAACTGGTTTGGACCAGCACAGACCGATTTAACAACTATTTTTTATTCTATTTTTAATGAAGTTGACCGTTGGCAATGGTCAAAATTGGAGCTGACCGTTACCCACCAGCTGGAACTGCACAAATAGCCTTTTTGACCCTTTTTATTTAAAAACTAACCCCCTCCATTGGTTTAAAATTTACCCTTTTTAAAAACTATAGATAGAACCCCCTCTTCTTTGTTTTCTTCACAAATAACTTCCCTCACAATTTTAATTCTCTTTTCCTCTTTCTCTTTTAAATTCCTATCGAAAATCTATTTGCATAATGAATTGTCCTCCTCGTGTGCATGTGCCCCGAAGAAGAACTAAGGCGTGAAATTATTTTGATCAAATAAATCTAGATATAGTTCAATGTAAACTTGGTACTCAGACATAAAAGCATGAGCGCGAGACTAATAGAGAGGGAATGGATACTCTGCTCAGATACTTCTTTAATAGGCACCCACATGTGATAGATGAAGTTAAAGATTGCTAGAAGGTCAGAGAATGAATTGGATTGGAACGAAGAAACAAAGAAAAAGCAGAAGATCGTCTAGAGAATAAATTTGAAGTTTTTCTTTGTTTTTTATTAAGTTTATTAAATTAGAAATGTCTCATTTGTAAGCTTTGAATGAATTTCACTATTATGAATTGAAGTTTGATTTAGTTGGTGTAAACTTTAAATTTACAAGTTTAAGCATAATAATAAAACTTGCAAATTGTGTTAAAAAAATTCTTGTTTTAGGTACTACTTAATGAAATTTAAGGCTCTTTGAAGTTTTTATCCAAATATTGGTCTTAGTGTCTTACTTCATAATAGTTAATATAAATTAAAATTTTTGTTTAAGACTTTAAGTTTTTAATACTTTAATATTTCAAAGTTGATGTTTAATTTGTTTATTTATAAGTTAGAAGTTTCATAATATTAGAATAAAAATTACATTATATTATATTGTCAGGATTCAAAATTCCACCAATGGTCGTGATGGAGCCAATACTTAATAACAATAATACAATTCAATTATTAATCCATTAAATAATTAAGGATATAAATAACAAGGCGGAATAACTCTTTAACCAATATCAAAATTGCATAATAAAAAATACGACCACAACTGTCTAACAAACGCTCAAAACGAGGTGTCACTATATCATAAACATCTAATATTAGTAAATAGTCTCGATAGAAAATAACATCTGTCTAGAAGGAAAATACATAGATACAGATAGATAAGTCGGGAAGGGAGACTCTATGTGTTGCAAATCGGATCATGTAAATCAGCTCACCACAAAGTCTCCTACAAATACCCTTACTCAGCTAGATGGGTACCACTAGAACCTATCTCAGAACCTGCACAAAAGTATGCAGAAATATAGTATGAGTATCAAATCACGCTACTCAGTAAATATCAAGTCTAGCCTCGAAGAAGCAGTAACGAGAGATCGACACTGACAATTACTAACAACAGAATAAATAAGTGAGGACATAAATGGAATATGTGATAAGGCATTATATCATCAAACAAGTCCAAAAGTGGAAAACACAGTAAAAGTGAAATTTAGTTATGTTTTTCAGACAAAGAGATAAAATAAAATATTAGTTATCTTAATTATTTTTAAAATTATGATATGAGTCAATCAACATTCATATATATATATATATATATATATATATATATATATATATATATATATATATATATATCTAAGAGCCATAGCATGAGTCTAGGCTACCAATGCATGCTCATGATCCAATACCGAAATCTCGCTGCATAAATTCATATATACGACACTGGCCAAGTGTCCAAACTAGCACCAATCTGGGTGCTTGTGCTCACATGGCCCAAAGTAACATGGTCAATCACCTGACTCCAGGTGTATGGATCCATATTCAAGCATTGTTGTAGCATACAACTCGATCCACTAATAATATTGTTGCGACGTGTAACATGATCCACTCATATTATCGTTGCAGTGTGCAACTTGATCCAATCTCAATATCATCAATAATTAATATCCGCTCACAATGTCCTTGGTGCCAAAATTCTCAACTTTTCATAAAATATCCAACTCTCTAACTCATGCTTATGTGAATGAAATGATATAATTAAGAAGCACCAGACATAACAATAGAGATACGGATAAAAGCTCATATGGCTAAACAGCGGCTATGGCTAATCATATAATTCAATTTTATCTCAACAGTTCAATAAGTAATTTTTTTTATATTCAAAAGTCTTTTCATAATATTCAACATGAATAAATTAAAGCATGTAACCACCAATCATGAATCAAATAAGACAAGTATATGACTACGGTTTAACAAGAAGTCTCAATATGAAAAAATAATCTTTTAGGACTAATTTAATAAGTAATAACCCTAAGCATACTTCTAAGACATAATTACGAGTATTCACGTAGTTATAGAATCAATGAAATATGGATAATAAGTTCACATAATTCAAACAAGGCATAATCATAAGCCAAACTCTACCGGACATGGTCATAACCTAGATATGCATATACGTTCGTCACCTTGCATATACGTGACTCCTAAATCAAGTAACAAGTAAAAAATAGATCACCTATGCGGGGAATTTTCTCTTACAAGGATAGACAAAAAACTTACCCCCTTCCGACAAGCTTTAATCAATAAGAACCATCTTTTATTTCAAATCCAACACCAAACGACTCGAATCTAGTACAATATTACTCAAATGAGTCAATACAAGCTTTCGAAATTGATTTCATATCAACAAGATTCAATCTTTAACCCAAATCAAAAGGTCAACCAAAAGTACCTCGGTCCCGGGCATGAAATTCGAAATTGACATAGATATTGTTCACCCATAACCCCACGATTTCATATGTTTGACCATAATTTGACTTTGAGGCAATCGGGTTTTGATTATTATTTCGGAACTTGGAATAGATCTATTTTTTCATTTGAAACTTGTGTAAGTTTTGGTCTCATTCCGATTTGGTTTAGTAGTAATCAGCCGCTTGGTCGGTAATCGTTGATATACATGTTTTGCTACTTTGTGCGAAAGATTATGGAAGTATCTCCCATGGGGTAATTGTTTATGTATGACGTATCCGTCATTTAAGTGAGAGAGTAAGAGATCATGTATGGTGATTTTGGTACTCTCGCACTTTGGAGATTTTATTTTTGAGAGGCAGACTATCCCTCTACTTGTGGAGTGTGGTAGTGTGTTTATGATTTGATAGTTGATTGTATGTGTCATAGATAGGGCCACTATGGACTTTTTTAAGGCCATGGAGCTATTTTGGAATGATGTGAATCGGTTTGGAGACCCATGGTAGGCCTAATGAGAATGGGTTTTCTATTCTGAATTGGATTCGCTTATTTAGCACAACATTTTCTATGGGTGTGTCATCGGGCGGAATGGATGTTATTCATGCCTTGATCTATTTCATGTGTTACTTTCTTATACTATGATGGGTTGTGATACTACTTGATTATTTACACATATGGCATATTGAGTGAGATGGCTCATGAGATGTTGATTTGCTTATTGCACCTTAGTCGTGCTTGTCCTTTTCCGTAGATCATTATGCTATTTGTCTCCCCATTGTTATTTTATGCACTTTACGTGCTTTTTCTTGATATACATGTGCTTAGTGGGTACAAGAATGATGGCTCAATGGTTACCCCCACGTGGATTGATATGCATGGATTGGGTTGCACGCCGCAAGGGTATTATGTGTGGATTTGGTTAAACGCCACAACAGGGTTATGTTGGATATGATTCCTTGTGCTCGTTTTTTGTGTTTTATTTCTCCCTTGAGGCATAGAATTATGCTCTTATTTTTATTGTATCTGTTAAACCTATTGGATAGTCCGCATTATGGGTTTCTTTCCATTATTGATCATATTCGAACGATTTCTTGTTTGGCGCACAAATTGCGTTGTATGAGGTTCTGTATGGTATTTTATGTGGCATGTCAGTTGAGCAACATTACTTTCTTCATTGCAGCATTGCAAAGGTTTGGAATGAGATTTTATGTAACGACCTAACCGATCATTTTGAGTATTTGCACTTTGTTCGGTAGTTTACGGGCATGAGTAGCTCCGTATTATGTATTATGACTTATGTGAATTGTCGGTTTTGGTTTTCAGGTTATTCGGAATCGATTTGGAAGAATAAATTTCATTGTTGAAGTTTTAAGTTGAAAGAGTTGACCAAGTTTGACTTTTTGTGAATTTGACCCCAGAATAGAGTTTTGATGGTTCTGTTAGGTCCGGATGGTGATTTTGGACTCGAGCATATGCCCGGATTCGTATTTGGATGTTTCTAGAAAGTTTCGGCACAAATTGGCGAAAGTTGAGAATTTGAAGGTTTGGAAAGTTCAAAAGTTTGACCGAGAGTTGACTTGTGGATATCGGGTTCGAATTGTGGTTTCGGGAGTTGGAATAACTTCGTTATGTCATTTGGGACTTGTGTGCAAAATTTTGGTTCATTCCGGATTGATTTACTATGTTTCGGCACGAGTTTGGAAGTTGAAAAGTTCAAAGTTCATTAAGTTCGATTTGAGGTGCGATTCGTCGATTCGATGTTGTTATGCGTAATTTGAGGCCTCGAGTAGGTCCGTTCTATGTTATTGGACTTGTTATATTCAGACGGGGTCCCGAGTGGCTCGGATGAGTTTTGGACGAGTTTCGGATCACTTTCGTTGCATAGTGCATTAGTGAAGGTTGCTGGTTCTGGTGTGATTGCACCTGCGATTGGTTTTGTGCAGGTGCGATGGTCGGAGAAGCGACAAAGGCGTCGCAAAGGCGAGGTGAGTGGTGGGTGAGGAAGACTGCAGAAGCAAAGATTTGGGCGCATATGCGCATGGGCAGGTGCGAAGTGATGGAGCGCATGAGCGAGGTATTTTGTAGGTACGGATGGTGGCTCGCACCTGCAATGTCACAGAAGTGGATATTTTGTCCGCAGGTGCGAGGGTTGAGTTGTCAGCTGATTCCGCAGAAGAGGAGGTTATGTCGCAGAAGCGGCTAATGTGCCGCAGGTGCGAAAATGCTGGCAGAAGCTATAAATCGAGGGTTTTGATTTTTTCTTCATATTTTGAGATGTGGGACTCTAATTGAGGCAATTTTTGGAGCAAATTTCATCACAAGGATTGGGGTAAGTATTCACTTGGTTTTGATCTTATTCCACGAATCTATCTTCATTTTTGGCAATTGGTTGATGAATTTTAAAGAAAAATTGGGGGTTTTAGCCTAAAGTTTCATAAAATAAATTTTTGAGTTTTGAATACCGATTCAGAGTCGGATTTGAATGAAACTAGTATGGTTGGACTCGTAATTGAGTGGGTTATCGAATTTTGTGAGTTTTGTCGGGTTCCAAGGCGCGGGCCCGGGTGTGACTTTTGGCTGGTTTTGGGTTTTGATTAAGGATTCGATCTTTATCATTTGGAATTATTTCCTTGGGCTTTATTTGATGTATTTGAGTTGCTTTTGGCAAGCTTTGAGCCGTTTGGAGGTCGGTATGCGCGAGATGGTATTTTGGAGCATCGCTTGGCTTGCTCGGTATTGGAATTGGCTTGTTCGAGGTAAGTAACACTTGTAAACTTAGTGCTTAGGTATGAAACCCCGAATTACGTGTTATGTGGTCGATGTTGAGGTGACGTAAATGCTAGGTAACGGGCGTGTGGGTGTGCACCGTTTGAATTGTGATTCTGTTATTCTGTGGTACTGTGTAGTTACCTGATCTTACTTGTAAACATTAAATTTTTACGTTCTTGAGCTATTGAGCTGTGATCCATGTTAGAAATCATGTCCAGGCTACATGATTATTCTGTTGGGACCCACTGAGGTCATCTCTGCTGTTGAGTTATCTTCTTTCATTGCATTACATACTCAGTCATACGCATTCATATGCATATCATATCTCAGTCTCTGTTGCTATTTATTGGTACATCATATCATCATTTTCAGGCTAGTTTCTTGACATTGTGAGCCCACGAGAGAAAGACTGGAGAGATTGATGACTGAGTGAGGCCAAGGGCCTGATTATGAGTGACCTTATGAGATCGGGCTGCACGCCGCAGCGGTTATACTGATTTATGATAACGCTTGGGCTGAAGGAGCCCCTACGGAGTCTGTACACACCCCTAGTGAGCGCGGTTAATATATATTGAGGGATGGATCTTCCCTGGACATGGATCTTGTCCGAAGCATTTATATTGAGGGATGGATCTTTCCTGGACATGGATCTTGTCCGAAGCATTTATACCTGGGGATGGATCTTCCCCACGGGTTGGATTGGCCCTACTCAGTACTGAGTGATTGATGATCAGTTGATGTATACATTCCGAGATTGATCTTCCCTGGGCCGGATTGTCCATATACAATACTGAGTGATTGAGCATGATGAGTGGAAAGTGTGGGCCAGTAAGATTGAGTACTCTAAGAGTGTGAGTACATGAGTTCATCTCTGAGATACATTGCATTGACATGCACACATGATATACATGCATAGAGATGTATTTTCCTCATGATGTATGGTATCACGTCATTCATGACTTCTCACACATATTGGCATATGGGCATAGGGATGCATTTTACATTGGCTATCTGGAAAGAAAATGAAACATCTTTTTTATTGTTGAGAGGAGTTTTGGGAAAATTACTATTTTCAAACTTACTCATACTTTTGTTAACTTCGGTAAACAACTTGGGTTTTCACTGATA
The DNA here is from genome assembly GCF_000390325.3 of Nicotiana tomentosiformis. Lineage (NCBI taxonomy): Eukaryota > Viridiplantae > Streptophyta > Magnoliopsida > Solanales > Solanaceae > Nicotiana > Nicotiana tomentosiformis. The sequence goes on from NC_090817.1 coordinate 47,164,777, forward strand.
TACTTGAAAGGCAGAACTATTTTCTGGGAAACTATGAATAAGCTGAGCATTTCATCTCTGAATTACTTCTTTTATTACTTGCTTTATGTTGTTACGAACTGTTGTTGGCTATTGGTGTTGGACCCGACCTTGTTCCAGCTTGTCACTACTTTCAATCTAAGGTTAGGTTTGTTACTTATTGCGTACATGGGGTCGGTTGTACTCATACTACACTTCTGCACCTTGCGTGCAGATGTTGACTGATGATGTTGCTGTGTTCGACGGGAGCTGGACTTGAAGACGTACCTCCGTTCCGATTGCAGCTGCCTCTTGTTCATGGTAGCCTTAGATTCATAAAACTCTGTTTATGTACTTTTCGAACATATGATGTATTTATTTCATACCATCTTTGTAAATTCTATTCTTAGAAGCTCATGTTTTATACTATCAGTCCTTGGAGAATGTATAAGATTCATATAATCTCTTCTATTTAATTATTTTATTAATTTTATTGGAATTGGATATTGTTTATTGGCTTACTTAGCGGGTTGGGGTTAGGTGCCATCACGACTAGTTGGATTTTGGATCGTGACATTTTATTTGTCATGAGGTATATTCCCGGTACCGGGTTTGATACGCTTGTTGAGATTGATAAAATGTATATATATGAGAATCAGATCTTAGAGGGAGTTACGAAAATTAAAATTTGGTTCTAAGGATAGTAAGATAATGTTGAAGGAAGAATCTTCAGTTATGGTTGTGTTAATAGGATTATATGGATTGAGGTGAGATGAGATCACCTATGGGTATGTGTATGACGACTTAAACAGTGATTTGGTAGCTTGGAACGACTCTTGGCATGTTCGAGGAATGCACGTATGTTTAAGTGGGGAGAATGTAGCGACCTAACCGGTCGTTTTAAGCTTTAGAATTTCGTTCGGCGGTTTGAGACTTTGAGTATCTTCATATAATGCATTATGACTTACGTGTATGGTTGGTTTTGATTTTCGAGAGGTTTGAAGTTGATTTTGAATAGTAATTCTCAATTTGAAAACTTAAAGTTTGACAGAGTTGACCATGGTTTGACTTTTGAGTAAACGACCCCGGAATCGGGATTTTATGCTTTCAATAGCTTCGTATAATTATTTTGGACTTGGGCGTATGTTCGGATTTGAATTTGGTTGTTCCTAGAAGGTTTTGGCTCTATTTGATGAAAGTTGTCAAGTTGAAAATTGGAGAGTTCATAGGTTTGACCGGAAGTTGACTTTGATGATATCAGACTCAGATTGTCATTTCGAAACAGGGAGTAGGTTCATTTAGTGGTATGGGACTTGTGTGCAGAGTTTTGTACTGATCTTAGTTGGTTAGGAATGAATCGGATGCTCGGTTGGAATTTTTTGAAGTTCCTAAACTTAAGAGATGTGCCACTTGAGTTTTGATGCTTGATTTGTGACGGTAGATGTTATTTTCATGTTTTGAGGTTATGAGAGAGTTCATTTGAGGTTTATATACTTGTGTGGAAGTTTGGAATGGGACCCGAGGGGCTCATGTGTGTTTTAGATTGGTTTCAGATCATTTAAAAGTGGTTTGGCATGTCTAGAACTGATGTGTCACACATGTGATGGTTTTTGCGTAGGTGCAAGGTTACCGAAGCGAGGATGAGTTGCACCAGCAAGGAAGGGCTGGGGGACTGGAAGTCCATATATGCGAGGTATTAGTACTTCTACAAAAGCACATGTGTGTGGGTGTGAGCGCAGAAGCTCTTTCGCATAAGCGGATGGTATGCACAGAAGCGTAATCTCGTAGATGCCAGAGATTTGCCAGGGAAGCAATGTCACAGAACTGAAAAGGTTGTCTGCAGATGCGGAATTCACTAACAGAATGATATAATTTGAGAGTTTGGTTTATTTTCACTATTTTGAGATTGGGAGCTCGGATTGAGGTAATCTTTTAGACGATTTTCACCCACATGGATTAAGCAAATGTTCCTAACCCAGATTTGATTACCATTCACGATTATATCTTCGATTTTGGCATTTGATTGATGAATCTAAGGAAGAAATTTGGGGGTTTTGTCTACAATTTAAGAGAGTGTATTTTGGTGATTTGATTACCAATTTGGACTCAGTTTTGGAAACTAATTATATATTTAGACTCGGCAGGTTATGACTCATCAGATTTTAGTATTTGTTTAGGATATTGGGTACGTAGTCCAAGGTCTTCTATTGACCTTTAGGAATTATTCAAAGATCGAAGATTTATGGATTGAGATCGCTTCATATAGTATTGCTTGTTATACCCCATGTTTTCGTATGTAAAAGTACAGCGTAATCAATTTATGTAAGCTCGAGAATGAGATCATCTTTGAAAGTACATAAAGTAAGATAATCAAATTAACTTGGAGGTTAAAAATATTTAAGATCATGAACTGCAAGTACCAAGAGGGTTGGAATATTTAGAAGCTAAACGAATCAAAGAAAATAAATTTCGTCGAAAGTCGAAAAGTTGGGAATGTTATAACCTGTACTTTTGGGGTGAGACTAGGGTACTTAACATGATTCGAAGGTGATGTTATGAGGTATTTTATTCGTAAGATAGTCGTGTGTTAAGTTTTTAAGTCAAGCGAGTTGTGAAAGAAAAGTCGACGAAAGTCGTCACAAGTTACGTTCATAAATTGTACTGAAATTTATGTCTAATGTCACATAACTTTTTTCCCTATATACTTTGATTTATGGGGTGATACATCACCCAAATTGAATATCTATGAGATTGGTTTCTAATGCTTTAAACCATTTGTCGATACAACGTTGGAGTAGAGAGATATTTACGTTTTTGCGAGACTGCGCAGGCAGCCCCATTGGGATGCACTTGAGGCGGCAACCAACTTTACTTCTTTTAAAAGACGTTTCAGCCTCACTTCTGGTCATTTCTCGCCCAAAATTCGTCCATAAGCTCTCCAAAATTCTCTCTCACATATATCCAAGATCCAAGAACCAAACTCAAAGGAAATCAACTCAAATCATCATCAAAAGTGTTAAAGAATACAAAAGAATGTTTCTAAGATGTACAAGGTATGTATAATATTTTCTTGATTGTTTCTAAGGTTAATCTTGTGTTAGTTGTGTTGTTTGAGTGAAAAACCATAAGATAGTACTTGAAAGAATATGAGACATGGTTATCTTTTTGTTGGACTATTTTGTGGCTACATATATGATTTGTGGTGGATACAAATTATGAGAAATAATTTGATAATGTTATGGCTGTTGTTGTTAAGCTTTTCTAGGTGTTAATTAAGTTTATTGAAGAAGAAAACATGAAAACACATGTGATTGGCGATAAAAGTTAAGGTGCTAGGCATGTGGACTATTTTGAAGATTATGTTTATGATTATTTGGGCTGAAAATGATGTGGTAAACATAAGTATAATATTATTTATATTAGAAGCAAATTCATGAAGAAGAAATTGGATTCAAACTCTGTTTTGTAGATGTAAATCGAGCTTGCCGCTCGTCGGGATTGTTAAACTATTTTGAAAGGCTTATTATGAGTATTGTTGATGTTGTTTGGGCTTTTGTAGGTTGTTGTGTCTTAGAGATTAAAAACATTTTGCGTCGTGTTGTGAGTATGCTCAGGAGCGTGTTAGGGGTGGTAGATTTGGGTAATTCCAAAAGCCCATACAACGAGCTGGTGTAGAGATTCTTAATCCCGTCACGGGGTCCTGGAGGAAGGATAGGGGGAATGTTTACGATGTATGCAAAAAGGGTAAATATCAGGTAGGTGGGGCGAGTCAGTTTAACGGACCTCATCCTCGATGTGTGAAGTGTAGGAGATATCATTTATGGGTATGTCACTATGGTACCAATGTATATTATGGATGTGGAGTCGAGGGGCATCAATTAAGGCACTGCCCCGTCAATCTAAAGTTACCAAGTAAGTCACTCCTTAGTATATCATTCTGAACACCACATGCTTTTCCTTGTTGTATATGTACATCTATATCGAGAGCCTGCATAAGTATGGTCTTAACGTGAATCTGAATTACCAAACAAAGCATGTACCTACTCTTTGAACGAGACACAGTATTCGTGAAGCCTCTTGATCACAATTCTCTTATTTACGGCCTCTTGAGGAATTGAGTTCTATAATTATGTCTTTGAATTGAGTTATAACTCTAGGATTAATACTTCCCACTTGCTTTGCTAAATTCTCAACAAGGGACTATACCTGATGAATTTCTTACAGAACCTTTTGATTCAAATGGATAATATCTGCTCACTTGTGCTTATGCATGGACAGTCATAAAGTTTACCTATGTGGTATCAAATCCAATGTATAGCAGCCTAGTATTTAGATCCTTCTTGAGCCACTCTTTTTCTCTCCGGTATATGTAGCTCCTATGGTTTGAACAATCACTTTGCTCCTTTGTGAATATTATCATGAATCCTTTTCACTGTCTAGTAACATGAGAGCATATCTCATCACCTATCATATGTGTACCTGTCAATTGAAAGGGGTCACTTGTCCGCATAAAGTTTCTGGGAAATTTGAGATTTTTACAAATTCGTCACTGGAAGATCTTTTTGTTCGCCCATCTCATTATGACTTTTATATCCACCTAGATCGTGACTCAGTGAGTAACTCACTTTATTCCTAGTATTGTAGTTGCCCATGAAGTGGCCTGGTATTGCAGCTTGAGAGTTATTATGGCGGAAATGTGTCGAGCTCATAGCAAAGTGTTCATTTTCTCTAACCAATACATGATTTCACCCCAATGTTAAGATGTCCTAGCTACATGGTTTCACTCGTGTGTAGTGGAAATATAAGTGGCCTTACCGTGACCTTTCCCTCCCAACCTCAGGTGGATGTTTAAGGTTTTAGCACATATCATGAGCATATTGATTTGAAAGACAAGTTTGTCATATCTCTAGTCCTCTCATATAGGATCAACTATTGTGAAGGGTTAAGCTGTGAGAGTGATAATAATCTTGCAAGTGTTCAACTTCTTTTTCAACCTCGTGGGCTTGTGGAATAGATTCCTTATGCTAGTTACTATTAAGAGCATGATGTAACTTTATCTATTTTGAAACCCATATCACATTCAGAGTGCCAAAATATTCTAATTTGAGTTAAACCAATTTTCCTTACACTCAAGAAGGCAATTGGTGTCACGTACTTGGCTATTTCTCCTTAAGGCTTACTATTGCCGAACAAGGCACATAGGGAATGAAACAATTGTTACTCATAGTCTTCCAATCGACTCCTACACATATAAATACCATTATTAAGCTCAAGTCACAAATATTCACACTACAGTTAACAAGATCGAGGCATAATACAAGGCAAATTACATGCAAAAACATGGATTTTTAGCCAAACATCACCACCCAACAGTTAATCTCTTACTCTTCCTCGGGCAACCAACAATTCACACTATTCTTGAGCACTTTATATTTACACATTTGAAGCATACTACACCAATGATCATGGTAGATAGAAACAATTAAACTGTAGCATATTCAAGCACTTATACATCCCTTTAACTTTATGCCATACTTCAAAAATATTCACAACAAAATCAACATGCTCATAACAATCCTAGCCTCTAAAATCGACTCAATGTCACAATGCACTCATGGCTTGAACACCCAACATCCTAGAGAAGTCTTATAACATTACTGACCCCTCGTAAAACCATGTGCCCTCACAACAAGAACAAAAGAGTGAGTGGAATCCACACATTTGAATCAAATGCTCCAAATATATTTTAAGGACTCACCTATATCAAAGAAAATCGCTCACTCTCGCAACAGAAGTCACATGCATGCAATTGGTACCATAGGCTTGCATATAATGTAAATCTCTACTAATGTAGGCTCGCTCGATTAAAATCAATTAGGACTTTTTCATGGTTGTAATGTGGGCTAAAGGACGTGTAGGATATATTTAGGAATAGTGGTTCACCCTCCTAAGCACTTTAACACATCACACAATTTACCTTTAAGCGCAAATTCTTCAATCCTAACTTCAATTTCACAACTAAAATCACCCCCAACAATGTTCCTTCTTTCATTAAGCACTATCGTAATTCATACCCACTAGTAAGAATAAGAAAGCAATTTATTCATCTATATTTTTCCTTTTTTTTCCTACTATTAGTATTTATTCTTTTGCAATTTCCGCTAGTGGTGTTTTGTTTTACAAAACAAGTGCACCTTTCCTCCGTTCATTGGTTCCACTCGAAAGCCACCCAAATTCTCTCCTTAATTTTTAGCGCTCATTTTACAATTAAAGTGTTTAAGATATAAAAGGATCAAAACAATGTCAATTAAGAACAAAAAGGGATATATGCTTGTAATGTGGGATATATGCTTGTATTGTGGAAAGTTGGCATTTTGAAAGTTTAAGAATTTCTTAATTTTGGTTTGAAGTGAACTTTGGTACTATCGATGTCCGTTTGGGGTTCCGACACTCGGAATATATTCGTATTATGATTTATGACTTGTGCGTAAAGTTTGGCATCATTCTGGAATGTTTACATATAATTCGGACGCATTCAGTGAAGTTTGAATATTTGAAAGTTTAAAGAAAGGTTTCGATCGTCGATCCATAGTTTCGATGTTGTTTGGCGTGATTTGAGGCTTCGACTAAGTTCGTATCGTATTTTGGGACGTGTTGGTATATTTGGTTAAGACCCCGAGTGGCTTGGGTGAGTTTCTAACGGGGTTCGGATCGATTTGAGCTTTGTTAAAGCTGTTGGAATTTTTGTTGCTGGTGCAATCGCTTATGCGAAGCCTTGGTCGCAGAAGCAAGTTGAAGGTTACAGAAACGGTTGGGGAAGGGGCAAGGCAATGGTCATAGGTGCGAAGCAATTCCCACAACTACGTGATCGCAGATGCGGTCTCTGGCAACACAGAAGTGGAAGAGGGGTGCATGGGGAAGGTACACAGAAGCGACGTTTGGACCGCACATGCGATGGCCCAGATGCGGCTTTTTGGAGCACAGAAATGGAGAGGAGCAAGGGAGCTTGTCGTACCCGCGATGCTGCAGGAGCGGGGAAGTTTCCGCAAGTGCGAAGGGGCGGGCTCCTGTGCTTCTTTGCAGAAGAGGAGTTTTGGTCGCACAAGCGACGCCGCAGGTGCGGCTACTATTCCGCAGGTGCGAAATATCGCTGGGCAGAATTATTTTAAGAATGGGTTTTGGCTCTCCTTTCATTTTTCACTTGGGTTGGCTATTTTGAGGGGATTTTGATCAAGCAACACGAGGCAAGTGATTCCCACCTATTACAAGTTAAATACTTGGATTATATATGGACTTTAACATGGAAATTTATGGAAATTAGTAGAAATTGTGGGATTTTCGTAGAAAACTTAGAATTTGGTATTTTTGGATTTTGACCACGAAATTGGACATAGAATTAGGAATAAATTATATAAATGAGTTCGTGGTGTTATGGGTAATGTTAATCTTCAAGAATTTTCGAAATTCGACGGTTTGACTTTATTGACTTTTCGAGCGGAGTGAGAATCATTATAAATTGTTAAATTATACGTATTGGAGTTTATTTTGATGGAGTTCTACATTGTTTGACTAGTTTCGGATCGTTTGGCTTTGAATTGAAGAGTTAGATAGGCGTTGAAGCTGGTTATGGAACATTGGAGCGAGGTAAGTCTCCTGTCTAACCTTGTGAGGAAGAAAACTACCCCTAGGTGATGTAATTATTATGTGCTATTAGTTGTGGGTGCTATGTACGCACGAGGTGACGAGAGTCCGTACGTAGCTAAAGCATGTTTATGTCCAGGCAGACTTAGGACTTTACCATGTAATATTTGGAATATTTAAATTCATTTTGCTGGCTTAATTAATTGAAATTATAATTGAACTTGATTTAAAAATATATACATATATATTAGGCCGAGCCTTATTACCTTGAGTTGTTGGCAAGTTATTTGAGAAACAGTAAAGGTTATACTCACCTTATGTTCATATACTGTATCGCGAGCTCGTGTCTCTTAATTCGAATATTTCTTTTCCTTTCTTGTGGAGCGGGCCGAACGCCTCGGCAGGATTATGTACCACACTCTCATGGGAGCGAGCCATTTGCCTCAGTAGTAAAATAGATGCATCTATGGTTCATGCTGCTCGACCCTCGGCAGTGTACATGCTATGATGGGATCGGGCCGATCGCCTCAGCAATATCATATTCTTTCTTAGATCTGGTCGTATGACCTTGGCATGATCGTGTGTTATATTGCTAGAAGTCTGAATATTCACGAGATTTTACTTTCACTGATGCCTTGCATTTTATATGGGAATTCTTATCCGTTTGTTATTGGCACTTGATATTTCTGAGTTGCCGAGATAGAATACAAGATTGAGAAATTGATATTGTTAAAAGAAATTTTGGAAGATTGTGTTAGGTACAAGTTTATCTCACTACTGTTGTTGTACTCTTATCTGCTTATGATTTACCATATTGATTTATTGGACCACTAGTAAGTGTCGATGTCGACCCCTCGCCACTACTTCTTCGAGGTTAGTCTAGATACTTACTAGGTACGCGTTGATTTACGTACTCATGCTGCACTTCTGCACTAAATGTGCAGGATCTGACAGGTTCATTTGATGATCATCTTAGCGCGTAGGCATAGCTGTTGAGGAGACTTCATGCGAGCTGCATTCCAGGCTATGCATCGCAGTCCACAGAGTCTCCATCGTACTATTTATTTTATCTTGTCTTATTTACATTCTAGACAGATGCTGTATTATATTGTACTCTTTAGTAAATGCTCATGCACTTGTGACACCAGATTTTGTGCGTACCTACTGGGTGTTCATTATTGTAGTTTGTGTAATTATTATCATTTCACCTAGTAATTTATACCTTATACGGAAATTGGAAAATAAAATCACGGGTTTTCTACGACTAATAGATTTTACACTACTTATTCAATGGGATTCATGATTTCAAAAGTAATAAAATGAGTAACTAAGTTGATTAATTACTGTTGGCTTGCCTGACGGCGGCGTTAGGTCCCATCACGAACTATAGTGGATTTTGGGTCGTGACAGCTTGGTATTAGAGCTCTAGGTTCACTTAGGTCTCACGAGTCATGAGCAAGTCTAGTAGAGTCCTGTGGATCGGTACAAAGAAATTTGTACTTATCTTCGGGAGGCTACAGGGCTGTTAGGAGCACTTCCCTTCTTGATTTCTCATCATGCGATTTGATTCTATTAAAGCTTATGCCTTCATTTCCTTCCCACTCAATCATATGCGATGTGAGGCATTTGTTATCAATTGGGCATCAAGGAGTTGTAAATGGTGCAAGATATTTTTCCTTGCGTATTCGAGTGGGCTATTATCGTTACCTTGCAGAAGGGTGTTATGTCGTTTCAGCCCAGTATCTGTATTTCCTGTGGTTTCGAGGCTATGCACGGATTATTATGAGGTTCATGCATTGTTATTGCATAGTGATGGTGTAATGGTAGGGTGCTTATTTATGTGTCGAGGTAGTGAATGACTTGAAAGGAGGATTTCTCTGTGCACAATTTAGAGGTTCAGCATTTAAATCCAGCGGAGTAAAGGCAATCAGACTATGGATGTTTAGGCTTTGGGTAATGGAGTATGGAAACTTGATATTTTCGAGCAAGGTGGAATTCTCATTTGTGAGGTAGTGTCGTCGTCCTTGTTTGAACGCATTAAGGTCCGCCAGTGTTATGGTATTATTCGATTCGCCTTCGGGGCAGGGTGTTGTGAAATGGTGCCTGAGTAGCAGTTGATAGAGATAGCGGTGTATAGCAATTTCGGAATCGAATTGGTGTTTCTAATGTTGATGGCTCGAGAAAGATGATCTTCTAGGACGTTTAGATTTGGTAGCAATTTATTAGTTCATTTGCTACAGGTATGAATTTGATTTAAGGAAATATTTGGGCAGTGAAGGATGAGGAAGGACATGGCGAGAGGTGTCTCGCGGTGGTTGAATTACTAGCAGGTCAAGTATGAAAATCAGAGGTTGAGAAGTTGCTTAAAGGAGATGCTTTAACCAAAGTAAGAGTGGCAGAATAGCATATGGATTCTGTGGTAGGATAGCCGCATGCCTTGAGAAAAGTTTAGAGTGATTTGGGAATCATGATGGGAAACGACTAGGTCTACGGATTTTATTTGAGATGGAAGCTACTGCAATGAGGAATATTGAGTATGGCAAAGAGGTGTTTGCTTGAAATAAAGAGGGGTGTGAAAACTTGATTACCATTTTTGGATGCAACGTGACTTCGAGTTTGGAACGTATTGTCAGACTTTCAGTTGATGTCAATGGGGAAGGAACAGACTTGTGCAACTAGTGGATGAGCATGGGCTCAGAAGGGTTTACTAAATGCATGGTAGTTGTACCCAGTGCAGCATCGTTGGATGATGTTGGCATGGAATTCCACAGGTGGGTTATCTCCTGTGAACAAGTTAGCGGTTGTGTGATGTTGATGAAGCTTCTACGAAGAATTTTACTCGCTACCCCGTAAGAGGTCGAATATGTGATTGTGGCTGATGATTCGGAATATTCATGAAACGTTTAACAAAAGATTTCGGGAAATTTGGCGGGTTAAAGGTGCGAGATCATGGTAATTGATAAGGAGGCATCAGGGGTAATTCGAGCAAAGAACTTGATGAATGTGTGCTATACTCCGCCTAATCGATTCATGTGCAGTTTTGGGAAGACTCAGAGTTTATGCTTCTTGTAGATGTGATGTATAAGGAAAAGAATTCAGTCGGTTGCTTATTTGAGAGTGTGTTCATGTGCTAGCAGAGCATTGGAGTTTGGTTATACCCGAGACCAGGACAGAGTGGGTGACTCTCAATAGTGGATCTAACGGGTTCAAGTATGTAAGCGCAGTGACTAAGGATTTATGGTCTGTTATGTGGTTAAAGATCGAGTTCTTGTAGTGGGTACTGAGACAATGTGATCTCGTGATTTGGGTCACTCGGGATGAGTGTTGATCGAGTTTCGTTATATTTTTGAATGGAGATATTATTATTTCTAAGGTAGGTCCAGAGTAAATCGGAGGACGTTAGGTCGGTTGGTAATGGTTTGAATCAACGTGATTGAGGCAATGATCGATTCCTTAGGCGTGTTAATGTTATACATATGATTTGTGGCGGTATGTACGGGCTTGACAACCGTCGTAATTTGATTGATTTGGAGGTATTTGATTATAATGGCCTGTTATGTGTAGATGGATCCCGGAAGAGTTATGGTGGTTTAGACCACAACTTGGAGTTTGTATTTTCTGCAGTTATGGGAATTCGGTTATGTGTTGCCATCGTTCCTCTGAAACGTGTTGAGTGAAAGGGTTCTAGACGATGAAGTGGTTATTCTATTGGTGGTTCAAGAGTTATGATAAAATTTTTGTACTCTCGCGTAGCTGCATGATAGGTGCAGTGAGCGGCATGAAAATTGGAAGTTGAGGATCAAGGTTGCGGTTTGGTTTTGATGAGAATGTCACGAGCTCGGAGGAGCAGGGGAGGATTTCAGATGTTCAGAGTATGCTGGTACTATTTTCGGGCAGCCTGAGGATGATGTGTTTCGTGGTAGGAGTGTTGGGTATTGAAATGCGGATGCTTGGCCAGTATTATAAAAATAACATGGTCGATGGCCATTAATGTTCAGATTTTACTACCTGGTGCGAAAGTTTGTGGGAGTATATCCCACGATAAGATCGTATAAGTGTGACGTGTTAGTCATTTGATTGTTAGAGATTTAAAACAGGTGTGGAGATTTTGGTACTGTCGCCAATGGGAGAGTTTATGAATGAGAGGCGCTCTATTCCTCTAGTTGTGGACTGTGGGAGTTTGTTCCAGATTTGACAGCTGTTCTTATGTGTCATAAATAGGGTCATTTTGGATCCTTGGAAGGTTAGTGGCCCAGTATGGGATGATCGGAATCGGCTTGAGGTCCGCTAGCAGACTTAATGTGGATGTGTGCTCTACATCAGACCAGGTCAGATGTGTTCATTCAGCATATAACTGCTTATGGAGGAGTCTTCGGGTGTTGATTGTTATTCCTGTTGTAAGCTATTCTCTATAATACTCTATTATGCCATTTGGGCTGTGAGACGACCTAATTATTCGCATGTGTGTTGTGGTCCTATGTAGCTTATCGTTATTACACCTTAGTCGAGCTCGAGTTTTGTAGCACATGGCACTATTCATCTCCTCAGGGTTGTATTTTTCCACTTGGCATGCTTGTGGTCGATATTCGAGTATTTCTTAGGTATACGCATTATCGCTTGATGGTTATTTCCTTATTTATTGTTATATATGGATCGAGTGGTACGCCGCCACGGGTATGTTGCTTGGATCGGGTTGCACACCATAACGGTGTCATGTTTGGATCGGGTTGCACGTTGCAACGGTATCATGTGTGGATCGGGTTGCACGCCGCAACCATGAGGTGTTGAGTACGGTTCCCTATACATTTTTTTGTGTATTTTGTTTCTCATTTTTTGAGGAGGGTTCATAACATATGTTCGACCGTTTTATTCGTTACGCAGGCCGAATAGTTCTTTTTCTAGAGTTCGTTCACCCTTAGGTGTCGTATTCGGGTTGTAACTTATTAGCGCATTGATGGCGCCATATGAGATCTTGGTCAGTGTTTGAGGTGGCTTATTTCCTGAGCAACTTGTACCGGGTGTGGCGAGGATATTGGACCTGTAGTTAGTGCAATCAGAGTTAAGTAGGGCATATTAAAGATAAAATATCGTTATTCAATTCAGAATGAGGTAATAGTGCTTGTAAGGTGAAGAGACCCCATGATTTATTGTCGTGGCAGGTGGTTATGAGTTTCTACACATCTTTTTCATCGTGGCGGTAGTGCAAGATTTGGGATAGGGCTTACATGTGTTATGAGGCGTATTGCGGGCATCAGATTCGTGAAATTGTAACTATTGTGGTCGGAGGATGTTATTATGGGCATGTGAATCATGCGGTGCATGGTGTGAATTCAGCAAAGGTGTATGATCATGTTTTGGTACAGTGTGTAGTGATTGATACGGTGTTCGTATGTTAGAATCAAGTCTTGTAGAAGAATTCGGAGGTTGGAATTTGGTTCTAAGGCTTGTTGACTAAATAAAAGGGAGTATCTTCAGTCTGGCTTGAGCTAATGTGCTCATCTGGGTTGTGGTGGCACGGGTAGGTGCACAAGGTGTTAAACAGTGATTTTGGGGCAACTCCGGAGCAGTTCTTTTCACGCTCGAGGATGAACGTATGCTTATGTGGGGGAGAATGTAACGACCCGACCGGTCGTTATGAGCTCTAGCGCATTGTTCGGCGGTTTGAGGCTTGAGTAGCTTCACTTCATATTTTATGACTTGTACGCGTAGTCGGAATCAAATTTCGAGAAGTTCGGAGTTGATCGGAAGGAAAATTCTAAATTCGGAAGCTTTAAGTTGGAAGAGTTGACTAACGTTTGAATTTTGAGTAAATGACCTTAGAATCGGGATTTGAAGGTTCCAATAGGTTCGTATGATGATTTCGAACCTGGGCATGTGTTCGGGTTGAGTATAGGGTGGTTCGGGAGCATTTCAGCGCTTATTATGGAAAGTTGGCATTTTGAAAGTTTAAGAATTTCTTAAGTATGGTTTGAAGTAGACTTTGGTGTTATCGATGTCAGTTTGGGGTTCCGAGTCTTGGAATAGGTTCGTATTGTGATTTATGACTTGTGCGTAATGTTTGGCGTCATTCCGGAATGTTTAAGTATAATTCGGACACGTTCTACGAAGTTTGAATGTTTGAAAGTTTAAAGAAAAGGTTTCGATCGTCAATCCGTAGTTTTGTTGTTGTTTGGCACAATTTGAGACTTCGTCTAAGTTCGTATCGTATTTTGGGACGTGTTGGTATATTTGGTTAAGTCCCCGAGTGGCTCGGGTGTGTTTCGAATAGGGTTCAGATCAATTTGAGCTTTGTTGAAGCTGCTAGAATTTCTGTTGCTGGTGCAATTGCTTCTGCGAAGCCTTGGTCGCAGAAGCGAGTTGAAGGTCATAGAAGTGGCTGGGGAAGGGGCAAGGCAGTGGTCATAGGTGCGAAGCAATTCCCCCACCTCCATGATTGCAGATGCGGTCTCTGGCAATGCAGAACCGGAAGAGGGGTGCATGTGGAAGGTTCGCAAAAGCGACGTTTGGACCGCACCTGCGATGGCGGGGATGCGGCTTATTGGAGCGTAGAAGTGGATAGGAGCGTAGGAGCAAGAGAGCTTGTCGCACCCATGATGCCGCAGGAGCGGGGCAGCTTCCGCAGGTGCGAAGGGGCGGGCTCCAGTGCTCCTCCGCAGAAGTGAAGTTTTGGTCGCACAAGCAACGCCGCGGGTGCAAAATATCGCTAGGCAGAACTGTTTTAAGAATTGGATTTGGCTCTCCTTCTTTCATTTTTCACTTGGGTTGGCCGAATTTGGGGAGCTATTTCTAGGTGATTTTCATCAAGCAACACGAGGTAAGTGATTCCCACATATTACAAGTTAAATACTTGGATTATATATGGATTTTAACATGGAAATTTATGGAAATTAGTAGAAATTTTGGGATTTTGGAAGAAAAGCTAGAATTTAGTATTTTTGGATGTTGACCACGAAATTGGACATGAAATTAAGAATAAATTATATAAATGAGTTCGTGGTGTTATGGGTAATGTTAATCTTCAAGAATTTTCGAAATCCGAGCACGTGGGCGTGAGGGTTTGACTTTGTTGACTTTTCTAGCGGAGAGAGAATCATTATAAATTATTAAATTATAAGCATTGGAGTATATTTTGATGGAGTTGTACATTGTTTGACTAGTTTCAGATCGTTTGGCTTTGAATTGAAGAGTTAGAGAGGCGTTGGAGCCGGTTATGGAACTTCGGAGCGAGGTAAGTCTCCTGTCTAACTTTGTAAGGGGGAAAACTACCCCTAGGCGATGTAATTATTATGTGCTATTAGTTGTGGGTGCTACGTACGCACGAGGTGATGAGAGTCTGTACGTAGCTAAAGCATGTTTATGTCGAGGTAGACTTAGGACTTTATCATATACTATTTGGAATATTTGAATTCATTTTGCTGCCTTAACTAATTGAAATTATAATTGAACTTGATTTAGAAATATATACATATATATTAGGCCGAGCCTTATTACCTTGAGTTGTTGGCAAGTTATTTGAGAAATGGTAAAAGTTATACTCATCTTGTGTTCATATACTGTATCGTGAGCTCATGTCTCGTAATTCAATAATTTCTTTTCCTTTCTTGTGGAGCGGGCCGAACGCCTCGGTAGGATTATGTACCACACTCTCATGGGAGTGGGTCATCGCCTCGGCAGTATAATAGATGTATCTATGGTTCGTGCCGCTCGACCCTCAGCAGTGTACACGTTATGATAGGATTGGGCCGATCGCCTTGGCAGTATCATATTCTTTCTTAGATCTGGTCGTACGACCTCGACATAATCGTGTGTTATATTGCTAGCAGTCCGAATATTCGTGAGATTTTCCTTCCACTTTGATATTGTTAAAAGAAATTTTGGAAGATTGTGTTAATTGCAGATTAACCTCACTACTATTATTGTACTCTTATCTGTTTATTATTTACCATATTGATTTATTGGACCACTAGTAAGTGTCGATGTCGACCCATCGTCACTACTTCTCCAGGGTTGGGCTAGATACTTACTGGGTACGCATTGATTTACGTACTCATGCTGCACTTCTACACTGAATGTGGAGGATCTGACATGTCCATTTGATGATCATCTTGGCGCGTAGGCGCAGTTGTTGAGGAGACTTCATGCGAGCTGCATTCAAGGCTACACATCGCAGTCCACAGAGTCTCCATCGTACTATTTATTTTATCCTGTCTTATTTACAATCTAGATAGATGTTGTATTATTATTATTGTACTCCTTAGTAAATGCTCATGCACTTGTGACACCAGATTTTAGGGGTACCTACTGGGTGTTAATTATTGTAGTTCTTGTAATTATTATCATTTCACCTTGTAATTTATAACTTATACGAAAATTGGAAAATAAAATCACGGGTTTTCTACGAGTACTAGATTTTACACTACTTATTCAATGGGATTGATGATTTTGAAAGTAATAAAATGAGTAACTAAGTTGATTAATCACCATTGGCTTGTCTGACGGCGGCGTTAGGCGCCATCACGACCTATAGTGGATTTTGGGTCGTGACAAAATAAGTCAAGGGCGCTTAGGAATCTCATCTTCCTTCCTCAATTTATTCCCTGAATTCTAATCTACTCTAAAACAAAACTACTCGGTTCCAAATATATCTCATGGAAAAGAACCGATGCATAAAGAAAAACCACAGGGGATTACTACTACCTAAAGAAAACAAAAGAAAACATGTTCTTGCATTTTTTCAATTTATTTTTTGTATTTTTGGTTAGACTTTAATCCCTCAAGAAAACTTCTTAGGAGATCCATCATCGGGAAAAATCCAATTTTTCTAATTGTTTTTTGATATTTTGAATTTTTTAAAATTAAACTACTAAAATACTACACAACTACGAAAACAAAAATGACAAGCTAAAATCAAAATAAGAAGTTAACATTTATACTAACATATTACTACTAATAATCCAAAATGAGTCTCCCACCCCACACTTAAAAGAGTGTAGTATTCTTAATGCACAAATAAGCAAAAAATAATAAGGGTGGACAAGAAACTCCCTGAAAGGCCAAAGGCCGAAGCAATAGCAGCTCACGGGGTACTCAGACTTCTCCTATGTATGATCTTTTGTGGGGTAACCCCACCCTTAGTCTCAACCATCTGGCTTAATTTTGCACACTTCCTATAGCTTTGCTTCCTATGCTCAAAATCCTACAAAATAAAACAACACTACAAAAATAATACAATAAGAAAAAAATAATCAAAACTAAAAGAAAGTAGTAAAGCTGGGTTGCCTCCCAACAAGCGCCTACTTTATAGTCGTGGCACGACTTGAACCACTTTTTGCTTCCACCTCGAACATATGAATTCAGACCCTAATTTGGCTTCAAGCTTTCGACTATGCTCGTGGGGTGGTGGGACAAATGTAATTGAGCCAAGTAACCAATTTCACATTCTATACTTCTTAGACTTCAGATGAGGTATGTAATTTTGTCTCTCTGGTATGATGAATTCAAGAATGTAAGCACCTTGTTCCTCATTCATTGGCTCCTCCAAAGGCTCAGATGACTCGATTTCCATGTCATCATCCAAACACAATATTGAAAAAATGCATGGAATGAGGACCAATACATTCCAACTCTAGAATTGCGTCACTATTTACATCCTCACATGTACACACACTAGAGTCTTCAAATATAACTTTATCTACTTCCTCACATGGCTATAGTGTGCTTTCCTCTACATGGACATCATCAATAAAAGTATGGTCGAATAATTGACTCAACACTTTTTGCTCTTTAATTTGGTGTATAAGCTCCTTTTCAGCTTCACACAACTCATAACTATTTTGGTTGGGCATGCATCATCCTTTGCACTCAATAGAGCTTCCAAGTCATGCATAGAAGTGCCAAATTTCTCAATATCTTGCCCCAGTTCTACTCTTCCTTCTATTAAGTGTTTCATCCCATTAGTAATTTCTTCACTAGATGTTTCGAACCATTCTTCTACTTTGGCCTCTATTCTCTTCATTGTTGCCATGAAATTTTCCATCTCCTTTCGGCGTTCATGAGTTTGCTCCACTAGATGCCTCACCATATCCATTATATGAACACCATGTTCTACATCTTCCATATCGTTGCTCCTATCAAACTCACAAAATATTATTGGAAAGATCATAATAAGAGCTCGGAGACGGATAAAAAGAATTAGGACAACTATCCCAATGGCCACCTTGACCACCACACATGTTACAAATATTTCACTCATAGGATTGAGATTGTACGGATAACCTACTCCCGCAAACATTCTAATAATTATTCCACCATTGGGGTCCTCCATAATATGGACAAGTATCATCAAAATAGGAATAAACGTCATTCGATTAATTTTCATTGCTTCATGCCATGTTAGATCAGTAACAAAATACTAGAATAAAAAATTAAAGATAAATTGTTAGATAAAAAGTAAAAATCTAATATAGAAAATAGCTAATTCAAAGTCCCCGGCAATGGCGCCAAAAACATATTGCAGCCAAACGCACACGCAAATATACATTGTTGTCAAGTAATAAAGTGACTAAAAGTCGGATGTCAAACCCATAAGGACTTGTGATTAACTATTAACTAAATTAGACTTTCCTAATTATCTAAGCAAGACTTAAACCTATAAGTATTTGAACTTAAACTAATTAAAATAAAGGAAAACAAATAGTGAACTCTAAATAAAGGAAGATCAAATTTTTGTGTTGTCAATGTAATGAAGACGATCTAGGGTTATGGGCTATCTAACATTCCTATTGTATTCTTCAATTGAATTGACTAATTAATTTATTTGGTTTATTGGTTGACGGGGTTAATATTGCTTATAAGAATTTGTCGATCTCTTACTCGTCTATTCTAGCTAACATAACACCTATATGTCGATAGAGCTAGAATCAACAAGAATGCATTTATAATTCCCGTATAATAACCAAGCAAGGAAATTAGCATATGTCTATCCTAAATGTGAATCCATTCTCCGATGCCCGGGTTCAAGAAAATGCTCTACTCAATTCCATGTGCAATCTAGAATTCCCACTTTCGAGTTCAACTTTAGATTCGTAGATAGTATTTAATTGGTGATCAATCAATCAAATAATTAAACATAAGATTGAATAAATAAACTAATACAATAAATGAAGAAATCAAAATCAATATCCGAATAACAATAGTCATAAAAGAACCATAACCCTAGAACGTGAAGTTTAGCTCCACATAGATATGGTAGCCAAATAACAAATCATACAAAAAAACATAAAAATTTTTAAGTTTGGCGGAAGAAAAGATTAAATCCGGCCTCCACGGCGGCTCTGTGCTCTCCCTCGATCAAAAGTTCCTCTATAAACGTCCCCTCCTCTAAAACTAGGTTTAGAACCCCTTTTATGCATGTTGGGGGCATGTAGGGTTGAAATCCTCAAGTCTCAGCTAAATTAGGACGAAATCCGCCCTTGGGCGACATGCTTTGTGCCTGGTGCAGAACTGGACAACAAACTTTTTGGTATGCTGTCAATAGCATTTTGGTTGGCGCATGGCGCGAACCTGAGTACCAAAGTCATGCTTCATCCAAATTCTTTCGTTTTCACTTCAATTTGCACGCAAACTTTCCAAATCACATCTAATTGACTCATACGCATATAAATACCATTATTACGATCGAGTCACAAATATTCACACTAAAGTTAACAAGATTGAGTCAAAATGCAAGGCAAATTACATGCAAAAATATGAAGTTTTAGCCAAATATCACACATAGTGGTATTGTGTTTCTATGTCAACCCTCATACATCGGGGTGAGATGGCTTAGTCGATCGATCGGAGATCGGACTCCATGATAAGTGTGAGTTGGTGAGTTGGTACTAAGGATCTCCCAACCTAAAATATTAATTCTTACTTGAAGGTTTACTTTATTTTAAGTTGGCATATAAATGTTATTGACTTTCTTACTGCTTCCATGTTTCTCTATGCTTATGTTGGCATTCCGTTCCATGAGAGGATATTTAGCTTTACATACTAGTACTATTCCATATGCACCAACGTCCCTTTTTTGTCGCGGGCACTGCATATTTAATGGATGCAGGTGGTTACTCAGCAGGTGGCATTGTTCATTGATAGCAACATACCCTCTTCTCAGCTGATTTGGTGACCCTTACTCCATATCGGGACCTTGTATCATTTAATTCTTGTACATTATATTTTTAGGTATAGCCGGGGCCTTGTCTCCGACACTTCCATATTTGTACTCATGTTCACTTAGAGGCTCCGTGGACATGTTATGGGTTGTGTTTGAATGGGAAAAACAAATTAAAAATGTTGTTGTATTTGTCGGATGTTTCCACTTATAAATATGAACTTGTAATCTTTTGGTAATTATCAATGAAGCTCTTTCAAGTAATGAAATATGGGGTTGTACCTTTTAGCCTCTCCTTAACTATCTCATATCATTTATTCTCAAATTATTCACGGGCAAGTTGGGTAGTAGGCATGAAGTAGGCTTGCTTGGCTGGGATACCTCGGTTAAACTCCGGTCTCACTTCCCAAGGTCGGGGAATGACATAAAGTATTCATAAGAGCTTTACGTTATAAGACTCATAAGCGCATCAATCAACATTCGAGGATGAATGTTCCAAAGGGAGGAATGATGTTAGACCCCATTTTTTCGTATGTAAAAGTACGTCGTAAGTCAATTGATGTAAGCTCGGAAATGAGATCATATTTTAAAGTACATAAAGTGAGTTAATCATATTTCTTTGGAGGTTACAAATATTTAATATCATTAACTAAAAGTGCCAAGAGGGTAGGAAGGTTTAGTAGCAAAATGAATCGAAGAAAATAAATTTTGTCAAAAGTCGGCAAGTTGGGAATGTTATAACCCATACTTTTGGGATAAGGCTAGGGTGCTTAACATGATAAGAAATGTGATTTTATGAGGTATTTTATTTTTATGATAGTCGTGTGTTAAGTTTTGAAGTCAAGCAAGTTGTGAAACAAAAGTTGACAAAAGTCGTCACAAGTTATGTTCATAAATTGTACTGAAATTTAGGTCTAATCTCACTGAGCTTTTATCCCAATATACTTTGAGTTATGGGGTGATCCACCACAAAATTTAAGATCTACGAGTCTTTTTTCCAACACATTAAACCGTTTGTCGATACGATGTTGAATTAGAGAGATATTTGCATTTTGGCGAGACTGCGCATGCATCCCCGTTGGGACCCACTTTAGGCGGCTACCAATTTTATTTCTTTTAAAATATGTTTCAGCCTTACTTCTGGTCATTTCTCACCCAAACTTAGTCCATAAGCTCTCCAAAACCCTCTCACATATCTCCAATATCCATGAACCAAACTCAAAGGAAATCAACTCAAATAATCATAAAAAGTGTTAAAGACTACAAAAGAATGCTTCTATGATGTTGTGGTGTGATTGAGGCCTATTGTGAGCTAAGTTGTGATGATGTTTCGAGTTGTAGCTTCTGTCAAAGATATTTATAATATCTTCGTTATTGTGCCTAAGTTTAATCTTCTGTTGGTTGTGTTGCTTGAGTGAAAAACTACAAGATAGCACTTGAAAGAACATGAGACATGGTTATCTTTTTGTTGAACTGTTTTGTGGCTACATGTATGGTTTGTGGTGGATGAAAATTATAAGAAATAATTTGATAATTGTATTGCTGCTGTTGTTAATCTTTTCTAGGTTTTAATAAAGTTGATTGAAGAATAAAATATGAAAAACAAGTGATTGACGATAAACATTAAGGTGCTAGGCGTGTGGACTATTTTGAAGATTATTCTTATGATGTTTTGGGCTGAAAACGATGTGGTAAACATAAGTATAGTATTATTGATATTGTAAGCAGATTGATGAAGAAGAAATTGGATTCAAACTCCATTTTGTTGATAGTAAACCGAGCTTGCAGTTCGTCAGGATTGTTAAACTATTTTGAAAGGCTTATTATGAGTATTGTTGATGTTGTTTGGGTTGTTATTGGCTGTTGTGACTTGTGGGAAGTCATATAAACAAGGGAGGTGCTGTCTGTTTTATTGTAGAATAACGTGTGTCCTTCAAATGCGATAAGTTATGGCATTCGTATTTTGATGATAGTATTGTTCATTTCTTGTAGACATAGGAGCTGCAGGTTAAGTTAGCTTGAGGATTGGATGGGATATCATGAGGTATGTAAGGTATTCCTTTCTTTTCATTGTCATGATTCTGTAAGTTACATTGACCTTATAAGTAATTCAAGGGGGCAAGTCTTTGTATACGTACTATTCCGACGATTAAAGTCCGTTCACGAGTATAGTCATACGAATGTTGAAATGGATTATGTTGGTCGTAGTTTCATGTATTCTTAAGGAGTAAATATAGCCTTTTGAAAGGTCATTGTCTTCTATATGTAAAAAGATGTCCAGACGTCAATTAAAGATTACGTACGAATAGTCTAATGAATCAGACGCAATATAGTATACGTATAATAAGGGATAGTTATTCACGACTACTTCAATAAGGTAGTATAATGTATAATTTGCAGAATGATAAGAATGATTCAACCTTAAGAATGCCACGACTTCTAATACTTACACGTTTGTGTAAACGAAACTAATAAAGATCCACGAAGATAGTTACATTGCTCTCAAGTTAAGTAAGGTTGATAATATATGAGGGTGATGTTAAAAATAATATACGTTACTTATGGAGTCATAAACTTCAGAATATGATAAGTTTAGCATGCAATAAGAATATTAGTTGATGGAGCGTAAATCCCACAACTCTTCTTACGTATTGGTGAATGGATTTATTTAAATATGTATACCGAGTAGCCTTACAAGCTAAGCATATTACATAGCTATAAATAGATAGAATCATGTAATTCCCATAAATGAATCGTGACCCGAAATAAGGATTGGGATTCCGAAATAGTTACAACGTTCTTTACGGCTAAATAATATAGAATACGAAGGATGACGTAGCAAGCATCCCAGGAATAAGGATTAGTTATTGTAACGAGTTACTCACGAACTTATATGTTTATGAATATGAGTTTTTCTATTATCATTGAATGATGTCTGCATGAGTGATATGAAATGAATATGTATAACACAAGACTCTTACAGACGGTCTATGAACGTATAGGCATACAGTGTAGCCCTACGGACGGTCTATGAATGCGTAGGTGTACATCGAAGCCCTATGGATGGTCTATGAACACATAGGTGCATAATAAAAGTTGGTTATGGATGGTCTTAGTTGCACGCATAGCCAGACCTTGGTATTGTGATCCGTACGGACGGTCTACTATGTTACGCATACGACCCACCGGCTATTCATGGTTGTTGTGAGCCGTACGGACGGTCTACTATGTATTGCGTATGAGCCACTGGTTATTCATGTTTAGTGAGCCTTATAGACGGTCTCCATTGAAATGCGTAAGTGCCACTTTTATGTTTTGGAGTAGCCCTAGAGATATTTAATCTGTCAGAGGTAAGTATTCAGATATAAGGTGTGATGTCTAGAAGAATGTTATTGATAAAGTTTCATAATATGATGGTTTCCATTATACATAGCATATGGGAACGTGTAATGACCCAACCGGTTGTTTTGGGTATTACAGCCCCGTTCCCCCATTTACTGCTCAATTTATGCCTTATAGTTGATTTATGACTTATCGGGTTAGTTGGTTTGGGTCCGAAAGGATTTTGAAGTGAAATGATACACTTAGTCTCATAATTAAAAACTTAATTTGGAAAAGTTGACCGGAAATTCCAATAGCTCCGTATGGTGATTTTGGACTTAGGAGACTGTCCGAAAAATTATTTGGAGGTCCATAGTGGAATTAGGCTTGAAATGGCGAAAGTTAATTTTTTGGAAAGTTTGACCGGGGGTTGACTTTTTGATATTGGGGCCGGAATTTGATTCTAAGACTTTGAATACCTTCGTTATGTCATTTATGACTTGTGTGCAAAATTTGAGGTCAATCGGACGTGATTTGATAGGTTTCGGTGTCGTTTGTTAAAATTTGTAATTTCAAAGTTTATTAGACTTGAATTGGGGTATGATTCGTGGTTTTAGTGTTGTTTGAGGTGATTTGAGGGTTCGACTAAGTTTTTATGATGTTTTGGGACTTGATGGTGTGTTTGGTTGAGGTCCCGGGGGGCTCGGGGTGAGTTCCAGGATTGTTTCAGATCATTTTTCCTTATTTTGCAACTGCTGGAACTGCTGTCTGGTGTTGTTCTTCACGAACGCGAAGGGTCTCACGCATTCGCGAAGAAGGATTTTGGACTGCCGGGATTTGTACATCACGAACATGATGAAGGATACGCGAACACGAAGAAGGGAGTTAGGGAAGCCTACGTGAACGTGAGTGGGCGGACGCGAACACGAACACGAAGAGGAAAGGGAGCTGGGGGCCTGCCTGGCATTAAGCCTTCGTGAACACGGCTCGTGTCTCGCGAATGCGAAGGGTAGAGGTCGGAAGGTATTGCAAACGTGATGAGGATATCGTGAACAGGAATCTTGGCAGCACATTTTTGTGTTTCACGAATGCGAAGCTATGGTCGCGAATGGCGTTTCTGGGCAGAATTAAAAGTCTCAAAACGGGGTTTTTAGCTCATAACAAAACATTGAATTGGGAGCTCGGTAGAAGGCGATTTTTGGAGAGATTCTTGCGTGGGTGTTTGGGGTAAGTGATTCTTATCCAATTTTGATTAATTTCCATGATTATGCCGTTGAATCCATCATTTAAGGGGTGAATTAAGTTGAAAATTTTGGAAAACCCTCTTGGTTTAATTTGAAGATTTGAGGGTCGAGTTGAGGTCGGATTTTAGTAAAATTGGTATGGCTAGACTCGTGGTTGAATGGGCTTTCAGATTTTATAACTTTTGTCGGGTTCCGAGATGTGGGCCCCATGGGTGATTTTTGGGGTGTAAGTTTGGATTTTGTGGAAAATATTAGTATTTGGATATGGAATTAATTCTTATAATTTTGTGGACTGAATCAAATTAATTGTGGCTAGATTTGAGCCGTTCGGAAATTGATATGCGCAGAATGGAATTTCTTGAGCATTGTTTAGCTTGCTCGACATTGGATTCGTCTTGTTCGAGGTAAGTAACTCTTCTAATCTTGGAGCTGAGGGTATGAACCCTGAATATATGTATTATGTGAATTGTTGGGAGGTGATGCACATACTAGGTGACAGGCGAGTGGGCGTGCACCATAGAAATTGTGACATAATTGTTTCCGTAGAATTTTGTAGTCAAATAATCTTGGCATTTTGTCTGCAGTTTTATGTGTTTAAAAAATTGAGCTGAGAATCATATTACAAATCATGTTGAGGCTATGTGCCAATATTATTGGGACCCACAGAGGTCATATTGCTGTAAATTATTTGTTTAAATTGAAGATTTATACTCAGTCATATTCATTTCATTACATATCATATCTCAGTCTCTGTTGCTATTTATTGATTCATCATATCATCATTTTGGGCTAGTTTCATTACATTGTAAGCCCGAGAGACTGGAGAGATTGATGACTGAGGGAGTCCAAGGCCCTGATTGTGAGGATTATTATGTGGATCGGGGCTGCCCGCCTGTAGCACGCCTTATCAGCTTTATAATAGCAAGTGAGTTGTCCGTGCAAATTATAGCACTTGGGCTGAAGGAGCCTCTCCGGAGTCTGTACACACCCCCAGTGAGCGCAGGTACCTACTGAGTGCGAATGCAGAGTGCCGAGTGCGAGTGCCGAACGATTGGGAAGACTGGGTGACTGGGAGGACTGAGTGACTGGGAGGACAGAGTGACTGGGAGGACCGAGTGAAATGATACTCTGAGAGTATGCATATGATTTTATCACTGAGTTGCATCGCATTGACATGCACACATGACATACATGCATAAAGATGTATTTTCCTCATACTGTACAGTATCACACATTCATGATTTCTCACACATGTTGACATATGGGCATAGTGATGCATTTGTTTTACACGGGTTATCTGGAAAGAAAATGAAACATCTCATTTATTATTGAAAGGATTTTGGGAGAATTATTGTTTTCAACCTTATTCATATTTTTGACAACTTTGGTAAGCGATTTGGGTTTTCACTGATGTGCTTGAAAGGAAGATTTATTTTTAGAAATCATGATCTAGCTGAGCCTTTTATCTCTGAGTTACTTCTTGTATTATTTGCTTTACGTTGTTATGGACTGTTGTGGGCTATTGGTTTTGGACCCGATCTTGGTAAAAGCTCATCACTACTTTCAACCTAAGGTTAGGTTTGTTACTTATTGAGTACATGGAGTCAGTTGTACTCATACTACACTTCTGCACCTTGCATACATATGTTGGCTGCTGATGTTGTTGGGTTCATTAGGAGCTGGATCTGAAGATGTATATGCATTCCCGTTGTAGCTGAGCCTTGTTCATGGTAGCCTTAGATTTATAACAATCCGTTCATGTACATTTTGAACAGATGATGTATTATTTCATACCAGTTTTGTAAAGTCTATTCTTGGAAGCTCATGATTTGTACTACTAGTTCTTGGGGAAATGTATTGGTTTCATATATTTTCTTTAATAATTGTTATTGGAATTGGATAGTTGGTAATTGGCTTACCTAGCGGGTTGGGTTAGGTGCCATCACGACTAGTTGGATTTTAGGTCGTGACAAGGTGGTATCAGAGCTCTAGGTTCATAGGTTCTACGAGTCATGAGCAAGTATCTAGTAGAGTCTTGCAGATCGGTATAATGACGTCCATACTTATCTTCGAGAGGCTTAGGGCATTTAGGATAATTTCCCATCTTTCTTTCCTTATCGTGCAGAATTGATTTAGCTTGAAATATAACTCTTTGAATTCCTTCCACGCATTCGTGTGCACATGTGAGAGCTCGGTATCAGCTGCGTATCGCTGGCTTGTGATTTCAGGGATGACGTGTGGGATGTGTATTCTGTGTTTTGGTGATGGGCCAATCTGGAGGACTTGAGGCCATGGTTAGACTGCAGCTTGAGTTCGGTAGCTTTAGTGGTAACTTGTACATTTGGACTCATATGTTCGGTAATGTCCCTACGAGAGGAATTTGTGGCTCGATGAGCGGTGAAATGGCTTTGTGATGAATATGATGTAACAACAGGATGTGTTAAGATGATTTGAATGTGACGAGAAGTGTTTCCTTGAAGTGTAAAGGAAGGCCATTAGGTGCTTGATTTTCATTTTGATGTTACGTACAGTCTCGAGTATGAATGTTTTGAAGGACCTTTCACGTTGTTAAATTTAGGGACAAATTAAATTATCATGTCTGGTTAATGAGTTTGGACTCGGATAGACTAAGTGATTGCATAGTAATTGTGATGGCGAAAGGGTACAACAAGATACCAATTTGAGGCTAAGTAGGTAGATTATCCCCTGCGGAGTAATCTATGTAGATGTGTTCCTTATAATGTGAGTGGAGAGTTTGTTTTCAGCTAGCGGGGTGTATGTGTGGAGGTTTGAATTTGAAGCTGGTTGTAATAGTTGACCTGACTGTCACAAGGGTGAATGCGAGATTTGCAGATAATTTGAAGTATTAGATGATTTGCATTACATGAGCACATGAAGGATTTAGTTGAATCTCGCTATGGTATTACGACAGTAATAGAGTATGGATATCGTGAGTTATCGAGTGTTTAAATTTATGGCTTTGAGCCAAGTGGGGGAGTCTACTAATGACAATTCAATTCATGGTTATGTGTCAAATTTGTGTTTGGTCTGAGGTATACTTGGGAATCAGTGATGACTTGCAGAGGTGAAGTTCGAGAATAACTCGAGTAAGGAAATTTCTGGATATGGGTTATGGCACTTTAGGAATATGGGAAAATCATGGGATGAGTGAGCTATTATTTCTGAAGTATGTAGCGTGCAGAGAGTATGAATTTGATCGGCGGTATTAAGGCATGGTTACTTCTTTGAGTGGTACTGTGCTAATAGGGCACATGTCTTTTAGCCCATGTGGGCGGCAGAATTTAGATTTGAAAAAAGTGGGTGATTCTCGAGAAGGTGATAATGGATTCAAAAAACGTATGAGTAACAATTGAGAATTTTTGGTGGATTTGTTTATGAATAAAATCTGAGATTTAAGTTGGATGGTGTCGAGACTTGTGGCATTTTTGTATATCATTATGGATTTTATATTTCGGTATCAGGAAGGTGAATGAAACGGCCTTAGACTCAAATAAGGTATTTTCGGAATGGGTGTTTCGGTTGTGGTATTTATAGGGGTAATTATGATGTGGTGAGACTCTACAAATGTTTTGGTGGCAATATTCTTGGGTTTTGGTGACCTACGTGGTTTGGTCGAGCTAGAGGAATTTAGTTATAATAGCTTGGTTATGTGGAGATGGATTCAAAGTGTTCTTGATGGTTTCTACCATGGTTTGAACCAGATATTTTCTACCGGTGTGGAAAACGTGTTGTGTATTGTGATTTCCACTTGGAAAGAAGCAAAAGGAAGGTTTCTAACTAACTGGGTATGTAATTTGCTGGTGACCTAGAGTTGATAATGAGATTCTTGTACTTTTCACATGATGGCAAGGTAGATGTTATGTGCTGTGCGGAAGTTAGATTTACACGTACAAGGTGGTAGTTCAGTCTTGAAGGAAGGTCTCAAAGTTTGGGAAGAATGGTCATGAATTCTTAGACAACATGGGCGGTTCCAAATGACTAGATGAATACTATTACTACTTGGTGTTGGATGAGAAGGGTGCGGATCTTAGAAGGCGTATTGTATTTTGACTTACGGATGTATAATTAGTATTGCGGTACACTCGTGGTTGTTAGACTGCTGATATTCAAATTATTGCTATGTTGCACAGGAGATATAAAAGTATTTCTCATGGGATGATCGTGCACGAAAGGTGTGTTAGTCATTCTAGTGATGGAGTTGGGATCAATTACGGTGATTCATGTGCTCGATGAATTTGGAGACCTGGAGTTCTCAGAAGCATATTGTTTCGGGTTGTGACCTATTTGAGGTGAGTATTTTATTTAAAACTCAGTGGAGGTGCTAGTTGCGTTAATTATTTGTGATAGCTACGTTCTATAAGTGTGCATCTATGTGAGGATTGAGCCAATGTGCGGTCATCAGGGCAAGTATTTACACTCGAAAGAATGCTTAGGCTATGATATGCCTAGAGTTGATTTTTTAAGCGTAAAGTTATAACATTTCTCGTGTTCTTACCTTTTTTAAGAACTATCTGGGCTACACTTGAGGTTACAAAGAGGCTAATTCCCTGAATAAACGGGGTAATTACTATTTCCGCGTTAAATTGCCGATTTGAAGAGTGATAACAGACTTTGCACATGCTTACACTATGGCGTGTTATTTATACCAATCCAGGAGCATGAGAATCTTATTTCATTATCATATACAAGTGTACTTATTTAATTACTCCTGCATGATATGCTGGGATTGGAGGCCTGTGGCCATGCCAGGCGATTCATATTATTGGCATGTGAGTTGTCTGTTCCATGTGTGGGAATTTTATTTCTATGATAATTTATCTGATTCATTAATTTCCTTCCTCTATAATTATGCACATGCGCCTACGGTTATCCTCTTTACGAAACTTGAGGAGTTGGTTGTAACATTGTGGTTGTGGTGGTACTTGTTAAACTTGCAATATGGATCTCTACTTTGAGACATCTTCCATTTTGGGTACACTAATTGCGTAGATGTGACTGGAGTTATATTGATGTGGCATGTCTGTGGGATAGTTGCATTTACTAATGTAAGGTTATTGGACCTAGAATGGGTACTATCATGTTTGATTACAGTATATTCGGAAGGATAATATTGAAAGTCGGCTTAGAAAACGAGTATGGTTCTTGTTGGGGAGGGAGAGATCCATGACTCGTTGATCTGATAAGATGTTATGAGATTTCGCGTGTTTCTTTTATTATCAACAGTGTACGAAGGTGTTGGGATGAGATTTTGTTCGATATGGGGTTTAATGCTAGTACTTGGTTGGCTTGGAGTAGTTACTGTGATCAGGAATGGTGCTACAAGCGGGCAAGTTGTGTAATATGATGGGTGATTATATCCATGATTATAGTTATAACTCGATGCAGATTGTTCAGACTCATACAGTGTATAAATTTAAGATTCGTGTCTTGAAAAGAAATTCTAAACGTTGGAAATTGAATTCCAAGGTTTTTGGGCTATGGTTAAATTAAGGATTTTTAGTTATATTGTGTTGTCAGACCTATGTGGAATAGGGTGACGTGGGATCACCCCCGGGTACGTGCGTGGTAAGATGTAGTGATTTGATGGCTTGGAAACAACTTTTAGCACATTCGAGGACGAACGTATGTTTAAGTGGGGGAGAATGTAATGACCCAGCCGGTCATTTTGAGTATTACAGCCCTGTTCCCCAATTTACTGCTAAATTTATGCCTTACAGTTGATTTATGACTTATCAGGTTAGTTGGTTCGAGTCCGGAAGGATTTCAGAGTGAAATGAGACACTTAGTCTCATAATTAAAAACTTAAGTTGGAAAAGTTGACAAGATATTCACTTATGTGTAAATGACCTCGGAATTGAATTATGATGATTCCAATAGCTCCGTATGGTGATTTTGGACTTAGAAGCATGTTCGAAAAATTATTTGGAGGTCCGTAGTGGAATTAGGCTTGAAATAGCGAAAGTCGAATTTTTGGGAAGTTTGACCGGGGGGTTGACTTTTTGATATCGGGATCAGAATCAGATTTTAAAAATTTGAATACCTCTATTATGTCATTTATGAGATGTGTGCAAAATTTGAGGTCAATCGAACGTGATTTGATAGGTTTCGGCGTCGTTTGTTGAAATTTGAAATTTTAAAGTTCATTAGACTTGAATTGGGGATTGATTCGTGATTTTAGTGTTGTTTGAGGTGATTTGAGGGTTTGACTAAGTTCGTATGATGTTTTGGGACTTGATGGTATGTTTGGTTGAGGCCCCGGGGGGCTCTGGTGAGTTCCGGGATGGTTTCAGATCATTTTTCCTTGTTTTGCAACTGCTGGAACTAGTGTCTTGTGTTGTTCTTCGCGAACGCGAAGGGTCTCACGCGTTCGCGAAGAAGGATTTTGGATTGCTGGAATTTGCCCATCGCGAACGCGATGAAGGAGATACGAACGCGAAGAAGGGAGCTGGGGAAGCCTACGCGAACGCGAGTGTGCGGACGCGAACGCGAAGATGAAAGGGAGTTGGGGGCCTCCCTGGCATTAAGCCTTCGTGAATGCGGCTCGTGTCTCACGAACACGAAGGGTAGTGGTTGGAAGGCATCGCGAACGCGATGGGGATATCGTGAACAGGAATCTTGGCAGCACATTTTTGTACTTCGCAAACGCGAAGCTATGGTCACGAATGCAATGAAGGCGTTTCTGGGTAGAACTAAAAGTCCCAAAATGGGGTTTTGAGCTCATAACACAAAATTGAATTGGGAGCTCGGTAGAAGGCGATTTTTGAAGAGATTCTTGTGTGGGTGTTTGGGGTAAGTGATTCTTATCCAGTTTTGTTTAATTTCCATGATTATGCCTTTGAATCCATCATTTAATGGGTGAATTAAGTTGAAAATGTTGGAAAACCCTCTTGGTTTAATTTGAAGATTTGAGAGTCGAGTTGAGGTCGGATTTTGGTAAAATTGGTATGGCTAGACTCATGGTTGAATGGGCTTTCGGATTTAATAACTTTTGTCGGCTTCCGAGATGTGGGCCCCACTAGTGAATTTTGGGGTGTAAGTTTGGATTTTATGGAAAATATTAGTATTTTGATATGGAATTAATTCCTATAATTTTGTGGAATGAATCAAATTAATTGTGGCTAGATTCGAGCCATTCGAAAATTGATACGCGCAGAATGGAATTTCTGGAGCATTGTTTAGCTTGCTTGACATTGAATTTGTCCTGTTCGAGGTAAGTAACTCTTCTAATCTTGGAGCTGAGGGTATGAACCCTGAATATATGTATTATGTGAATTGTTGGAAGGTGACGCACATGCTAGGTGACGGGCGTGTGGGCGTGCACCATAGAAATTATGACATAATTGTTTCCGTGGAATTTTGTAGTCAAATAATCTTGGCATTTTCTTGCAGTTTTATGTGTTAAAGAAATCGAGTTGAGAATCATATTAGAAATCATGTTGAGGCCATGTGCCAATATTATTGGGACCCACAGAGGTCATATTGCTGTGAATTATTTGTTTAAATTGAAGATTTATACTCAGTCATATTCATTTCGTTACATATCATATCTCAGTCTCTGTTGCTATTTATTGGTTCATCATATCATCGTTTTGGGCTAGTTTCATGACATTGTGAGCCCGAGAGACTGGAGAGATTGATGACTGAGTGAGTCCGAGGGCATGATTGTGAGGATTATTATATGGATCGGGGCTGTCTGCCTGCAGCACGCCTTATAGGCTTTATTATAGCACGTGAGTTATCCGTGCAGATTATAGCACTTGGGCTGAAGGATTCTCTCCGGAGTCTGTACCCACCCCAGTGAGCGCAGGTACCTACTGAGTGTGTGCCGAGTGCTGAGTGCTGAGTGCGAGTGCCGATCGATTGGGAGGACTTAGTGAAATTATACTCTGAGAGTATGCATATGATTTTATCACTGAATTGCATCGCATTGACATGCACACATGGCATACATGCATATAGATATATTTTCCTCATGTTTTACAGTATCACACATTCATGATTTCTCACACATGTTGACAGATGGGCATAGTGATGCATTTGTTTTATACGGGTTATCTGGAAAGAAAATGAAACATCTCATTTATTATTGAAAGGATTTTGGGAATATTATTATTTTAAAACTTATTCATATTTTTGGCAACTTCGGTAAACGATTTGGGTTTTCACTTATGTGCTTGAAAGGAAGAACTATTTTTAGAAATCTTGATCTAGCTGAGTATTTTATCTCTGAGTTACTTCTTGTATTATTTGCTTTACGTTGTTATGGACTGTTGTGGACTATTGGTTTTGGACTCGACCTTGATAAAAGCTCGCCACTACTTTCAACCTAAGGTTAGGTTTGTTACTTATTGAGTTCGTGGGGTCGGTTGTACTCATACTACACTACTGCACCTTGCGTGCAGATGTTGGCTGCTGATGATGCTGGGTTCGTTGGGAGCTGGATTTGAAGATGTACCCGTGTTCCTGTTGTAGCTGCCCCTTGTTCATGGTAGCCTTAGATTTATAACAATCTGTTCATGTACATTTCGAACAGATAATGTATTATTTCATACCAGTTTTGTAAATTCTATTCTTAGAAGCTCATGATTTGTACTACCAGTTTTTGGGAAAATGTATTGGTTTCATATATTTTCTTTAATAATTGTTATTGAAATTGGATAGTTGGTAATTGGCTTATCTAGCGGGTTGGGTTAGGTGCCATCACGACTAGTTAGATTTTGGGTCGTGACAGAATGAGTTCATGTATATCATGACACAACATAGATTTATATACGATAGTCACGATAATAGATGTTCTCGACCAACGGGGCCTTCCCTTTTCAGTCTAAATCCTTTGTAAGGTAAGTAGGATAATTTAATACTATAGATATGTTACGAGTCAAAATAAGGTAAGTACGAATCCCGAATTTCATTGACTTTCCGGATTATGTTCAGTATATCAAATATACATGTCAGTTCAATTTCAATTCAGTTATTCATAGTACATTTCTTTGTACTAATGTCCCATCGTTGGGGCACTGCATTGATGCCTTCGGGTTCAGTTATCCAATTTTACGGGCTCTTATCATAGACAGAGTTGATATCCAGTTGAGGATTGGCGAAGCACCATTTCATCCAGAGTACAACTGAGTTTAGAGGTTATCAGACTATCCTTTGTGTGTGTGTGTGTATATATATATATACACACACTTATGGGTAGGTCGGATCCCTATCTCGACCATATTATGTCAGTAAGATATTCTTAGAGGCTTTTGTAGACGCATGGACACGTATGGTCAGTTATGTCGCTGTTAGTAGCATGATGTACAGGGTGAGGCCTCGTAGGTCTATGGTGGACCGGAAGCGAAGCCCCTAAAAGATTAGGGAAAAAATAAATAAATGTAAGGACAGGAAACAAGTAACAACAATATAATTAAACCTGCAAAAGATACAGTTAGAGTGCAAAAATTTAATTAGGCGGCAGATCCGACCACATAAATAAAATGTGATAAAGTAAATTAGGTGGCTTAGCCAACTATAATGCAAGAGTAATATAAAGTGCTAGTGTAATGTAGTTTGTTTTACAAGTGATAGGGGGGCTAACCATGGTAGTCCTTTATGTCGTTCTGGCTTGTGGAAGGAAAACTTCTGGGAGTATATCTACATGATATGAAATATGTGGGAAAATTGGAGGAGTATGGGTATTTGTTGCTCACTAGAAAACCTGTTGAAAAAATAATCATATCCTACTTTTACAGGTGAAGGGAGGATTTCAGCCTTATAACCATAAGAAGGCCACCACTGATGTATAAACCACTGAGGGAATTCAGAGGTTAGTTGTTTACTCCAGAGGATAAACCATGAATGCTTTCCGAGTAGGTTTTGGAAGGTGTAAGAATTCATCCACGCTGCCTGGTAGTCATAATAATTGTAAAATTGTGGATCAAAAGGCTGAGAAAGTCTTTTGTATTTGTCTGGATGGGTTCCCCATTCTTTTGGTTAGATTAATTTGTTAATCCACACCGTAGTATGTGTGACATATGATTGGGTCTGCTTATCTTTATGGGGTTTAAACAAGTAGGATCTGGTATCTGTGAGATTGAACTCATAGTATTTTTGGGTATGTTTGGGAGTGTTTTGTATGAAATTGGCTGAAGGGCTAAGTATTTTCTTAGCTACGCTTGGCGCTTGAAATGCTAGAATTCTGGTTCAATTTGAACAAGTGGGTAGACATTTTCAGTCTTAATATAAGTGGGTTCCTCGGAAGAGGAGCCTTTGTGTGGTGCTTCTAGCAACCACAGGATGTGAGGAGGCAGTGTGGCTTTGGGCCTCCACGGGGTTAGAAGAAGATGCTTGGATTTGTGCCGCCATATTGGAAAAATAATTTTTATACAATTGGTACTAATCTCTCAGTTGTTTTCTAAATAGGCCAAGCATGGTGATTTGATCTATAAATCCCATGAGTTGGCGCCATTGCATGAATTCTTCATCTTTCCAAGGAGAAGATACGGTCTGGGCTAGTTGAGTTTAAGCTTGTTGAGATTCTTCTTCCTCAACTAAGTCTGCCCATTTATTTGAACTGGAAATTGGAATGGTCCC
Organism: Nicotiana tomentosiformis; assembly: GCF_000390325.3. Classification (NCBI taxonomy): domain Eukaryota; kingdom Viridiplantae; phylum Streptophyta; class Magnoliopsida; order Solanales; family Solanaceae; genus Nicotiana; species Nicotiana tomentosiformis. The sequence goes on from NC_090817.1 coordinate 47,199,730, forward strand.
TGAACTTTCTATCAGATGAACTTGGTGGACTTCGCTCATGGCGTAGTCTGATGGCTTTCTGTATTTGGGCTTGCTTGGTCAAGCTGCGTCTTTTGAGAGTTGCTTGGAAGCAATTGAAATGGTTTGTTGTTTGGATACAACATCTGTACCAGACTGTTTGGTTACTGCATGTATTGGAGGATTTGAAAGTTCTACCTTCTTTTTCCTAGTCATTTTATCTCCCCTGCAAGAATTCTCGGGGTAAGAAAATCTAGAATACAATTTGACCTCCCTGTGATATATTGTATATCAAAATTAAAAATAGATAAAATAGCTTGCCATCTAGCAACTATTAGTTTACAAGCAAGATTTTGTACATCCTTTTGTAAAACAGATTTTGCAGCTTTACAATCAATTTTTAACCAAAATTTTTTAATTTAGTAAATCAGCTTGAAATTTAGAAATGCACAAAATAATTGCTAAAATTTCTTTTTTATTTGTAGGATAATTTTATTGAGAATTATTCCAATGTTTTGATGCAAATGCAATAATGTATTCTTGTTACGACCCCAATCTCCCTCCGTAGGATGTCATGATTGCACCTAGTCTCTAAGACTAGGTAAGCCTATCATATATGAAGAATTGACGGCAATAATAATAAAAGTTCCAATTAAACCAATAGCTATCATAAAAAGGACTCCACAATACAACTGAAATTAAAACCCAAAATCTTGTGAGACCGAGTCATAAGCTCTACACGGGTATTCTGAAACATCCCTAATACATCAGTATCTATAATAGAAGTATGAAATAGAAACTAATATAGAGGGTCACTCCGAGGCCTGCGAACGCCGGCAGGTATACCTTGAAGTCTCCGATCCAAGCTTAACTCACGGATGCCTAGGCTGGTATGAAGTACCGAGATCTGCACAAAACGATGTGTAGAAGCATAGTATGAGTACACAAAATGGTACCCAGTAAGTATCAAGCCTAACCTCGGTAGAGTAGTGACGAGGTCAGGTAAAGACATCTACTTGAATAAATAAAGAAACTGAATATGTATAGTACAATATAATAATGGAAACAATGAATGAAACAATGAAGAAATACAACAAGATAAGCTACCCCGAAAGTTAAAGCAATAAATGCATCAAGGGAGGAAACACGTAATAAGACACCAAGGAAACATAGCAAACAAAACACAAGTGTTGTAAACGAGAGATAACTGCAAGAATCTTGTCCGAGGTACTGCCTTGTATCTTATTTCACAATCACAATCTTTCCTTATATCACCGCGTGAGCTTTACATTTAGTTTTGAAAATTATTTTTCCCGAAATAGCTGCCCGCGTTTTAGCCCATCGTATCACACAGTGTGGCTTCAACTAGTTCACCTACTAGCAGCACGCGTATCAAACCCACCTTATCTCACCGCATGCGTATCAACCCCTATCCTTATACCACCGCATGCATATGAATATCACAACGTATCACAAATCGCACCTTAGTGCCGATTACCACAACTTACCAAAGAAGTCAACAATAATAATGTTTCCAAAATAAATAGCCCATGGCTCAACTACAATGTGTAAAAGAGGCTCAACAAAAGCAACCGAAAGTGATTATCTCAACAAGAATGGTATTTCAATAATTTACAACTTTGCCTCCATTGTGATCACGACATTTACAACTTCACCACCAAAACTCAACAATAAGATATTCCAAAAAATAACAACTTCAAGTAAGTAAACTCAACATTTAAATATTTAACAAGGCAATGAGAGAACAATAACTTCAACTAAGCATGTAAGGGCAAATAACAAGTAAGAGATGAGACAAGTATTAACAATGTCAAGTGAAGCATGTAAAGATAGACTAACAATGATGAATATAACATGTTATGACAACTCAATTAAAGGCATGAAAAGAATCTACATAGCTTAAACTGGTCAATTACCATATTTAGCCTGTGTACCCACTCGTCACCTTGCGTACACGACTTTCACGTACCACAATTAACCCAAAACAACACCAATCATAAGGGGTAATTTTCCCATACAAAGTTAGGCAAGACACTTACCTCAAAACACGCTAACTAAATCCACTAGTAAGCATTTTCCGCGATTATCCAATTCTGAACGGCTCGAATCTAGCAAAAATAACTTTATACCATAAATACAAATCATAGGAAACTATTCCGGACAATAAGGTTGCAATCTTTAAAGAAAAACAAAAAGTCAACTCAAAGAGTCAAGCCTGGGCTCGCGTCTCAAAACCCAACCAAACTTACAAAATCCGAATACCCATTCAATAATGAGTTCAACCATATTAAAATTATTCAATTTCGACCTCAAATTGCCTTTCAAATTCTCAAAATATAGTCTATGAAGTTTTCACAAAGTTCCCCAATTTTTCCAACTCAAAGCACTAATTAAATGGTAAAAACAATTATGGATTCATGTATAATAGCCAAATCCGAGTTAGGATCACATACCCCAATCAACTCCTTCAAAATATCTTCAAATATCGCCCAAAACCGAGGTCTCTAGCTCAAAAGATGAAAAATGGAAGAAAACCCTCGATTTGGAAATGATATACTGCTGCCCAATTATTGCATTACGTGATCGCGGAAAAACACTCGCGATCGCGGAGAATAAATTCTCCCAGCTCACAAAACCTCCTTCGCGATCGTGTGAACTTAGTCGCGAATGCGGTGACCAGCCTTCCTCAGCTTACACGATCGCGCTCCAGGCCATGCAAACACGAAGAACATCGCGTGCCTCCCCACTGCCTCTCCTTCCTTATACGCAAACACGGTCCCACGCACGCATTCGCGATTCACAAACTCCTCAAACATCGCGATCGCGTCCCTGATATCCCGAACGCGAAGAGTAAAACTCCATCAGTACCTAAGGACTTTACGTGATCGCGGGAGAATCTTCGCGAACATATAGAAGGAAACCATAACAGAAAAAAAAACCAGAGTTCAATTCAAGAATGAATGGTCCAAACTCAATCTGATACACACCCGGGGCCCCCAGGACCCTGTCCGAATATACCAACAAGTCCTAAAATATGACACGAACTCATTGGAAGCCTTAAATCATATCAAACAACACTATAACCATGAATCACACATCGATTCAAGCCTAATGAACTTATGAAATTTTAACTTCTAAAACTAATGCCGAAACATACCAAACCAACTCCAATTGACCTCAAATTTTGCACACAAGTCTTAATTGACAAAAAGGACCTATCCCAACTTCCAGAATCAAAATCCAGACCCGGTATCAATAAAGTCAACTCTCAGTCAAACTTCTCCACCTTCCAAACCTTCAACTTTATAAATTTTGCCAATTCAATCCGAAACAACCTACGGAGCTCCAAATCAATATCTGGACACGCTCCTAAGTCAAAAATTATCATACGGAACTATCGGAGCCATCAAAATGCCATTCCGGAGTCGTCTACATAAAAGTCAAACTCCGATCAACTCTTTCAACTTAAGCTTCCAACTTTGGGACTAAGTGTCCCATTTTACTCCGAAACTCACCCGAAACCAAAACCAACTACCCTGGCAAGTCACATAACTACAATATAACACAGAGGAGGCAATAAATAAAGAACGAGGCTAAAATACTCAAAACAACGGGCCGAGTCATTACAGTTCCTTGCCATCTTTTTTCTTCTATAAAATGCTACCATAACCAATGTCTGATGCATCAATTTCAACAATCATGAATGTAGAAGGATCAGGGAGAGATAAGCAAGGAAGGGTTTTGGCATTCAAATTTATTTTTTTGATAATATTGGTGTGCACAAGAATCCACGGAGGTGGAAGTTGTTTCAACCTATCATGGAGAGGTTTTAGCAAATTGGTAAGGCTTGGAATGAAATATGATACATAATTAACACATCCTAAAAATATTTGAAGTTGGGTTTTATCTAAAATTTGGTCAGGAAACTTATCAGCAAAATGTATTGATCTTTGAATAGGGACAATGGTTCCCTGCTGAATATTGTGCTCAAGAAATCGGATGTTGATTTGAAAAAGATTATATTTAATTTTTGATAAAACTAATCCATTTTCTTTGATAACATTAAAGAAAATCTTTAGATGTTTAAAATGTTGATCTATGCTAGTAGAAACTACTAAAACATCATCAATATAAACAATAATAAATTTTGAAAAAGGATTAAAAATATCATTCATTATCCTTGTTACACCCAATATTTCCGTACGTGAAATTACGCCATAAGTAAATTGATGGAAGCTAAAAAATGAGATGTTACATCCCGCATTTTCGTATATTAAAGTTTCATTTTAAATCAATGTAAGTCCGGGAATGGGATTATTGTGAGATTATAAGCATTATGCTATTTCAAATAAGTGATGAGTAAATTCGTGAAGGTGAGAGGGTAAGCGGATCGAAGAAATTGAGTTTCGTCGAAATTTGTCATTTTGAGATAAAATACGGTCCAAGCTATAATTACCAGTATTTATGGACTACTGCGATACAAGGTACCACATGACCATAATAGTAAGGTGTACAAAGTGTATTAAAAGTGAGTAGTATTTTAAGTAATTTGAGATAATTTTTAATTATGTAGATTATTGGTTAATAGGGGAATTAACAAGTTAATTAAAATTAGTGGGTAATTAATTAATAACCTTGGGATAAGACCTAACCCTCCCCAACGTGGCAGCACCCCCTCTTTCCCATGTTATGACTTTTGAAAGAGAATTAAAGGTGGCACACTTGAAAAGGGTAGGTGACACCAAGCTTGAAAAGTGGGGTCCACTCTCTTTAATAAAAGAAAACACCTCCCCTAATTCATTAAGAGGAAATACATAGCTAATGGATGGAATTCTCTTTCTCAATATGCTTAATTACATAACGTAACAACAAGATTACATAACATATGGAATTCTCTTTCTCAAGATTATATAACGTAACAACAAGATTACATAATGGATGGAATTCTCTTTCTCAAGATTACATAACGTAATAGCAACGAGATTTTCAATTCTAAGGGAGCCTGGTATATTCTTTCTCAAGAATATCATACGAATTTTTGCCCTACTTTGATCCGTCGTTACGTGTTGTCGCAATCAATCTGTGTTAGAGGAATTGTCAAGAAAATCGACTCAGATATGTTAAGGCTAGGCACTTCCTTCATTTTGGCATGATCTCGTAATTACATGTGTTTGATAACGAGGCATAAAGAGAAGTTCATACTCCCAAATTTATATACATTATCCTTGTCTCATAAATTACAGTATTCTCCTTATCGGGACTTCATATTTAATTGAGTATTGTCTTCTTCCAGTCAAGAGAGCAGAGAGCCTATATTTACAGTATTACAGTATTTTCATTACCATCGAGCTATAATCGATGGGTAGGCCCCTATTGGGAAACCTCTGATTAGATGGTAAGTTATATACCGAGCCTACTATGGCCGAGCACCTATGAGCAAGCCCAGTTGGCCGAGATACAGAGCCTAATATGGCCGAGAGCCTATGAGCGAGCCTACTATGGCAGAGCAGTTGTATATATACTGAGACTTATAGGGCCGGACAACTATTTTACTTACTATATTGAGAGAGTTGAGTAAGTATCAGCAGATAAGCATATCTTCAGATTATCTTTGACTCTCAGTTACTTTCAGTTATTATATTATCAGTTCAGTTTCAGCTGTCAGTATATTGCCTTACATACTCGGTATATTATTTTATACTGACGTCCCTTTTGCCTAGGGATGCTGCATTTCATGCCCGCAGGTCCCGATAGACAGGTTGAGAGTCCTCCAAGTAGGCTATCAGCTCAACGAAAGATGTTGGTGCGCTCTATTTATTCCGAAGTTGCTTATTCGGTCAGTATGATCAGGACGTGTGTTGATTAGTATAGCGGGGCCCTGTTCCGACCTTTGTGATACTTATGTACTCTTAGAGGCTTGTAGACATATGTCATGTACGCAAAAGATTGTATGGCCTTGTCGGCCTATATTTAGTGTACAAGTGATCATTTTGGTCTTATAGGCCCATATGTCTTATGTATTCGTTGGTACTCTATTTTTTATTCTAGTTATCGTACGACAGCCTTTCTGTCTCATTTACCTATGTTAGCATGATACGAGAAGATACGATATGTTGGTACTCGATTGAGTAAGGTACCGGGTGCCCGTCGCGGCCCGTCGGTTTGGGTCGTTATAATCCTTTGAAATTTGGAAGGAGCATTTTTTAAACCAAATGGCATTACATTCCATTCATATTATCCAAATGGTACCGTAAAAGCAGTTTTATACCGCTCGTTAGGATCTATTTGAATTTTTCAAAATCCTGCTTTTAAATCAAATTTCGAAAAGATAGTTGCAGCATAAAGTCTTTGAAGTAAATCCTTTTTGTTTGGAATAGGATATCTACTTCAACGGATTTCTTTGTTCAAAGGTTTATAATTGATGACTAATCGAGGGACACCTCGTTCAATTTTAGAGTTTTTATTGACGTAAAAGGTAGCACAACTCCAAGGGGATTTGCTTGGATAAATGATGTGTCTATTAAGAAGATCATTGATTTATTTTTGACAATGAATGGTTAGCTCGTGATTCATCTGGATAGAACGAGCTTTTGTGGGGATGATTTTTTCATCAAAGTCAGGTTCGTAAGGGAGCCTAACAATGTGTTTCATGTGATTCCAATGGCTATAGGTAAATCAGCACAAAGTTCTTCTTGGTTTTTGGTTTCTAAAGTTTTTATCTCTGATTGGAGAGAAGATTCTCGAAGTTTCTGCTATAACCATTGGAACACTACTTCTTATTTCAGAAAATTGATCTATGCTTCTTTACTTTTTATGGTAGACAAGAACTTTGCAATCGGAAGCCTATCAAATGGAAGAAAGGTTCTACCTCCTATACGCTCGACTAGAATTCCTTGTTTTGTTACCATAAAAGGTATGAGCTCCTCGATGAAGGGAGTACCTAATATAACTATATTAATAAGGTCTTTTACCGGTAGAAAGGAACTTAAGGCTGACAAAGGTGAAATTTATAGAGAGGTTCTAACTTCAATATTGGAGAGTTTGAAGCTAATTCCTAGTTTTTCGCTGTTAGCAGCTCTAAGGCCTTCTTTGGTTGTTTCATAAAATTTCGTTAGGATGAGCCCTTCTTGTATGCAGTTGAGATCTGCACCTGTATCAAATAAGGCAATGATATCCAAAGTAAAGGACTTATTGAAAATTAGGATGACTCTCCTATGCCATTTTCTTATGGAAAATCTGGAGAGGTGGTAGATAAAAACTTCTTGGTCAACTGGTTTAGTTTAAGTTAGTTTGGACTCTTCAGATTTGGTAGAGAGATGTTGGAGAACAAGATGGTCTAGTTCTTGTCTAGCCTTAATTTCTTGAATTTCTTCATTAAGTAATGATATCTCAGTTTGGAGATCTTGGATAGTGTCTACCTTAGGCTTTTTGGAAGGGAATCTACTGAGGATATCAGTAATATTGTAAGTATTCATAACTTGAGGATGATTTGAAAAGACACTAGAGAAATATATAGAAGGCTTATCTATTGTTAGTTTGAATTGCTCGAGATAATACTTCTTTTGCTCATAGTCTTGAAGATTGCTTATTATTTCAAGAAGAAGATCTTTGTTCTTTGGAGAGAACATTAATCGCAGGTTCCTCTTGACTAGACTGAGATGAAGATGATTTTGTTTCATCATCTTTGAGTTGATTAAATTGTTTTTCAAGTTCATCATCAGTAACATCAGAAGTGTCACTATCTTCTAATAAAAGTTCTTCGATCTGGTTAAGAGAGGACTCATCTAAATCAATATTTCCAACTTTGTTAGACAACTTCCAGTATTTAGCTATATGACCTGGTTTGTTGCACTTGAAACATTTGCTAGAATTGGGAGTTTAGAAGTTTATTGGTTTATGTTTACTAGGAAAGGTTTTGGATTTAGAAGGAAACAATTTGGTTTTCCTAAACTTGGGTGCAGAAGACCTATATTTCATAATCTCTATATCTTTGGTTGTTCTTCTCTTATGAGTCCTTTTGCTACAAGGTTGTAAACCAAATTATTCACAGAAACTACCTAGATCTCGATGAGTCTGTGTTCTATCCTTGTCTAATCGTCTCAATATATTATCATGTCGACATATTTGAGAGCAACATGTCGAATGAGACTAGTATGTTGGCCATAGGTGATTTGTTCATAAGGAATAACATCACCAGTATGCTGATTTTGTGTTCCTATTTAACTAAGTCCCTAAGAGACTTAGGTAGGCTATCTATTAATCTGTCTTTCCAATATGGGAGATTTCCATCTGTTTTTTCGCAAATTCGAGTCAGAAAGGAATTTTATACCATCTGAAATCGGAAAGGGTTTTACACTTAAGGTTGTTGAGTATCTCAGAAGATCTTTCCCTAAAGATACATGGACTACCTATGAATATTTTGATAATGGTATAAATCAGGGTGTTGGTTGAATCGCAAATGGTAAGGCTACCTTTAAGGATTGGTTCTCTTGTTGAATCAACTCGGACACTTAAGAGAATTTGGTTCTTATCGGTTTTCGCTAAGATGGGTATCCCACCATCTTTTAAGTTGACCGATGAAACCTGCTACTAAGACATGAGTAGTAAGCTGACCAGAACAGTTACGAGAAGTTCGGTATGCAGTGGCTACCATAGTCATTTGTTGTAATTTGACCAAAATATTGTATTTAGAACAACCATCTATGTTCCACTCATAGATATTATTGGCATTATAATTATTTTGCATAACATTGGGTCTTTCTTCTAAGGCTACATCAGGATAGGTAGCTTTAGAATAATAGAGTCTTTGGGGTTGACGCCAATTGAAGGATCTTGTTCTAACAGTGGAAATTTCTAGCGGAGGATTGCCATGAAATTGTTCTGGCTGTGAGTTGGTTTCTTGGTCAGAATCGACTTCTGGGATAACCTGTATAGAAGAATCGTTAGTTGGGGTATCCTAAGCTATCAGGGTTTTCTCAATTTCTAGGATCCTACGCTGAGGTCAGAGAATAGAGGATAGTCATTAGCTAGGTGGATCCGCAGTTCCGTAGTGAAAGTTCTAGGGATCTCACAAGGTTTAAATAAAGCGATTGAAGAAGTGGAGATTTCTGCTGGCTTAGAACTAGTAGATTCTGAAGGTGGTTTTGTAATTAAATATTCACCCCGATATTGTAAATATTTATTTGTATAATTATTTTGTTCAAAAATATTTTTAATATCTTTGCCTGTAGTAGCTTCATTTTTATTTTTTAATTTGAAAGGATTAGTTACTACTGAAGAATTTACATAACTTGTTGAAAATCTTTGTGCTGGAGGAAATTGAGAGATGACTTCCTCTCCAAAGGAAGTTTTCCAAACTTTCAAAACGTTAACTGATCTAGAAAACGGAAAATCTAATTGGTGATATTCAGCATAAGCTTCAAACCGTTCAAAGAAATTAATTTGTTCTTTTATGAAGTTTAAAGACTCATAGTAAATACTATGGAGATTTTTTCTTTCGTCTGTGTAAAAATTCTGGAAAACCAAGTTCTTTTGAAAATATTTCTTGTGAATAAAAATTTGCTCGAAGTTTTTCTTTATCAATTTGAAATTTTTTTTCCAAAATACCTAATTCAGCACCTAAGGCTGAGTAAGTGAGAAATTTAAGTTGTTAATAATTAACTTATGTTGGAGGGGTTGTTTCTACATAATATTTGGCTTGTGGGATCCTAGAGTCAAAATTAACAGTTTCGATCCTACAAGGAAAGGAAGATATTGAATGTCTACCAGACTGAATTTCATACTGTGCAGAAGAGGAAGAGACAGAGACTCTTTGACAAAGGGGCCTTTGGAAGGAAATGGCTATAGATCCGCTAGAATATTATTGGATATGAGAGATCGTAGTATTTTATGGTTTCTCGCATCTTGCAGTAACCAGTTTTATGGTAGAGAACCTTAGCTCGAAGAAATGGGTTTTGGTATTGACAGATGAGATCTTTATAGATTTGTTTTGAGGAGAATAGTTTCACCTTTATGAAGGGTTTTCATGGCGCCAGTATTAAAAGATGAACTCATGGAATTATACTGTATTCTATAAATAATTGCTACTGGTAAAGATCCAGTTTTGGTCTTTTAATTCGTTGTTTTAACATTGAGAGTTAAAGAATCTAAGATATTTCTATCTCTCAGATGTAAGGCCCTATAAAATTTTGCAAAATAATATTAATAATGTTTCATGGTGCCGAATTGTTTTTATGTGTTGTGTATTATAGAAATTCTTCGTGACGAGCTTGCTCGCCGAGGTTCGTACTTTTTGGGTTGAACAATGTATCGGAAAGTAAAGGAAAATATTTGGCAGTGTTACGCGTTTCTGCGGTCCATTTTGCAATCGCAGAATCACTCTGCGGACCGCATAATGGCATCATAGTGAGGCTGTTATTGGGCCAATTTGGATGAGTTTTGCGATCGACTATGTGACCGCATAACTGTTCTGCGGTTCATTATGCGACCACAGAACAGGTCTGCGGGCCGCACAATGACTGCAGACACGGACAATTGTTTTTGTGTTTTTGGTCACCGATAACGTGACCGAGATGCGATCCGCATATCGGTTATGCGATCGCAGACTTTGTTTCAGAGCTTCATTTTTGGGGTTTTTAAACCGGACCCTATTTCGTTAAAACACACCCCATAGACCATTTTGAGCATATTTTTTGATATTCTTAGAGTGAGAGAGAGGGTCCTAGAGGGAGAAGTGATCTATATCAATTGTTCTTCAATTCTAACTTAAATCTTGAAGATTATCAAGAGAGGAACCTAGGTCTTCTTCCTAAGAGGTAAGATTCTATCACCCAAACTCTTTATTTCAAAGTGTAACTAGATTGGGACATTAGTGAGGTAATTCATGGGGATGGGAGTGCTTACCTTGCATGCATGTATCCTTGTAGTATGTGGGGAGATTGTGGGCTAATAATGGTAGAGAGTGGGTTGGGAAATGATGGAATCTTCCACAAAAGAGCCTTAAAACATTGATGCACGCCTAGTGTTTGATAGTATGCTCAAACGAGCTAAAACCATGTTCATCTTCCTAATTTTTGGTTTAATTTTGTATATTTATTAAATAGATTAAGTTGCTAATATTCCGGAACATCTTAGAGTTTTAAGAAGCTCAATTGAGGTATGTTGGCTAAACCTCCTTCTTCTTAGAATCGAATCCCACGGTGTTCATGTAATCAGAGTAAGTTCTTGATCATTATCGAATTGGTTTTTCCTAATGTGGTTATGTTGGAGGATGTTTGTTCAATGTTTATTCCAAATGCTTCATCATGTCATCTTGCCATTTGAGAATATATTCAAAATGGGGAATATGTGTTAGGGATATTAAGACTTCATGTCAAGATTGGAATAAAGGTTTTTATGCCAAATTGTATGAAAAGCCTCTATGTGCCTAAGATTCCTAAATTGCTTATATATGAATTTAATGTCTTGAATGGGGAGCCTTATTTGTTTTGATAATGATATTGAATGTGGAAAAAGGGGTCTGGAACTATGAAATACGGCCAAGCGCCAAGAATGACTTTGTAATCGTAATCACTAGTGTCAATGAATCGAAAGTACATGAAAGAAGTGCGATGTGAGATGATTGACGGAAAAAGGTAATGTCTCAAATGAGATGGCCTAGCCGATCGGGACGAGATCGGACTCCGTGTAAGAACACAGTGGAATTATGAATGAGATTGTGGTAATGTCTCCAACGAGATGGCCTAGCCGATCGGGCCGAGATCGGACTCCGTGTAAGAACATAATGGTATTGTGAATGAAATTTTGGTAATGTCTCCAATAAGATGTCCTCGCCGATCGGGCCGTGATCGGACGCTATGCCGCACATATGGTGGTACTGTGCTGGAAAGTTATAATGAAATTGTGGTAATGCCTCAGATTAGGCGGCCTAGCCGATCGGGCCGAGATCGAACTCCGTGTAAGACTATGGGGCTATTGTGAATTATGGGATAGTGGTGCTAAAGGTCATCCAACCTAGTAATATGGAAATTGTCTTGAAAATGTATATGATCCTTAACTTGTTGTTTACTATTATTTGAAGCCCTTATTGAATTCTTGACTGTTCTTTTTGTATTATTATTCATTCTATTGAGTTGCTGTTTAGCTATACATACTAGTGCTATTCGATGGTACTAACGTCCCTTTTGCCGGGATGCTACATCTGCAAATGGATGCAGGTGGTTACATAGCAGACAATGCGGATCACAGATAATGCTGCATCCTCTTCTCAGCGGACTCGGTGAGCCCCATTTCATTCCGGGGTCATGTATTGTACCTTTTGTTTATATTATTGTCACTTTTTGAGGTATAGCTGGGGTCTTGTTGCCAGCACCATCTTTACTCTCTTTTGTATCTTTAGAGGCTCCGTAGACACTATGTGGGTTGTATATGAGTGTTGGGAATGTTAAACAGGATATATTGTGTTTGATCACTTGTTTCACTTGAACTTTAAGAAATGTGTATTTTGGGACTTAGAAGCGCAATGACTAATGAAAAGATTTAGGATTGTATGAATGATACCCCTACTATATAATTAATGAAATCGCGTCTTCTCTTGATCATGGGTTAATTGGGTAGAAAGTATCTAACAGGCTTGGTCATCCGGTTTTACTCAGTTGAGCACCGGTCGCGCTTCCCGAGGATGGGGCGTGACAAACTTGGTATTAGAGCCTAAGGTTTTAAAGTGTCCTAGGATGTCTCGGAGCCGTGTCTAGCAGAGTGCTTCTTATCGGTGTGTTGTCGACCACATCTATAAGTTGGAGGCTACTTGGACATTTAGGAACAATACCCTTCTTTGATATTTTGGATTGTGCGATGAAACTATTTGTGCAACTGTTCCTCCTCTAACTCGTGCAATCCTTTAACTTTTAGTATATGGCACCTAAGAAGAGAGCAAGAACTGGCCAAGGAGCCAACGCCGCCTTAGGAGTGGCAGTTGACCCTTTATTTAATGATGCGGGTGAACACCCGATGGGTGAGTATAATCCCCCGACTGCTACCCTACCTAATTCTACTACACCGGCCCAGGCCACACCAGTTCCTACACCTACTGAGGGTGCAACGGTTCCTCCACCTGGCATTCCGATACCACCTCCAGCCTCAACTTACGGCTCTGGTATTTCTGATGGGGATCTTAGGGGAGATATTCAGATGCTGAATCAAATAGTAGTTTCTCAGGCCCAAAGGTTGAATGTTGCACCTACATCTTCTAGCCAACAAGGGGATTCTACTAGTTCTAGGGTGAACATAATTCTGCAGTTGGATCCTCCGGTGTTCACGGGTGCTAATCTTGAGGACAACCCACAGGACTTCATTGATGAGATGGATAAGACTCTCCGGGTTATGTGCGCTACAGAGACAGAGGGAGTGGAGTTGGCCACCTACCGCCTGAAAGGGGTGGCCTATTATTGGTTTGAGCTGTGTGAGGACTCTCGGGAGGAGGGGAGCCCTCCAGCGAGATGGAGTGAGTTTGCGGATGCCTTTATAGACCATTTCTTGCCTGCCGAGACTAGGGCAGCCCGTGCCGCTGAGTTTGAGAATCTTAAGCAAGGGAGTGGGAGTGTGTGGGAGTATCACATGGAGTTTTTGCGCCTGCCAAAATATGCCATTCTCATGTTGCCTACTATAGAGGCTAGAGTGCGCCGGTTTATGCAGGGCCTTAGCCACTTGGTTATCAATGAGGTCGCTACAGCTGCCTTGAATTCATACATGAACTATGGGAAAATGGTAGCATTTGCTCAAGCTATAGAAGACCGCAAGTTGAAGAACAGGAGGGAGCGAGAGGGTACCAGTAAGGCCCGATACGCGGGCAACTTTGCGGAGTCATTTGGTGGGGGAAGATCAGATTTTAGGGGAGGGTCATCAGGGCCAACCCAGTCTCATGCTCAGTCTTTAGCGAGTGCAACACCAGTGGGGCACAGTCAGTAGCAGGGGAGTCGCTTCAGGCCCAATCAGGGCAGTAGGGGACCCCACCACCAGGGCCGATCAGGAGGGAGATTCCCGCAGCAGCGGAGGCCCCATGCCCCAGGTGTGAGAGGATGCACTCGGGGATTTGCTACATGGACTTACCTATATGTTATGGGTGCGGATTGAGGGGTCATATTCAGAGGGTGTGCCGTTCATCCCGCCAGGGTGTGGGCAGGGGCACAACACAACCATCTAATTTTGCAGCTGCTACATCTTCAGCACCCCCTCCAGCTCGAGGCACTCCAGCATCAGTAGGGCGTGGTGCAGCTTGGGGTGGTGTGCAGAGTTCAGGAGGAGCCAGCCGTTTCTATTCTATGAGTGGTCACCAGAATGCAGAGGCTTCTCCAGATGTCGTCACATGTATATTGACTGTCCAAACTCATGATGTATATGCTCTTATTGATCCCGGTTCCACCTTGTCCTATGTTACCCCTTTTGTTGCTATGGAATATGGGATAGAACCGGAACAACTTCCTGAGCCGTTCTCTGTATCTACTCCGATTGGCCAGTCTATTGTGGCTGCACGAATTTATAGGGGTTGTGTTGTCACAGTGCACGGTCGGGACACCGTGGTCGATCTCATTGAATTGGGGATGGTTGATTTTGATGTAATTATGGGAATGGATTGGATTTATTCATGTTTTGCTAAGCTCGACTGCCGAACTAGAACTGTGAGGTTTGAATTTCCAAGTGAGCCAGTTGTTGAGTGGAAGGTGGATAATATGGTGCCCAAGGGTAGGTTTTTTTCTTACCTTAAGGCCACGAAAATCATTAACAAGGGGTGTATCTATCACTTGGTCCGGGTTACGGACACCGATGCTGAGGCACCTACACTCGAGTCAGTGCCAGTTGTGAATGAATTTCCGGAGGTCTTTCGTGATGAGCTCCCTGTGGTTCCGCCAGACAAGGAGATTGATTTTGGGATTGATGTGATGCCAAGCACGCAACCTATATCTATTCCACCCTACAGAATGGCACCAGCAGAATTGAAGGAACTAAAGGAACAATTGAAGGATTTGTTAGAGAATGGCTTCATCCGACCGAGTGTGTCGCCATGGGGCACACTGGTTCTCTTCGTAAGGAAGAAAGATGGATCACTGAGGACGTGCATTGACTACCGACAGCTCAACAAAGTCACAGTAAAAAAAAATACCCACTACCAAGAATAGATGATTTGTTTGATCAGTTACAGGGTGCTAAATACTTCTCCAAAATTGATTTACGATCCGGGTATCACCAATTGAGGATCAGGGAGCAGGATATTCCGAAAACAGCTTTTAGGACACGGTATGGGCATTTTGAATTTCTGGTGATGTCTTTTGGGCTAACAAATGCCCCAGCGGCTTCCATGGATCTTATGAATCGAGTTTTCAAGCCCTTCCTCGACTCCTTTGTAATAGTGTTCATTGACGACATTCTTGTATAATCACGAGGTCGGGAGGACCATGCCGATCATCTCAAGGTAGTGTTATAGACTCTTCATCAGCACCAATTGTATGCAAAATTTTCAAAGTGTGAATTTTGGATCGATTCTATCATATTCTTGGGTCATGTTGTCTCTAGAGAAGGAATCAAGGTTGATCCTCAAAAGATTTTAGCAGTAAAGAATTGGCCTAGACCTACAATGCCCACCAAGATTCGCAGTTTCTTAGGCTTAACAGGGTATTACAGGAAGTTTGTGGAGGGGTTCTCTACTCTTGCCTCTCCGTTGACTAAATTGACTCAGAAAGCAGTTAAGTTCCAATGGTCCGATGCTTTTGAAAGGAGCTTCCAGGAGTTGAAATCGAGATTGACTACAACGCCGGTGTTGACCTTGCCTGAGGGTACAAATGAATTTGTGGTATATTGTGATGCTTCATGAATTGGGCTTGGGTGTGTGCTAATGCAACACGGCAAAGTTATAGCATATGCTTCTAGGCAACTCAAGAATCATGAAAAGAATTATCCAACACATGACTTAGAACTTGCGGCGGTGGTTTTTGCATTGAAAATTTGGCGTCACTATTTGTATGGGGTCCATATGGATGTATTCACGGACCACAAGAGTCTTCAATATATTTTCAAACAAAAAGAGCTGAATCTATGGCAGAGAAGATGGCTTGAGATACTCAAGGATTACGGCATCGATATTCTATATCACCCGGGGAAAGCCAATGTTATGGCGGATGCTCTTAGCCAGAAATCTATGGGTAGTTTAGCACACTTGGAGGTATATAAAAGGTCATTGGCCAAGGAAGTTCATCGATTGGCTAGTTTGGGGGTTCATCTTACGGACTCTAATGAAAGAGGGGTAATTGTGCAAAATAGGGCTGAATCATCGCTTATTATGAAAGTCAAAGAGAAGCAATACAACGATCCATTTTTGGTGCAATTGAAGGAGGGGATTCAAAAACATAAAACTACGGCTTTTTCTCTTAGCATGGGTGATGGTACACTAAGGTACCAAGGGCAGCTATGTGTTATGAATGTAGATGGTCTCCGAGAAAGAATCATGACCGAAGCTCACGCTTCTAGGTATTCCGTGCATCCAGGTTCTACGAAGATGTATCACGACCTCAAGGAAGTCTATTGGTGGAATGACATGAAAAGGAATGTGGCGGACTCTGTGGCGAGGTGTCCGAACTGTCAGCAAGTCAAGGCCAAACATCAACGGCCTGGTGGGTTGGCACAGAACATAGAAATTCCAATGTGAAAGTGGGAGATGATTAATATGGATTTTGTGGTAGGATTACCACGCACTCCGCACAAGTTTGACTCAATTTGGGTGATCGTGGACCGACTCACGAAATCAGCACACTTCTTGCAGTTAAATCTACCAACACAGCGGAACAATATGCTTAGTTGTATATCAAGAAAATAATCAGGCTACATGGCACTCCAGTTTCCATCATTTCTGATCGAGGGGCTCAGTTCACGACAAAATGTTTGAGGAAATTTCAGCAAGGTTTGGGTACTCAGGTGAATCTTAATACAACTTTCCATCCACAGAACGACGGGTAAGCAGAGAGGACTATTCAGATGCTTGAGGATATGTTGCGTACTTGTGTTCTTGATTTCAAGGGTAGCTGGGATGATCATTTGCCACTCATAGAGTTTGCTTATAACAACAACTTTCATGCAAGTATCCAGATGGCACCGTTTGAGGCATTATATGATATGAGATGTAGATCTCCCATTGGGTGGTTCGAGATTGGGGAAGCAGAGTTGATAGGGCCAGACCTTGTACATCAGGCTATGGAAAAAGTTAAGATCATAAAGGAGCGGTTGAAAACTGCTCAGAGTCATTAGAAATCATATTCGGACGTTCGTCACTGAGACTTAGAGTTCAAAGAAGATGATTGGGTATTCTTGAAGGTTTCCCCCATAAAGGGTATTATGCAGTTTGGGAAAAAGGGAAAATTGAGTCCGAGGTATGTCGGGCCGTACAAAATCATTCAGTGGATCGGTCTTGTGGCGTACAAACTTGAGCTACCACCCGAGATGTCGTTAGTGCACCCGGTATTCCATGTGTCTATGTTGAAGAACGTAGTTGGAGATACGTCACTCATTGTTCCGGTTGAGACCATTGAGGTTAATGAAGAATTTTCATATGAAGAGATTCCAGTTGCCATTCTTGATAGGCAAATCCAAAAGTTGAGGAATAAAGAAATTGCCTCCGTGAAAGTGTTATGGAGAAACCAGCAGGTTGAAGAGGCCATGTGGGAGGCCGAGGAAGAGATGAAGAAGAAGTATCCTCACTTGTTTGAATAGTTGTGTAATCCTTTCTTTTATGAACCTGTCGCCTAAGAATTTTGTATCACTTGTTCAGTTAATGTAAAGATGCTCCTTTTGATCATATGTTGTTTACCTGAGGCCACGATTGGTGTGGTTATGAGTTATGCTATGCCGTTGGGTTCTATACATGTTTGTAAGATGTGTTTCTAGGTCTCTCTGACAGGTGGATAGGCCTAGTTACAAACGAAACTCTGGCAAAATTTTTGGAAATTTAGGGAGTTAGTCAATTTGGGGCTGCTGGTGTGTGGTATGAAAACTGAGATGCATAAGATGCTAATAACAGATTTTTACCCTTTTTCGAGGACGAATGATCCTAAGTAGGGGAGAATGTAAGGCCCCGTAAAATTTTGCAAAATAATATTAATAATGTTTCGTGGTGCCAAATTGGTTTTACGTGTTGTGGATCATAGAAATTCTTTGCAACTTGAAAGCTCACCGCGGTTCGGACTTTTTGGGTTGAACAATGCATCAGAAAGAAAAGGAAAATGTTTGGCAGTGTTACGCATTTCTCTGGTCCATTATGCGACCGCAAAATCACTCTGCGGACCGCATAATGGTTGTAGAG
The DNA here is from genome assembly GCF_000390325.3 of Nicotiana tomentosiformis. Lineage (NCBI taxonomy): Eukaryota > Viridiplantae > Streptophyta > Magnoliopsida > Solanales > Solanaceae > Nicotiana > Nicotiana tomentosiformis. Next base: position 47,218,091 of record NC_090817.1, read on the forward strand.
TGAGGCAGTTATTGGGCCAGTTTGGATGAGTTTTGTGGTCGACTATGCGACCGCATAACTGTTCTACAGTTCATTATGCGACCGCATAACAGGTCTGCAGGCCGCATAGTGACCGTAGACACAGACAATTATTTTTGGCTGTTTGGTCACCGATTATGCGACCGAGATGTGGTCCGCATATCGGTTATGCGATCGCAAACCTTGTTCTGGAGCTTCATTTTTGGGGTTTTTAAACCCGACACTATTTCGTTAAAACACACCCCATGGACCATTTTGGGCATATTTTATGATATTCTTAGAGTGAGAGAGAGGTTCCTAGAGGGAGAAGTGATCTTCATCAATTGTTCTTCAATTCTCACTTAAATCTTGAAGATTATCAAGAGAGGAACCTAGGTCTTCTTCCTAAGAGGTAAGATTCTATCACCCAAACTCTTTATTTCAAAGTGTAACTAGATTGGGCCATTAGTGAGGTAATTCATAGGGATGGGAGTGCTTACCTTGCATGCATGTATCCTTGTAGTATGTGGGGAGATTATGGGCTAATAATGGTAGAGAGTGGGTTGGGAAATGTTAGAATCTTCCACAAAAGAGCCTTAAAACATTGATGCACACCTAGTATTTGATAGTATGTTCAAACGAGCTAAAACCATGTTCATCTTCCTAATTTTTGATTCAATTTTGTAAATTGCTTAAATAGATTGAAGTTGCTAATATTCCGGAACATCTTAGAGTTTTAAGAAGCTCAATTGAGGTATGTTGGCTAAACCCCCTTCTTCTTAGAATCGAATCCCACGGTGTTCATTTAATCGGAGTAAGTTCTTGATCATTATCGAATTGGCTTTTCCTAATGTGGTTGTGTTGGAGGATGTTTGTTCAATGTTTATGCTAAATGCTTCATCATGTCATCTTGCCATTTGAGAATATGTTCAAAATGGGGAATATGTGTTAGGGATGTTAAGACTTTATGTCAAGATTGGAATAAATGGTTGTTATGCCAAATTGTATGAAAAGCCTCTATGTGTCTAAGATTCCCAAATTGCTCATATATGAATTTAATGTCTAGAATGGGGAGCCTAATTTATTTTGATAATGATATTGAATGTGGAAAAAGGGGTCTGGAACTATGAAATACGGCCAAGCGCCAAGAATGACTTTGTAATCATAATCACTAGTGTCAATGAATCGAAAGTACATGAAAGAAGTGCGATGTGAAATGATTGACGGAAAAAGGTAATGTCTCAAATGAGATGGCCTAGCCGATTGGGCCGAGATCGGACTCCGTGTAAGAACACAGTGGTATTATGAATGAGACTGTGGTAATGTCTCCAACGAGATGGCCTAGCCGATCAGGCTGAGATCGAACTCCGTGTAAGAACACTGTGGTATTGTGAATGAAATTGTGGTAATGTCTCCAATGAGATGGCCTAGCGGATCGGGCCGTGATCGGACGCCATGCCGCACACATGGTGGTACTGTGCTGGAAAGTTATAATGAAATTGTGGTAATGCCTCAGATGAGGCGGCCTAGCCGATCAGGCCGAGATCGGACTCCGTGTAAGAATACGGGGGTGTTGTGAATTGTGGGATAGTGGTGCTAAAGGTCACCCAACCTAGTAATATGGAAATTTTCTTGAAAATGTATATGATCCTTAACTTGTTGTTTTATTATTATTTGAAGCCCTTATTGAATTCTTGACTGTTCTTCCTGTATTATTATTCATTCAATTGAGTTGGTGTTTAGCTATATATACTAGTGCTATTCGACGGTACTAACGTCCCTTTTGCCGGGGGCACTGCATCTTTAAATGGATGTAGGTGGTTACATAGCAGACAGTGCGGATCACAGATAGTGCTGCATCCTCTTCTCAGAGGACTCGGTGAGCCCCATTTCATTCCGGGATCATGTATTGTACCTTTTATTTATATTATGGTCACTGTTTGAGGTATAGTCGAGGCTTTGTTGCCGGCACCATCTTTACTCTCTTTTGTATCCTTAGAGGCTCCGTAGACACTATGTGTGTTGTATATGAGTGTTGGGAATGTTAAACAGGATATGTTGTGTTTGATCACTTGTTCTACTTGAACTTTAAGAAATGTGTATTTTGGGACTTAAAAGCACAATGACTAATGAAAAGATTTATGATTGTATGAATGAGACTCCTACTGTATAATTAATGAAATCCTGTCTTCTCTTGATCATGGATTAATTGGGTATAAAGTATCTAACAGGCTTGCTCGGACGGGTTCATCCGGTTGAGCTTCGGTCACACTTCTCGAGGATGGGGCGTGGCATCAGAGACATTGCAAAATTAGGAAAACAATCACAGTAAAATGGACCGCTGTAAAGGCTGGTTTCTACCATTCCTAGGAGGGAATAATTGAAGTCTAGAAACCTAGAATATCTAAGACATAGGAGTAGAGACGTGTCTAGACCTTTCCTGGACAGAGGTCTATATGCAATCTGTACTAAACCAAAATGGAGATCATTGTATTTTTGCCATTATTTTTCAATAGACTTAGAGTTTAACAGTTTGATTTCCTCATGATCTGATTCAAGAGGAATGGTTTGCTCAGTTGTAGAAATATGGTAATCACTGGTTAAGGGCCACCGTGAAGACTTGTAAATTGTAGACTGTGGATGTTTAGGGATCTTGCAGTCATCAATTGGTTGCTCCAAATCAAAAAAGCTAATTTCTTCTTTGAGTTTGGGATTGGAGGAGGATGATGAGGAGGAAGATGAAGAAGTTGGAGAAGAGAAGGAATTTTTAGAAGGGAAAGAGAAAGGGTGGAAGAAAGCCACGTCTTAGATTTGCAAGTAATAACAACAAAAATAACAATGATAACTTTAATGCTTCATGTTCTTGGTTCAAGAGTCCATTGGGTTCCATAAGGATAATATTCAAGTTCTTAACTCAATATTAGGTAGAAAAATTAGATCTGAAAATCAAATCTATGGATACATGTCTTCTCTTATATATAATAATTAAATATAATTATTTCTTAAGAAGTTGTTCTTTAGGATGACTCAAAGGTTATAAATAACCATCTGCAAGCCAACTGAGAATTAGCATATCCTTTTTTCTCAGGAAAACTGCTTATAGTGCCGATCCGGAAGGATCATAGTGCCAACCTTAAGAGATCTACTTAAAAAAAGTATAAGATTTAAGAAAGATATATAAAAGAAGTCATATATTTATAGATCTAAGTTTGATCTATCAATACAACATAAAAATAAGTTAAAAAGAAAGAATAATAGTCCTTATTTCTCCCCATGGCTCTAATACCAAGGGGACTTTTAAAACCAAATTGCATCACATTCCATTCATATTGTCCAAATGGCACTGTAAAAGCAGTGTTATACCGCTCCTTGGGATCTATTTGAATTTGCCAAAATCCTGATTTTAAATTAAATTTTATAAAGATAGTTCCAACATAAAGCCTTTGAAGTAAATTCTTTTTATTTTGAATTGGATATCCAATCCTTTTTGTAGACAAGTGGTTTTTGTCTCATCCACAGAATCTAGATATAACAGATACTGCCCATATTGTATTTTTACAACAAAAATCATTGGAGCTACACAACTAGCCCGTTTTAACAGCAGGCATGATTTTATTTAGCAAATTAATGGAGAAAATTCTTGATTCCCTCAAGACACAAATTCCAAGTCAACAAAATCGAGCATCTTCGTTTGAACAATCATCCTCAGTAGAAGAAGAAGAAGACCCTGATTTAATGTTCTGAGAAATTAATTAGAAATTACATTAGCGTGACAACACAATGACACCACAACTGACATCAGCTAGAACTTACTCCTAATGACGTCATGAATAACATTAGAAAACACTATGTAATTTTTAGTTTTTGGCTATAAATACCCCTCCCCCCTTCAGTTGTAAAACACACTACATTACACTACCACTTGAGAATGAATTCTCTCCCTCTCTCCAGAATTGGTTAGAGCTCTCTCTCTAGTATATTATTATAAGTTTTTAACTTGTAATATCAATTTTTTAGTTTCAATAAAAATCAAGTTTATATTTATATTACTCTTGCTCAAGTTTACATTTATATTACTCTTGCATTATGGTGGATAAGCCACCTAATTTACTTTATCACATTTTATTTATATGGTCGGCTCTGCCGCCTAATTAAATTTTTGCACTCTAACTGTATCTTTTGCAGGTTTAATTATCTTATTGTTACCTGCTTTCTGTCCTTATATTTATTAATTTTTCCCCTAATCTTTTAGGGGCCTCACTTCCCGTCCACTTGGTAACAGAGCCATGGGGGGAAGTAAGGATTATTATTCTTGTTTTTAAATTGCTTTTATATGATATTGATAGATCAAACTTAGATCTATAAATATATGACTTTTATAATATATCTTTCTTAAATCTTATACTTTTTTAAGAACACCTCTTAAGGTTGGCATTGTGATCCTTCCGGATCTGCATTGTAAGCAGTTTTCCTCAGAAAAGTAGATATGATAATTCTCAGTTGGCTTGCTTATGGTTAGTTATAACCTTTGAGTCATCCTAAAGAACAACTTCATAAGAAATACTTAGATTTAATAATTATATATAAGAGAAGACATGTATCCATAGATTTAATTTTTAGATCTAACTTTTCTACAGAATATTGAGTTAAGAACTTGAATATTATCCTTATGGAACCCAATGGTCTCTTGAACCAAGAACATGAAGTATTAAAGTTAACACTGTTATTTTTGTTGTAATTACTTGCAAATCTAAGCCATGGCTTTCTGCCACCCTTTATCTTCCCCTTCTAAAAATTCCTTCTCTTCTCCAACTTCTTCATCTTCCTCCTCATCATCCTCTACCAATCCCAAACTCAAAGAAGAAATTAGCTTTTGTTATTTGCAACAATCAATTGATGACTGGAAGATCGCTAAACATTCACAGTCTACAATTTATAAGTCTTCACTGTGGCCCTTAACCGGTGATTACCATATTTCTATAATTGAGCAAACCATTCCTGTTGAATCAGATTACGAGGAAATAAAACTTTTAAACTCCAAGTCTATAGAAAAATATAGGCGAAAATACAATTATATTCATTTTAGTTTAGTACAGATTGCAACTAGACGTCTGTCCAGGGAAGATCTAGACACATCTGTACTCCTCTGTCTTAGAGATTCTAGGTTCCCAAACTTCAATGATTCCCTCTTGGGAATGGTAGAAACCAGCCTTTGCAGCGGTCTAATTTATTTTGATTGTTTTTCTAATTTTACAGTGTCTCTTAGAGATAGAAATATCTTAGATTCTTTAACTCTCAATGTTAAAATAATAAATTATAAGACCAAAACTGGATCCTTACCAGTAGAAATTATTTATAGAATACAGTATAAAGCCATGAGTTCAACCTTTAATACTGGAGCTATCAAAACCCTTCATAAAGGTGAAACTGTTCTCTTTAAAGTAGATCTACAAAGATCTCATCTGTCAATACCAAAACCCATTTCTTTGAGCGAAGTTTTTCTACCACAAACTGGATACTGCAAGATGCTACTCAGGCTGAGAAACCAGAAAACATTACGGTCTCTCAGATCCAACAACATTCTAGCGGATCTGTAGCCATTTCCTTCCAAAGGTCCCTTAGTCAAGGAGTCTCTATCTGTACCTCTTCTGCACAGTCTGAAATTCAGTTTGGTAGACATTTAATATCTTTCTTTCCTTCTATTATCAAAACTGTTAATTTTGACTCTAGGATCCCACAAGCCAAATATTCTGTAGAAACATATCCTCCAACAGAAGTTAATTATGAACAACCTCAATCTCCCACTTACTCAGCCTTAGGTGCTAAATTAGGTGTTTTGGAAAATTATTTTTAAATTGATAAAGATAAACTTCGGGCAAATTTTTATTCACAAGAAAATATTTTAAAAAGAACTTGGTTTTCCAGAATTTTCAAGGAGACAAAAGAAAAAATCTCCAAAGTATTTACTATGAGTCTTTAAACTTCATAAAAAATAAATTAATTTCTTTGAATTATTTGAAGGTTATGCTGAATATCACCAATTAGATTTTCCTTTTTCTAAATCAGTTAACGTTTCGAAAGTTTGGAAAACTACCTCTGGAGATGAATTCATCTCTCAACTTCCTCCAGCACAAGGATTTTCAACCAGTTATGCAAATACTTCAGTAGTAGCTAATCCTTTCAAATTAATGAATGTAAATGAAGCTATTACAGGGAAAGATAATAAAAATATTTTTGAACAAAATAATTATACAAATAAATATTTACAATCTCTGGGTGAATATTTAATTACAAAACCACCTTTAGAATCTACTAGGATCCTAAATAATTATACAAACAAATAAAGTTCGGATCCACCGAGCTAAACACTATACTTAGTTCTCTGACCTTCAGCGTATGATCCTAAAAATTGAGAAAACCCTGATAGCTCAGGATACCCCAACTAACAATTCTTCTGTACAGGTTCTCCAAGAATTCGATTCTGACCAATAAACATACTCACAGTCCAGACAATTTCATGACAATCCTCCCCTAGAAACTTTCGTTGTTAGAATATGATCCTAAAACTGGCGTCAACCCCAAAGACTCTATTATTCTAGAGCTAACCATCCTGATGTAGCCTTAGAAAAAAGAACCAATGTTATGCAAAACAATTATAATGCCAATAATATCTATGAGTGGAACATAGATGGTTGTTCTAAAGATGGCCTTACCATTCCCGATTCAACCAACACCGTGATTTATACCATTATCAAAACATTCATAAGTAGTCCAGGTATCTTTAGGGAAAGATCTTCTGAGATACTCAACAGCCTTACGTGTAAATCACTTTCTGATTTCAGATGGTATAAAGATTCCTTTCTTACCTGAATCTGTGGAAAACCAGATGGAAATCTCCCATATTGGAAAGACAAATTACAACATGGCCTACCTAAGTCTCTTAGGGATTTAGTTAAAGAGGAACATCAAAATCAGCATATTATTGATGCTATTCCTTACTAACAAATCACCTATGGCCAACATAACAGTCTCATTCAACATGTTGCTCTCAAAATCTGTCGACATGATAAGATAATAAGATAATTTTGCCAAGGATAGAACGCAGACTCACTGAGATCTAGGTAGTTTCTGTGAACAATTTGGTTTACCACTTTGTAGTAAAAGGCCTCATAAGAGAAGAACAACTAAAGATATGGAGATTACAAAATATAGCTCTTCTGAACCCAAGTTTAGGAAAACCAAACCGTTTCCTTCTCAATCCAAAACCTTTCCTATTAAAACATAAACCAACAAACTTCCAAATTCCTAATTCTAGCAAATATTTCAAGTGCAACAAACCAGGTCATATAGCCAAATACTGCATATTGTCTAACAGAGTTAAAAATCTTGATTTAGATGAGTCCGTTCTTAACCAAATCGAACAACTTTTATTTGAAGATAGTGACACTTCTGATGTTGTTGATGATGAACTTGAACATCAATTTAACCAAATCGAAGATGATGACACAAAATCATCTTCATCCCAGTCTAGTCAAGAGGAACTTGCGATTAATGTTCTCTCCAAAGAACAAGATCTTCTTCTTGAAATAATTAGCAATCATCAAGAATCTGAGCAAAAGAAGTATTATCCCTAGGAACAAAATAATTATACAAATAAAGAAAGTTGGATCCACCGAGCTAATGACTATACTCAGTTCTCTGACCTTCATCGTAGGATCCTAAATACTGAGAAAACCCTGATAGCTCAGGATACCCCAACTAACAATTCTTCTATACAGGTTCTCCGAGAATTCGATTCTGACCAATAAACCAACTCATAGTGAGGACAATTTCATGACAATCCTCCCCTAGAAATTTCCGCTGTTAGAATAGGATCCTTCAACTAGTGTCAACCCTCTATTATTCTAGAGCTAACCATCCTGACGCAAGTGCGAACACACCAAACCTAAAGCACCAGCAGTTCCCTCATGCAAAATTCCGAGTTCGATTCTAATCCGTTTTGCATCCGGGGCCCCGGGACCCTGTCCAATTACACTCACACATCCAAAAACATAATACGGACCCGCTCGCGCAATCGAAACACCAAAATAACATCTAAAATTATGAATCGGACGCCAAAATGCATGAATTCAACATGAAACTCAAAAACTTTGAAAAGCACTTCCGCGTGTCCGATTCCTGTCAAATCAACTCGGAATGATGCCAAATTTTGCATGCAAGTCATAAATCACCATACAAAACTACTCCCAGGCTTGGAATCCCAAATGGACCTCGATAACACCAAAACCTATTCTAAACCAAACTTTATGAACTTGGAAAACCTTCAATGCGCCAACTTTCAATATTCAGCGCTGAAACGCTCCCAGGACATCCGAAACCCGATTCGAACACACATCCAAGTCCAAAATGATCATATGAACCTATTGGGACCGTCAAATCCCGGTTCTGTGGTCGTTTACTCAAAAGGTTGACTCAAGTCAAACTCAACCATTATAGGCTACCATTAAGGAACCAATTGTTCCGATTTCAACCCGAACCCTTCCAAACCCGAACTAAACATCCCCGTAAGTCATAAAGCAGTAGAAGCACATACGGGGAGTCTTAATTAGAGGAACAGGGATGTAGAAAGCAAAACAACCGGTTGGGTCGTTACGACTGATCTAGAATCATACTTGGAGTACTGAAAAGGTGCAGATATCTGCTCCTCATGTCCTCCTTGTCCTCCCATGTCGCTTTTTAGACTGGTTGACCCCTCCACTGGACCTTCACCACAGCAATCATCCTGGACCTTCCTATCAATAATGGCAACTAGCTCCTCTTCATAACCCAAACTCCCATCTAGCTAAACCGTGTTGTACACGTGCGACCTGTCGACATGATACCTACGGATCATAGACACATGAAAGACCAGATGAATTCCTGATAGAAGGGAGGCAAAGCAAGCTCATAAGCAACGTCTCCAACTTCCCAAAACCCCTCAAATGGGCCAATAAACCTTCGGCCCAGCTTGCCCTTCTTCCCGAACCTCATGATCCCCTTCATCGGCAAAACTTTCAAGAGAACCTTCTCGCCCACCATAAATTATAGATCACGCTCCTTCTGATCCGCGTAACTCTTCTCTCTGGACTGTGCTGTGCAAAGTCGTTCCTGAATCAACTTTACCTTTTCCAAGGCATCCATCACTAAATCAGTACCATATAACTTAGCCTCGCCGGGCTCAAACCATCTGATGGGCGAACGATATCGCAACCATATAAAGCCTCAAATGGAGCCATCTTGTTACTGGAATGATAACTGTTGTTGTAAGAAAACTCGCCCTAGGGCAAGAATCTATCCCACTGACCTCCGAAGTCAATGACACATGCTCCGACTGACTATCGGTCTGTTGATGAAAGGCTGTGCTGAGCTCTACCCGGGTACCTAACTCGCTCTGAACTGCTCTCTAGAAGTGCAAAGTGAATTGAGGGCCTCTATCTGAAATGATGGAAAGAGGCATACCATGCAACCGAACAATCTTCTGAATGTAAATCTGGGGCAATCTTTCTGAAGAATACGTAGTCACTACTGGAATAACGTGTGCCGACTTGGTCAACCTGTCGACAATGACCCAAACTGCATCAAACTTTCTCAAAGTCTGCGACAACCTAAATACGAAGTCCATAGTAATATGCTCCCATTTCCACTCAGGTATAACCATCTGCTAAAGTAGGCCACCTGGCCTCTGGTGCTCGTACTTAACCTGCTGGCAATTTAGGTACCTCACTACATACTCAACTATGTCCTTCTTCATCCGCCACCACTAATAATGCTACCTAAGTTCGTGATACATCTTCGTAGCACCTGGATGAATAGAATATCGAGAACTGTGCGCCTCCTCTATAATCTTCTCCCTCAAGCCATCAACACTAGGAACACATAAGCGACCCTGGAGCCACAGAACACCATCCTCTCTGATAGTAACCTCCTTGGAACAACCCTGTAGTACCGTCGCCTTGAGAACCAACAAGTGCGGATCATCGTACTGACAAGCCTTGATCCGCCCAAGTAATGAAGACTGAGTCACTACGCACGCAAGAACTCGACTGGGCTCTAAAATATACAATCTCACAAGTCTGTTAGCTAAGGACTGATTTTCCAAAGCCAATGGCCTCTCCTCTGCTGAAATGAATGCCAAACTCCCCATTCTCTCAGCCTTTCTGCTCAAGGCATCTGCAACTACATTCGCCTTACCCGGATGATAAAGTATGGTAATATCATAGTCCTTTAGTAACTCAAGCCACCTGTGCTGCCTCAAATTGAGATCCCTCCGCTTGAAAAAATGTTGCAAGCTGCGATGATCGGTGTAAACCTCACAGGACAGCCCATAAAGATAATGCCTCCAGATCTTGAGAGCATGAACTATCGCAGCCAACTCCAAATCACGTATGGGGTAATTCTTCTCATGGGGCTTCAGCTGACGTGAAGAATATGCAATAACTCGCCCCTTCTGCATCAATACACAACCCAGGCCAACACGTGAAGCGTCACAATACACATTATACATCCCCAAACCGAAAGGCAACACTAACACCAGTGTTGTAGTCAAAGCAGTCTTCAAATTCTGAAATCTCGCCTCGCAATCATCAAACCATCAGAACGGAGCACCCTTCTGGGTCAATCTAGTCGAAGGTGCTGCAATGAATGAGAAGCCCTTTACAAATGGGCAATAATAACCTGCTAACCCTAGGAACCTCCTGGTCTCGGTTGTTGTGGTAGGACGAGGCCAACTCTGCACTACCTCGATCTTCCTGGGATCTACCTTAATACCCTCTCCTGATACAACATGCCCCAAGAATGCCACAGAATCTAACCAGAACTCGCACTTAGACAACATAGCATATAGCTTCTAATCCCACAAGGTATAAAACACAACTCTAAAATGCTACTCATGCTCCTCCATGCTACGTGAGTCGATCAATATGTCATCAATGAAGATGTTACACCCAATATTTTCGTACGTGAAAGTACGCCATAAATAAATTGATGAGGGCTCGGAAATGAGATGTTACATCCCAATCCCGCATTTTCGTACGTCAAAGCTTTTTCGTAAGTTAATTGTCATGACCCAATTTCCCCTCCGTGTGACGTCGTGACGACACCTGGTCTCTACAACTAGGTAAGCCTAACGTTTTTACGGAATAATGAAATGAAAACATAAATTTAACCAACTATTCAAAAAGAATACACAACAATCCCAAAACCCAGAACATCGTGAATCACAAACTACAGAAGGAAAATCTAGTGTCTCTATACATCAGAGTTTAACAAAGGAAAAATTTAGAAGATAATGGACATGAGAAGGAGTAGAAGGGGACTTCGAGGTCTACAGATGCGAAAGATATACCTTGAAGTCTCCAAAGCTGTCTCGACTCACTGATAGTGCGGCTGATAAGGAGTACCTGGATCTGAACACGAAAAACATGTGCAAAGAGTAGCATGAGTACACCACAATCGGTACCCAGTAAGTGTCAAGCCTAACCTCGATCGAGTAGTGATGAGGTCAGGTCAGGTCCATACTGGTAAATACATAATAAAACAAGATAGAGTATAATATCGCAATAAAATAAAGGCTGAAACTTAACAACAATGAAATCATAGAAGGTAATTGCCCAGTACACAGAAACACAACAGGGGATCTCCCCTCTTCTCAAACATTCTCAGCCATTCGTTGAGCTTTATGAAATGAAATAAGCTAGATATGCGTCACACCCCTTCTCAATCATTCGTTGAGCTTTAAGAAATTAAATAAATCTACTGGGAGTATACTCTAAGGTACCTCTCCACTCTAACCACGGTAAACCTGGCATAGCTAGCATCACGGTTTTAGCGTGACAATCAAGAATAGCATAATGGGGTGACAACCAGTCCATGCCGAAAATAATAACAAAGTCCACCATGCCGAGCAATAATAAATCGGCTTTGGTATCAAAACCACTAAGAGCAATCAAACACGACCGATACACACGGTTCACAACAAGAGAATCTCCCATAAGAGTAGACACATAAATAGCGGAACTTAAAGAATCCAGAGATACGCCCAAATACGGGGCAAAATAAGAGGACACATAAGAATATGTAGAGCCTGGGTCAAATAATACTGACGCATCTCTATGACAGACCGGGACAATACCTGTAGTGACAGAAGTGACTACCTCTGTACAAGCAGGAATGGCATAATATCTGGCCTGGCCTCCCCCTCCAGGACGACCTCTACCTCTCTGACCTCCACCTCGGGCTGGCTGAGCAAGTGGGGTGGTAGCTGGTACTGTAATCATAGCCTGAGGACCTGGTGGAGCACGCTATGGTTGAGAAGTCTGTGGAGGTGCACCCCTCCTAAATCGGGGACAATCCCTCACCATATGGCGAGTGTCGCCACACTCAAAACAAGCTCTGGGAGGGCGTGACTGCTGTGACTGGCTCGGACCAGGTCTACTGGACTGGTTGCTAGGAACACCCCGTGCAAGAGGCACACTAGATACTGACGGTGCATAACAAGGCTCCTGGGGCCTAGAAGGAGCTGGAACACCACTGGCGGCTGAAACAGCTGAGTGAATGGGGCGATTCACATAACCCCTACCATGGCGAGCTGCTGGGACAGGAGCTCTAGAATAATAACCAGCCTCTCGAGACCTCTTGGACTCCCTCTCCTCTCTATCCCGGGTAAGCATGCCCTCCAATCTCCTGGCAATACTCACAACCTGCCGATAAGAAATATCCATCTCCATCTCCCTGGCCATACTAATCCGGATGCTGGGGTGGAGTCCCTCAATAAACCATCGAACCCTCTCTTGAACTATGGCAATGAAGGCCGGTGTATGTCGGGCCAAATCACTAAAAGAGACTGCATACTCTGACACAGTCATAGATCCCTGGTGCAGCTGCTCAAACTCCGCGCGCCATGAGTCCCTGAGACTCTGAGGGACATACTCTCTCAAAAACATGTCCGAGAATTGAGTCTATGTAAGTGAAGCTGCCTCAGCCGGACTACCCAACTCATAAGCACGCCACCATTGATAGGATGCCCCTCTAAGCTGGAATGCAGTAAAAGAAACTCCACTCGTCTCCGCTACGCCCATATTATGGAGAATACGATGACACTCCTCCAGAAAACCCTAAGCATCATCTGTAGCCAATCCGCTGAAGGTAGGTGGGTGGTACTTCTTATACCTCTCAAGTCTGAGCTGCTCCACCTCAGAAGCTGCTGCCCTAACCTCGAGCTGAGCTGGAGCTACCGGCTACATTGGTACAATCTCTGGAACCTGGTCGACCTGCACCCGCTGCTCTAGAGCACCGGCGATGGGAGTCTGTGCTCCTTCCCCAGCCTGAGATATGGCAGGAGCAAGTGGAATCAATCCAGCCTGAGTTAAGGTGCTGAACATGCTCAGAAACTGGGCTACAGTCTCCTGGAGGGCTGGTGTAGAAACAGGTACCTCAGGTGTCTGCCCTCCAGCTGGAGCTACTGGTGGCTCCTCTGTAGCAGCTTGTGCGGGTGCTTTGGCTGCACCAAGTGGACTTCCTCAGCCTCTACCCCGGCCCCGGCCTCCCGCGGCTCTAGTAGGGGGCGCGGGTGCCTGTTCATCAGATACGCTTGTACGTGTTCTCACCATCTGTGAGAGAATAGAATACAGAAGTTTAGAATCTTTGAAGCCAACAATTTTCGCATTACAAGGAATCAAAGTAGTGAAATTTTCCTAACAGTTCCATAGCCTCCCGAAGATAAGTACAGACGTCTCTGTACCGATCTGCGAGACTCTAATAAACCAGCTTGTGACTCACGATACCTATGAACCTAGAGCTCTCATACCAACTTGTCACGACCTAATTTCTCCTCCGTGTGACGTCGTGACGGAACCTAGTCTCTACAACTAGGTAAGCCTAACTTTTTTGCGGAATAATAAAATGAAAACATAAATTTAACCAACTATTCAAAAAAAATACACAACAATCCCAAAACCCGAATCATCATGAATCAAAAACTATAGAAGCAAAATCTAGTGTCTCTATACATCAGAGTTTAACAAAGGAAAAATACAGAAGATAATGGACATGAGAAGGAGTAGAAGGGGACTCCGAGGTCTGCGGACGCGGCAGATATACCTTGAAGTCTCCAAAGTTGTCCCGGCTCACTGATAGTGCGGCTGATAAGGAGTACCTGGATCTGCACACAAAAAACATGTGCAGAGAGTAGCATGAGTACACCACAATCGGTACCCAGTAAGTGCCAAGCCTAACCTCGGTTGAGTAGTGACGAGGTCAGGTCAGGGCCCTAGTGGTAAATATATAATAAAACAAGATAGAGTATAATATCGCAATAAAATAAAGGCTGAAATTTAACAACAATGAAATCTTAGAAGGTAATAGCTCAGTACACAGAAACACAACATGGGATCTACTGAGATACCGTCTCGTAGTCCCAAACGTAAATGTGCAGTACAGGGGGATCTCCCGGAATACCGTTCCGTAGTCCCAAATTAAATATGCAGTACAGGGGAATCTCCCGGAATACCGTTCCGTAGTCCCGAAGTAAATATGCAGTACTGGGGGATCTCCCGGAATACCGTTCCATAGTTCCAAAGTAAATATGCTGTACAGGGGGATCTTCCGGAATACCGTTCCGTAGTCCCAAAGTAAATATGCAGTACATGGGGATCTCCTGAAATACCGTTCCATAATCCCAAAATAAATATGCAGCAAAAACAATAGAATTCAATAGTTACGGCATGAAATTCTACAGTTCAACCTAAGTATCAGTTAAAGAAAGACAGGTAAATTCACAAAACATGCTGCACGTAGTTCAAGTAAATAGTTAAGGCAAGTAGGCATGCTATTCTAATCTAGCAGGATACTACACATGCTGATGAAACTTAAATAAGAAAGAAATCAGGTTATTACTTAGTAGAAAATTGGGTTTTTACACAATTAGCCCGTGTACGTACTCGTCACCTCACGTACACGGTGCTCATATATCGAAAACAGTACAAATCTTACGGGAGTTCCCCCACACAAGGTTAGGCAAGCCACTTACCTCGAATCAAGCTCAATCAATCGGTAAGAATGCCTTTCCCATGAATATCCAGCTCCGAATGGACCAAATCTAGCCAAAAGCAATTACATATCATCAATACAACCATAATAGACTCATCTCATTAATGAAATCAATACTTTAACAAAAATTCCAAAATTTGCCCTAAAAGGTCGACCCGGGCTTACATCTCAGAATCGGGTAAAAGTCACAAAATCCAAAAGCCCATTCACTCACGAGTCTAACCATATCAAATTTACTAAAATCCGACACCAAATGGTCCTTCAAATCCACAATTCAAACTTTCCAAATCCTTAGTCTCAACTCCCAAATTCCACCTTAAATACACACTAACTAGGTGGAAAAATAAATGGGGAAGCAAAATTATTGATCAAAATAAGCACAAGGGACTTACCTCAAGAAATCTCTCGAAAATGCTCTCAAAAATCGCCCTAAACCGACTTTACAAAGTCCAAAATGACAAAAATCGCGAAGCCCTTCTATTTTAACCACTGCCCAGGTATTTGCGCATATACGGAGCCTGGGCTCGCACCTGCGGGTGCACTTGTGCAGAAAATGTGCACATCTGCGCAAATAACTTACCCCCCTCTACCTCCGCACCTGTGATAAACAACCGTACCTGCACGTGCGCGCCTACGAAAATTCTTTGCACACCTGCTATCCCAGCTCAGGCTGCCCAAATCTGCTTCTGCGCAGATTTGCTCGCACCTGCGGGCAGCCTTGCGCAGGTGCGATTACAGCAGAGCCAACACCAGAAAAAATCTTCCAAGTCCAAAAAAATGATCTGATAACCATCCGAAACTCACCCGAGCCCCCCGGGACCTCAACCAAACATACCAACAAGTCCTAAAACACCATACGAACTTAGTCGAGCCTTTAAACCACATCAAACAACGCTAAAATAAAAAATCATCCTCCGATTCAAACTTAAAGAATTTGAAACTTCCAAATTTGACAACCGATGCCGAAACCAAGCAAACCACGTCCGATTGACCCCAAATTTGCACATAAGTCATATTCAACATTCAGACCTATTCCAACTTCCAGAAGAGGAATCCGAGCCCGATATAAAAATTTTCACTACCCGTCCAAATCTCCAAAAATTCGACTTTTGCCATTTCAAGCCTAAATAAGTTACGGACCTCCAAAACACAATCCAGACACGCTCCTAAGTCCAAAATTACCCAACGGAGCTAACGGAACTGACAAAACTCCATTCAGGAGTCGTCTTCACACTACGGTCAAAATCCTAAGACTTAAGCTTTCGTTTAGGGACTAAGTGTCCCAATTGACTCAAAAAACCAAAACGAAACCTCCTAGCAAGTCACAATAGCAGAAATAGATATGGGAGAAGCAGTAACTAGGGGATCAGGGCTATTACTCTCAAAATGACCGGCCGGGTCGTTACATTAATCAACGCAGACTCAGGAATGAGATTATTATTTTTTGGTTATAAACATTTATGCTATTTATAACGGGCAATAAGTAACTGCATGAAAATTAATAGGTAAATGAATAAAAAAAATGAGTTTCGTTTAAGGTTGTCAATTTGGGATAGAATGCAGTCCGAGTTATAACACCCGGCATTTATGGACTAGTGCCAAATTAGGTACCACATGACCATGATAGTAAGATTTATAAAGTGTGATAAAAGTGAGTAGCATTTTAAGTAATTTGAGATAATTCTTAATTATGTGGATAATTGGGTAATTATAGATTTTTAGTGGGAGATTAATTAAAATCTTTGGATAAATCAAAAACCCCACTTGGCAGCAAGCCACCCAAAGCTTTCTGACTCTCAAGTCATCATGGGCTATGTGGCAAGATTAAGTCATTTGGATTATGTGGTTAAGCCACCACATAAAGTGGGGCCCACATCAATATATAAGATATCTCAAATTCAGGAACAAGCTACATAAGTAACGTTAAAACCATTCTAATATGCATCTGCATATTATATATCATATAAGCAACGCAAGACCTTCACCAACTCAAATCAATGTGAGAATTTTAGCATCTTCAACCAGATTTCATGGCAATTCAACAAGATTTCATAGCATCTTAAGCAACGTGAGATTTTGCAAATTATAAGGGAGTGCGGTGCAATATTTCTCAAGAACATCATACGGATTTTTCCCTACTTCGATCCGCCGTCACGTGTTTTGTCGCAATTAACGTGTGTTAGAGGAATTGTCAAGAGAATTGACTCGGGTATGTTAAGGCTATCCCTTCTTTCCTTTTGGCATGATCCAAATAATACAAATGAAATGGGCAAAATATGCAACTTTCATAAATGACTCCATTTATAGAAATACTAGGGGTGTCTATATTCTTGATTCCCCATGTGAATTATTATTATATCTTCTATTCATGGGTCTCAGAAAAATACGTATTTGATAAAGTTTATCCGACATGCATATTATTTTTAAGACATTCGAGAAATCTTATTAATGTATTTCTTATGCATTTCATGCATTTATACATGTACATTGACCCATGATCAGATGGCATTATATACGTGTATATTATATGTATATGGGATATAAGAAAAGGTTATGGCATTATATACGCACCACCACCTGATCAGCTGGTATACGTTGATGATTTGCCCACAGTGGCCGAAATGATATGATGGGATGCCCTCAGAGGCTTGATGATGTTATGAACGCATATACCTAAGCATGGTATGTTATTTTTACGCATATGCATGACATTGTAAATATTAATGATCCACAGAGTTGTTCAGACTTACATGTTGAGTCTTTTACTCCTTGTTTCTCTCATGTCTATTATTTACATATTTTCATTCCATAAATACTCGGTACATTATTTTTACTGATGTACCTTTTGCCTGGGGATGCCGCGTTTCATGCCTGCAGGTCCCTATAGATAGGTCGAGAGCCCTCCAAGTAGGCTATCAGCTCAGCGGCAGATGTTGATGCGCTCCATTTTCTCTAGAGTTGCTTATTTGGTTAGTATGATTTAGACATGCATTGATTAGTATGTCGGGGCCCTGTCCCGACCTTATGACGTTTATGTACTCTTAGAGGCTTGTAGACATATGTCAGGTATATGAAAGATTGTATGGCCTTGTCAGCCTATGTTCAATGTACGAGTGATTATTTGGCCTTATAGGCCCGTTCGTCATATGTATAAGTCAGTATATCTTGTTGGGTCATTTTAAATCGAGTGTCCTCCCATGTTTTATTCTTGTTACCTCATATGGCACTTCTGGCCCATTTACCCATGTTTATGTAATGAGAAAGATACATTACTTCGATACTCGGTTGAGTAAGGGCACCGAGTGCCTATCGCGGCCCATCGATTTGAGTCGTGACAAAAGTGGTATTAGAGCAGTTCTGCTCTAGGGAGTCTACAAGCCGTGTCTAGTAGAGTCTTGTTTATGGGTGTGTTGTGCACCACACTTATAAGCAGGAGGCTACAAGGCATTTAGGTCTGTCACTCTTTATTCTCACTCTAGATCGTGTGGTAGAGCTCAGTTCTAAGAACTCAATTTCCTAAACTCTATCTTATTCATAATACGACGATGCCTACATCTAGAAAGACGATTGGTAAGAGATATAGCTGTGGAAGAGTTGAGTCAGAGGAACTTAATTTTTGCATCATGCTTATGATGGATAAATATGAGGTATTTAGTAGATCATGTGTGTACTAAGATGTGTAAACTTCTTGATAAGGATCCCTAAGGGAAGAATGTCTATCCACTCTTACGGTAAAAAGGAATAAGAGAATTGGAAGGTAGACACAAGCTTCAGCAAGTAAAGAAGCAAGATGAAAAAGGGTACGACCTACCCAACTAATGAAGATTATCGCCGAGGAATATAAGCCTTTTGAGTTACCTTCAACAATAACAGAGGTATGTATAATTGGCCACACCCATCTCATTTTTGCCCTACGGGGGCTAACATAAGTAGTATAAGAGAAGGCAGGATATCAGGATCTAGCTGGGGTTAGGGTAACCCAAAATGATGGATGGATTGTTAGCGTTAGCTGACA
Organism: Nicotiana tomentosiformis; assembly: GCF_000390325.3. Classification (NCBI taxonomy): domain Eukaryota; kingdom Viridiplantae; phylum Streptophyta; class Magnoliopsida; order Solanales; family Solanaceae; genus Nicotiana; species Nicotiana tomentosiformis. Next base: position 47,237,187 of record NC_090817.1, read on the forward strand.
TTTCCAAAGGATATTGCAAATGTGCTAATAGATCTCCTTGTGAGATACCCAGAGGGTGCACTCTAAAATAGTACAGCTAGATATGAATACTACAAAGATAGGCATTGAAAGCCTTGAAGGGATAAATATTACCTTAGCGTAGCTCCTGTCCCTAGTGGAGAAAGAATATTAGGCAACCCAAAGATCTAGTAGATGGAGCAAAGGGGAGTTAAGAACAAAAGAATGTCTTGTTCGAGTTTTTAGTATAAAGTGATAGACATAAATGTTAACGGGAAATAAGAAAAGAGTTAATGAAGAATAATGAGTAAGATATGATACATGGATGACAACGGTAGATCAAAAGATGACAGTATTACAGAGTCTATAGTCAAGTGAAGGAAAAGACGAGAGGTGACAGGAGCCGCAGATCGGAAGATAGCTTAAGCCTACATAAAGGCTGATAAGAAGGAAGAGGAAACTAAAGAGTTACATCAGCCAAGTAAATCCGGAGTCTGATTATTGGACCCAAAAAAATATAGACATCGTGATTGAGAACCTTGCAGAATAACTCTTAATATAAGAGGTACAAGATAGCTTACGCCTACATAAAGTAATGATGCGAGATTTTAAGGCAAAGGTAAACAACGTACGAGATACTCAAATGTAGAAGGTTATGAATAGTTCATACTTCAGATAAAAGGCTAGAAGCATGGGGATTCAATACCCAGGAATGACAGCAGCGTCGTCAGTGGCATGTCTTCCAGCCTATGGTTTCTAGGTATCGAGAAGCCTGAATAAGAAAGCAAAGAAGAGTTACAGACGATGTGATGTCTCGCTTGATGTTATAGAATAACATAAGGAAATCTATCGTGCAAGCAAGTTGAATGATGGTTGCGAGCAGTATAAATTGATACGTATAGGTTGCAAGCTAAAGTATAGTACATCGACAAGGTTTTATGATAGGAATAAGGATAAGAAAGGGCGAGCGAGAAGGTGATGAGAAATAGATGAGTCCTCAGGATTAAGCCCATGAAAACAAGAGATCTAATGGTTTCTCTAAGATACGAAAGCTCAGTATAGCCTGAACGAAATCAAAGGAGTCTAAGACTAATAGAATTTAGGAAAGGTAGAATGCTGCCCTAGTATTAGAATGAGGGTATAATCGCGATAAATAAAGGATGACGTTTGGGCCTTCGATTGAGTAATGATTTGATGAATTGTACATGATTAAAATACCCACGTAAGGAGAATCACATTGGGATGCTATGAAATATGATTATGGAAGTATAGTATCGTATCGCCCCCAGGTGGATCAGGAAAGTCAATTAGAATATTCCTCAATGCAACGTAAGCCCTAGTGGCAAGGTATTACAAAGATGTTTCCAGTTATCAGTGGTATATTGTAGATCAATATTGAGGCGAATCAATAATGGATGGACAAAAGTCACAAAGTATAAGATGAGATTATTTTGTCATTCTTACGATGAACAATAATGAGGAAGCATTAAAGGACTTAGATTTATACATATGGGATAAGCAATAGGAGTAAGCTGGAATTTGGTAGCAGACCTCAGCAACGATAAATTGAAGTAAGAGTTATGGTATAATATGACCTACCTAGATGCAGTAAAGTCATACGAATGGATAATCGAGTCTATGAAATAAGATATAGCAATATTCGTAAGTTCAACATTGTATCGAGCAAAGAACTTTAGTATACCCCTTTCGCAAAAAGTAAACTTGGACTTCTCTCCTAAGCAGACATCTTATCAAGATCTGTATATGCTTACAAAGTGAGGCCTAAGATTGGCTAAAAGCTGGAGGAAAAAGGAGAGAAGAGTCACATAGGCGCACATACAAGGAAAAAGTTGTACATGCTGCATGACAAAAGGTAGCAATAGTTACGAGATTGGAACGATTCAGACCGCAAGTCGTAGTGTGATAAAGAGGCCTAAAGGGGAGAATGCACTAGCCTTTGGATTTATTCAAAGAACAGTTGCCTAAATAGCAAGAAGAGTATTAAAGTATTCGCAAGCGCTATGGGTTATGAGAATGATAATTGCATCAGTCAACATTCGGGGACGAATGTTCCAAAGGGGGGAATGATGTTACACCTCGGAAATGAGATGTTACATCCCAATCCCACATTTTCGTACGTCAAAGTTTCGTCGTAAGTTAATCAACGCAGACTCGGGAATGAGATTATTTTTTTTTGTTATAAACATTTATGCTATTTATAACGAGCGATAAGTAACTGCCGTGAAAATTAATGGGTAAACGAATCAAAGAAAATGAGTTTCGTTGAAGGTTGTCAATTTGGGATAGAATGGGGTCCGAGCTATAACACCCGACATTTATGGACTAGTGCCATACAAGGTACCACATGACCATGATAGTAAGATTTATAAAGTGTGATAAAAGTGAGTAGTATTTTAAGTAATTTGAGATAATTCTTAATTATGTGGATAATTGGATAATTATGGATTTTTAGAGGGAGATTAATTAAAATCTTTGGATAAATCAAAAACCTCACGTGGCAGCAAGCCACCCAAAACTTTGTGACTCTTAAGTCATCATGGGATATGTGGCAAGATTAAGTCATTTGGATTATGTAGTTAGCCACCACATAAAGTGGGTCCCACATCCATTTATAAGATATCTCAAATTCATGAACAAGCTACATAATTAACGTTAAAACCATTCTAATATGCATTTGCATATTATATATCATATAAGCAACGCAAGACCTTCACCAGTTCAAATCAACGTGAGAATTTTAGCATCTTCAACCAGATTTTATGGCAATTCAACAAGATTTCATAGCATCATAAGCAACGTGAGATTTTGCAATTATAAGGGAGTACGATGCAATCTTTCTCAAGAACATCATACAGATCTTTCCCTTCTTCGATCCGCCGTCATGTGTTTTATCATAATTAACGTGTGTTAGAGAAATTGTCAAGAGAATTGACTCAGGTATGTTAAGGTTATCCCTTCTATCCAGTGGCGGAGACCCTCATTGGCAAGGGGACATTAAATTTGTAATATTATTTGTATATACTATGCGTTGACTCCCCTTGATTTCTTTGTGTGCTTACTTATTTATATTTTGACTCCCATTAATTAAAATTCTGGCTCCGCCACTGCTTTTATCTTCTTGGCATGATCCAAATAATACAAATGAAATGGGTAAAATACGCAACTTTCACAAATGACTCTATTCATAGAAATACTAGGGGTATCTATATTCTTGATTCCCCATGTGAATTATTATTATATCTTCTGTTCATGGGTCTCAGAAAAATACGTATTTGATAAAGTTTATCCGACAGACATATTATTTTTATGACATTCGATAAATCTTTTTAACATTTTTCTTATGCATTTCATGCATTTATACATGTACATTGACCCATGACGTTATATACGCACCACCACCTGATCAGTTGGTATACGTTGATGATTTGCCCACAGTGGCCGAAATGATATGATTGATGCCCTTAGAGGCTTGATGATGTTATGAACGCATATACCTAAGCATGGTATGCTATTTATATGCATATGCATGACATTGTAAATATTAATGAGTCACAGAGTTGTTTAGACTTACATGTTGAGTCTTTTACTCCATATTTCTCTCATGTCTATTATTTATGGATTTTTATTCCTTACATACTCGGTACATTATTTGTACTGATGTCCCTTTTGCCTGGAGACGCTGCTTTTCATGCTCGTAGGTCCCGATAGACAGGTCGAGAGCCCTCCAAGTAGGCTATCATCTTAGCGGAAGATGTTAATGCGCTCCATTTGCTCCTGCGTTACTTATTTGGTTAGTATGATTTAGACATGTATTGATTAGTTTGTCGGGGCCCTGTCCCGGCCTTATGATGTTTATGTACTCTTAGAGGCTTGTAGACATATGTCCGGTATATGAAAGATTGTATGGCCTTGTCGGCCTATGTTCAGTGTACGAGTGATTATTTTGGCCTTATAGGCCCGTACGTCATATGTATAAGTTAGTATATCAGGTTGGGTTGTTTTATATCGAGTATTCTCCCATGTTTTATTCTTGTTACCTCATACGGACCTTCTGGCCCATTTACCCATGTTGATATAATGAGAAAGATACGTTATGTTGGTACTCAGTTGAGTAAGGGCACCGGGTGCCCGTCGCGGCCCTTCAGTTTGAGTCGTGACAAAAGTAGTAGCAGAGGAGTTCTGTCCTAGGGAGTCTATAAGCGTGTCTAGTAGAGTCTAGTTTATGGGTGTGTTGTGCACCACACTTATAAGCAGGAGGCTATAGGGCATTTAGGACTGTCACTCTTTCTTCTTACGCTAGATCATGTGGTAGAGCTCAGTTGTAAGAACTCAATTTCCTAAACTCTATCTTATTCATAATACGATGATGCCCACATCTAAAAAGACGATTGGTAAGAGATATAGCTGTGGAGGAGTTGAGTAAGAGGAACTCAATTTTTGCATCATGCTTTTGATGGATAAATATGAGGTATTCAGTAGATCATGTGTGTACTAAGATGTGTAAACTTCTTGATAAGGATCCCTAAGGGAAGAATGTCTATCCACTATTACGGTAAAAAGGAATAAGAGAATTGGAAGGTAGACATAAGCTTCAGCAAGTAAAGAAGCAAGATGAAAAAGGGTACGAGCTACCCAGCTAATGAAGATTATCGCAGAGGAATATAAGCCTTTTGAGTTACCTTCAACAATTGGCCACACTCATCTCATTTTTTCCCTACGGGGGCTAACATAATTAGTATAAGAGAAGGCAGGATATCAGGATCTAACTGGGGTTAGGGTAACCCAAAATGGTGGATGGATTGTTAGCGTTAGCTGACATTTCCAAAGGATATTGCAAATGTGCTAATAGATCTCCTTGTGAGACACCCAGAGGGTGCACTCTAAAATAGTACAGCTAGATATGAATACTACAAAGATAGGCATTGAAAGCCTTGAAGGGATAAATATTACCTTAGCGTAGCTCCCGTCCCTAGTGGAGAAAGAATATTAGGCAACCCAAAGATCTAGTAGATGGAGCAAAGGGGAGCTAAGAACAAAATACTGTCTTGTTCGAGTTTTCAGTATAAAGTGATAGACATAAATGTTAATGGGAAATAAGAAAAGAGTTAATGAGGAATTATGAGTAAGATATGATACATGGATGACAACGGTAGATCAAAAGATGACAGTATTACAGAGTCTATAGTCAAGTGAAGGAAAAGACGAGAGGTGACAGGCCTTGAGACAACAAAAGTGTATAGGCCACAAATTCATATCCTCATTTTGAGAAATAAGTTCGTGACTCTAGCGTGATTACCAGAAGGAAAAGTTAGACCCCAGAGTAATACAAAGCAGTATGGGCTGGTGAACAAGGTAAACTAAACATGAATTAGGGATTGAGTGATTTGATAATAGTCAGCATCATGAGAATTTTAGAGATTGCGTTCGAGCGATAATAGAATAGACGACAGGAGAATACCCTTTAAAGGCCGTTCAGGAAGACGCTTCCCTAAAGTAAGCAATGTGAGCAAAGTTAAGCTTAAGGGAATATGTGTACCAGTTACACTAAGTGTCACCCTCGTGAGTAAGGAGTTTTGTTATCCTTGGTACAGAAGGATTACCGCAAGGCGATTAAGGATCATCGATGATGTTGAAAGATGCCAAAGATGAAGAGATAAAAATATCTATACGTAGATCATCGTAGCACTAAATATTAGTACTCCCCTAAATGGGGGGAATATGGAGTGATGTCGCATTAAGTCAGAATTAAGCGGTTCTAGTAACTATTGAATGGTAAAGGAAGAATGCGATAAAAATGAGAAAAGGGATGAGATTGCACTTATTCAAATCCTATAGATATGCTATGATTCCAGAACATTATGTAAACACAATGTCAAGGAAAGGAAGTAAGGGTTCCTGCCCGGGATGTTATTGATAAATAAGGAGCCAGTACAAAAGGTAAGTTAAGACAAAGGAAATGACCCAAGAAAGATTACGCGTAACATTGATATGAGAATGGGCCAACGAGTAGTTAGTAGTTCATTCAGGAAGAGTCTAGTTATGGCTAGACAAGAGGTTATAGACAAATCAACAGATCGTGCAAGATAAACATAGTGTACCCCAACATGGGAATTCAGTCTCGCAGATACGACATCGTGAACATTGAGAAATATTCTGACAAGAGTTGGGGTAGTTAAAGGTACTGTATGAATGTTATGGAAATAAAAGATAGTCTCACTGGGAAGACAGTCAAAACTTCTATTCAGGAGCAACCCTACAAGCACAAAGGCGCGGAAATAAGTAACTACGGATAATTATAGGCGAGGAAGAACATCAAAAAATTCCGTCAAGTATACGATGTAATAAGCTCGCAGCTTTACAAGAGTCAGAAGGTCTTCCCTAAGTACTACAATGAAAGACTAGCTGAGGAAATAAGGAAGAAGGCTTCAAGCTAAGCACAATGACCTAAAGAGAGAATGGTCATGTAAAAAACAAATAGTCTCACTACAACATTGTATGCACTCCCTGAGAAAGTGGCACTTACCGTGGCTAAGGAACGAGAAGAAAAATCAAAAGTAATAATCGAGATCATATGAGTTGCACGAAAATTTTGGCATGCGTGGGAACTAAGATAAGCTAAGTATGCATGCAACAAGTGGCAAAACGACCAAGAAAAGTAATTGCTTACATTTAAAGAAAGTTGAGAAGGAACGAAAGGAATTATTCGATCAGTGATCAAGAGTGAGTTACATTATGAATGCACTTTATATTTCAGAGTATTATCCATGCAGCATATATGTTTACAATCATACAGCCGTAGAAGATTTCGGTATAAGTTAAAAGAAAGAATTACCCCAGGTTATAGACAAAGGATTGAATTATTAAAAGATTGTATCATGGATATTCCATAGCGCCCATGAGAGGCTAAAGTAATAACTAATAACAAGAGCCGCAGATCGGAAGATAGCTTAAGCCTACATAAAGGCTGATAAGAAGGAAGAGGAAAATAAAGAGTTACATCAACCAAGTAAATCAGGAGTCTGATTAATGGACCCAAAAAATTATAGACATCATGATTGAGAACCTTGCAGAATCACTCTTAATATAAGAGGTACAAGAGAGATAGTACAGGAGCCATATTCTATAACGGCTCTACGATAAAGCCAGTTAGAAGAGTACCAACCTCATAAGAAGTTAGTATGAAGATTCCACTAGATTATGTATGCACCATAGGTGCAAGTATTATAATAGAGCTTCAAGTTGTGGATGTGAATTGTACCTATATGGAAGGGAGGTCATGAAAGAGATAGAAGATATGATGTAAGATTTTAAGGCAAAGGTAAACAATGTACGAGATACTAAAATGCAGAAGGTTGTGAACAGTTCATACTTCGGATAAAAGGCTAGAAGCGCGGGGATTCAATATCCAGGAGTGATAGCAGCGTCGTCAGTGGCATGTCTTCCAGCCTATGGTTTCTAGGTATCGAGAAGCCTGATTAAGAGAGCAAAGAAGAGTTAGAGACGATGTGATGTCTCGCTTGATGTTCCAGAATAACATAAGGAAATCTATCGTGCAAGCAAGTTTAATGAAGGTTGCGAGCAGTATAAATGGATACGTATAGGTTGAAAGCTAAAGTATTGTAAAGCGACAAGGTTTTATGACAAGAATAAGGATAAGAAAGGGCAAGTGAGAAGGTGACGAGAAATGGATGTGTCCTCAAGATTAAGCCCAAGAAAACAAGAGAGCTAATGGTTTCTCTAAGCTAAGAAAGCTCAGTATAGCCTGAACGAACTCAAAGGAGTCTAAGACTAATAGCATTTAGGAGAGGTAGAATGTTGCCCTGGTAGTAGAATGAGGGTATAATCGCGATAAATAGAGGATGACGTTTGGGCCTTCGATTGAGTAATGATTTGATGAATTGTACAGGATTAAAATACCCACGTAAGGAGAATCACACTGGGATGCTATGAAATACGATTATGGAAGTATAGTATCGTATCGTCCCCAGGTGGATCAGGAAAGTCACTTCAAATATTCCTCGATGCAACGTAAGCCCTAGTGGCAAGGTATTACATAAGAAGTTTCAAGTTATCAGTGGTATATTGTAGATTAATATTTAGGCAAATCAATAATGGATGGACAAAAGTCACAAAGTATAAGATGAGATTAGGTCGTCATTCTTACGATGAACAATAATGAGGAAGCATTAAAGGACTTAGATTTATACATATGGGATAAGCAATAGGAGTAAGCCGGAATTTGGTAGCAGACCTCAGCAACGATAAATCGAAGTAAGAGTTATGGTATAATATGGCCTACATAGATGCAGTAAAGTCATACGAATGGATAACCGGGTCTATGAAATAAGATATAACAATATTTGTAAGTTCAACAAAGTATCGAGCAAAGAACTTCAGTATACACCTTTCACAAAAAGTAAACTTGGACTTATTTCCTAAGTAGACATCTTATCAAGCTCTGTATATGCTTACAAAGTGAGGCATAGAGATTAGCTAAAAGCTGGAGGAAAAAGGAGAGAAGAGTCACATAGGCACACATACAAGGAAAAAGTCGTACATGCTGCGTGACAAAAGGTAGCAACAGTTACGAGATTGGAAGGATTCAGACCACAAGTCGTAATATGAGAAAGAGGCCTAAAGGGAAGAATGCCCTGGCCTTTGGATTTATTCAAAGAACAGTTGCCTAAATGGCAAGAAGTGTATTAAAGTATTCGCAAGAGCTATGGGTTATGAGAATGATAAGTACATCAGTCAACATTCGAGGACGAATGTTCCAAAAGGGGGATTGATGTTACACCCCATATTTTCGTACGTGAAAGTACGCCATAAATAAATTGATGAGGGCTCAAAAATGAGATGTTACATCCCAATCCCGCATTTTCATACGTCAAAGCTTCATCGTAAGTTAATCGACGCAGACTCGGGAATGAGATTATTTTTTTAGTTATAAACATTTATGCTATTTATAACGGGCGATAAGTAACTGCCGTGAAAATTAATGGGTAAACGAATCAACGAAAATGAGTTTTGTTGAAGGTTGTCAATTTGGGATAGAAGGCGGTCCGAGCTATAACACCCGACATTTATGGACTAGTGCCATACAAGGTACCACATGACCATGATAGTAAGATTTATAAAGTGTGATAAAAGTGAGTAGTATTTTAAGTAATTTGAGATAATTTCTAATTATGTGGATAATTGGGTAATTATAGATTTTTAGTGGGAGATTAATTAAAATCTTTGGATAAAACAAAAACCCCACGTGGCAGCAAGCCACCCAAAGCTTTGTGACTCTTAAGTCATCATGGGCTATGTGGCAAGATTAAGTCATTTGGATTATGTGGTTAAACCACCACATAAAGTGGGGCACACATCCATATATAAGATATCTCAAATTCATGAACAAGCTACATAAGTAACGTTAAAACCATTCTAATATGCATCTGCATATTATATATCATATAATCAACGCAAGACCTTCACCAATTCAAATCAACATGAGAATTTTAGCATCTCCAACCAGATTTCATGGTAATTCAACAAGATTTCATAGCACCATAAGAAACGTGCAAATCCACGGTGCAATCAACGGTGCAATCTTTCTCAAGAACGTCATACGGATTTTTCCCTACTTCGATCAGTCGTCATGTGTTTTGTCGTAATTAACATGTGTTAAGGCTATCCCTTTTTTTTTTGGCATGATCCAAATAATACAAATGAAACGGGCAAAATACGCAACTTTCATAAATGACACTATTCATAGAAATACAAGGGGTATCTATATTCTTTATTCCTCATGTAAATTATTATTATATCTTCTGTTCATGGGTCTTAGAAAAATACGTATTTGATAAAGTTTATCCGACAGGCATATTAGTTTTATGACATTAATGTATTTCTTATGCATTTCATGCTTTTATACATGTACATTGACCCATGACCAGATGGCGTTATATACCATATATTATATGTATATGGGATATGGGAAAAGGTTATGGCGTTATATACACACCACCACCTGATCAGCTGGTATACGTTGATGATTTGCCTACAGTGGCCGAAATGATATGATGGGATGCCCTTAGAGGCTTGATGATATTATGAACATATATACCTAAGCATGGTATGATATTTATATGCATATGCATGACATTGTAATTATTAATGATTCACAGAGTTGTTCAGACTTACATGTTGAGTCTTTTACTCCATGCTTCTCTCATGTCTATTATTTACGGATTTTCATTCCTTACATACTCGGTACATTATTTGTACTAACATTCCTTTTGCCTGGGGACGCTGCGTTTCATGCCCGCAGGTCCCGATAGACAGGTCGAGAGCCCTCCAAGTAGGCTATCAGCTCAGCGAAAGATGTTGATGTACTCCATTTGCTCCGGAGTTGCTTATTTAGTTAGTATGATTTAGACATGTATTGATTAGTATGTCGGGGCCCTGTCCCGGCCTTATGACGATTATTTACACTTAAAGGTTTGTATACATATGTCAGGTATTTGAAATATTGTATGGCCTTGTCGGCCTATGTTCAGTGTACGAGTGATTATTTTGGCTTTATAGGCCCGTACGTCATATGTATAAGTCAGTATATTAGGTTGGGTCGTTTTCTATCGAGTGTTCTCCCATGTTTTATTCATGTTACCTCATACGGCCCTTCTGGCCCATTTACCCATATTGATGTAATGAGAAAGATACATTACGTTGGTACTCGATTGAGTAAGGGCACCGGGTGCCCGTCGCGGCCCATCAGTTTGAGTCGTGATAGACAACAATGACAAATGAATCAACATACGGCCTGAACACTCGGTTCATCAAATCCATAAATGCTGCCTGGGCATTAGTCAAGCCGAAGGACACACCAAAAACTCATAGTGACCATATCTAGTCTGGAAGGCCATCTTCAAAACATCCGAATCACGAATCTTCAACGGATGATACCCAGATCTCAAGTCGATCATAGAGAACACCCTGGCACCCTGCAACTGGTCAAACAAATAGTTAATATGCGGCAACAAGTACTTTTTCTTAATGGTAACTTTGTTCAACTGGTTGTATTCAATGCAAATCCGCACAGTCCAATCCTTCTTCTTCACGAACAACACCGGTACGCCCTAAGGCGACACACTCGGTCTGACAAACCCCTTTGCTAGGAACTTCTCAAGCTATTCCTTCAACTCATTCGGAGCCATATGGTGTGGTGGAATAGAGATAGACTGGGTACCTGGAGCCAAGTCAATACAGAAATCGATATCACGATCTAGTGGCAAGCTTGGGAGATCAGAAGGAAACACATCGGAGAACTCCCGCAACACGGGAAATGAATCAATCGTCGGAGTCTCTGTAGCAGTATCCTGAACATAATGTAGATAAGGCAAACAACCCTTCTCGACCATGTGTCGAGCCTTCAGGAAATAGATAACCCGACTAGATGCACTGACACATGAACCGTTCCACTCCAATTTAGGCAACTCTAGTATCGCCAAGGTAAAAGTCTTGGTATGGCAATTAAGGACGGCATGATATGGAGACAACTAGTAAATGCCTAGGATTACCTCAAAGTCGGACATATCAAGCAATAGAAGATCCGCTCTAGTCTCATAAGCACAAAAGGTCATGATATATGACAGGTAAATCCAATCCACAACAACAGAATCGCCCACTGGCAGGGATACATATAAAGGAGTACCCAAGAACTCGCGAGGAACACCCAAAAAATGAGCAAACAGAGATGAATTGGATCAAATAGTACCATAACATACCTACCGCAGATAGAAATAATACATGTGATCATGACATTTGAGGCTACTGCATCTGATCTGGCTACAAAGGCATAGAACCTAGCTGGAGCTCCACCTGACTGGCCTCCACCTCTAGGATGGCCCCTACCCACCTGTCCTCCGCCTCTGGGCGGCCCGACAGCTGGTGAAACAGCTAGTATGGTAATCATGGGCCAATAGTCCTGCTGCTCAGAATTGCCCCGAAGTCTAGGAAAAACCTCTTCACGTGGCCAAAATCCCCACACTATAAAACCCCCCTCAGAACAGTGGACTGCTGACCTGAAGTCTGACCCTGAAGTCTGACCCTGGCATTGAAATAGGGTTGTGCTGGACCACACCGAGCAGGCGGTAGTGCTGACTGCATGGGCCTGCTAGGCTTACCCTTCATGAACTGACCTCTGCCCCCAGGTAGTGCGCTACTGAATACTCCAAACTGTCGGGGTCGCTTGTCCCTCGGCACAAACTCTCCACCATAGTTGTGAATACGCTCGATCCTCCGAGCTATATCCTCAACCTGAAGAAAAGAAGTCCCATCTCTACCTCACGGTCCATAGGTACCTAAATCTCTGTGGGGAGTATAATAGCTGAATGGCGAGACAAGTCAGTGAATCTCGCCTCATAGTCGGTGACAAACATGTGACTTTGACGGAGTCGCTCAAACTGACCTTGAAGCTCCTCTCTCTCAGAAGATGGTATATACTTCTCCAAGAATAGATGTGTAAACTGATCCCAAGTCAAGGGAGGTGAACCTGCAGGTCTGTTAAGAAGAGAAGCCTGCCACCATCTACGGGCCTTGCCATTAAAATGAAAAGTGGCAAAGTCCACCTTGTTGGACTCAAATATCCCCATGTTCCGGAGCCTATCCTTGCACTGATCAATGAAATCCTAGGGGTCCTCTTACCGCTCACCCCTAAAGGTAGGGGGGCGAAGCCTAGTCCATCTGTCCAGCCGATTCTGCTGATCATCCGTCGCGACTGGTACAACCTCTGGCATAGTCGCTGCAACAGGCTGGGCTCCGCCCGTAGGTAGTGTACCTAGGGTCTGATAAACGGCAGCGGCGTGCCCTGGAGCCTGAGTAGTAGGGGTCTGTGCTCCCCCTCCTACCTGAGATATGGTAGGGTCTGCTGGAAATAAACCAGCCTGCATCATAGAGTCAATGAACCGCAACATATGGCCCGTGACCTCCTGAAATCCCGGCGCTGTCCTGAAATATGCTGGAGCTGGCACGACTCCAGGTGCCTCATCCTGCTCCTCAACAATAGGATCCTCCACTGGATCCACATGTGGCACAATAGGAGCAACCCTAGGGCGCCCTCGTCTAATGACTTGAGCTGGAGCCCTCCCCCAGCCTCTGCCTCGGCCTCTAGCAACGGGGGGAGCAGCCCCTCGACCGCCTGGTACATCTGCCGCACGTGTTCTCACCATCTGTGAGAGATAAATAGAAATACACTTAGTATAGTATCAACTGCATGATAGGAGATGAAGAAAGAGAAGTTTCCTAACACCCTATAGCCTCTAGAAGATAAGCACGGACGTCTCCACACCGATCCGCAAGACTCTACTAGGCCATCTCATGACTCGTAGACCTTTGTGAACCTAAAGCTCTGATACCAAGCTGTCATGACCCAATTCTGTACTAGGTCGAGACTGCACATAACGCTGCCGTTAGGCAAGACCACAAGCTAAACTACTATTTATTTATCCCTTTTCAACATATTTGTAATTAACCTAAATTTCATGCACATGTGATAAGTCTTTTTAAACAAAATATCAACATCATAAGTACATAGTCTGCGGTGATAGAAATGACAAGTACAACAGTACATAAGTACTACAAATCTCCAAATTCCGGCGTCACAAGTACATGAGCAATCTAAAGAATATACAAAACTACTAAAACTATTGTCCGAAAGTAATAGATATAAATAGTAAATAAGATGGAAGGAGACTCCGGTGTTGTGGATCATAGCAAGGCAAGCAGCTCACCCCTAAGTCACCTTAGATGATCGGCTATGTGCCCGCGTGACCACTGGTAGAACCTGTCTCAGCACCTGCACATTAGTGCAGGAGTGTAGCATGAGTACGAATGTAACACCCCGAAAAATTTTGAAGAACTTAAGTGTAAAGCCCGGTAAAATTTGCAAAGAAAATAATGTTACGGTGCCGGACTAGGATTACGGCTCGGACCTTTTGGGTTGAACAATGAACGGGAAAGTAAAGAAAAATATTTGGCGAAAAAGTGTATTTCTGCGGTCCATTATGCGACCGCAGAATCACTCCGCAAATCGCATAATGGCCGTAGAGTGAGGCAGTTAATTAGGTCAGTTGAAGCAATTATGCGATCGACTATACGACCGCATAACTGTTATGCGGTGTACTATGCAACCGCAGAACAGTTATGCGGACCGCATATTGACCGCAGACTCAGGCAGATTTTTGGTCATTTTGGACATCAATTATGCGACCGATATGCGGTCCACATAACCATTATGCGGTCGCATATGCGACCGCAGAACCTGTTCCGGAGCTTCATTTTTGGGTTTTTAAGACCCGACCCTATTTTATTAAATACACTCTTTGGGTCATTTTTGAGGTATAATATGATATTTTAGAGTGAGAGAGAGTGCCCTAGAGTGAGAAGGTGTTCCTCAATAATTGATTCTTCAATTCTTGCTCAAGTTTTGGAAGATTAAGGAGGGAAACTCACTAGGTCTTCATCCTAGAGGTAAGATTCTACACCCTAACCCTTAATTTCGAATTTTGTCTAGAAATGGGTAATAAGCAAGATAATTTTTGGGCAATAGGGTTGTTTATTTTACATGCATGTGTTATCAAAGGGTGTAGAAAGATTGTGGAGCTAAAAATGGTAAAGATTGAGTTGTGTGATGATGGAATCCTCCATAAAAGGACCTTGAACCTTAATCCACGCTTAGTGTTTGATAAAATGCTCAAATGAGCTGAGACCATGAATATCTTCCTAATTATGGTTCAATTTTGTTATGTCTCAAATAGATTGGGATTGCAAGAATTTTCGGAACATTGTAGTAATTTAAGGAAAGCTCAATTGAGGTATGTTGGCTAAACTTTCTCTCTTGGAATTGAATTCCATAATGTTTTCATGAGTTTTAAAGTTTGGGTTGTATTAAAATGTGGTGGCTTGAATCGTATTTCAAATGAAAGCTAGTATGCCAAATTGTGTGAGAAAATCTCAATATTCTTAAGACTCTTAATTGCTCATATGTGTACCTAAAGTCTTGATTGGGAATGTCTTAATCAATGAGATTGGGCACAATATAGTATTTTTCAAATCAACATCTGATTTCTTGGTCACAATATCCAGCAGGGAATCATTGTCCCTATTCAAAGATCAATACAATTTACTGATAAGTTTCCTGACCAAATTTTAGGTAGAAAACAACTTTAAAGATTTTTAGAATGTATTAATTATGCATCGGATTTCATTCCAAGCCTTAGCAATTTGCTAAAACCTCTCCATGATAGGTTGAAAAAACCTCCACCTACATGAACTTCTATCCACACCAACATTATCAAAGAAATAAAATTTAAAGTCAAAGACCTTCCTTGCTTATCTCTCCCTGATCCTTCTGCATTCAAAATAGTTGAAACTGATGCATCAGACATTGGCTATGGTGGCATTTTAAAGCAGAAAAAAGATGGAAAGGAACACATTGTTGTATTTGCATCAAAACATTGGAATAATTCTCAATAAAATTATCCTACAATTAAAAAAGAAATTTTAGCAATTGTTTTGTGCATATCTAAATTACAAGCTGATTTACTAAATCAAATTTTTTTGTTAAGAATTGATTGTAAAGCTGCAAAATCTGTTTTACTTAAGGATGTACAAAATCCATCTTCTAAACATATATTTGCTAGATGCTAAGCTATTTTAACTATTTTTGATTTTGATATAGAATATATCAAAGGGAGCTCAAACTGTATTCCAGATTTTCTTACCCGAGAATTCTCGTAGGGGAGATAAAATGCTTAGGAAAAAGAAGGTAGAACTTTCAGATCCTCTAGCACCCGCTCTTCCTCCGCCTGAGGGAAATATTATTGAAGCAGTACCCAAACAGTCTGCTACATATGTTGTATCCAAACAACAAACCATTTCAGTTGCCTCCAAGCAACTCTCAAAAGATGCAGCTGGACCAAGCCAGCCCAAATACAGAAAGCCATCAGACTATGCCATGAGCGGAGTCCCCCAAGTTCATCTGATAGAAAGTTCAGGGATCATTCCAATTTCCAGTCCAAAGAAATGGAAAGACTTAGTTAAGGAAGAAGAATCTCAACAAACTCAAACTCAACTAGCCCAGACCATGTCTTCTCCTTGGACGGATGAAGAATTCATGTAATGGCACCAACTCATGGGATTTATAGATCAAATGACCATGCCAAGCCTATTTAGAAAACAACTGAGAGATCAGTACCAATTGTATAAAAATTATTGTTCCAATGTGGCGGCATAAAGCCACGTATCTTCTTCCAACCCCGCGGCGCCCCAAAGCCACACGGCCTCCTCACATCCTGTGGGTGCTAGAAGCACCACACAAAAAATATTGGAGGCTAAAAGCCCCATTGTAGGTACTGTATGTCTATCCAACATCCCAAACGCCACAACCAATCAGGCACTTTCTTCACAAGTGCCATAACCTATTTCTTCAAACAAAGGCTCCTGCTCCGAGGAAACCATTTATATTAAGAATGAAAGTGCCACTTATTTAACTTGAATCAGAATTCTGGCATTCCAACCCCTAAGAGGTAGCTCAGAAAATACTTATCCCTTCAACCAATTTCATACAAAACACTCCCAAACATACCCAAAAACACTATGAGTTCATTCTCAAAGATACCAGATCCTGCTTGTTTAAACCCCACAAATATAAGCAGACCCAATCATATATCACACATACTACCATGTGGATTAACAAAATAATCTCACCAAAAGAATAGGGAACCCATCCAGCACAATACAAAAGACTTTCCCAGCTTTTTGATCTACAATCTTACAATTATTATGACTACTAGGCAGCGTGGATGAATGCTTTCATCTTCCAAATCCAACTTGGAAAGCATTCATGGTTTATCCTCTAGAGTAAACAATTAACCTCTAAATTCCCTTGGTAGTTTATACATCAGTGGTGGCATGCTTATGGTCATAAGGCTGAAATCCACCCTTCGCCAGTAAAAGAAGGATATGATTATTTTTGCCACAGGTTTTCTTCCGAGCAACATCTACCCATACTACACCAATTATCCCACAGATTTCATATCCTGTGGATATACTCCCAGAAGTTTTCCTCCCACAAGCCATAAGGACATAAAGGACAACCATGTTTAGCTGTTTATCCTGTGGATATAAAATGTGGGATTCATCCGAAGCCTATGTGCCAGTAGTATACAAGTGATTTTAGTCTCATCCACAATATCTACTATAACAGATGTTTATCTAGCAAGTTAAAAAGATAAAAGCAAGTTAAAAATAAGGATATATATATATATATATATATATATATATATATATATATATATATATATATATATATGATTTGGTACTTTTCTGTATGTAGGAGCTCGAGTTTAAGTAAATCAGTAACCGTACAGGAATGAGTCGCCATGTAAATGAGGTACTGGGTGCTTGTCCACGTCACCTAGGTTGGTTTGTGACATTGCTGACTTCCTTTGATGATGTTTGGCTTGGACATAGGGGTGGGCGTAATACCGACCGAACCAAAAAAATTGACCGAACCAATAATTTCGGTTTATACGGTTCTATTTGTTCAATTTTTCAGTCGGTTTGCTGTTTATATTTTTTAAAAGCTTGATGTTCGTTTCGGTGTTTGGTTTTAGTATTTCGGTTTTTTGGTTAACCGAAAAACCGAAGTTTTTTTTAAGCATGGGTTTTATAGCCTCTGGGCTTATCTTAACTGTTAAATCTAACATGTTAAATATGGGCCCAATTATTTATTAATTGTTAGTAAATGTTGAAGCCCAAACCCAAAATGCCACACTTTTTAGAAGTTCATCCAACCCCAAAGCCACGCTACCCAAAATTATAACCCATAAAGCTAGATAGTGTACGTTTTAAGGAAATTAAGAGTCAAGAGAATCATAATCCTTTTATTTCCTGGGTTAGTTATCGTTGATATTGAATTCCTATTCCTGGGTTACTTCTCTGCATCTTATAGTGCATATTTTATTATTTTCTAATTACATTTCATGTTATAGTAGGTTACAGTAGGAAAATTTGCAAAGCACATGCATTGATCCTTAGAAACTTTGTACGAATTAATTATGAGGCTCATTTATTGCTTAAGAAATAAGTCCAATTTGACAAGCCTAAAACCGAAAATAACCGCACCAAACCGCAAGAAAACCGAACCGCATCAAAATACTGTCTTCCATAATTTTCTGGGTCCAATAATCAAACTCCTGATTTACTTAGTTGATGTAACTTTTTAGTTTTCGTTGATCAACCTTTATTTAGGCTTAATCTATCTTCCGACCCGCGGCTCATAGTATTAGTTATTACTTTAGCCTTTCATGGACACTATGGAATATCCATGATATAATCTTCTAACAATTCAATCCTTTGTCTATGACCTGGGCTCAATTCTTTCTTTTAACTTATACCAGAATCTTCTACGGCTGTATGATTGTCAACATACATGCCGCATGGATAATACTCCGAACTCTTAAGTGCGTTCATAACGTAACTAACTCTGGATCATTGATCGAATAATTCCTTTCGTCCCTTCTCAGCTTTCTTTAAACGTAAGCTATTACTTTTTTCTGGTCTTTCTGCCCCCTTTTGCGTGCATACTTAGCTTATCTTAGCGCCCACACATATTGAAATTCCATATAACTCATATGATCTTGAATATCACTTCTGATTTTACTTCCCGTTTATTAGCCACCGTAGGTGCCATCTTCTCAAGGAGTGCATATAATGTTGTTGTGAGACTGTTGTTACATGACCATTTCCTCTTTAGGTCACTGTGCTTAGGTTGAAGCCTTCTTCCTTATTTGCTCAGCTAGTTTTTCATTGTAGTACTTAGGGGAGACCCTCTGACTCCTCCACACTCATGTGCTCGTACAGTTGCTTCTGAAGTTTTGACTGTCTTCCCAGTGGGGCTTTCTTTTATTTTCATAACACTCATACGGTACCTTTAACTACCCCAACTCCTATCTGAATATTTATCAAGTATTATAATGACATTACTGCGAGGCTGAATTCACTATATTGGGTTTTAGTATGTTTATCTTGCATGATCTGCTAAATCGTATGTAACCTCTTGTCTAGCCATAACTAGGATCTTCCTGAATCAACTACCAACTACTCATTGGCCCATTCTCATATCAATATTCCGCGTAATCGTTCTTGGGCTATTTCTTTGTCTTAACTTATGTCCCGCACTGGCTCATTATCTATCAATAACATCTCGGGCAGGAACCCTTACTTCCTTTCTTTGACGTCGTGTTTTCATAATATTTTGGAATCATAGCATATCTCTAGGATTTGAATAAGTGCAATCTCTTCCCTTTCTTATTTTTTTATCGCATTCTTCCTTTACCATTCCATAGTTACTAGAACCATTTAATTATGACTTAATGCCACAACACTCCACATTCCCCCCTTTATGGGAGTACTAAGATTTAGTACTACGATGATCTACATATAGATATTTTACCTCTTTGTCTTTGGCTTCTTTTCACATCATCGATGACCCTTACGCGCCTTGCGGAAATCCTTCTGTACCAAGGATAACAAAATTCCTTATTCACGAGGGTGACACCTAGTGTAACTTGCACATATAGTCCCTTAGGCATAACTTTGCTCCCATTGCTTGCTTTAGGGAAGCATCCTCCTAAATGACCTTTAAGGGTTATTCTTCTATTGTCCATTCTATTATCGCCGAAACGCGATCTGAAATTCTCATGATGTCGACCATTATCAAATCACTCAGTCCCTAATTCATGTTTAGTTTATCTTGTTCATCAGTCCATACTGATTTCTATTATTTTGGGGTCTAACATTTCCTTCTGGTAGTCGCGTTGGAGTCACACACTTATTTCTCGAAATGAGGATATGACTTTATGGCCTATACTCTTTTGTTGTCTCAAGGCATGTCACCTCTTGTCTTTTCCTTCACTTGGCTATAGACTCGGTGATACTATCATCTACCGTTGTCATCCATGTATCACATCTCACTCATAATGCTTCATTATCTCTCTTCTTATTTCCTTGCTAATATATTTGTCTACCACTTTATTCTTAAACTTCAACAAGACATTCTTTTGCTTTTAGCTCCCCTTGCTCTGTCCCTTGGCTCTTCGAGTTGCCTAACATTCTCGCTCTACTAGGGACAGGAGAAATACTACTACCCATAACCCTATGAGCCCAAATATGTGATTAGTTTCCAAATCCAATTCCAAATCCAAGTCCAAATCAACCCTCAAATCCCCAAAATACACTCTCATAAGTTACAGACAAAACCCCCATATTCTCGTTAAACTTTTATGGTTTTGGTGTAAAATCATGATGAGTCAAGATATATAATCAAATTAAAGTAGAAAATTTACCCTCGAAATTATAGTGAAAAATATTCTCAAAAATCACCTCTTCCCGGGCTCCAAAACTCAAAAATGATGAAAAATGAGCTAAACTCAAAATATATATTCCGGCCAGACATTTTGCATATGCGGTTGACGAGCACAAAACACACATTTAAATATGCTCACTAGTCGAATATAGTATAATTTAATATCGTATCCATAGGTATTGGAGTTAAACAATATTTTTGTAGTTTATAGCTTGATTGCTAACCAAGATTATCAACAATTTAGATTGGTGTGATTAAAACAAAAATTAACTAAAAGTCTAGCTATTGGCTAATGACAATCGCAACAAAAGTAAGCAAGGAAGATATCAACGGGAGAAAATAGGGGTCGATTGGATAGGTGCAAGATACTTGTCTGGGATTTAACTCTAGTTCATTCACTTCTAAGGTTCAAGTGAGTCTCTCGAATTAAATCTACTATTAGTTCGAATGTTCAGCAGAAACTCCTCTCTCGATTAAGTTTCAACCTCACAATATGAACTAAGTTAAGCTCGGTGAAGATATGCAAGAATTTGTAGTGGATTGGTTGTAAGAGAACCTCTATCGATTATTCTCCTAACTAGGTCTAAACAATAATTTAACTAGCCTCTTTCGATTAATAAGAAGAATCAATGAATTCAACCAACAAGATAATGCAAACACATCACAAGTTATGCCTTTTTCGATTACATAAACATGTGAATATATATGCAACAATTTAAACACCCAAAACGATTCAATACATAAATATTGGAGTTAATATCCACAAACAATTCTCAAAAGACCATATTCATCAATATCTAAAGAAAATTACTCCATAGAGATGGAGTAATTCATCACAAATAAGTTTAAGTTAAAGGAAAACATAAAACAATCCAAACACATGTCTTGAGTGAGAATTGAAGGATGAAATCCTTGTGCTCTTGCTTCTCCCAGTTCTCTTCAGCCTCCTTACGTCTAAATTATGTCAAAAGTCCTCAAAATACTGGTTTTCACGTATATATACCAAGTAGGGTCGGGCTCAAACAAACATACCTTCTCTTTCATGAAACAGGACTCTTCCCGGACAGGACGTGTGCGGCCGCGCACCTGGAGACCTGCTCGTGCATTTGGCCGTGCATTTTTCACGGTACACTGTCTCACATGCGCCCAATGCTCGGTCGCGCACCTGGGTGACGCACTGCCCAATTTTTTGTTTCTCACTTTGAATGCACTAGTGTTCGTTGATCCCCGAACTCGATCCCAACTTAATCCTTCGGCTTTTACTCAGACTTCAAAGCTCCAAAATAACGTGAATTCATTCCATAACCTCTACATAGATCGGAATCACTCCTACAAGGCATAAAACATAAAATTAATGCAAATCACTAGCGATTATGGCTCAAACTCAATTAAAGTGCAGTAAATTAGAGTGCAATAAGCGACTAAAACCTGAGATTATAGCCTACCATCAACACCCCACACTTAAACCATTGCTCGTCCTTGAGAAATCAAACTACACTTTATATAGACATGACCTCATTTCATAACTCTCCTAAATCATCATACCAAGAATATTTAAAATAGATTAAGCACAATAGTGTAACATCCTAGCCTCAACATATGACTCCCAAGTACCACGCATTATTTATAACATACTCACTTACTCCAACACAGAGGTCAATGACATTACCCTTCCTTCATGAATCACGTGCCCTCACAAAAGAAGAGAGTAGTTCCGCACACAATCAACTTTAAGAACAATTAGGAACTTCAGAACCAACATTCATATGCCACAAAAGATGAACCATAGGCTTGGCCGTAGTGTACTACTCTACTAATTGAGTTCATTCAGTCAAGGATCGAGTAGGACTTTAATCGGTTATAATGTAGGCTGCGGGATGGGTAGGATACAATTTGGATATAAAAGTGACTACACCTACCTAAGCACTTTGATACATACAATTTCATTGTTAAAACCCCACAATTATGTCAAACCAACACTCCACCTTCACATCAATTTACATTCACTCCCAACTTCTTTAAGCACAGTTACATCAAGAGTTACCACTATCCAGGAATATTTTTCACAACCATACACAACATATTTTTTTTTGTTTTCTATTTCAAGTGGCTCTTACTTTTTCAAAACATTGCACCTTTCTTCCTTATTTCATTAGCTCCACTCAAACACCAACCCAGTCACCCCACACTTCAACTTTTAAAAAGTTCATACAATTTCAAGTGCTCACGAGAGGTAAATGGTTCAAGTAGATGGTAAATTCAAACAAATTGGTAAGGCTTGTAATGTGGTTACCAAAGAAACATGATTACCTGCTCAACGGGGTTAACTAAGATATAACAATTATGCTGGTAGAAGCATGTAACTGGCTCAACAAAGAAATACCTATATCACTTCCAAGACAAAATAAAACTACTATTTCGCTTTGCAAACACACGGGGCAAGTTCTAGACATTAAATGCAGTGCAATGCAATGAATACACCAAAACCTCATACTTCATATAACATAACTCACTCCAGATTGACTATCAAGACACTCTAGTCAAAGCAGCTAAGCCAAGTTAAAATTATACAATCTAAGGTACTTATGCAAGAGTCAAAAACTGAGCCTAAGCGTCACAACTAAAATACTCACTATTCTAAAGGCATGATAGAGTTAAGAAATATTGCTTTCATTTCAAATCATAGCACAAGGTTTCCTACTCCACACAAAAATAAAAACTAACTACACCCGGTTCAAACAAAACCATTGGAAAAGAACCAAGGCACAAAGAAAAACCAAGGGGGAATTAATACACTACCTAACAAAATCAAATCTTTTGTCTTTCTCTTTCGACTTTAATCCCTCAAGAAACCTGTTGAATGATATCCATCGTCAGGAAATATCGAAAATTTTAAATTTTTTATGGTTTTCCAATATTTTTTTCTATCAAACTACTACCACTAACCAAAAGAACTAGACTTAATATACATACAATATACATACAAATATATCCCCCACCCCATACTTTAACTTGTGGCATGTCCCCATGACACACAATTTAAAAAGCATAAGGCAGAGAAACTTCCCTGAATCTCTAGTCGGGATCTGAGTCAAAGTCGGGATCCATTCTTCGTGCCCGAACTAGTGCACACATCCACGCAGACCACTTCTTCTTAGCTTTCTTGGGGTACACCCCACACTTGTCTTTATCAATCATTGGGACCTTCTCTTTCAAGCTTTTCACTCTCCATTCTACACTCGCAACTAGCTTCTTCTTTCTCACCCCCATCTCCACATTCATGTCGAAAGTCACTGTCTCTTCACCCACTCTAAGCATGAGCTTTCTATCATGTATGTCTAATATTGCTCTGCCCGTTGCTAATAATGGTCTTCCTAAGATAAGGGTTCCTCTTTGTTCTCCTCCATCTTCACCACAATGAAATCTATAGGAAATACAAACTTATCTACCCGAACTAAGACATCTTTCACTATCCCCTCGGGTATTATAGTTGTTTGGTTTGCCACCTACAAAGATATTGGCACATACCTTATATCTCCAAGCTCATTCTCCAATTTCTTGTAAATACACAAAGGCATTAAATTAATTGAGGCATCAAAATCACACTAAGACTTATCAAAATTAAGAGTGCCTAATGAGCAAGGTATAGTAAAACTTCCTGGATCTCTACACTTTTGTGGGATTTTATTTTGCAAGATTGCGCTGCAATGCTCTGTGAGCATGACTACCGATGTCTTCTCGATCTTCCTTTTCTTTGTAAGGATCTCCTTCATGAATTTGGCATAAGCTGGCATTTATGAGAGAACTTCTGTGAATGCCAAGTTTACATTAACCTGTCTCAACATCTCTAAGAATCTCTCAAACTACTTGTCCAGCTTTTCTCTATATAACATTTTAGGAAAAGGTAGAGCAGGAATATGCTCGCTCTCATTAGATTCCTCCCTTCTGAAGTTTCCTCCTTCTTCTTTTTCTCAGCTCCTTTCTTACCTTTCTTCTTATTATCAACTTCGTTTTTCAGCTGCTCCTCAATTTCTTTTTCAGGTACAATCTCTGTTTGGACCAGAGTGGGATCTTTCAGCACTTTCCCCCTTCTCAATGTCACAACATTCACTGTTTATTTGGGGTTTCTTTCAGTGTCAACTGGTAGAGTACCTGAGATTCTCTTAGACAATACAATTGCAATTTGCCCTACTTGCTTCTCCAAATTTTGCAAACCAGTGCCAAGTTCCTTTATAGCAGCACCATGAGCATCTAGCCTCTCATCCACCTTGACAATGAATGACTTTATTAGATCTTCGAACCCAGGATGAATTGGCTGCAGAGGTTGGAACTGTGGCCTCGGCTGATTCACAAAACCAAGAGCTCCTTGAAATCTGGGATTATTTTGTTGCCATGCATTTGCAGTACCCCCAGGTGAACTCCACAAAAAACCGGGGTGCTTCTGCCCCATTGCATTGAAGTTATAATTCCCAACAGCATTAACTTCCTCGATTGAAGCTTGACAGTTATGAGTAGGGTGTCCTCTTCCACATATGTCACATGTTGCATGGGGCCCAATGTGTATCGAGGCTAAAGTCAGCTTTCTTATTTCCTTGGCCATGGCATCAAGTTGTACCTGCACAAATATTTTAGCGTCAATTTGGTGAACACCAATTGATCTTCTTCTTTCAGCACTTTCATAGGGCCACTGATTTGCGTCTTCAAATGACTCATTTAGAATTGTGACTATCTCTTATGGAGTCTTCTTCATCAACATACCTCCAGCTGCATTTCACAATGTTCTACGTGAGGTTGGTGTCAATCTATCCCAAAAATCTTGAAGTTGCATCCAGATTTCTATTCCACTATGCTGACACTTATGCACTATCTCTTTAAACCTCTCCCAAGCTTCAAACACAGTTTCAGTCTCGTTCTGACAGAAGTTATGGATTTCTCTTCAAAACTTACCCGTCTTAGCTGATGAGAAATATTTGTCAAGAAATTTTCTGGTCATCTCATCCCATGTTCTAATCGACGCATTAGGCAAGCTTCGAAGGTAGTGCTTTGCATCATCTTTGAGTGTGAAGGGGAATGCTCTTAAGTAGACTACATCTTGTGACACACCATTGTATTGAAAGGTGTTCATAAACTCCTCGAAGTACATCAGATGATTGTTTGGATCTTCGTTCATCTTTCCTCTGAAAACGCAGATGTTTTGAAAAGTTAGAGCAACCCTTGCTTCAGCTCAAAATTATTAGCTGCAACTGGAGGTGGTCTCACACTTGATAAGCCTTAGTTGTAGACCGGTCTAGCTTAATTGCCAAGTGGTCTCCCAGCACCGAGAGCTATATTTCCGAATTGGTCTACACCCAAAGGTTGATTCTGAACAATTCTCCGAGCCCTTTCCTCCTCAAAGACAAGTTGTGAATTTCGAAGAGTTGTCTCCTAAGCATCTCGTGCAACTTTTTCTCTTTGCTGGGCTGCCTCTCTTGCAGCCAAATCAACATTATCCTCATGTCCCGCCATAATTTCTTTGGTTGAGGATTGCCCAACCTTCTCTGTATTCTCGGGGAGATTTATTTCCTTCCTCAGCTGTCAAAGTTGATTCTTAATTTCTGGTTCGTAAGGTAGCACTTCCTTCCCAGAGGATCGAGTCATGCACCAATCTAACCTGTAGCCTGCACACAGTCAAGGAACACCAAACGTAAAAAGAGAAAAATAAAAATAAAAATAAAAATTCCTGAATTAGCACTACAAACTATTTAAAACACTATTGATTAGCAATCCCCAGCAACGACGCCAAAATTGACGAGCGCAAAACACACACTTAAATATGCTCGCTAGTCGAATATAGTAGAATTAACTATCGTATCCACAGTGATTGGAGTTAAACATTATTTTTGTAGTTTATAGCTTGATTGCTATCCAAGATGATCAAAAATTTAGATTGGTGTGATTAAAACTAAAATTAACTAAAAGTCTAGCTATTGGCTAATGACAATCGCTACAAAAGTAAGCAAGGAAGATATCAATGGGAGAAAATAGGAGTTGATTGGATAGGTGCAAGATACTTGTCTGGGACTTAACTCTAGTTCATTCACTTCTAAGGTTCAAGTGAGTCCCTCAAATTCACTCTACTATTAGTTCGAATGATCAGTAGAAACTCCTCCCTTGATTAAGTTTCAACCTCACAATATGAACTAAGTTATGCTCAGTGAAGATATGCAAGAATTTGTAGTTGATTGGTTGTAAGAGAACCTCTATCGATTATTGTCCTAACTAGGTCTAAACAACAATTCAACTAGCCTCTTTCTATTACTAAGAAGAATCAATGATTTAAACCAACAATATAATGCAAACACATCACAAGTTACGCCTCTTTCGATTACATAAACATGTGAATATATATGCAACAATTAAAACACCCAAAACTATTCAATACATAAAAACTGGAGTTACTGTCCACAAACAATTCTCAAAACCCCAAATCCATCAATCCCTAAAAAACCTACTCCATAGAGATGGAGTAATTCATCACAAATAAGTTTAAGTTAAAGGAAAACATAAAACTATCCAAATCCTTGTCTTAAGTGAGGATTGAAGGATGTAATCCTTGTACTCTTGCTTCTCCCACTTCTCTTCAGCCTCCTTAGGTATAGATTATGTCCAAAGTCCTCAAAACACCATTTTTCCATGTATATATACCAAGTAGGGTCGGGCCCAAACAAACACACCTTCCCTTTCACGAAATAGGACTCTTCCCGGACATGGCGTGCGCGGCCGCGCACCTGGAGACCTGCTCGCACATTTGGCCACGCATTTTGCACAGTACACTACCTCACATACGCGCCCATTGCGCGCTCGTGCCCCTGGGTGATGCACTACCCGTTTTTTCTCTCTCTTTGAATGCACTAGACTTCAAAGCTCCAAAATAGCGTGAATTCATTCCATTACCTCTATATAGCTCGTAATCACTCTTACAAGGCATAAAACATACAATTAATACAAATTGCTAGCGATTAAGACTCAAACTCAATTAAAGTGCAGTAATTTAGAGTGCAATAAGAGACTAAAACCTGAGATTATAGCCTACCATCAGTGGTTACTAAGCCGCAGGTGTGAGCGTCACATCTAAAGCTTTAGCCCATGGACAGACTTCTCATTTGTGATCCAAAGCTTCGTAGAAGTGGGCTCGCAAATGCGACAAAACATCCGCATCTGCGACCTCCCTAGACGTAACCATCCATCAAATTAATGACCTATTTTCAGCATATGTGGTCTTGCAGGTGCGACCAGAACCTCCACATGCGTGACCATCCCCAGGCGTGAATCCCTTTACATCTGCGCCCTTCTCACCATAGGTGCGACCATTGCTCTTGCGCACCGACCATCGCAGATGTAGTGCATATGACACTAGCAACTTCAACCACCTCAATGAGGTCCAAAATGGTCTGAAAACACACTAAAACTCACCTAAGCCCCCCAAGCTCCCATCTAATCATACCTTCAAGTCCGAATACCTTATCCAAACTTATTCCATGTCTCAAAACATAAAGAAAATCAAAAACCACGAATCAAAGATCAAATATATCCCTTAAATTCAAAACTTCTTAACTCACCAAACACGTTCGAATCATAATTAAACATTCCGGATTACAGCCACACTTTGTACACATATTCCATTCAACCAAATAAACCTATCTAAAGTCACAAAATACCAATCAGAATCAGAAAAGATAAAAGTCGACTATTGGTCAAAACTATAAACTCTACAATTCTTCAAATTGCCAACTTTCGCCAAATAGGGTCAAAATCCTTTTGGGACATCTAAGATCAAATTCAAACATTCTACTAAGTCTAAAATAAATATACAAACCTATTGGAACTATCAAATCTCCATTCCAAGGCTGTCTACTCAAATGTCAAACCTTGGTCAACTCGTACATCTTAATCTTCCAGAGATAGAAGTAAGCGTTCCAATTCACTCCCATTCCAATTCGGAACCAAACCAACAAAGCCCACAAGTCTAAAATCATCAGAAGAAACTACGAGAAGCATTAATAGGTTAGCAAGGCTCTAATACTCCAAATGATTGGCTGAGTTATTAAAGTAAATCTCCTCAAAAATCACTTATTCGTAGCTCCAAAACTCAAAAATGGTAAAAAATGAGCTAAACACGACTTATATCAAGATGGCAGACCTTTCGCATGTACAAATACTAAGCCACAGGTGCAAGCCTCACTTCTTCAACTGAAATCTCGTTTTTGCATGAACACTAGCCTGCCCATTGCATCTACGACAAGACCTCCGCAGATGCGGAACCGCAAGTGCGACCCCTGCCTGGCCAGAGTTCCCTCACAGGCACACGCACAAACTCGAAAGTGTGACCCTCACACATGTACACCATCATCACAAGTGTAACGAATCTCCAGGACTAGGCCTTCCTCAAAGATGTGGACCTAACCATTGCAGATGCGCCCTTCGCACTTGTACACCTTCATTCGCAGGTATGATGCACCAGACACTAGAATTTCCAGCAACACCAAAAATGGTCTGAAACTATCTCTAAATACACTTGAGCCCTAGGCCCCCGTCCAATCATTCCAATAACTCCTTATACCCTATTATATAGGGTAAAATATATTTATATTAAATGATCGCATGAGGAAGTGACACGTGGAGCCGAAGATAGGAGATAGTTGAATCTGAAGGCAATAAACCCATCTGTTACCAGAGAGAATTATACTCACAAAGATGAAATAAATGCCTTCCACCCGGTAGCATTCAATGAGAAATATTCTATAACATTAAGTACACAGCTTATTACAAGGAATATGGCATTAACTGCCTGTCGTTATACATTCTTCAATAGCCCTCATAATTGACATTAAAGAGAGGCTTGATCCTTGGACCTTGTTCCTTAGGTGCAACTATAAATAGTGAGCTCTATTATCATTGTAAAGGAGACGAATTTTGTATCAAACATATGCTACATTCTATTCAAAGCTCAATATAATTTTATCTTCTTGTTTACTAATATCATTGCTATTGTGCCCGGAAGCCCTGCTCCTGGAATTATTGTTTCTGCTATTTTATCTCCATCTCAAGGCTAAGTATCATATTTTTATCTAATTCATCCATTATTTCAGGATCAAATTAATTCACTTGATTATAAACCACATATAAATTCAACTTACCGTGTTACGGGTAAATAGTTTGGCACCCACCGTGGGCCATAGACAGTTGTGTAATTAAGATTGGTACTTACCTCTTTTACTAACGTGTTTGGTTATTTGTTCTTAGCAAAAAATCATAGATAATGGTGCAGACAACACACGCAATCTTGAGGCCCAAGAGCATCAGCCTCAGCACAGGATTCAATCAGCGATACCCGCAGTGAGGGGAACGAGGCCACACCGGTAAATGGAAGGTGATGGTAGTCTATAGTCTCGTGTTTTAATTTACTACACTTTACTTGTGTTTGAGCTTTAATTAAGAGTGTTTTTCACTAATTGTGTGTTTTATGCCTTGTAGGAGTAATTCCGAGCTATTTAGAAGTTATGGAATGAATTCAAGTATTTTGGAGCTTTTAAGTCTAAGTAAAAGCCCAAGGGATTAAGCCGGGATCGTATTTTGGAGCTTTCCTCGAGGACCAAGTTAGACATCAAAATGCAAGAAAAATCCGTACTATGAGAAAAATGCACTAGTGCGGCACGTGGGGCGGCGCGTGGCATGCCGTGGCTGTGCAAAATTCCTACTACATGTTAGAAACAACTCTCTGGATTTCCCCACTAATGCCCTGCAAGGCGTGTCACCCCATGCGGCGCGCCTGTGCAAATTTTACAGAGTGAAAATCCTATTTCTGCTAAAAGAAGGTGATTTCGTCCGGGCCCAACCCTACTTGGTAAAAATACATGGAAAAATGTTATTTTCTAGATTTTTGACACATATTCGACCTAAGGAGGCTAAGGAGGAGTTGGAAGAACACGAGTGCAAGAATTTCATCATTCCTTCCCCACTCAAGACATGAGTTTGGATTGAATTTATGTTTTCCTGTACTTTAATTATATTTGTGATGAATTGCTTCATATATATGGAGTAGTTCTCTTTAGGGTTTGATGGATTTGGTGTATTGATGATTGTTTTTGGATTATAACTCTAGTTTTTATGTATTGAAGCATTTTTGGATGATTTAACTATTGCATCTATATTCACTTGTTCATGTAATCGAGAGAGGCATAACTTGTCATATCTTTGCATTATCTTCTTGGTTGAGTTCATTAATTCTTCTTAGTAATCGAAGGAGGCTAGTTGAATTATTGATTAAACCTAGTTAGGAGAATAATCGAAATTGGTTTTTCTAAAGACCAATCCACTACGCATTCTTGCAAATCTTCACGTGCTTAAATTGGTTCATCTTATGAGGTTAAGACTTAATCGAGAGAGGAGTTTTTGCTGACTAATTCAACTAATAATTGAGTGGATTCGAGAGACTCACTTAAACATTAAAAGTGAATTATCTAGAGTTAGATCCCAAACAATTATCTTGCACCTATCCAATCTACCCCTATTTTCTCCTATTGATAACTTCATTGCTTACCTTTTTTGCAATTGTCATTAGTCAATATTTTTAGATTCTTAGTTAATTTTAGTTATTAATCATATAAATCTCGATTGTTGATTCTCCTGGATATCGATCAAGCTAGAAACTATGAAAATACTATTTAACTCCAATCCCTATCGATACGATATTATACTATACTATCTTTTTGACTGTACGCAGGTTACAGGTTAGATTAGTGCATTACTCGAGCTTCTGCTAAAAAAGTGCTGTTATACGAGCCGAAGATAGAAAAACAACTGCGACAGTTGAGAAAGGAGAGAAATGTCACCGAGACATCAGACAAGGTTGGGAAATCCTCAACCAAAGATATGGCTGGAAATGGTGATGATAATGTGGATTTGGCTGCGAGAGTAGCAGCTTAATGACGAGAACAAGTGTAACGACCCGGCCGGTCGTTTCGAGCGTTATAGCCCTATTTTCCCCATTTCTACTTCCTTTTATGCTTTTTTGCTATATTATGATATATCGGGTTAGTTGGTTCGGGTCCGGAGTGCTTTCGGAGTGGATTGAGACACTATGTCTCTTATTTAGAAGCTTAAGTTGGAAAAAGTCAACCGGATGTTAACATATGTGTAAACGATCTCGTATTTGAATTTTGACGGTTCTGTTAGCTCTGTTAGGTGATTTTGGAATTAGGAGTGCATCTGTAATGTGATTTGGAGGTCCGTAGTGGAATTTGGCTTGAATTGGCAAAAGTTGGAAATTTGGTGATTTCGATCGGCAGTGGAAAATTTGATATCGGGGTCGGAATGGATTTTTGGAAGTTGGAGTAGGTTCGTGGTATCATTTTTGACGTGCGTGTAAAATTTGATGTCATCCGGATGTGGTTTGGTAGGTTTCGGTGGCGTTTGCAAAATTTGGGAAGTTAGAAGTTCTTAGGCTTGAATCAAAGGGTAATTTGGTGTTTTGATGTTGTTTTGAGTATTTCGAAGGTTCAACTAATTTCGTATGTTGATATATGAGTTATTGTTATGGTTGGTTAAGGTCCTGAGGCCCTCGGGTGTGTTTCGCGTGGTTAACAGATCAATTATTGGTGTTGGGAGATAGCTGGTTTGCTGGTTTATGAAGCTGCTGGTGTTTTCCGCACCTGCGGAAGGGGAGCCGCAAGTGCGAGGTCGCAGGCACGCATGGGAGTTCACAGGTGCGGACAGTGTTGAGGTAGGCTGGTCCGCAGGTGCATAAGAGAGGATGCATCTGCGAGTTCGCAGATGCGGATAGGTGCTCGCAGAAGCGGAAGTGAGGAGGTCAGGTAGTGGCCGCAGGTGCGAGGTCTTTTCCGCACCTGCATGGTCACAGATGCAGATATGGAGCACAGGTGCAAAGTTGGGGGTTTTAATGATTTTCCACAGTTGCGGAGGTTCTTGCACAGGTGCGAAAGACATGGGCAGAACCATAAATAGAACACTTCGCGAATTTTGGTTCATTTCCACCATTTTCAAGTCGGTTTTTGGAGCTTTTGGAGTTATTTTGAAGTTTGATTCAAGGGTTTTTAGTAAGGTAAGTTGCTTGGGCTCTAATACTCCTATCTATGGTGTTTTCCCATTGTATTATCATCTAATTAGTGGAATTTAGGGATGAAAATAGGTGGTTAGGGCTTAGGATTTTGGAGAGTTTAATTTGAGGATTTGAAGGACCAAATGATGATGGATTTTGATGCATTTCATATGGTTAGACTCATGAGTGAATGAGCTTTCGGGTTTTGTGACTTTTGTCGGATTTCGAGGCGTGGGCCCGGGGGTCGGGTTTAAGTCGATTTCGGGTTTTGAGTCTAATTTAGTAATTTTCTTGTGGAATTGATTCCTTTAGCATATATTAATGGTATTGTACTGCTTGTGGCTATATTCGGGATGTTCGGAGGCCGATTCGAGAGGCAAGGGCATTTCGGAGTAGTGATTTGCTCGGATTGAGGTAAGTAACGATTGTAAATCTAGTCCTGAGGGTATGAAACCCCGAATTTTCTGTGTCATGTGACTATTTGGAGGTGACGCACATGCTAGGTGACAGGCGTGTGGGCGTGCACTATTGGGGGATTGTGACTTGGTCCGTCTCGTAGCAACTGTAAAGTTGAACAACGTGTTGTAGCTACATGCTCCTTATGTGTTTTAGAAACATTTACTGTAAATCATGCTAGATACCATGTCTAGGCTTTATGCCAGTATTGTTTAGACCCTTAGAGGTCATTTCTTGTTGTCTGCTCACTGATTTAGTTGATATCCCATACTCAGTCATGTTCATGCGTTCTTACATCGTAGCTCAGTCTTTGTTATTCTATTTGTTGCATTATGTTAATGTTGTTTGGGCTGATTTCTTTGATTTCTGAGAGCCCGAGACACTGGAGAGGTTTATGACTGAGTGAGGCCGAGGGCCTGTTTGTGAGGTATTGTACCAAAGCACGTGAGTTGTCCGTGCGGATTCTGATATGATATTATAGCACGTGAGTTATCTGTGCAGCACGTGAGTTATCCGTGCAGATTATAGCGCTTGGGCTGTAGGAGCCCCTCCGGAGTATGAACACCCCCAGTGAGTGCAGGTACCTACTGAGTGCGAGTGCCGAGTGCTGAGTGATTTTGAGGCATGAGTGATTGTGAGGCTTAAGTGATTGTGAGATTGGAGTGATTGGGAGGACTGCGTGATGTTAGACCGAGGGGCAGTATATGATTTTATCATCCATGCTCATAGTTTCTTTGGAGTCCTTGTTTGAGAACTTTTGAAAGATATTTCTGATTGTTTTACTTGAACTTGATTCAAACAAGCTAATTTGACTTAAACTTTTGTTACAAAACATGCCGCACTTTACTTAATTTTTGTGATATGAACGGTACTTGCATTTAGCTCGTCACTACTTCTCAGCCTTTATTTATTTCTGTTACTTACTGCATTGGTGTACTCACGTTACTCCCTGCACCTTGTGTGCAGATCCAGGCATTCTCGGTCACGGTAGCGGCTGCTGATATTCCTGTAGCTGATCATTGGAGTTAGCAAGGTAGCTGCCTGGCGATCGTAGCCCTATTTTCTCCTTCTTTATCCCTCCTTAGTTATATTTTGGATTTTTCCTAGACTATGTTAGTCTTATTGTTGTCGGACCAATTTTTTTTGTAGTTGCTCATGACTCAGTGACACCTCGATGTTTGGGAATTTTTATTTCGCATTTCTATTTTTGAGTTCACCCCTTGTTTTTTATATGAAATTTTGCTATACAAGACGCCCTTTTGGCATATCTGTGAATGAATTTTTGTAGTATTGTGGGAGTCAGCTGGCTTAGTACCATCTATATGCGCCATCATGACAGGTTTGAGTTTAGGGTCGTGATAAGTTGGTATCAGAGCTCTAGGTTACATAGGTCTCATGAGTCATAAGCTCGTTTAGTAGTCTTTCCGATCGGTACGGAGACATTTGTACTTATCTTCGAGAGGCTGCAGAACCTTTAGGAAATCTCACAATCTTGAATTCTTGTCTTGCGAATCGGTTGATTCGGGTAACTAAACACCTGTTGTTTCATGCTCTCACAGCTGGTGAGGACTCGTTCTACCACTCAGGAGGACCAACCACCAGTACCACCAGCCAGGGCAGCGAGAGGCCGAGGCCGCGGTTGAGGCCATAGTAGGGGCAGAGGTGGAGCCCGCACAACATCTGGGGCAGTACCTACAGATCCACCAGTTGCCCCATATCAGGATTAGGTTCCAGTTGTTGATGCACCATCTCAGGCACCACCTGTGCCTATTGTGATTCCAGGCCTTTAGGAGGCCCTATCTCAGATTCTGACAGCATGTACCAGCCTTTCTTACACCCCATGCTTTCATACGTAAAAGTATGCCATAAGTAAATTGATGAAAGTTCGAAATGAGATATTACATCCCGCATTTTTGTCTGATAAAGTTTCGTCGTAAGTTAATCAACGCAAGTCTGGGAATGAGATTATAAGCATTATGCTATTTCAGACAAGTAATGAGTAAATTCGTGAAGTTGAGAGGGTAAGAAAATCGATGAAAATGAATTTCGTCGATGTCTGATATTTTGGGATAAATACGGCCCGAGCTAAAATACCTGGTATTTATGGACTAGTACCATACAAGGTACCACATGGCCATGATAGTAAGATGTACAAAGTGTGTTAAAAGTGAGTATTAGTTTAAGTAATTTGAGATAATTCTTAATTATATGGATATTTGGTTAATTATTGGTTAGTGGGAGATTAACAAGTTAATTAAGGAAATTGTAGATAAGCTTAATTAAGCTATTGGATAAGATTATTAATCCATGAACATGGTGGTAAGGAGTTAAGTCATTGTGACTCATTGGTCTTGACAAATAGGTGTCATGTGTAGGAAAATGTTTGGATTAAATAAACCCCAAAAGTGGGGCCTACAAGTCTATAAGGTAAGAGATTTCTTATATCTTGTAATTGAGCACTTATGTTGCTTCAGCAAACTGTTTTACGTGATTTCATACAAAGACTTGTAAAAGTAGTGTTTTATATACAAAACACTTCATTTCTCATATTTGGATACAAAGACACTACAGAACGTTAGCAATTCTTTCTAGTTTTCAACAAGACTTCTTGCAACCAAACGATTCCAACAAGAATTATTAAAACCTTAGCACCGTAAAATTTTACGGTTCTAAAGGAGTACAGTGCAAACTTTTCCAAGAATATCATACAGATTTTTCCCTACTCCAGGTATGTTAAGGCTATCCCTTCTTCCTTTTTGGCATGATCAATACGATACAAACAAAACGAGCAAATGCATAATTTCCATTAATGACTCTATTCATAGAAATATTAGGGGTGTCTATATTCTTGATTCCCCTGTAAATTATTATTATATCTTCTGTTCATGGGTCTCAGAAAAATACGTATTTGATAAAATTTATCCTACAGGCATATTATTTTTATGACATTCCGAGAAAATCTTATTAATGTATTTCTTAAGGCATATTATTTTTATGACATTCTGAGAAAATATTATTAACGTATTTCATATGCATTTCATGCATTTATACATATACATTGACCCATGACCAGATGGCATTATATATGCTGTATATATGTATATGGGATATGAAAAAAGGTTATGGCGTTATATACGCACCACTACCTGATCAGCTGGTATACGTTGATGATTTACCCACAGTGGCCAAAATGATGGGATGCCCTCACAGGCTTGATGATGTTATGAACACATATACCTATGCATGGTATGACATTTATACGCATATGCATGACGTTATAAAAATGAAATAATTCACAGAGCTATGGAGACGTACATATCGAGTCTTTTACTACATGTTTCTCTCATGTATATTATTTACTAATTTTCATTCCTTACATACTCGGTACATTACTTGTACTGACGTCCCTTTTGCCTGGGGCTGCTGCGTTTCATGCCCACAGGTCGAGAGTCCTCCAAGTAGGCGATCAACTCAGCGGAAGATGTTGGTACACTCCATTTGTTCTGGAGTTTCTTATGTGGTTAGTATGATTAGGTCATGTAATTATTAGTATGGCGGGGCCCTGTCCTGACTTTTATGACATTTATGTACTCTTAGAGGCTTGTAGACATACGTCGTGTACGTGAAAGATTGTACGGCCTTGTCGGCCTATGTTTTGAGTTTAAAAATGAAGATGTTGGTCTATTAGGCCTGTATGTCATGTGTATATGATGATGTAATAATGAAGATACATTATGTTGGTACTCGGTTGAGTAAGGTACCAGGTGCCCATCGCGGCCCATTGGTTTGGGATGTGACAAAAGTGGTATAAGAGTAGTTCTGTCCTAGGGAGTCTACAAGCCGTGTCTAGTAGAGTCTTATTTATGGGTGTGTCGTGTACCACACTTATAAGCAGGAGGCTACAGGGCATTTAGGACTGTCACTCTTTCTTCTTAATCTAGATCGTGTGGTAGAGCTCAGTTGTAAGAACTTAATTTCCTAAACTCTATCTTATTCGTAATACAACGATGCCTACATCCAGAAAGACGGTTGGTAAGAGATATAGTTGTGGAAGAGTTGAGTTAGAGGAACTCAATTTTTGGCATCATGCTTATGATGGATAAATATGAGGTATTCAGCAGATCATATGTATATAAGATGTGTGAGCTTCTTGATAAGGATCCCTAAGGCAAGAATGCCTATCCACTTTTAGGGTAAAAAGCAATGAAAGAATCAGAAAGTACAAGTTTCAACAAGTAAAATAAGCAAGGTGAAGAGGCGTACGAGGTACCTAGTTAGTAGAGATGAACATTATCCACAATTGAAGCAGAGAAATATAAGCGTTTTGAGTTACCTTCAATTGTAACAAAGGTATGTACAATTGGCCACACCCATCTCATTTATGCCGTATGGAAGCTAACAGAAGTAGGGGTTAGAGTGACCCAAAATGGTGGATGGATTGTTTGCGTTAGTTGACATTTCCGAAGTATATTGCAAACGTGCTAACAAATCTCCTTGTGAGACACCCAGATGGTGAACTCTACAATAATACAGCCAGATATGAATATTACAAAGATCGGCACTGGAAACCTTGAAGGGATAAATATTATCTTTGTGTGATTCCCGTCCCGAATAGAGCAAGAACGTTAAGCAACCCGAAGAGCCACTGGATGGAGTAAAGGGAAGCTAAAAGCAAAAGAATGTCTTGTTGAAGTTTTCAAAATAAAGTGATAGACAAAAATATTAGCAGGGAAATAAGAAGAGAGTTAATGAAGCATTATGAGTAAGATGAAATACATTGATGACAATGGTAGATAAAAAAGATGACAGTATTACAGAGTCTATAGTCAATTCAAGGAAAAGATGAGAGGTGATAGGCCTTGAGACAACAAAAGAGTATAGGCCATAAAGTCATATCCTCACTTCGAAAAATAATTTTGTGACTCCGATGCAACTACCGGAAGGAAAAGTTAGATCCCAGAATAATAGAAATCAGTATGGTCTAGTGAAAAAGATAAACTAAATATGAATTAGGGACTGAGTGACTAGATAATAGTCAGCATCATGAGAATTTCAGATTTGCGTTGCAGCGATAATAGAATGGATAACAGAAGATGATGCATGAGAAATTGAGAGAATGGTCATTTAGGAAGACGCTTTCCTAAAGCAAGCAATATGAACAAAGTTAAGCTTA
This sequence comes from Nicotiana tomentosiformis, assembly GCF_000390325.3. Lineage (NCBI taxonomy): Eukaryota > Viridiplantae > Streptophyta > Magnoliopsida > Solanales > Solanaceae > Nicotiana > Nicotiana tomentosiformis. Next base: position 47,275,347 of record NC_090817.1, read on the forward strand.
AGGGATTGTATGTGCCAGTTGCACTAAGTGTCACCATTGCGAGTAAGGGTCATTGATGTTGTGAAACGACGCCAAAGATGAAGAGGTAAAATATCTATAGGTAGATCCTCGTAGCTTCAGCTCTTAGTACTCCCCTAAAGGGGGGGAATATGGAGTGATGTGGTATTAAGTCAGAATTAATTGGTTCTAGTAATTATGGAATGGTAAGGGAAAAATGCGAAGAGATGCTATGATGGCACTTATCCAAATCCTGCAGATATGCTACGATTCCAGAATATTGTGCAAGCACGACATCAAGGAGAGGAAGTAAGTGTTCCTTCCTGAGCTGTTATAAATAAATAAGGAGCCAGTGCGATACGTAAGTTAAGACAAAGGAAATAACCCAATAAATATTACGTGGAATATTGATATGAGAATGGGCCAACGAGTAGTTAGTAGTTGATCTAGGAAGAGCCTAGTTATGGCTAAACCAGAGGATACTGACAAATCAACAAACCGTGCAAGATGAACATAGTGAACCCCAATATGGGGAATTAAGTCTCACAGATATAACATCGTGATCCTTGAGAAATATTCAGATAGGAGTTGGGGTAGTAAAGGTACCGTATGAGTGTTGCGGAAATAAAAGAGCATCCCACTAGGAAGACAGTCAAAATATCAGTTCACAAGCAACCCTACAAGCACAAGAGCGTGGAGGTAAGTAACTACGGGTAATTATAGGCAAGGAAGGACATCAAAAAAATTCCATCGGGTATACGATGTGATAAGCTCACAGCTTTACAAGAATCAGAGGATCCTCCCAAAATACTACAATGAAAGACTAGATGAGGAAGTAAGGAAGAAGGCTTCAACCTAAGCTCAGTAACCTAAGGAGGAAATGGTCTTGTAATAACAGTCTCACAACAACATTGTATGCTCTCCATAAGGAAGTGGTACCTACCGTGGCTAAGGAACGGGAAGAAAAAATCAAAAGTAATATTCGAGATCATATGAGTTGCACGAAAACTTCGGCATGCCCATAAGATAAGCCAAGTATACATGCAACAAGTGGCAAAACGACCAGGAAAAGTAATTGCTTGCATTTAAAGAAAGTGGAGAAGGAACGAAAGAAATTATTCGATCAGTGGTCAAGAGTGAGTTATGTTATGAATGCATGTAAGATTTCGGAGTATTATCCATGCAACACATATGTGACAATCATACAGCCATAGAAGACTCCGGTATAAGTAAAATAAAGAATTGAGCCCAAGGCATAGACAAAGGATGGAATTGTTAGAAGATTGTGTCATGGATAGTCCATAGCGCCGATGAAAGTATAAAGTAATAACTAATCCCAGGAGCCGCATATCGGAAGATAGTTTAAGCCTACAGGAAGGCTGGTCAGAAGGAAGAGGAAACTAAAGAGTTACATCAACTCAGTAAATCAGGAGTCTGATTATTGGATCAAAAAAATTTTAGACCTCGTGATTGAGAACATTGCAGGATCACTCTTAAATAAAAGAGAGATAGTACGTTTACCATATTCTATAACGACTCTACGATAAAGCCAGTCAGAAAAGTACAAGCCTTATAAGAAGTCAGTATGAAGCTCCCACCGGATTGTGTGTGCACCAGAGGTGCAAGTATTATAATAGAGTTTCAAGTTGTAGATATGAATTATACCTATGTGAAAGGGAGGTCATGAAAGAGATAGAATATGTGATGCGAGACTTTAAGGTAAGTAAGGTAAAGGTGGACAACGTACGAGATACTAAAATGCAAAAGGTTGTGAATAGTCCATATTTCGGATTAAAGGTTAGAAGCGCGGGGATTCAGTATCCAGGAATGATAGCGGCGTTGTTAGTGGCATGTATTCCAGCCTATGGTTTCTAGGTATCGAGAAGCCTGCTTAAGAGAGTAAAGAAGAGTTAGAGACGATATGATGTCTCGCTTGATGTCCCAGAATGACATAAGGAAATCTATGGTGCAAGCAAGTTGAAGGAAGTTTGCGAATAAAATAGATAGATATGTGTACGTCACAAGCTAAAGTATAGTAAAGCGACAAGGTTTAATGACATGAGTAAGGATGAGAAAGGGTGAGTAAGAATGTGACGAGAATGGGTTATTTCTCGGGATTATGCCCATGAAAACGTGAGAGTCGATGGGTTCTATAAGTTATAGAAGGCTCAATATAGCCTGAATAAACTCAAAGGAGTCTAAGACTAGTAGCATTTAGAAGAGATGGAATGCTGCCCTGGTAGTGAAATGAAGGTGTAATTGTGACAGATAAAAGATAACGGTTGGGCCTTCGACTGAATAATGATTTGAAGAAAGAAAAAAGGGAGAAAGAGAAAAGATTTCGGGAATGGCACGAGATTAGAATACCCCCATAAGGTGAATCATATCGAGATACTATGAAATACGATTACGAAAATCACTTCAAATATTCCTCGATGCAACGTAAGCCCTAGTGGCAAGGTTTTATGTAGGAAATTTCAAGTTATTAGTTGTAAATTGTAGATCAATATTGAGGCGAATCAAAAATGGATGGACAAAAGTTACAAAGTATGAGATGAGATTAGGCCGTCATTCTTAAGATAAACCGTAATGAGGAAGCATTAAAGGACTTAGATTTATATATATGGGATAAACCGAAAGTAACCTGGAGTTTGGTAGCAGACCTCGGTAATGTTAAATCGAAGTAAGAGTTATGGTATAGTATGACCTACCTAGATACAGTAAAATCGTGCGAACAGATAACCGGGTCTATGAAACAAGATATAGCAATATTCGTAAGTTCAACAAAGCACCAAACAAAGAACTTCTGTATACCTATAGATGCCCAGAGGGGCATCTTGTCAAATTCTGTATATATTTACAAGTGAGGCCTAGAGATTCGCTAGAAGCTGAAGGGAAGAGTCGCATAGGCGCATTTACAAGGTTAGAGTAGTACAGACTGCATGATAAAAGATAGAAACAGTTACGAGATTAGAACAATTCTAACCACAGATCGTGGTATGAGAAAGAGGCCTAAAAGTGGGGAATGCCCTGGCCTTTGGAATTATTCACAGACGAGTTACCTAGATGGCAAGGAGAGTACCAAAGTATTTGGAAGACATAAGTCGTGAAAATGATAAGTGCATCAGTTAACATTCGAGGATGAATGTTCCAAAGGAGGGAATAGTGTTACACCCCATGTTTTCGTACGTAAAAGTATACCATAAGTAAATTGATGAAAGCTCGGAAATGAGATATTACATCCCGCATTTTTTTACGTCAAAGTTTCGTCATAAGTTCATTAACGTAAGTCTGGGAATGAGATTATTTTGAGATTATGAGAATTATGCTATTTCAAACAAGTGATGAGTAAATTCGTGAAGTTGAGAGGGTAAGCAAATCGAAGATTATGAATTTCGTCGATGTTTGATATTTTGGGATAAATACGGCCCGAGCTAAAATACCCGGTATTTATGGACTAGTACCATACAAGGTACCACATGGCCATAATAGTAAGATGTACAAAGTGTGTTAAAAGTGAGTAGTAGTTTAAGTAATTTGAGATAATTCTTAATTATATGGATATTTGGTTAATTATTGGTTAGTAGGAGATTAACAAGTTAATTAAGGAAATTGTAGATAAGCTTAATTAAGCTATTGGATAAGATTATTAATCCATGAACGTGGCGGTAAGGTGTTAAGTCATTGTGACTCATTGGTCTTGACAAATAGGTGTCATGTGTAGGAAAATGTTTGGATTAAATAAACCCCAAAAGTGGGGCCTACAAGTCTTTAAGGTAAGAGATTTCTTATATCTTGTAATTGAGCACTTATGTTGCTTCAGCAAACTGTTTTACGTGATTTCATACAAAGACTTGTAAAAGTAGTGTTTTATATACAAAACACTTCATTTCTCATATTTGGATACAAAGACACTACAGAACGTTAGCAATTCTTTCTAGTTTTCAACAAGACTTCTTGCAACCAAACGATTCCAACAAGAATTATTAGAACCTTAGCACCGTAAAATTTTGCGGTTCTTAAGGAGTACGGTGAAACCTTTTCCAAGAATATCATACGAATTTTTTCCTACTCCAGGTATGTTAAGGCTATCCCTTTTTTCTTTTTGGCATGATCAATACGATACAAACGAAAAGAGCAAATGCACAATTTCCATAAATGACTCTATTCATAGAAATATTAGGGGTGTCTATATTCTTGATTCCCTTGTAAATTATTATTATATCTTCTGTTCATGGGTCTCAGAAAAATACTTATTGGATAAAATTTATCCGACAGGCATATTATTTTTATGACATTCCGAGAAAATCTTATTAATGTATTTCTTAAGGCATATTATTTTTATGACATTCCGAGAAAATATTATTAACGTATTTCATATGCATTTCATGCATTTATACATATACATTGACCCATGACCAGATGGCATTATATACGCGTATATATGTATATTATATGTATATGGGATATGAAAAAAGGTTATGGCGTTATATATGTACCACCACCTGATTAGCTGGTATACGTTGATGATTTGCCCACAGTGGCCGAAATGATATGATGGGATGCCCTCAGAGGCTTGATGATGTTATGAACACATATACCTATGCATGGTATGACATTTATACGCATATGCATGCCGTTATAAAAATGAAATGATTCACAGAGCTATACAGACGTACATGTCGAGTTTTTTAATCCATGTTTCTCCCATATCTATTATTTACTAATTTTCATTCTTTATATACTCAGTACATTATTTGTACTGACGTCCCTTTTGTCTGGGGAAGCAGCATTTCATGTCCGTAGGTCTCGATAGACAGGTCGAGAGTCCTCCAAGTAGGCGATCAGCTCAACGGAAGATGTTGGTACACTCCATTTTTTCTGGAGTTGCTTATGTGGTCAGTATGATTTGGTACACTCCCTGTCCCAACCTTTATGACATTTATGTACTATTAGAGGCTTGTAGACATATGTCGTGTACGTGAAAGATTGTACGGCCTTGTCGGCCTATGTTTGGAGTTTATAAATGATGATGTTGGCCTATTAGGCCCGTATTTCACATGTATATGATGATGTAATAAGGAAGATACTTTACGTTGGTACTCGGTTGAGTAAGGTACCGGGTGCCCGTCGCAGCCCATCGGTTTGGGTCGTGACAGCCTTGGTCAGGCGGTCTCTATCTCGACGGCCGCAGCCACTTCTCAAGGCCGGGGGAGGCACTCATACTCCCTGCTCTCACACCCGAGCAGGTTATTCAGGGACTCCAGACACCAAAGGCACCACCAGCCCAACCGGTTGCAGCTGCTCAGGACTATGTGGTTCCTGCTATGCCTGAGGATGATCAGTGTAGGTTGGAGAGGTTTGGGAGACTCCAGCCTCCACCTTTTAGTGGAACAGAGAGAGAGGATGCTTAGGACTTCTTGGACAGGTGTTAGAGGATACTCCGAAATTCTGGAGACTTGTGGGGCCTCATTCAATACTTTTTAGTTTTCGGGGGCTGTACTCAGATGGTGGGGCTTACGAGAGGCATAGGCCTATTGGCACAACACCCCTTACATAGCAGAAGTTCTCCGTGGTCTTTTTGGAGAAGTTCGTGTCTCAGTCCCGCAGAGAGGAGCTGCGCAGACAGTTTGAGTAGCTTTGCCAAGGTGATATGTCTGTGACGCAGTATGAGATGCGATTCTCAGAGTTGGCCCATCATGCTATCTGGTTTGTTCCCATAGACAGGGAGAGGTTCATGAGGTTTATAGATGGTCTCACTTTTCAGTTGCGGTTGCTTATGATCAGAGAGATGGTGTACGGTGCTACTTTTGATGAGGAGGTCGACATTGCTCGACAGACCGAGATGGTTCGTGGTCAGGAGAGGATGGAGAGGGAGGACAAGAGGCCTCGAGGAAATGGAGGATTTAGTGGTGCTCCTTATGGGGGTCAGTTCCAGCACAAAAGAGGCCATCCATTCAGGCATGGTCAGCCAGCCTGCCCAGTTCACCGTCGTGCATCATCGGGCCATGGTTCTCACAGTTCTCATTAGGGCCACTCATCACTCAGCGCCCTTCCAGCCCAGAGTTCGTCCCGTGCTCCATCAGTTCAGGGCTCCTCTATGCCCGGTTCTTCTACCAGTTATCTCGGTGCTCGGGGCTTCCTTCAGTTCCCGCCACCAGCACCAGGGAGTTATTTTTAGTATGGGGAGTTTGGGCACGTGTGGAGGTAGTGTCCTCATCGTCATGGAGGTCTATCTCAGTAGAGGAGTAAACTTTCGACTTTAGCACCGGTTACTTCGCCACCCGCCTAGTCAGCTCGGGTTAGAGGTCAGTCAACTAGGGGTCGCCCTAGAGGGGGAGGCACATCAGGGGGTGGCCAGGACCGTTTCTATGCCCTCCCTACCAGACCAGATGCTATTGCTTTAGATGTTGTGATTACAGGTATTGTCTCAGTTTGTCACAGAGATGCCTCTGTATTATTTGACCCTAGTTCGACTTATTCATATATTTCCTCGTATTTCGCTCATTTTCTGGATATGCCCCATGAGTCTTTAGGCTCATCTGTTCATATATCTACTCCTGTGGGCGATATTATTATTGTGGACCGCGTATATCGGTCATGTGTGGTGACTATTTGGGGTCTGGAGACCCAAGTGGACCTTTTGCTACTCAGTATGGTTGACTTTGATGTGATATTGGGTATGGATTGGTTATCTCCATGTCATGTTGTTCTATATTGTCACGCAAAGACCGTGTCATTGGCGATGCCGGGATTTCTGAGGGTTGAGTGGAGCGGTTCTATAGATTATGTACCTAGTAGGGTGATTTCATATTTGAAGGCTCATCGCATTGTTGAGAAGAGCTGTCTATCTTATTTGGCATTTGCGAGGGATGTTAGTGTAGAGACTCCTACCATTGATTCTGTTCCGGTGGTATGTGATTTTCTGAATGTGTTTCCTGCAGACCTACTAGGCATGCCACCTTACAGGGATATTGACTTCGGTGTTGATTTGGTGCCGGGCACTCAACCCATTTCTATTCCACTGTATCGTATGGCACCGGCAGAGTTGAAGGAGTTGAAGGAACAACTTCAGGAACTCCTTGATAAGGGGTTTATTCGGCCTAGTGTGTCATCTTGGGGTGCACTGGTTCTATTTATAAATAAGAAGGATGGTTCCATGAGGATATTCATTGATTACAGGTAGTTAAATAAGGTCGTAGTCAAGAACAAGTATCCTTTGCCTCGTATTGATGATTTATTTGACCAGCTTCAGCGAGCGAGGGTGTTCTCCAAGATTGATTTGAGGTCCGGGTATCACCAGCTGAAGATTCGGGATTCGGATATTCTTAAGTCAACTTTCAGGACCCGATATGGCCATTATGAGTTCTTAGTGATGTCTTTCGGGCTGACCAATGCCCCAACAAGGTTCATGCATTTGATGAACAGTGTAATCCAGCCCCATTTGGACTCATTCATTATTGTATTCATTGATGACATCCTGGTGTACTCTCGTAGCCAAGAGGAGCATGCTTAGCATCTGAGGATTGTATTACAAGAGATTGAGGGAGGAGAAGCTTTATGCAAAGTTCTCCAAGTGTGAGTTTTGGCTCAGTTCAGTAGCATTCTTGGGGAATGTGGTGTCCAGTGAGGGTATTCAGGTGGATCCGAAGAAGATAGATGCGGTGCAGAGTTGGCCTAGACCGTCCTCAGCCACGGAGATTAGGAGCTTCCTTGGTTTGGCGGGCTATTACCGCCTTTTTGTTGAGGGATTTTCATCTATTGCATTGCCCTTGACCAAATTGACCAAATAGGGTGCTCCATTCAGGTGGTCGGATGAGTGTGAGGAGACTTTCAGAAGCTCAAGACTGCTTTGACCACAACTCCAGTGTTAGTTCTGCCATCAACTTCAGGTTCTTACACCATGTATCATGATGCCTCGAGGGTAGGTATTGGATGTGTTCTGATGCAGGAGGGTAGGGTGATTGCCTATGCCTCGCGCTAGTTGAATACCCATGAGAAGAACTATCCTGTCCACGATCTTGAGTTAGCAGCCATTGTTCACGCCTTGAAGATTTGGCGTTATTATTTGTCCGGGGTTCATTGTCAGATCTATACTGATCATCGGAGTTTGAAGCATCTGTTTAAGTATAAGGATCTTAATTTGCAGCAACGGAGATGGTTAGAGTTTCTCAAGGACTATGATATAACTATTTTGCACCATCTGAGGAAGGCCAATGTGGTGGCTGATGCCTTGAGTTGCTAGGCGGAGAGTTTGAGGAGTTTAGCGTATCTCCAGCAGCAGAGAGACCCTTGGCATTGGATGTTCAGGCCTTAGTGGGCCAGCTTGACAGATTGGAAATTTCGGAGCCGAGTCGGGTATTGGCTTGTGTGGTCTCCAGGTCTTATTTTTATGATTGTGACAGGGAGCGTCAGTATGATGACCCCCACTTGATCGTTCTTCAGGACAGGGTTCAACGAGGTGATGCTAGAGATATGACTATTGGTGATGACGGCGTGTTGAGGATGCATGGACGGATATATGTTCCTAATGTACATAGGCTTTGGGAGTTGATTCCTGAGGAGGCCCACAACTCGCGGTATTCCATCTATTCGGGTGCTGCGAAGATGTACCAGGATTTGAGACAGCACTATTGGTGGAGGCGGATGAAGAAAGATATAGTTAGGTTTGTGGCTCGGTGTCTCAACTGTCAGCAGGTTAAGTATGAACATCAGAGACCGGGTGGCTTGCTTCAGAGGTTAGAGATCCTAGAGTGGAAGTGGGAGAGGATCACCTTGGACTTCATAGTTGGGCTCCCACGGACTTCGAGGAATTTCGATGCTATTTGGGTTATCGTGGACCACACACTTCATTCCAGTTGGTACTACTTACTCTTCGGAGCGGTTGGCGGAGATTTACATCCGAGAGATTGTTCGCCTGCATGGTGTCCCAGTTTCCATCATTTCAGATAGGGGCACTCAGTTTACGTCGCAGTTTTAGAGGGCTGTGCAGCGAGAGTTGGGTACTCAAGTTGAGTTGAGCAGAACTTTTCACCCTCAGACGGACGGGCAGTCCGAACGCACTATTCAGATATTGGAGGACATGTTGCACTCTTGTATCATTGACTTTGGGGGTTCATGGGACCAATTTCTGCCACTCGTGAAATTTGCATATAACAACAGTTATCAGTCAAGTATTCAGATTGCTCCCTACGAGGGTTTATATGGGAGGAGATGTAGATCTCCGGTAGGATGCTTTGAGCAGGGTGAGGCTAGGATTTTGGGTACAGACTTGGTCCAGGAAGCATTAGATAAGGTGAGATTGATTCAGGAGCGACTTGCACAGCGTAGTCTAGGCAGAAGAGCTACGCGGACAGGAAGGTCCGCGATGTGTCTTTATGGTTGGGGAGAAGGTTTTCCTGAAGGTATCACCCATGAAGGGTGTTATGAGGTTTGGGAAGAGGGGCAAGTTGAGCCCCCGGTTTATTGGGCCTTTTGAGGTGCTTCAGAGGATAGGGAAGGTGGCTTATAAGCTTGCCTTGCCACCCAACTTGTCGAGTGTGCATCCAATGTTTCATGTTTCCATGCTCCGGAAGTATGTTGGCGATCCGTCCCATGTTTTAGACTTCAGCACGGTTCAGTTGGATGGTGACATGACTTATAATGTGGAGCCAGTGGCCATTTTGGATCGGCATGTGCGGAAGTTGAGGTCAAAGGACATAGCTTCGGTGAAGGTGCAGTGGAGAGGTCAGCCTGTGGAGGAGGCCACCCGGGAGACCGAACGGGAGATGCAGAGCAGATATCCATGCCTATTTAAGACTCCAGGTATATTTCTAGACCCATTCGAGAGCGAATAATTATTTTAGAGGGGGAGGATGTAACTACCCGACCGGTTGTTTCGAGAGTTATAGCCCCATTTTCCCCATTTATGTTTCCTTTTGTGCTTTTCAGCTATAGTATGATATATCAGGTTAGGTTGTTCGGGTCCGGAGTGGTTTCGGAGTGGACTGAGACACTTAGTCTCTTATTTAGAAGATTAGGTTGGAAAAGGTCAATCGGATGTTGACTTATGTGTAAACGATCTTGGATTTGAATTTTGATGGTTGTGTTAGCTCTGTTAGGTGATTTTAGACTTATGAGTGCATCTGGTATGTGACTTGGAGGTCCGTAGTGGAATTTGGCTAGAATTAGCAAAAGTTGGAAATTTGGCGATTTCGATCGGTAGTGGAAAATTTGATATCGGGTCGGAATGGATTTTCGGAAGTTGGAGTAGGTTCGTGGTGTCATTTGTGACATGCGTGTAAAATTTGAGGTCATTCGGTCGTGGGTTGGTAGGTTTCGGCGTCTTTTGGGGAATTTGGGAAGTTAGAAGTTCTTAGGCTTGAATCCGAGGGTAATTTGGTGTTTTGAGTGTTTCGAAGGTTCGACTAAGTTCGTATGTTGATATATGACTTGTTGGTATGGTTGGTTGAGGTCCCGAGGGCCTCGGGTTTGTTTTGGGTGGTTAAGGGATCAATTATTGGTGTTGGGAAATAGCTGGTTTGCTGGTTTCTGAAGCTGCTGGTGTTTTCCGCACCTGCAAAAAGGGAGCCGCAGGTGCGAGGTCGCACGCGCACGTGGGAGTTCGCAGGTGCGGATAGTGTTGAGGTAGGCTGGGTCCGCAGGTGTGTAGGAGAGGTCGCATCTGCGAGTCCGCAGATGCGGATAGGTGCCCGCAGAAGCGGAAGTGAGGAGGTCAGGCAGTGGCCGCAGGTGCGAGATCTTTTCCGCACCTGCGTGGTCGCAGATGCGGATATGGAGTGCAGGTGTGAAGTTGGGGGTTTTAATGATTTTTCGCAGGTGCGGAGGTTCTTGCGTAGATACGGCACCGCAGGTGCGCATATTTAGCCGCAGGTTCGAAAGACCTGGGCAGAACTATAAATAGAACACTTCGCGAGTTTTGCTTCATTTTAACCATTTTCAAGTCGGGTTTTGGATCTTATGGAGTGATTTTGAAGGGAGATTCAAGGGTTTTCAGTAAGGTAAGTTGCTTGGGCTCTAATACTCCTATCTATGGTGTTTTCCCATTGTATTATCATCTAATTAGTGGAATTTAGGGGTAAAAATAGGGGGTTAGGGCTTGGGATTTTGGAGAGTTTAATTTGAGGATTTGAAGGATCAAATGATGTCGGATTTTGATGAATTTTATATGGTTAGACTCGTGAGTGAATGTAATTTCGGATTTTGTGACTTTTGTCGGATTTTGAGGCATGGGCCCGGGGGTCGGTTTTGAGTCTAATTTAGTAGTTTTCTTGTGGAATTGAGTCCTTTAGCATATATTAATGGTATTGTACAGCTTGTGGCTATATTTGGGATGCTCGGAGGACGATTCGAGAGGCAAGGGCATTTCGGAGTAGAGATTTGCTCGGATTGAGGTAAGTAACAGTTGTAAACCTAGTCTTGAGGGTATAAAACCCCGGATTTTCTGTGTCATGTGATTATTTGGAGCTGACGCACATGCTAGGTGACGGGCGTGTGGGCGTGCACCATTGGGGGATTGTGACTTAGTCCATTTCGTAGCAACTGTAAAGTTGAACAACCTGTTGTAGCTATATGCTACTTATGTGTTTTAGAAAGATTTACTGTAAATCATGCTAGATACCATGTCTAGGCTTTATGTCAGTATTGTTTGGACCCTTAGAGGTCGATTCTTGTTGTCTGCTCACTGCTTTAGTTGATATCCCGTACTCAGTCATGTTCATGCATTCTTACATCACAGCTCAGTCTCTGTTATTCTATTTGTTGCATCATGTTAATGTTGTCTCGGCTAATTTCTTTGATTTCTGAGAGCCCATGAGACTGGAGAGGTTTATGATTGAGTGAGGCCAAGGGCCTGTTTGTGAGGTATTGTACCTCAGCACATGAGTTGTCCGTGCAGATTATGATATGATATTATAGCACGTGAGTTGTCTATGCAGCACGTGAGTTGTCCGTGCAGATTATAACACTTGGGCTGTAAGAGCCCCTACGGAGTCTGAACACTCCAAGTGAGTGCAGGTACCTACTGAGTGAGAGTGCCGAGTGCTGAGCGATTGTGAGGCATGAGTGATTGTGAGGCTTGAGTGATTGTGAGATTGGAGTGATTGGGAGGACTGAGTGATGTTAGCCAAAGGCAGTATATGATTTCATCATCCATGCTCATAGTTGCTTTAGAGTCCTTGTTTGAGAACTGTTGAAATATATTTCTAATTGTTTTACTTGAACTTGATTCAAACAAGCTAATTTGACTTAAACTCTGGTTACAAAGCGTGCCTCACTTTATAAAAAGTTTGTTATATGAACGGTACTTGCATTTAGCTCGTCACTACTTCTCAGCCTTTATTTATATCTGTTACTTACTGAGTTGGTGTACTCATGTTACTCACTGCACCTCATGTGCAGATCCAGGCCTTCCTGGTCATGGTAACGGCTGCTGATATTCCTGTAGCTGATCATTGGAGTTAGCAAGGTAGCTGCCTGGCGATCGCAACCCTGTTTTCTCCTTCTTTATCTCCCCTTAGTTGTATTTTGGATTTTTCCTAGACTATGTTAGTCTTATTGTTGTCGGACCAATATTTTTGTAGTTGCTCATGACTCAGTGACACCCCGATGTTTGGGGCTTTTCATTCTGTATTTGTATTTTTTAGTTCAACCCTTGTTTCTTTTATGAAATTATGCTATACAAGACGCCCTTTTGGCATATCTGTGAATGAATTGTTGTAGTATTGTGGGAGTCGGCTGGTCTAGTACCATCGATAGGCACCATCAGATAGGTTTGAGTTTAGGGTCGTGACAACAAGCTACATGGGATGCAAAGGAAGCAGCTATTAGAGACGCACATATTGTCTATGAAGAAGAGAGGGGTCGTAGAATTGCTCAAAATCAACCCTTAGGTGCAGACTAGTTGAGAAATATAGCTCCCATGCCTGGGAGACCTCTCGGCGATTATGCTAGACCGGTCTACAATCGAGGTTTATCAAGTGTGAGACCACCTCCAATTGCAGCAAACAACTTTGAATTGTAGAAAGGGTTGCTTCAAACCCTTCAGAATTGATGTGTCTTCAGAGGGAAGCCAAACAAAAATCCAAATACACATCTGATGGACTTCGAGGAGCTTATGAACACCTTTTAATACAACGGTGTGTCACAAGATACAGTTTACTTAAGGGCATTCCCCTTGACATTTAAAGATTACCAACGGGATCGATCAAAACATAGGAGGAGATGACCAGAAAATTCCTTGATAAATATTTCTCCTCAGCTAAAATGGGCAAGTTTAGAAGAGAAATCCATAACTTCTGCCAGAAAGATACAAAAACAATTTTTGAAGCATGAGAGATGTTTAAGAAGATCGTGAAAAAGTGTCAACATAAAGGAATTGAACTCTCGATGCAACTCCTGGACTTTTGGGATGGATTGACACCAGCCTCACATAGAACATTAAGCAATGCAGCTGGAGGTCCGTTGATGAAGTAGACTCCAGAGGAGATAGTCACAATCCTTGATAAGTTATCTGAAGATGTAAATCAGTGGCTCTCTGAGATTGCTGAAAGAAGAAGATCAACTGGTGTTCACCAGGTTGATGCTAATACATATGTGTAGGTACAACTTGATGCTATGGACAAATAGATAAAGAAGCTGACCTTAGCCTCGATATAAAGTGAGCCTCACACAGCTTGTGATATATGTGGAAGATGACACCCTACTCATGAGTGTCAATCCTCAACTGATGAAGTAAATGTTGTGGGGAACTACAATTTTAATGCGATGGGTCAGAGGCACCCCGGGTTTTCATGGAGTTCACCTGGGGGTACTACCAATGCTTGGCAACAAAATAACTCTAGACCTCAGGAACAAGGAGCTCCAACATTATAAAATCAACAGAGACAACAATTTCTGCCTCAGCAGCCCACTCAGCCTGGTCTAGAGGATCTAATGAAGGCTTTCATTATCAAGATAGATGAGAGGCTGGACGCTCATGGAGCAACTATCAAAGAATTGGGCACTGGTCTTCGAAACTTGGAGAGAAAAGTAGGACCTATTGCAACAATATTATATGAGAGGGTTCCAGGCACTCTCCTTGCTGACTCTGAAAAGAATCCCAAAGAAATAGTGAATGTTGTAACCTTTAGAAGTGGGCAAGTATTGAAAGATCCCACCCTGATCCAAAAGAATGTGATACTTGAAAAAGAAAGTGGGGAGTAGCTGAAGAATGATATTGATAAAAAGAAGAAAGGCCCGATGAAAATGGAGAAGAAGAAGAGGAAGATAGAGGAGACTTCAGTGGTGAATCTCACAGAGCATTGCAGCGCAATATTGCAAAATAAACTCCCACAAAAGTGTGGAGATCCAAGGAGTTTAACTATACCTTGCTCTTTAGGCTCTATGAATTTTGATAAGTCTCGATATGATTCTAGTGCCTCAATTAATCTAATGCCTCTGTTTATTTATATGAAATTGGAGAAGGAGATTGGAGAGATAAGGTTTGTGCCAATATCGTTGCAGATGGCAGACCAAACGACTTTGATACCCGAGGGGATAGTGGAAGATCTGTTAGTTCGGGTGGATAAGTTTGTATTTCCTGTAGATTTAATAGTGGTGAAAATGGAGGGAAACAAGGAGGTCCCCCTTATCTTAGGAAGACTATTCTTAGCAATGGGTAGAGCAATATTGGATATACACGAGAGGAAACTTATGCATAGAGTGGGTGAGGAGACGATGCCTTTTGATATGAATGTAGAAAAGGGGGCACAAAAGGAAAAACCAGCTGTAGTGTCGAGTGGAAAGTGAAGGGCTCAAAAGAGAAGGCTTGAGTAGGAAAGAAAAGTGTGGGATGTACCCCAAAAAGACTGAGAAGAAGCTATCTGCATGGGTGTGCACATTGTTCAGGGAAGTTTCCTTTACCTTATGCTTTTTAATTGTGTGTTTCCCCTTCTTTTGTTAGGTAGTGTAATAATTCTCCCTTGGTTTTTCTTTGTGCCATGGTTCTTTTCCAAGGGTTTTTTTTCAACCGGTGTAGTTAGTTGTTATTTCTTTAGGAGTAGGAAACCTTGTGCTATGGTTTGAAAGGAAGGCAATATCTCTTGACTTTATTATACCTTGAGAATAGTAAGTGCTTTAGTTGGGATGCTCAGGCTCAGTTTTTGACTCTTGTATAAGTGCCTTAAAGTGTATGATCTTAACTTTGCTTAACTGCTTTTACTAGAGTGTCTTGATGAGTCCGATCCTGAGTGAGTTACGTTCCATGTGTGTGTGAGGTTTTTGGTATTTTGTGCATTGCATTTGATGTCTAGAACTTGCCCCATGTGTTTGTTAAGTGAAATGGTAGTTTTATTTAGTCTTGGACGTGATTTAGACATTTCTTTGTTGAGCCAGTTATATGCTTTTACCCACCTAATTGTTATGTATCTTAGTTAACCCCGTTGAGCCTGTACTCCTATTTCTTTGGCAACCACGTTACAAGTCATGCCCATTTATTTGAATTGACAATCTATTTGAACCTTGTATTTCTTGTGAGCACTTGAATTTGTTATGAACTTTGTAAAAGTTGAAGTGTGGGGTGATTGGGTTGGTTTTGAGTGGAACTAATGAAATAAGGAGAAAGGTGCACTGTTTTAAAAAAGTAAGAGCCACTTTATCACCCCACATCCTCGGGAGGCGCGACAAGTGCTCAATCGAGTGAACCTGGTCGAGCAAGCCTGTTAGATACTTTCTACCCAACTCACCCATGATCAAGAAAAGACATGATTTCATTAATTAGACATAAGGAAGTTCATACATACAACATTAAACCGTTTCCTTAGCTATTTCGCCTTTAAGTCTCAAAGTACACAGATTCTTATAGTCTGAGTGGAACAGTGATCAAAAATGACATATAATTGTTTAACATTCTCAACACCCATGTACAACCCACATAGTGTCTACATAGCCTCTAAAGATACAAAAGAGAGTAAAGAAGGTACCGGCAACAAGGCCCAGGCTATACCTCAAAATGTGACCACAATATAAACAAAAGGTACAATACATGACCCCAGAATTAAATGGGGCTCACTAAGTCCGCTAAGAAGAGGATGCAGCATTATCTGTGATCAACATTGTCTGCTATGTAACCATCTGCATCTATTTAAAGATGCAGCACCCCCGGCAAAAGGGACGTTAGTACCGTCGAATAGCACTAGTATGTAAAGCTAAACACCAACTCAATAGAATGAATAATAATACAAGAGGAACAATCAAGAATTCAATAAGGGATTTAAATAATATTAGAACAACAAGTTAAGGATCATAGACATTTTCAAGTCAATTTCCATATTATTAGGTTGGGTGATCTTTAGTACCGATATTCCATAATTCACATTACCTCCGTATCCTTACACAGAGTCCTATCTTGACCCTATAGGCTAGGTCGTCTTATATGAGTTATTACCATAATTTTGTTATAATTTCCAGCACAGTACCACCATGTGTGCGGAATGGCGTCCGATCACGGCCCGATCAGCTAGGCCATCTCATTTGAGACATCAACCATTTTCACAATTTCATCCACAATACCATTGTGTTCTTACATGGAGTCTGATCTCGGCCCGATCGGCTAGGCCATATCATTTGAGACATTACCTCTTTCAGTCAATCATCTCACATCCTACTTCTTTCATATACTTTCAATTCATTTGCACTAGTGATTATGATTACAAAGTCATTCTTGGTACTTGGTCGTATTTCATAGTTCCAGTCCCTTTTTTTCCACATTCAAATATCATTATCATTATCCATAACAATAAGGCTTCCCATTCAAGACATTAAGTTCACATATGAGAAATTTGGGAATCTTAGGCATATAGAGGCTTTCCATACAATTTGGCATAACAACCTTTATTTCGATCTTGACATGAAGTCTTAACATTCCTAACACATATTTCACATTTTGAACATATTCTCAAATGGCAAGATGACATGATGAAGCATTTAGAATAAACATTGAACAAACATCCTTCAACACAACCATATTAGGAATAGCCAATTAAATAATGAGCAAGGACTTATTCCAATTAAATGAACACCATGGGATTCGATTCTAAGAAGAAGAGGGTTTAGCCAACATACCTCAATTGAGCTTCTCAAACTCTAAAATGACCTAGAATTCTTAGCAACTTCAATCTATTTTAGAAATATAACAAGTTGGACCAAAATTAGGAAGATGAACATGGTTTTATCTCATTTGAGCATATTATCAAACACTAGGTGTGCATCAATGTTTTAAGGCCCTTTTTGTGGAAGATTCCATTATTCCCCAACCCATTCTCTATCATTTTTAGCTCACAATCTTCCCACATACTACAAGGATACATGCATGCAAGGTAAGCACTCCCATCCCTATGAATTACCTTACTAATGGCCCATTCTAGTTACATTTTGAAATTAAAAGTTTGGGTGATAGAATCTTACCTCTTAGGAAGAATACCTAGGTGCTTATCTAGATAATCTTCAAGGTTTTAAGTGAGAATTGAAGAGCAATTTGATGAAGATCACTCTCTCCCTCTAGGACCCTCTCTCTCACTATAAAAAACATCAGAAAATATGCTCAAAATGGTCCAAGGTAGGTTTTTTAACGGAATAGGGTCTGGTTTAAAAACCCCATAAATGAAGCTACGGAACAGGTTTTGCGGTCGCATATTATACGGTCCGCAAAAGGACCGCGAAATCGGGGTCCAAAATTTGAGAGGAACTGACCAGGTCTGCGGTCACTATGCGGCCCACAGACCTGTTCTGCGGTCGCATAATGCACCGCAGAACGGTTATGCGGTCGCATAGTGCACCACAGAACCTCCCTTCAAAAAATCCCAAGGCGGGATATGTGACAAGAGTGTGGCCCGCAAAAACGGTTATGCGGTCGCATAACGGCCGCAAATTTGACAACAAAAATGCACCAGAAAACTATCCCTCTGTGCGACCAGCCTGCGGTCCGTAGTTGGGTTCTGTGGCCGCAGAATGGCTGCACAAATGCCTACTTCTGCCCAACATTTTCCTTCAACTCCCTAGCGTACTGTTCAATCCAAAAAGTCTAAACCACAGCTTGCAAGCTCGCCGCAAAGAATTTCTACTTTTATTAACCTCTACGCCTACTTTGGCATCACAGAATCTGTGTTTTTAGGAAAACATTTATGGTGCCTTACACACTAGAATTGAAAAAGAAAAGAAAAACAAAATGTTATATTTTTGTGCAAATTATTCTTTGATAGTGGTGTCTCTTGATGTAATTGTGCTTAAAAAAGTTGGGAGTTAATGTATATTGATATGATGGTGGAGTTATTGCTAGACATTAGTGTGGAGTTTTCAACAATGAAATGTATGTATTAAAGTGCTTAGGGAGGTGTAGTCACTCTTATATCCAAATGTATCCTACCCATCCCGCAACCTACATTACAACAGTCCTACTTCATCCTTGACTGAATGAGCTCAATTATTAGAGTAGTACACTACGGGCAAGCCTATGGTACGTCTTGTGTGGCATATGAATGTTGTTTCTGAGAGTGATTGAATTCTTTCTATCTTGAGTTCCTAATTGTTCTTAATTTCTATTGTGTGTGAAACTACTCTCTATTGTTGTGTGAGGACACTTAATTCATGAAGGAAAGTTAATGCTTGACCTCTGTGTTAGAGTAAGTGAGCGGGTTACAAATAATGCATGGTGTGTTTTGAGTCAAATTTTGAGGCGAGAATGTTACGGTATTGTGCTTAATCTGTTTTAAATATTCTTGGTGTGATGAGTTATGAGAGTTTTTAAAAAAGGTCGTGTTCGATATGGAGTGTAGTTTGATTTCTCGAGGACGAGCAATGGTTTATGTTTGGGGTGTTAATGGTAGCCTATAATCTCGTGTTTTAGTCGCTTATTGCACTCCAATTTACTGCACTTTACTTGTGTTTGAGCTTTAGTTGATAGTGTTTTGCACTAATTGTGTGTTTTATGCCTTGCAGGAGTGATTCCGAGCTATATAGATGTTATGGAATGAATTAGAGTATTTTTGAGCTTTGAAGTTTGAGTAAAATCTCAAGGGATTAGGCCAAGATCGTGTACGGGGATCGAGGACCAAGTTTGGACGTCAAACAACAAGCAAAATCTGTACTCTAAGAAAAATGCACTAGTGCGGTGCGTGGGGAAACGTCTGGCGCGTGGGGAAGTGTATGGCGCGGCGCGACTATTCAAATTTTCGGCTACCTATGAGAAAGAACTCTCTGGATTTCGCCATTAATGCCCAGCATGGCGCGTCACCCCATGCGACGCGCTTGTTCAAAATTTACAGAGTCAAAATCCTATTTCGGCTAGGAGAAGGTGATTTCGTCTCGGCCCGACCCTACTTGGTATAAATACATAGAAAAATGTTATTTTCTGGACTTTTGACACATATTCGACCTAAGGAGGCTAAGCAGGAGTTGGAAGAACATGAGCACAAGGATTTCATCATTCCTTCCTCACTCAGGACACGAGTCGGGATTGAATTTATGTTTTCCTGTACTTTAATTATATTTGTGACGAATTGCTCCATATCTATGGAGTAGTTCTCTTTAGGGTTTGATAGATTTGGTGTATTGATAATTGTTTGTGGATTATAACTCTAGTTTTTATGTATTGAAGCATTTTTGGATGATTTAACTATTGCATCTATATTCACTTGTTCATGTAATCGAGGGAGGCATAACTTGTCATATCTTTGCATTATCTTCTTGGTTGAGTTCATTAATTCTTCTTAGTAATCGAAGGAGGCTAGTTGAATTATTGATTAAACCTAGTTAGGAGAATAATCGAAATTGGTTTTCCTAAAGACCAATCCACTACGCATTCTTGCATATCTGCACGTGCTTAAATTAGTTCATCTTGTGAGGTTAGGACTTAATCGAGAGAGGAGTTTTTGCTGAACGGTTGAACTAATAATTGATTGAATTCGAGAGACTCACTTAAATACTAGAAGTGAATTATCTAGAGTTAGATCCCAAAGAATTATCTTGTACCTATCCAATCAACCCCTATTTTCTCCCATTGATAACTTCCTTGCTTACTTTTGTTGCGATTGCCATTAGTCAATAGCTTTAGATTCTTAGTCGATCGTTGATTCTCCTGGATAGTGATCAAGCTAGAAACTACAAAAATACTTATTTAACTCCAATCCATGTGGATACGTTATTATACTATTCTATCTTTTACTAGGGAGCATAATTTAAGTATGTGTTTCGAGCTCGTCAGAAGGCAGTACATGTGACATGTTCGAGAGGCGACTACTGATGATGCTAAAGAAGAGCACGTCTTCGAATTGGTAAGGGTGTTGCAGGAGCAATAGGTAGCCATTTTAGGCCATCTAACGCGGCAGAATAAGGTAATGACAGAGCCGAAGCAGGCGTTGTCAGGTGCCTCCAATAACGTGAATGGACGAGTTATTAATCATATAAATCTCGATCGTTGATTCTTCTGGATAGAGATCAAGCTAGAAACTACGAAAATACTATTTAACTCCAATCCCTATGGATATGATATTATACTAGACTATCTTTGACTAGGGAGCATAATTGAAGTTTGTGTTTCGAGCTCGTCAGAAGGCGGTACATGTGACATGTTTGAGAGGCGACTCCTGATGATGCTGAAGAAGAGCACGTCGTCGAATTGGTAAGGGTGTTGTAGGAACAATAGGAGGCCATTTTAGGCCATCTAACACGGCAGAATAAGGTTATGACAGAGCTGAAGTAGGCATTTTTGGGTGCCTTCAATAACGCGAATGGACGAGATCCAGTTCCTCCCGGTGCTCCCGCAAATCAAACAGCACAGGGTCGACAACAACACCCCGAGGGCATAGGTCGGCTTCGATGGGATCGGGTGGAGCGGATCCGGACTCAACAACGAGAGTGATCCCTTTAAAAACAAACTCATACGATTTATGAGGGAAGCAAACGCCCGTATGGACCAAATTTTCGGCGCACCACCGGTGCTGAAAGGGCCGGACTCAAAGAAGTACACTTAATTGCCGTACAAACCAAGTGCGGCACCAGAGTTGATCCCGAAGTGGGTTAAAATGCCTGACGTGCCGAAATATGATGGGAATTCAGATCCTGAAGAGCATATCACCACCTATACAATAGTGGTGAAGGGAAACGATTTAGCTCCCCACGAGATCGAGTCGATTTTGCTGAAGAAATTCGGAGAGACTCTCACAAAGGGAGCCTTGACGTGGTATTAGCTTTTGTCCGAGCATTGCATAGATTCCTTTGAAATGCTCGTGGATTCCTTCATTAAAGCCCATGTCGGGGCCAGGAAGGTACAGGCCCGAAAGGCTGATATATTTAGGATTGCACAAGGAGAGTCTGAGTTGCTGCGGGAATTTGTAACCTGATTCCAAAAGGAAAGGATGTTGCTCCCGGCCATTCCGGATGAATGGGCGGCTGAAGCATTCACCAAGGGTTTGAATTCGGTATGTTTCGATGCTTCCTCGAAGTTGAAAGAAAGCTTGCTCGAGTTCCAAGTGACAACCTGGGCTGATGTTCACAATCGGTACGAATGGAAGATAAGGATTGAGGATGATCAGCTCAGTTTTCTAGCATCAGTTAAGGGTCGGTACCGGGAGAAGAATATAGAGAAGTCAAAAGACGATGTCGACACAGATTGACCGTCTTCGAGGGGCTGCGTTTTGCCCTATGAACAGTCAAAAGGATGCAACTGAGGTTTTCGGTCAGTGGACAGGTTCGTCACCGATAAATGAATTGATCGTGGTCGGAACAACATGTCGTTACAAGATAAAGAAATGACAGGTTCTCGGTATTCTTCCTACCCTAGACTTTCAGAATATAACTTGAACGTCAGTGTAGTAGAATTAGTGTCGTCTATGAGGAACATTAAAGAAGTATGATTCCCGAAACCAATGAGATCTAATCCCAGCCAGAGGGATCCTAATTTGTGGTGCGAATACCACGGGGCGAATGGTCACCAAACTGGGTACTGTTGGAATCTACGCGAAGAAGTGGCGACACTACTGAAAAATGGTCATCACTGGGAATTCTTAAGTGACCGGGCTAAAAACAATTACGGTCGCAATTGTGACAATATGGAGCCCTCAAAAGCATGAGAAGATCTCCTGCGTCTGATGATCCACATGATTTTCAGGGGGAACAAGATTAACAGGGTTACCTTCTCAGCGGCAAAAAAAATGAAGGTGTCAGTAACCCACAGCAAGAGACTATGGGAAGTCGCTGAAGATGACATCACTTTCACGAAGGAGGACACAGTTGGATTGTTGCTACCGCACAATGATGCATTGGTAATTTCTCTAAATGTATTAGATTTTAAAATTAAATATGTTCTGATGCATCCAGGGAGTTCGGCCAATATTATACAATGGAGAGTGTTGGAGAAAGCCAAGATCATCGGAAGCATTATTCTGGCCACAAAACTCCTCGCCGGGTTTAACCTAGCAAGCATGAAGACCCGAGGAGAGATCCTGCTGCCTACAATTGCCAAAGGGGTGATGTAGACGACCCTTTTTGAGGTAGTGGATGGTGATATGGGCTACACTATTATCCTGGGAAGACCATGGTTGCACGAGATGAAGGCTGTGTCGTCAACATATCACCAGTTGCTGAAATTCCCGATTCGCAAGGGAATTAGACAAATAAGATGTGACCAACCGGCATCAAGGGAGATGAATGCAATTTCGGTTTCCAGTAGCAAAGGGGAAGAGCATGCAGCATATCAATTAGAGGAACCGGCACCTTCTCCTAAGTTAAGCGAAGCTAACAAGAGGGATAAGGCATCGGAGTCTTATCAGGTGCCAAGGTATTTCCATGTACCAGAAGAGACAGACACAACAAAATCCATTGAGGAAGAGCTTGAGCAAGTCGCATTGTTCGAAAAGTTCTTAGAGAGGAAATTCCACTTGGGGACAAGACTGCACCCCGAACTAAGGTCTGTATTTCTTGAATGTATTAAATTTAATGTCCATTGTTTTGCGTGGTCGCATGCGGATATGAAAGGTATCCCACCGAAAGTGGTTGTACACAACCTAAGCTTGGATCCCAGCTTTCCTCCAGTAAAATAGAAAAAATGTCCTACTGCCGAGGCCAGAAACAAATTCGTCAAAGAAGAGGTAAATCGCCGACTTGATATCGATTCAATCCGAGAGGTAAAGTATCCAGACTACCTAGCTAACGTAGTAGTAGTTCCAAATAAGAATAATAAATTTTGCATGTGCGTAGACTATAAGGACTTGAATAAGGCATGCGCAAAGGACTTGTTCCCATTTTCGAACATTGATCAAACGATTGATGCAACGACCAGGCACGAGTTAACGAGTTTCTTCGATGCTTACTCCAGATACAACCAAATTAAGATGAACCCGGAGGATCAGGAAAAAACATTGTTCATAACAAATTTCGGCACATATTGCTATAATGTGATGCCCTTCGGGCTAAACAAAGCCGGAGCCACTTACCAGCGGCTCGTAAACAAAATGTTTGAAAAACAAATTGGGATAACCATGGAAGTTTATGTAGATGATATTCTTGTTAAGTCTTTAAATGCAGGTGATCATCTTAAACATTTGCAAGGAATTTTTGACATCGTAAGGAAGCATAACAAAAAGCTTAACCTGGGGAAGTGTGCATTCGAGGTCAGCTCCGGTAAGTTCCTGGGAATCCTGGTGTCACAAAGGGGGATTGAGGTTAACCCAGGTAAAATCAAAGCCATCGAAGACATCCCAGACCAGCTATTAAGCGTAAAAGAGGTTCAAAGGCTCACGGGGAGATTGGCCGATTTGAGCAGGTTCATTTCCCGATCTTCAGAGAAATTCCATCATTTCATATCTCTACTAAAAAAGAAGAACAACTTTGAGTGGACCCCCGAATGTCAGCAGGACTTGAGGGATTTGAAAAGGTACTTGTCAAGGCGTCCGTTGTTATAGAAGCTAGAGGAAGGCAAAATAATGCTAATCTACCTAGCAATCTCGGAGGTAGCGGTAACCACCGTTTTAGTCTGTGAGGAAGAAGGTATGTAATCTCTCATTTATTATGTTAGTAGAATTTTAAAGGGCGCAGAAAATCGCTACCCATATTTGGAAAAGTTGGCCTTAGCCCTCATGCTGCTCGGAAGCTAAGGTCTTATTTCCAATGTCACCCGATAGCTGTGGTGACCACCTTTCTCCTACAGAATATCCTTCATAGACGCGAACTTTCGGGTAGGCTGGCCAAATGGGCCGTCGAAATGAGTGAATGTGACATAGAATATAAGCCTAGGACTGCGATTAAGTCACAAGTTTTGGCCGACTTTGTGGCCCATTTCAGTCTTGGATTGTTACCTGTGGAGACTAAAGAAGCAGTGATAGTGTCAGAATTGACATCAGGAGTTTGGACCCTATTTATCGATGGAGCTTCAACGTAAAAAGGTCCAGACTCAGCATAGTGTTAACCACACCTTAAGGAGAAACCCTAAAGCAGGCCATAAGAATGGTTCCACTACCTAACAATGAAGCGTAATATGAATCTTTTCTTGCAAGGCTCGAATTGGCCTAGGGACTACACTGCGAGGTCATAAAAATCAAATACGACTCCCAAATGGTGGTAAATCAGGTTTGCAGGATCTTCGAAGCCACAGAGGAATGCATGCAGCAATACGTAGTGAAGGTTCTGGCTCTGCTTGCTTGATTACAGGAGTGGTCAATGACACATATCCCGAGGGAAGAAAATACAAAAGCAGACGCATTAACTAACCTTGGCTCATCAACAGAAATGAAGGGATCACACTCCGGTATGGTCGTGCAGCTTATGCACTCGGTTCTGGACGCAGACAACTAGTACGAGGTAAACGCGACTAATTTGATCAAGGACTAGAGGAATGAGATCATTAATTACCTCAAGCATGGAATGTTGTCGGAAGATCCCAAGACATCCCGGGCGCTACGCGTTAAGGCAACGAGATATAGTTTGAAAGGAGGTCAATTGTACAGTAAATCTTTCCAAGGCCTGCTGGCCCAATGTTTGGGAGCCTCCGAAGCTAATTATGTTATACGAGAATTCCACAAAGGGATATGTGAAAATCATTCGGGTGAAGATTCCTTAGTGCTAAAATTGGTAAGGACAGGATACTATTGGCCCCAAATGGAACAAGAATGTAAGGCCCCGTAAAATGTTACCAAGGAATTTAAGGGTTCGTGGTGCCGAGGTAAGCTTACGTGTTAGAGGATTGTAGAAATTCTTCGCTGTGAGCTTGCTCACCACGGTACAGACTTTTTGGGTTGAAGAATGCACTGAGGAGTTGATGAAAATTGTTTGGCAGAATAAGGCAATTTTGCGGTCTGTTTTGCGACCGCATACCCATTTTGTGGGCCGCATAAGTATCGCAGAGTTGAGCAGGGAGTTTGTTGAATTTTGAAGGACATTTTGCGGTCCATTATGCGATTGCATAGTTGTTTCTTGGTCCGCATTTCCCGTCATAGATTTGGCATGAAGAATTTTCTTGGGTCATTCTGCGGTCCATTCTGCGATCGCATAAGTGGTCTGCCGACCGCAGACCTGTCCAGACCCTTCCAATTTTTGGGCATCAGTTTTGCAGTCTATTTTGTGTACCGCATATCTGTTATGCAGTCCATTCTACGACCGCATACCTGAGTTCGGAGGGTCCATTTTCCTATTTTTATAACCCGACCCTATTTTGATAAATAGCCTTTGGGGCTTATTTTGGGGCAATTACCTGATGATTTTAGAGAGAGGTAAGAGCATTTTAGAGAGAGGAGGGAACCTAACACTCTAATCATCCAATCTTGCACCAACCTTCAAGAATCAAGGAAACCAATCACTAGATTATTATCTATCTGGGTAAGTCCTACTTCTAAGCTTTCATGCAAGAGGTTATGAGTTCTAGTATAATGTGGGGGTTGGAAATAGGCCATGCATGTGACCATAGGTTGTAGTATGTGGGATTAATGAACCATATTGGTTAGTTTCTTGTTGAAATTGGTTGAGGGAATAAGGGATTACCATTGTAGAGCTTTGTAGTCTATTTTGCATGCTAGGTATTTGACAAAATTCCTAATAGAGTTACACCATGTGAATCATTCTAATTATTATCTGATTTTCGCTATCTTCCATAGATTGTTATTGCTAGTAGTGTTGGGACATTGTAGTAACTTAAGGAAATCTCAAACAAGGTATGTTGGCTAAACTCCTCTTTTAGAATTGAACCCCACAATGGCCTTGTAAGTCCCGTGTTGCTCATTATAAATTGATTATTCCGAACAAGCCTTGTGTCAAAAGATACATGCGTTAAAATTGTATTCCAAACGTTCTTATTTATTGAGTTACTATTTGAGAATGTGATTAAACATGGGTTGTGTGTTAATATATTATGATTTGAAGCGTGATTCTAATGAAAACTAGCATGTCGAATTGTGTAAGAAATCACATGTGTCTACGACCCTTAATTTTGTTAGTTGCTCAAATGTGTATCTAAAGTCTTGAATTAAAATGCCTTATTGTTAATAATCTATAAGGATTCTTGAAAGTGAAAGAAGGGGTTTGGAGATGGAAAGTGTGGCCACCGTACCAAAAAATGAGAGTTATACATGTGCCCAAACGTGGTTGTTTCAACTAATGCTATGCTTCGTTTATGCTTTTAACTTGTGCATAAAGATTAAATGATGTGCCCAAACGTGCATAAAGAGTTATACATCAAGATTAAATGATGTGTTACTCGTTTATGCTTTTAACTTGTGCTTCGATTGCCAACCATTTTACTCCATTTCTTGGAAAGAAATTCATTGTGTTTAAAGTCTTCATTGCTAATAAACCCAAAGTGGTGATTTCCAGAATATTCTATTTGTTGATATTTATGATGATGATGCTTGAAAGTAAAGAAATGAAAGTGTGGAATATAAGATATGGCCACCGTGCCTTGGGAAGAGGAATCATAAGTATGGCCAAGACAGCTAATAGAATTATAATGATGTTGTGAATGGTTGAAGTTACTAACGAGGTTATATATAGTGTGAAATGTAATGAGGTGAATATAAAATATATTTGTTCTTTTGTTTCGCGTGTGTACAAACCAAAAATGTTTTTGGGAGTATCATTAGCAAACCGAGGAAGGGTGGGTCATAAGGCCTATTCCCGAAACTACACGTGCTGGTGTAGGGGTGGATTGTGATTATTTCTCTTATTTGGGATGAGAGTGGGATATTGATGTGATTGTGTTTATTCCACTTAATTGGGATGAGGTTGATATTAGCTGGAATTGGAAAGTCAGCCCACACGGCATATGTGTGAAGGAGGCCTAGCCGATCGGGTGGAGATCGGACGCCATGTTACGCACATGGTGGTACTACTCTTGGTAACACCTTTCTTTCGCACCACATGTCAAACCACATTGTTCGTGGGGATATGGCCTAGATGATTGGGCATGATCGGACTCTATTTTAAAAATACGGTGGTATATCAGTGCTAATGATCTCCCAACAAAAAATATATATTATTTTCGTATTTTGAAAATTTGCATGTTTTAACTGGGCATTTGGATATTGTTGATTGTGACTTGCTGTTTCTATGATTTTTCCTTTCTTATATTGGCATTCTATTTTGAAAGTTGACATTTAGATTTACATACTAGTACTATTCCATATGTACTAATGTCCCTTTTGCCGGGGGCGCTGCATCGTCAATGGATGCAAGTGGATCGTCAGCAGGTGGTTTTGCCCTCGTTAGTAGTTACTCTCTATTCAGCAGATTTTGGTGAGCCCTACTTTGTTCCGGTCTTCATGTCATTTGACGTTGTATGTTACATTTTGAGGTATAGCCAGGGCCTTATCACCGGCACATCTATACTACTCATCTGTTATATTTAGAGGCTCCGTAGACAGGTTGTGAGTGGTGTATGATGTTGGGAATTAAACTAGTAAGTGTTGGTACTTGGGCGAACATGTTTTCATCATTTCAGTAAACTTGTTATATTTTTGGAAATCATAAAAGGATATCCTTTAGTAATGGAAAATATTGTGGAACACTTGACTCTTCTCACGTTTATCACCTGTACTGGTTCTTATATTGTTAATGGGCAAGGTTGGGTAGAAGGCATCTAACAGGCTTGCTTAACTAGGGTATCTCAGTTGAGCGTCGGTCGCGCTCCCCGAGGTCGGGCCGTGACAAACTTGGTATCAGAGCCTAAGGTTTTAAAGTGTCATAGAATGTCTCGGAGCCGTGTCTAGTAGACTCTTTCTTATCGGTGTGTTGTCGACTACATCTATAATGAGGAGGCTACTTGGACATTTAGGAATTTCACCCTTCTTTGATACTCCAGATCGTGCGATAGAGCTCAAGATAGGAAGCTGACTTCCTCATCATATCTCATTTTTTTCCAGATGAGTAATCCACGAGTTCGAAGTAGCGTGGAGGGAATGACCCCACCATTGAATCTAGGGGAGATTACACAAGAGTTTGTTGGGAGAATGCGGCGAGCCGTGGGGGGATTGTAAGAACTTGTTTGCTAAGGGAAGTGTCATTCTTCCTACCAATGTCACCGCACCACCGGATCGTGGGGTGAGAGAATCTAAGAAACGAAAGAGGGTTATTGGTGCTAATGAACCGGATTGTTTGATTTGCAAGAAGCGTCACTTGGGAACATGTTGGATGAGTCTTGAAATATGTTATGGCTGTGAAAAGAGGGGGCACAAGAAGAACAAATGCCCTAGGTTGGGTACACCCATCCCAATCTGCCCGACGTGCGGGAATGAACATTTGGCATCGTGTTGTGAGTATGCTCATCAGCATGTTAGGGGTGGCATGTTTGTGAAATTCCAAAGGCTAACATAGCAAACTGGTACGGGGTTTGTTACTTCCGCATTGGAGGCCTGGAGGGCAGATAAGGGGGATGCTTATGATTTATGAAAAAGGGTGAATATCAGATCAGTGGGGCAAGTTAGTTTAGCGGATCTCATCCTCGTTGTGTGAAGTGTAGGAGATGTCATTCAGGGGTATGTCACAATGGTACCAATGTATGTTACGGATGTGAAGTTGAGGGGCATTAGTTAAGGCGTTGCCCGGTCAACTTAAGTCACCATGTAAGTCACCCCTTAGTATATCATTCTGAACACCACATGCTTTTCCTTGTTGTATATGTACATCTATATCGAGAGCCTACATAAGTATGGTCTTAACTAGAACCTGATTCACAAAACATTGCATGTATCTACTCTTTTTACAAAATGCATTATTCGTGAATCCTTTTTATCACCATTATCATACTTACAACCTCTTGAGGAATTGAGTTCTATAATGATTTCATTGAATTGAGCTATAACCCTGGGCTAATACTTCCCATTTGCTTCCCTAAATTCTCAACAAGGGACTATGCCTGATGAATTTCTTACAAGAACCTTTTGATTCAAATTGATAACATTTGTTCATTTGTGCTTATGCATGCACCGTCAAAACGTTTACCTATGTGGTATCAAATCCAAAGTAAAGAAGCCCAGTGTTGAGATCCTTCTTGAGCCACTCTTTCTCTCTCCGGTGTATGTGGCTCCTATGGTTGGAACAAACACTTTACTCATTTGTGAATATTATCATGAATCATTTTCACTGTCTAGTAACATGAGATCATATCTCAGGACCTATCATATGTGTATGTGTCAATTGAAAGGGGTTATTTGTCCGCATAAAGTTTATGGTAAATTTGAGATTTTCACAAATTAGTCACAGGAAGATCTTTTTGTTCGCCCATCTCATTATGACTTTCATATCCACCTAAATCGTGCCTCAGTGAGTAACTCACTTTGTTCCTAGTATTGTAGTTGCCCATGAAGTGGCCTGGTATTGCAGGTTGAGAGTTATTAAGGCGGAGCAAAGTGTTCATTCTCTCTAGCTCATAGCAAAGTATTCATTCTCTCTAACCAATACATGATTTTTATCCCAATATTAAGATGTCCTAGCTATGTGGTTTCACTCGTGAAAGGTTGAAATTAAATGTTTCAGATTTTGGCACATATGATGAGCATATTGATTTGAAAGACCAGTTTGTTGTATCTCTAGTCCTCTCATATAGGATCAACTATCAGGAAGGGTTAAGCTGTCAGAATGATAATAATCTCACAAGTGTTCAACATCTTTTTCAACCTCATGGGCTTGTGGCATATCTAAACTTTGTGTCAATTAATGTTAAGAGCGTAATGCAACTTCATGTATTTTGAAACCTATATAACATTCAGGGTGCCAGAATATTCTCATTTCGAGTTAAACCGATTTTCCCTACACTCAAGGAGGCAACTGGTGTCATGTATTTGGCTATTTCTCTTTAAAGCTTACAATTGCCGAACATGGCACATATGAAGTGAAACAATTGTTACTATCACTTTTGTAACTCATTATCTTTCCAGAATAACTGATTGCTAATGTTTTATCCTCCCGACCATGCCTCCCATATGCCATATGTCTAAAATGACTCACTTCTTTTACATCTCCAGATCATATACATGTTTCCATATTATCAATGTCTACTAGGCAACACTATGCCTCGTTTGCCGAATCGATGATGTCATCACAATGATTAACCATGATAGCACTATTGGTAGTAACCCTCATGTCTCGTAGAATATAATCTCTTAAAATGCCCTTCTCAGTATAGTGATGGATTCTTGAACAATTCCAGCCCAATCTCGAACCTCGTTGTTCCTATTTGTGGTAAATCTATCGAGAGTTATAGGCTCAAACATGTCAAAGAAGAAGCATCATTCCATGATCGAACATATTGGATGGGAATTCTATAGTCATATTCATTCTAGCACATCATAGAATAATGGTTGAAGGTCGCCAAGGGTTTAGTTTGGGTGTCCAACATAGAGATTTAGAATTGAAGAAAGTGAACAGGTTATTCTCAAGATTTTCTCCATGAAGATATTATGTGTATTATTAATAAAGGTAAAGTAAGTGTAGCGCATATTGGGCCTTGCTATGAAAAGTAAAGGAAGTATTCTCACTTGCCTGTATAACCAGATGGTTGTGGTTCAAAAGGGTACTTGCTATGTGTAATGATATAAATGTGTACTGTTCATGTCAAGATACCACTTCTATTAATGTAATGCCCTTAATGTTGAGATCAGTGTTGTTGATATATACAGTGAAGCTTTGTTGAGTTATGGATATGTTGTTAGGGTGGTTTTGGTGATTCTCTGACAGGTGGATAGGCCCAATTATAGAGGAGACTTTGCCAAAATATTTGGAAAATTTGGGAGTTAGTCGAATTTGGGGCATTGCGATGTGTGAAAGGAGGAGATGAATTATGTTGGGTATTTTGGTCAGGCTCTACCCCTCATTCGAGGACGAATGATCCTAAGTGGGGGAGGATGTAAAGCCCCATAAACTTTTGCCAAGGAATTTAAGGGTTCGTTGTGCTGAGGTAGGCTTACGTGTTTGAGGATTCTAGAAATTCTTCATGGTAAGCTTGCTCATTGCGGTAAGAACTTTTTGGGTTGAAGAATGCAGTGAGAAGTTAATGGAAATTATTTGGCGGAAGAAGGAAATTCTGCGGTCTATTTTGTGCTGCATAACCATTTTGTGGGCTGCATAAGTATCGCAAAGTTGAGCAGGGAGTTTGTTGAATTTTGAAGGTCGTTTTGCGGTCCATTATGCGATCGTATAGTAGTTTCAGTCCGTATTTTCCGTCACATATTTGGCATGAAGAATTTTGTTAGGTCATTCTGTGATCCATTCTACAGTCACATAAGTAGTTTGTCGACCGCAGACCGGTCGCAGACCTGTCCAGACCCTTCCTATTTTTGGGCATCAGTTTTGTGGTCCATTTTGCGGACCGCACATCTGTTATGCGGTCAGTTTTGTGGACCCCAGTTTGATAAATAGCCTTTGGGGCTTATTTTGGCGCGATTACTTGATTATTTTAGAGAGAGGTAAGAGCATTTTAGAGAGAGAAGCGTGATTCTAATGAAAACTAGCATGTCGAATTGTGTAAGAAATCACATTTGTCTAAGACCCTTACTTTGGTTAGCTGCTCAAATGTGTATCTAAAGTCATGAATTAAAATGCCTTGTTAATGATAATCTATAAGGATCCTTGAAAGTGAAAGAAGGGGGTTGGAGATGGAAAGTGTGGCCACCGTGCCAAAAATGATAGTTATACTTGTGCCCAAACATGGTTGTTTTAACTAATGCTATGCTTTTTAAGTGTTTCCAATGTGTCTTTAGTTCTTATATATATTCATGATTTGAAATTGTGTATTTTCCTTTTTGGGAAAAGTATTTCAAGATTAAATGATGTGTTACTCGGTTATGCTTTTAACTTGTGCTTCGATTGCCAACCAGTTTACTCCATTTCTTGGAAAGAAATTTAGTGTGTTTAAAGTCTTCATTGCTAATAAACCTAAAGTGGTGATTTCCAGAGTATTCTATTTGTTGATATTTATGATGATGATGCTTGAAAGTAAAGAAATAAAAGTGTGGAATATAAGATATAGCAATCGTGCCTTGGGATGAGGAATCATAAGTATGGCCAAGAGAGCCAATGAAATTATAATGATGTTGTGAATGGTTGAAGTTACTAAGGAGGTTATATATTGTGTGAAAGGTAATGAGGTGAATATAAAATATATTTGTGCTTTTGTTTCCCTTGTGCACAAACCAAAAATGTTTTGGGAGTATCATTAACAAATAGAGGAAGGGTGGGTCAAAAGGCCCATACCCGAAACTACACGTGCCGGTATATGAGTGGATTGTGTTTATTTCCCTTGTTTGGGATGAGATTGAGATATTGATGTTATTGTTGTTATTACCCTCAATTGGGATGAGGTTGATATTAGCTAGAATTGGAAAGTCAACCCACACGGCATATGTGGGAAGGCGGTCTAGCCGATCGGGTGGAGATCGGAAGCCATGTTGTGCACATGGTGGTACTACTCTTGGTAACACCTTTCTTTCGCACCACATGTCAAACCAAATTATTCGTGGGGATATGGCCTAGCTGATCGGGCGTGATCATACTCCCTGCTAAGAACACGGTGGTATATCGGTGCTAATGATCTCCCAACAAAAAATATATATTATTTTCGTATTTTGAAAATTTGCATGTTTTAAATGGGAATTTGGATATTGTTGATTGTGACTTGCTGTTTCTATGGTTTTCCCTTTCTTATATTGGCATTCTATTTTGAAAGTTGACATTTAGTTTTACATACTAGTACTATTCCATATGTACTAATGTCCATTTTGTCAGGGGCATTGCATTTTCAATGGATGAAGGTGGATCGTCAGCAGGTGGTTTTGACCCTCGTTAGCAGTTACTCTCTATTCAGCAGATTTTGGTGAGCCCTACTCTTTTCAGGGCTTCATGTCATTTGACATTGTACGTTGCATTTTGATTTATAGCCTGGGCCTTGTCACCGGCACGTCCATACTACTCTCATGTTGTACTTAGAGGCTTCATAGACAGGTTGTGGGGGGTGTATGATGTTGGGAATTAAACTAGTAAATGTTAGTATTTGGGCGAACATGTTTTCATCATATCAGTAAACTTGTTATATTTTGGAAATCATAAATAAATAGCCTTTAGTAATGGAAAATATTGTGGAACACTTGACTCTTCTTATGTCTATCACCTGTACTGGTTCTTATATTGTTAATGGGCAAGGTTGGGTAGAAGGCATCTAACAGGCTTGCTTAATTGGGGTATCTCGGTTGAGCATTGGTCGCGCTCCCTAAAGTGGGGAATGGATATCGTCGGGCCACTGCCGCCGGCGATAAGTGTCAACACTACGCACCGTTGGTACATAAACTAGTAGAACCATTGCACTCCGTTTTGTCTCCTTGACCGTTCATGAAGTGGGGAATGGATATCTTCGGGCCACTTCTGCCGGACCCTGGTAAGGTAAGGTTTCTTTTGATTTTAATTAACTATTGTTCTAAGTGGGTTGAAGTAGGTGCTTATCAGAAAATCGGTGAACGTGAAGTGGTGGATTTCTTGTTGGAGAACGTAAGTTTCAGATTTGGAATACCGAAAGAGATAGCCTACGACAACGGGCCATAATTTATAGGCTCAAAGGTCACGAATTTCCTTGAAGACTTGAAAATCAAAAGGATCACATCTTCGCCCTATCATCCGAGTGCAAATGGTCAAGAGGAATCAATAAACAAAGTGATTATACAAAATCCCAAAAAGAGATTGTGGGCAGGTAAAGGCAAATGGCCCTAGGAACTGCATGGAGTACTATGGGCATACCAAACAACGGCCAAATAGAGCATAGGAGAGACTCCTTTCTCTCTTGTGTATAGAGGAGAAGCCCTGATCCCGGTGGAAGTAGGGGAGTTTACCTTGAGATACTTCGAGGCAAATGAAGCAGCAAACAATGAAGCAATGTTTGTCAATTTGGAGCTGCTCGATGAATGCAGGGACTTGGCGCATATAAGGATCGAAGCTCAATAGAAGAGAATAGAAAGATATTACAATCGAAGAGCCAACCTCCGTTATTTCAAAGTAGGAGACCTGGTTTTAAGGAAAGTAACTCAAAATACCCGGGAACTCAATGCAGGGAATCTAGGTCCAAAATGGGAAGGTCCCTACCGGGTTTCCCATGAAATAAGGCCAAGCGCCTAGAATAACTTTATAATTGGGGCCACTCATGCCATTGAATTGGAAAGAGGGGAAATAAATATGAATTGAGATGATTAAGAAAAGGGGTGATGTCTCAAATGAGATGGCCTAGCCGGTCGGGCTGAGATCGTACTCCGTGTAAGAACACGGTGGTATTGTGAATGAAATTATGAATATGGTTGATGTCTCAAATGAGATGGCCTAGCCGATCGGGCTGAAATTAGACTTCGTGTAAGAACACGATGGTATTGTGGATGATAATGTGAAAATGGTTGATGTCTCAAATGAGATGGCCTAGCCGATCAGGCCGAGATCGGACTCCGTGTAAGAACTCGGTGGTATTGTGGATTATGGAATATTGGCACTAAAAAAAACCATTCTACCTGATAATATGGGAATTGACTTAAAAATCTATGTGATCGTTAACTTGATGTTGTAATGTTGTTTAAATCTCATGTTGCATTCTTGAATGTCTCCCCTATATTGTTGTTCATTCTATTGAGATAGTGTTAGTTATACATACTAGTACTATTCGACAGTACTAACGTCCCTTTTGTCGGGGGCACTGCATCTTTAAATGGATGCAGGTGGTTACATAGCAGACAGTGCTGATCACATATAGTGCTACATCCTCTTCTCAGCGGACTCGGTGAGCCCCATTTCATTCGGGGGTCATGTATTTTACCCTTTGTTTATATTGTGGTCACTTTTTGAGGTATAGCCGGAGCCTTGTTGCCGGCACCATCTTTACTCTCTTTTGTATCTTTAGAGGCTCCATAGACACTATGTGAGTTGTATATGGGTGCTAGAAAGGTCAAACAGATTATGTTGTATTTTGGATTTTTATTCCACTAAATCACAAAATGTATGTATTTGAAACTTAATAGGTAAATAGAAAAATGAAATGGCTTAGTAATGTCTATATATATGGTCCTTCTACTATTTAGCTAATAATAACATGCCTTCTCTTATCATGGGTGAGTTGGGTAGAAAGTATCTGACAGGCTTGCTCGGCCGGGTTCACTTGGTTAAGCATCGGTCGTGCTTCCCGAGGTTGGGACGTTACAAACTTGGTATCAGAGCCTAAGGTTTTATAGTGTCCTAGGATGTCTTGGAACCGTGTCTGGTAGAGTCCTTCTTATAGGTATGTTGTCGACCACATCTATAAGTTGGAGGCTACTTGGATATTTAGTAACAATACCCTTCTTTGATATTCTGGATCGTGCGATGAAACTAAATGTGCAATTGTTCCTCCTCTAACTCGTGCATTCCTTTAACTTTCAGTATATGGCACCTAAGAAGAGAGAAAGAACTGGCCAAGGAGCCAACACCGCCTTAGGAGTAGTAGTTGACCCTTTATTTGATGATGCGGGTGAACACCCGAGGGGTGAGGATAATCCCTCAACTGCTACACTACCTGATTCCACTACACCGGACCAGGCCACACCAGTTCCTACACCTAAAATTTCGATTCCACCTCCAGCCCCAGCTTCCGTCTCTGGTATTTTTGATGGGGATCTTAGGGGAGCTATTCAGATGCTGACTCAGATAGTGGCTTCTCAGGCCTAAAGGTCGAATGTTGCACCCACATTTTCTAGCCCACAAGGGGATTCTACTAGTTCTAGTGTGAACAGGTTTTTGCAGTTGGATCCTTCGGTGTTCACGGGTGCTAATCCCGAGGAGGACCCACTGGACTTCATTGATTAGATGCATAAGACTCTCCAGTTTATGCACGCTAATGAGACGGAGGGAGTGGAGTTGGCCGCCTACTACCTGAAAGGGGTGGCCTATTCTTGGTTTGAGCTGTGGGAGGACTCTCGGGAGAAGGGGAGCCCTCCAGCGAGATGGAGTGAGTTTGTTAATGCCTTTATAGACCATTTCTTACCTGCCAAGACTAGGGCAGCCCGTGCCGCAGAGTTTGAGAATCTTAAGCAAGGGAGTAGGAGTGTGTGAGAGTATGACATAGAGTTCGCGCGCCTGTCAAAATATGCTACTCACATGTTTCCTACTATGGAGGCTAGAGTGCGCCAGTTTGTGCAGGGCCTTAGTCCCTTGGTTATCAATGAGGCCGCTACAGCTGCCTTGAATTAAGATATGAACTATGGGAAAATGGTAGCATTTGCTCAAGCTACAGAGGACCGCAAGTTGAAAAACAGAAGGGAGTGAGACGGTACCAGCAAAGCCCGATCCGCGGGCAACTTTGTGGAGTCATTTGGTGGGCGAAGATCAGCTTTCAGGGGAGGGTCATTAGGGCCAACCTAGTCTCATGCTCAATCTTCAGCCAGTACACTGCCAGCGGGGCATTGTCAGCAACAGAGGAATTGCTTCAGGCCCAATCAGGGCTGCAGGGGACCCCACCATCAGGGCCGATCAGGGGGGAGATTCCAGCAGTAGCGGAGACCCCCATGCCCCAGGTGTGGGAAGATGCACTCAGGGATCTGCTACATGGACTTACCTATATGTTACGGGTGCGTATTGAGGGATCATATTCAGTGGGAGTGTCGTTCATCCTGCTAGGGTGCGGGCAAGGGAAAAGCATAGCCATCCAGTTCTAAAGCTGCTACATCTTCAGCACCCCCTCCAGCTTGAGGCCCTCCGGCACCAGCAGGGCGTGGTGAAACTATGGGTGGTGCGCAAAGTTTAGGAGGACCCAGTTTTTTCTATGCTATGAGTGGTCGCCAGAGTGCAGAGGCTGCTCCAGATGTTGTCACATGTATATTGACTGTCCAAACTCATGATGTATATGCTCTTATTGATCCCGGTTCCACCTTGTCCTATGTTACCCCTCATGTTGCTATGGAATTTGGGATAGAACCGGAATAACTTCCTGAGCCGTTCTCTGTATCTACTCCGATTGGCGAGTCTATTATGGCTGCACGAGGTTACAGGGGTTGTGTTGTCACTATGCGTGGTCGGGACACCGTGGCCGATCTCATTTAATTGAGGATGGTCGATTTTGATGTAATTATGGGGATGGATTGGCTTTATTTGTGTTTTGCTAAGCTCGACTGCCGAACTAGAACTGTGAGGTTGGAATATCAGAAT
Source organism: Nicotiana tomentosiformis (assembly GCF_000390325.3). NCBI lineage: Eukaryota > Viridiplantae > Streptophyta > Magnoliopsida > Solanales > Solanaceae > Nicotiana > Nicotiana tomentosiformis. Next base: position 47,312,997 of record NC_090817.1, read on the forward strand.
GAGCCGGTTATTGAGTGGATGGGGGATAATGTGGTGCCGAAGGGTAGGTTTATTTCTTACCTTAAGGCCACGAAGATGATTATCAAGGGGTGTATCTATCATTTGGTCCGGGTTACAGACAACAGTGGGGAGGTGCCTACACTCGAGTCTGTGCCAGTTGTGAATGAATTTCAAGAGGTCTTTCCTGATGAGTTCCCTGGGATTCCGCCAGACAGGGAGATTGGTTTTGGGATTGATGTGATGCCAGGCACGCAACCTATATCTATTCCGCCCTACAAGATGGCACCAATAGCATTGAAGGAACTAAATGAATAACTGAAGGATTTGTTAGAAAAGGGTTTCATCCGATCTAGTGTTTCACCATGGGGTGCACCGGTCCTCTTTGTGAGGAAGAAATATGGATCACTGAGGATGTGTATCCACCATCGGCAACTCAACAAAGTCACAATAAAAAACAAATACCCACTACCAAGAATAGATGATTTGTTTGATCAGTTACAATGTGCTAGATACTTTTCTAAAATTAATTAACGATCCGGGTACCACCAATTAAAGATCAGGGAGCAGGATATTCCGAAAACAGCTTTCTAAACCCGATATGGGCACTTTAAATTTCTAGTAATGTCTTTTGGGCTAACAAATGCCCCGACAGCATTCATGGACCTTGTGAATCGGGTTTTCAAGCCTTTTCTCAACTCCTTTGTGATAATGTTCATTGACGATATTCTTTTGTATTAAAGAGGTCGGGAGGACCATGCCGATCATCTTAGGTCAGTTTTGTAGACTCTTCATCAGCACCAATTGTATGCAAAGTTTTCAAAGTATGGATTTTGGCTCGAATCTGTCATATTCTTGAGTCATGTTGTATCTAGATAAGGAATTAAGGTTGATCCTCAAAAGATTTCAGTAGTAAAGAATTGGCCTAGACCTACAACGCCAATCGAGATTCATAGTTTCTTGGGCTTAGCAGGGTATTACGGGAAGTTTGTGGAAGGGTTCTCAACTCTTGCCTCTCCGTTGACTAAATTGACTCAGAAAGCGGTTAAGTTCCATTGGTCCGATGCTTGTGAAAGGATCTTCCAGGAGTTGAAATCGAGATTGACTACGGTGTCGGTGTTGACCCTGCCAGAGGGTACATAAGGGTTTCTGGTATATTGTGATGCTTCAAGTGTTACATCCCGCATTTTCGTACGTTAAAGTTTCATCGTAAATTAATCGACGTAAGTTTGGGAATGCGTTTATTTGGATATTATAAGCATTATGCTACATCAAACAAATGATGAGTGAATTCGTGAAGGTAAGAGGGTAAGCAAATCGAAGAAAATTAATTATCGTTGAAATTTGACATTTTGAGATAAAATACGGTCCAAACTACAATACCCCGTATTTATAGACTAGTGCCATACAAGGTACCATATGACCATGATAGTATGATATATAAAGTATATTAAAAATGAGTAGTATTTTAAGTAATTTGAGATAATTCTTAATTATGTGGGTAATTGGTTAATTATTGCTTTAATGGGAGATTAACCATGTAATTAAGGATTTGTGAATAATTGTAGGTGGGGACAGAGCCTGCCCACTCCAAGCCCCCCCACGTGGCAACAAGTGGAGGAATATTTAATAAGTGACTCTTGACATTAGGTAATCAAATTAAGTGGACACATGGATACCACTCTTAGCCATCCTTGCCAACATGTAGAAAGGGGGTTTGGTATTAGTCATCCTATTCATCCCTACACTTTGTCTTGAATGCATATAAAAATTCATTTTGGAGGAGATTTGAAAGTTCATATGGGACTTCATATTACAATAGCAATGGCAATTCTTGGATCAGTTAAGGAATTCATGCAAAATTGCACTACATAATAACACCGGGATTTTTGCAATTCTAAGGGAATACGGTGCAATCTTTCTCAAGAATATCATACGAATTTTTTCCTACTCCAGGTATGTTAAGGCTAAGCCATTCCTTCATGTTGGCATGATCTCGTAATTACATGTGTTTGATAACGAAGCATAAAGAGAAGTTCATACTCCCAAATTTATATACATTATCCTAGTCTCATAAATTACAACATTCTCCTTATCGGGACTTCATACTTAATTGAGTATTGCCTTCTTCCAGTCAAGAGAGAAGAGAGCCTATATATAAAGTATTATAGTATTTTCATTACCATCGAGCTATAATCGATGTGCAAGCCCCTATTGGGAAACCTCTGATCAGATGGTAAGTTATATACTGAGCCTGTTGTGGCCGAGCGCATATGAGCGAGCCTAGTTGGCCGCGATACAGAGCCTAGTATGGCTGAGCGCCTATGAGCGAGCCTACTACGGCAGAGCAGTTATATATATACCAATCCTTATAGGGTTGAATAGCTATTTTACTTACTATATTGAGAGAGTTGAGTCACTATCAGCACGTAAGCATATCTTTAGATTATCTTTGACTCCTAGTTACTTTCAGTTATTATATTATCAGTTCAGTTTCAGCTTTCAGTTATTCTGTTGCCTTACATACTCGATACATTATTTTGTACTGGCATCCCTTTCTCTGGGGATGCTGTATTTCATACGTGCAGGTTCAGACAAACATGCAGGTAGACCTCCTTAGTAGGTGTTCCCCGAGTTCAGCTTTATCGGTAAGCTCCACGTTCTTCGGAGTTGTAGGGTCTAGGAGTTTTGTGTACATCTTGTGTATATATGTATATTGGTTATGAGTAGGTCGGAGCCTTGTTCTGATCATGGTATATCCATCAGTAGAGTCTTGTAGACATAACCTGTCAGTTAGTGCAGTATGTTGGGCTTGTAGTCCTTGTATGTATATTTTGTTGGTTTGTCAACTGTAGTAGTCATGACGGCCTTGCCGGCCCAGCTTTATATTGATGTTTAGTCAGCGTTGGTTTCCATTTAGTTTTATATTTTACTTCGCAAATTATCTTGCAATGTGGCCCATGGTCAAAGTATGACATTATATGTTTAGAGTCCCTTAGTCGCAAGTTGGTATGCAAGGATAGGTGAGGCACCGGGTGCCTGTCTCGCCCCCTCCCAGGTTCGGGGAGTAATAAAAGTGGTATTAGAGGAGTTCTGTCGTAGGGAGTCTATAAGCCGTGTCTAGGAGAGTCTTGTTTATAGATGTGTTGTACACCACATTATATAAGCAGGGGACTACATGGTATTTAGGAGTTGGTTACCCTTCTTTCAAATGTAAATCGTGCTATAGAACGGAGTAATAGGAAATTTGAGTTAAACTTACGTGTTGGCATTTGCATGCACAGATGATGGTGACTAGGAAGACTATAGCTAGTCAGAGGAGAGATACAACAGTAGGTGAGGGAACCAGCATGGTACCCTAGTAGATGGGGCCCAATCGGAGGCCCAGGGAGAGACCCCTACCCAGCCATTGCCGGCTGCTCCACCACATGGGGAGATTCCTAGGGAGACCGCACATCCAGTTCCCCCTCCGCTTCCATCGGATCAGGACTTGAGGAGTGCGGTGTATTTGTTGACACAGTTGGTAGCTACCCAACAACAGGCTAGAGCATCCGCTATTGCAGGATCTTCTGAGAGGTCTGGAAGTTCAAGGGTCCGAGAGTTTATTACTTTGAGTCCCCCAAAGTTCACGGGGATAGATCAAAGGGAGGACCCGCAGGATTTCATAGACCAGCTCCACATGATCTTTCGGGTTATGCATGCCACGGAGAAATAGGTAGTTGAGCTAGCAGCTTTTCAACTCCGAGATATAGCCATCCTTTGGTACGAGGGATGGAAGAGGTCCAGGGGATGTGATGCACCTCCAACTATTTGGGAGAATTTTTCTGATGCCTTCCTTGACCAGTATTTACTGCGGGAGATCCGAAAATCTTTAGTCGATTAGTTTCTAGCCCTCAAGCAGGGCAATATGAGTGTTCGAGAGTATAGTCTCCATTTTGACTCATTGGCTAGATATGCACCATCCATAGTTGCTACTGAGGCATGTGCCACCACTATATTGCAAGATAGTATGGATATCTCCCGGATTCAGGCATTCACCCAGAATATAGAAAGGGGTAGGCAACGACAGCAGGGTACAGAGAGGACTGATTCAGGACTGCGTAAGAGGATTAGATTTGCCAGGTCTCAGGAGTAGTCTTAGGGTAGTTATAGGCCCCAGTACTTTGAATGGCCACCTAGGCCTCCTCCACCTCAGTTACAGGGTTACATGTATGACTGCTATACTCAGTCAGGACCAGGTGAGAGCTCACGAGCGTCATGTTTGCAGCACCAGCGAGGTTCAAGGCAGACATGGCTATTTCCACCGCGGTATGACATCTGTGGTAGAGGACACTTGGGCCAATGCCGAGCCGGCTCCAATGCTTGTTATACATGTGGACGTACGGGGCATTTGATGCGAGATTTCACAAATAATGATTCCGGGGGTATGGCATAACACGCAAATTCAGCAACAGGATCATCTATGTATGTGCATCCTTCAGGGCATGAGTCTTAGTCTTCGACTAGTAGAGGTCGAGGCAGAGGTAGAGGTTTCAGTTGAGGTGGTAACCAGAATCGTAGCTATGCTTTAGCCGGTCGACAAGACCAGGAGTCTTCACCAGACGTTGTGACAGGTATGTTGACCATTTGCTCTCTCGATGCTTATGCCTTGATAGACCCAGGATCTACTTTATCGTGTATTACCCCAATTATCGCGGGGAAGTTTGGTATGGTGCCTGAAATACTAAGTGACCCTTTTGCAATATCTACACCGGTCGAAGAATCGATTATTGCTAGACGGGTGTACCGAGGTTGTACGGTGACGGTTTGTGGTCGTCAGACCTCAGCTGAGCTAGAGATATTGGATTTTGATGCTATCATGGGCATGGACTGGTTGGCAGCTTGCTACACCACAGTTGATTGGCGAGCAAAGACATCCAAATTTCATTTTTCGGGTGAGCCAGTCCTTGAATAGGTAGGTAATACAGCAACACCTAGAGGTAGGTTTATTTCCTATCTGAAGGCGAGGAAAATGATTGCAAAAGGGTGCATTTATCATATTTTGCAAGTTAGAGATGCAGATGCTGAGATACCTGCACTTTAGTCTATTCCAGTAGTCCAAGAGTACGCAGATGTATTCCCAGATGAACTTCCAAGTATTCCTCCAGAGCGAGAGATTGATTTTGGCATCGATTTGCTTTTGGGAACTCAACCAATATCCATCCCTCCGTATAGATTGGCACCTGCCGAATTGAAGTAGTTGAAGGAGAAGTTAAAAGATTTGCTGGAGAAAGGTTTCATCAGGCCCAGTACCTCACCTTTTGGTGCACCGGTACTGTTTGTACGGAAGAAAGACGGCTCGCTGAGGATGTGTATCGATTATAGGCAACTGAACAAGGTAACTATTAAGAATAAATATCTACTTCCAAGGATAGATGACTTATTTGATCAGTTGCAGGGAGCTAGATGCTTTTCAAAGATAAATTTGAGGTCGGGGTACCACCAGGTCAGAGTTCGGGAGAAAGATATTCCCAAGACAGCTTTCAGGACCCGATATGGCCACTTCGAGTTCCTTGTCATGTCCTTCGGGTTGACGAATGCACCTGCCGTATTTATGGACTTGATGAATAGCCTATTCCGGCCATTTTTAGATCTGTTCATGATAGTATTTATTTATGATATTCTGGTTTATTCACGTTCAGAGGATGAGCATGTGGACTACCTACGAGCGGTACTCCAAGCACTCCGTGATAGTAAATTATATGCTAAGTTTTCTAAATGTGAGTTATGGTTGAAGTCTGTAGTATTCTTGGGGCACATTGTATCCGATGGAGGTATAAAGGTAGTCACTCAGATGATTGAGGTTGTGAAATCCCGGCCTAGACCTACCACTTCGACAGAGGTTCGTAGCTTTCTAGGCTTAGCAGGATACTACAGGAGGTTCGTAAAGGGTTTTTCTTCCCTTTTGGCACCATTAACGAAGTTGACACAGAAAGTAACTAAGTTTCAGTGGACAGAGGCTTGCGAGCAGAGTTTCCAAGAGCTTAAGAACAGGTTGACCTCACCGCCAGTTCTAGCACTTCCAGGAGAAAGTAAAGTCATAGAGAAAGTAAAGCTTATCCGGGAGCGGCTGTTGACAACCCAGAGTCGTTAGAAGTCATATTCTGACATGCGGCGACGGGACTTAGAGTTTGGGGTTAATGACTGGGTATTCTTAAAGGTGTCACCTATGAAGGGCGTGATGAGGTTTGGCAAGAAAGGCAAGCTTAGCCCACAGTATATTGGGCTTTATAGGATCATTCGAAGAGTGGGCCAAGTATCTTATGAGTTAGAATTGCCCTCGGAATTGGAGTATGTCCATCCAGTTTTTCACGTATCTATGTTACTGAAGTGCATTGGCGATCCTACCCGAGTGGTGCCTACAGATGATGTACAGATTACGGAGGACATTTCGGTTGCCATCCTAGAACGACAAATCCGCAAGCTACGAAATAAAGAGGTAGCCTCCGTGAAAGTTTTATGGAGAAGAATGAACGTGGAAGAGATGACGTGGGAAGCGGAGGAAGAAATAAAGTATAAATACCCCCATCTATTTCAAACTGAAGATATGGCTCGAGGTGGGATACCTCAACACAACTCTATTCAGGCCAGTAGGTCATCAAGTAAGCTCTTATTTTTGACTTTCGGAATTTATAATGGAGAGCTGTGTGAAGCCAAGTGTTGCTAATTATAGACATTCGCTATGTGTGGCATGTATAGTATGTTTTCTGGCTGCGTACAGGTTAGTTTTAATCTAGTGCACGAAGGAGACTCTGGCAAAATTTTCCCAAAGTCTCTAAGAGTAAACATTCGATGATGAATGTTTCTAAGGGGGGAAGGATGTTACACCCCGCATTTTCGTACGTCAAAGTTTCGTCATAAGTTAATCGACGTAAGTTCGGGAATGTGATTATTTGGATATTATAAGCATTATACTACTACAAACAAGTGATGATTTAATTCACAAAGGTGAGAGGGTAAGCAAATCGAAGAAAATAAATTTTCGTCGAAATATGACATTTTGAGATAAAATACGGTTCAAGCTACAATACCCCGTATTTATGGACTAGTGCCATACAAGGTACCATATGCCCATGATAGTATGATGTAAAAGTATATTAAAAATAAGTAGTATTTTAAGTAATTTGAGATAATTCTTAATTATGTGGGTAATTGGTTAATTATTACTTTAATGGAAGATTAACCATGTAATTAAGGATTTGTGGATAATTGTAGGTGGGGACAAAGCCCCCCCCCCCTCCCACGTGGCAGCAAGTGGAGGAATATTTAATAAGTGACTCTTGACATTAGGTAATCAAATTAAGTGGACATATGGATACCACTCTTAGCCATCCTTGCCAACACGTAGAAAGGTGGTTTGGTATTAGTCATCCTATTTATCCCTACACTTTGTCTTCAATTCATATCAAAATTCATTTTGGGGGAGATTTGAAAGTTCATATAAGACTTCATATTACAATAGCAACGGCGGTTATTGGATCAGTTAAGGAATTCATGCGAAATTGCATTGCATAATAACAACGGGATTTTTGCAATTCTGAGGGTGTACGGTGCCATCTTTCTCAAGAATATCATACAGATTTTTCCCTACACTAGGTATGTTAAGGCTAAGCACTTCCTTCACGTTGGCATGATCTTGTAATTACACGTGTTTGATAACGAGGCATAAAGAGAAGTTCATACTTCCGAATTTATATACATTATCCTAGTCTCATAAATTACAGTATTCTCCTTATCGGGACTTCATATTTAATTGAGTATTGTCTTCTTCCAGTCAAGAGATCAGAGAGCCTATATATACGGTATTACATTATTTTCATTACCATCGAGCTATAATCGATGGACAGGCCCCTTTTGGGGAACGTCTGATCAAATGGTAAGTTATATACCGAGCCTGCTGTGGCCGTGTCACGCACCAAAACCGACGAGCATGACCGTCGCTCAACCGAGTGAACCCGACTGAGCAAGCTTGTTAGATTTCATTCTACCCAAACTCATCCATGAATAGAGATAATACATATTATCATTAATTAGATGAAAATGTGTTCATGTCTACAACACCAATTCATTTCCAATAGTTTCATCATTTTTTTAAAGTCTCAAATGGACAAGTAATACACCCACAACATAACATAGTTTGTCTTTTCCCAGCACAAATACAAAACCCACATTATGTCTACGGAGCCTCTATAGATAAAGAAGAGTACAATGATAATGCCGGCAACAAGGCCCCGGCTATACCTCAAACCGAAAACACAAATTACAAAAGATACATGACCCGGGATGAAGTGGGGCTTACCAAGTCAGTTGGGAAAAAAGTGCACTACTATCACTGATCAATATCTCCTGCTGTGGAACCATTTGCATCCATTGAAAGATGCAGCGCCCCCGACAAAAGGGATGTTAGTACCGTCGGATAGCACTAGTATGTATACTAAACATCCTCTCAATAGAATGACAAATAATACAAACAAGATTATCATAATGTCAATGAAAGCTTTAATGAACATCAAACCTCAATTTAGGATCAAGACAATGTTCAAATTAATTTCCATATCTCACATTCGGAGATTTTTAGTATCGATATACCATTGTCCACAATACCAGTACCATTATTCACCATACCAATACCGCTATTCACAATACCATTATTCACAAAACCAGTACCACCGTACTCTTAGCACGGAGTCCGATCACGACCCGATCGGCTAGGCTATCTCAGTAGAGACATCAACCACAATTTCTCTCAATATCAATACCATCATCTTTAACACGGAGTCCGATCACGACCCGATCGGCTAGGCTATCCATTAGGGACTTCAACCACAATAACAATTTCAATTATAATTTCCAGCACAATCATCACCATATGTGCGGCATGGTGTCCGATCACGACCCGACCGGCTAGGCTGTCTTATTTGAGAAATCAACCTTTTTATATCAATCATCGCATTTCATATTACTTTCACATCTTTTCATTTCATTGGCACTAATGGCCATAATTATAAGGTAATTCTTGGCACGTTGTCCATATTCAGTATTTCATGCTCACCTTATCAATTTCAAATATCATTATCATCATCAACAACAAATACAACTCAAATCAAGGTGTGTAGTACACATGTGAACAATTTAGAGTCTAAGGCACATAGAGATATTTCACAAAATTTGGCATAACAGCCTTCATTTGAACTTGACTTAAAGTCAAAACATTATTAATGCACAACCCGTATTTTAACACATCCTCAATTGGTAACATAACATGAATAAAGCATTTAGAATGCTTGTTGAATATATATCTTTCAACCCAATCTTACTCGGAATGGCCAGTCTCATAATGAATCACTCGGGACTTACATAATTTACATGAATATCGTGGGATTCAATTCTAAGAGAAAAGTTTAGCCAACATACCTCACTTGAGCTTCCTTACTCTCTAAATATTCCGAAATTATTAGCAACTTCAATCTATTGTAGAAATATAACAAATTGAATCAAAATTAGGAAAATGATCATGGTTCGAGCTCATTAGAGCATTTTATCAAACATTAAGTGTGCATTAAGGTTCCAAGGTCCTTTTATGGAGAATTACATCATCCCACAACACAATCTTTACCATTTTTAGCTCAACAATCTTCCTACACCCTTTGATAACACATGCATGTAAAATAAACAACTCTCATGCCCAAAAATTATCTTGCTAGTTACCCATTTTCAGAAAATTTCGAAATTAGGGTTTAGGGTGTAGAACCTTACCTCTAGGATGAAGACCTAGTGAGCTTCCCTTCTTAATCTTCCAAAACTTGAGCAAGAATTGAAGAACAATTATTGAAGAACACCTTCTCACTCTAGGGCACTCTCTCTCACTCTAGAATATCAGACTATGTTTCAAAAATGGCCCAAAGAGTGTATTTAACAAAATAGAGTCGGGTTTTAAAAACCCAAAAATGGAGCTCCGGAACGAGGTATGTGATCGCATAACCGATATGCGGACCGCATATCGGTCGCATAATTGGTTACAAAATAGCCAAAAGAACTGTCTGTGTATGCAGTCACTATGCGGTTGCATAGTAGACCGCATAGTTGCTTCCAATTGACCCAATTAACTACCTCATTCTGCGGCCATTATGCGGTCCGCAGAGTTGTTCTGCGGTCGCATAATGGACCGCAGAAATGCACTTTTCCGCCAAAAAGTTTTCTTTACTTTCTGGTGCATTGTTCAACCCAAAAAGTCCGGCACCATGAAACATTATTTTCTTTGCAAATTTTACCGGGCTTTATACTTAAGTACTTCGAAATTTTTTGGGGTGTTACATTCTCCCCCGCTTAGGATCATTCGTCCTCGAATGAGGGTAAAAATCCGTCATTAGCATCTTATGCAACTCAGTTTGTTTCATACCACTTTCGAGCAGCACAAATTTGACTAACTCCCAAAATTTTCAAAAATTTCGCCAGAGTTTCCCTTATAACTAGGCCTATCCACCTGTCAGAGAGGCCCAGAAACACATCCTAACAACATATACATATTCCAACGATGTAACATAATACAAAAAAACACCAAATGTGGTCTCATAAGCAATATATATCCAGAAAGGAACACCCTTAATGCCAATTGTTCACATGATACAAAATTCATAGAAGGTAAGTCTTATAGTTATTTTCCTAGATCACAACTTTAAATACATGGTCATTCAAACAAATAAGGATACTTTTTCTTCATTTCTTCCTCGGCCTCCCAAGTAGCCTCTTCAACCTGTTGGTTTCGCCATAATACTTTCAGTGAGGCAATTTCTTTATTTCTCAAATTTTGGACTTGCCGATCAATAATAGAAACCGAATCTCTTCGTAAGTCAATTTCTCATTTACCTCAATAGTCTCAACCGGAATAATGACTGTCGGATCTCCAACTACTTTATTCAACATAGACACATGAAACACCGGGTGTACTAATGACATCTTAGGTGGTAGCTCAAGCTTGTATGCCTCCTCACCGATCCTCTGAATGATTTTGTACGGTCCGACATACCTCGGACTCAATTTCCCTTCTTACTAAATCGCATTACACCCTTCATGGGGGAAATTTTCAAGAATACCCAATCATCTTCTTTGAACTCCAAATCCCTACGACGAACATCCGAATAGAATTTCTGATGACTCTGAGCAGTCTTCAACCGCTCCTTAATGATTTTAACTATTTCCATAGCCTGATGCACAAGGTCTGGCCCTATCAAATCTGCTTCCCCAATTTCTAACCACCCAATGGGAGATCTACATCTCCTACCATATAAAGCCTCGAACGGTGCCATTTGAATGCTAGCATGATAGCAATTATTATATGCAAATTCTATGAGTGGTAAATGATCATCCTAGCTACCTTTGAAGTATATAACACAAGCGCGCAACATATCTTCAAGCGTCTGAATACTCCACTCTACCTGCTCATCAGTTTGCGGGTGAAAGGCTGTACTAAGATTCACCTGAGTACCCAAACCTTGCTGAAATTTCTTGTTACACCCTATATTTTCGTACGTAAAAATGCGTCGTAAGCAAACTAATGTAGGACCAAAAATGAGATAATATTTAAAAGTATATAAAGTAAGTTAATCATGTTACCTCTGGGGTTACAAATATTGAAGATCATGAACAACAAGTACAAAGAGGGTTGGACAGTTCAGAAGCTAAAGCAATTAAATAAAATAATGTTTTGTCGAAAGTCGACAAGTTGGAAATGTTATAACATGTACCTTTGGGGTGAGACTAGGGTGATTAACATGATAAGGAGATTATGTTATGATTTATATTAGTCGTATGACATCCGTGTGTTATGTTTTGAAGTCAAGCGAGTTGTGGAACAAAAGTCGATGAAAGTCATCACAAGTTACATTCATAAGTTTTACTGAAACTTTGGGTCAAATGTAACTGCAATTTTCTCCCAATATACTTAGAGTTATGGGGTGTTCCACCCATCAAATTAAAGATCTATGAGTCTATTTTCCAACGCATTAAACCATTTGTCAATACGACATCGGAGTAGAGAGATATGTGCATTTTTGCGATACTGCGCAAGCTGCTAGGTGACAAGTAGGTGTGTCACCTACTTGCTTAAATGAAAGCCCAAAAATGGGCCATTTCGGGTCGTCCAAAGAGGCCTTTTAAGGGCCTATTTTCTTCATATATTAGACTTAAAATAGAGCATAATAACCAGACATAAGCTCTGCAAAGAATCCTCCCAAAAATTTCCCACAAACCCTAATTGATTTTCTCTCCCTTTCAAGTTCTAATTAGAGGTAAAACCTAAAGTTTGAAGAACCAAGATAGGAGCTGAGTTATCCAATAAATAAGGTGAGTTTAATGCTCTCTTTCATCCATTTGTTCTTCAATAAATTCATGGCAAGTCGTTCTATACTTGTAAGAACTCACGGGACGGTGATCGGAAGCCGTGAGTTCGAGTTATTCACTTGTAGCGGACTGTTTTGTGGATTGTTTTGTGTTGCTGTTGGGCTGCGTATTTTACTACTGTGTTGTGGAGTTTTGGAGGAGGAAGGGGGTGTAGAAACACCATATAAATGTAGGGTGGTTGGCTGGTGGTTCGTCATAACATTTCCGGGTCGTTTGACACTACTACGGTGGTCGTTTTGTGTATGAAGAGATTGGGGTGTGTTGGGCTGTTTTGTAGTATTTGATGGCGTATATAGGGCTGAAAATGGTGTATATATGTTGTTATTGTTCTGTTCTTGTATTGTTGGTGTTATCTTGAATTTGGAGGAAGTAAGGATTATAGGGGAGATGCTGCCCGTTTTAATACAAAATAAGTTTGTCGTTCGTTGTGCGATAGTTGTACCTTTCGTAACTTAAAGATAGTATTATTATCATTCTTGTAGATTAAGGTGCGAAGAGGTGAGTTCAACTTGGTGATTGGAAAGATTGTGATAAGGTATGTTAAGGCTAAGCCCTTCCTTCATTTTGGCATGATCTCGTAGCTACATGTGTTAATAATGAGACATAAAGAGAAGTTCGTATTCATGAATTCATTCACATTATTCTAGTCTCATAAGTTACAATATTATTCCTTATCGGGACTTCATATTCAGTTTAGTTTTGTCTTTATTCAGTCAAGAGAGCAGAGGGTCTATATATATATATATATATATATACAGTATTACACTATTTTCACCACCATCGAGCTATAATCGGTGGGCAGGCCCCTATTGGGCAACCTCTGATCAGATGGTAAGTTACATATACCGAGCCTACTGTGGCCGAGCGCCTATGAGCGAGCCCAGGATGGCCGAGGTACAGAGCCCAGTATGGCCGAGCGCCTATGAGCGAGCCTACTACGGCCGAGCAGTTACACGTACCGAGCCTTATAGGGCCGGACATTTATTTTACTTACTATATTGAAGGAGTTTAGTCACTATCAGCAGGTAAGTATATCTCCAGACCATCTTTGACTCCCAGTTAATTTCAGTTATCATATTATCAGTTCAGTTTTAGATTTCAGTTATTTTATTGCCTTACATACTCGGTACATTATTTCGTACTGACGTCCCTTTTCTGGGGGCGCTGCATTTCATGCGTGCAGGTTCAGACAGACAGACGGGTAGACCTCCTCAGTAGGTGTTTCCTGAGTTCAGCCTGATCAGTAAGCTCCACGTCTTTCGGAGTTGCCAGGTCTAGAGTTTTGTGTACATCTTATGTATATCTGTATATATGTTATGGCTAGGTTGGGGCCCTGTTCCGATCACAATATATCTATCAGTAGAGGCTTGTAGACATATCCTGTTGGTTAGTGCAGTATGTTGGGTTTGTAGGCCTGGTATGTATATTTGATGGTTTGTCAGCTGTAGTAGCTATGACGGCCTTGTCGGCCTAGCTTTATATTGATGTTTAGTTAGCGCTAGTTTCCATTCAGTTTTATATTTTGCTTTGCAAATTGGCTTGTAAGGTGGCCCGATGGCCAAAGTATGACATTATATGTTCAGAGTCCCTTAGTCGCAATTTGGTACGCTAGGTTAGGTGAGGCACCGGGTGCTGGTCTCGCTCCTAGGTTCGGGGTGTGACAAACTTGGTATCAGAGCAGTTCTGTCCTAGGGAGTCTACAAGCCGTGTCTAGTAGGGTCTTGTTTATAGATGTGTTGTGCACCACATTATATAAGCAGGGAACTATAGGGCATTTAGGAGTTGGTTACCCTTCTTTGAAATCTAAATCGTGCTATAGAACTGAGTTATAGGAAATTTGAATTAAACTTATGTGTTGGTGTTTGCATGCACATATGACGGCGACTAGGAAGACTACGGCTAGCCAGAGGAGAGATACAGCAGTAGATGAGGGGACCAGCAGGGTACCCCCAGTAGATGGGGCCCAGTCTGAGGCTCAAGGCGAGACCCCTACTCAGCCATTACCGGCTCCTCCACCAATTGCGGAGATTCCTAGGGAAACCGCACATCCAGTTCCCCCTCCACTTCCATTAGATCAGGACGTGAGAAGTGCGGTGCATTTGTTGACACAGTTGGTAGCTACCCAGCAACAGGCTAGGGCATCAGCTAGTGCAGGAACTTCTGAGGGATCTGGGAGTTCAAGGGTCCGAGAGTTTATTGCTTTGAGTCCCTTAGAGTTCACGGGGACAGATCAGAGGGAGGACCCGCAGGATTTCATAGATCAACTTCACAGGATCTTTCGTGTTATGCATGCCACGGAGAAAGAGGCACTTGAGCTAGCAGCTTTTCGACTGCGAGATATAGCCATCCTTTGGTACGAGGGATGGGAGAGGTCCAGGGGACGTGATGCACCTCCAGCTATTTGGGAGAATTTTTCATATGCCTTCCTTGACCAGTACTTACCGCGGGAGATCCAACAGGCTCGAGTCGATCAGTTTCTATCCCTCAAGCAGGCTAATATGAGTGTTCGAGAGTATAGTCTCCATTTTGACTCGTTGGCCAGATATGCACCATCCATAGTTGCTACTATGCGGGACAGGATTCACAGGTTTATAGCAGGGTTAGCCCCAGAGTTAACCGAGGCATGTGATACCACTGCATTGCAGGATAGTATGGATATCTCCCGGATTCAGGCATTCGCCCAGAATATAGAAAGGGGTAGGCGTCGGCGGCAGGGTACAGAGAGGGCTGAGCAAGGGCAACGTAAGAGGATGAGATTTCCCAGGTCTCAGGAGCAATATCAGGGTAGTTATAGGACCCAGTACTTCGGACGACCACCTAGGCCTCCGCCACCTCAGTTACAGGGTTACAGATATGACCGCTATACTCAGTCAGGACCAGGTGAGAGCTCACGGGCGTCGGGTTTGCAGCGACAATGAGGATCTGCACAGACATGGTCATTTCCTCCACGGTGTGACATCTGTGGTAGAGGACACTTGGGCCAATGCCGAGCAGGTTCTGATGCTTGTTATACGTGTGGGCGTCCAGGGCATATGATGCGAGATTGCCCAAATAGAGATTTAGAGGGAATGGCACAACCAGCGAGTTCAGCAACAGGATCATCTATGTCCGTGCATCCTTCAGGGCGTGAGTCTTAGTCTTCGGCTGGTAGAGGTCAGGGCAGAGGTAGAGGTTCCAGTTCAAGTGGTAATCAGAAGCGTATCTATGCTTTAGCGGGTCGACAGGACCAGGAGTCTTCACAAGATGTTGTGACAGGTATATTAACCATTTGCTCTCACGATGCTTATGCTTTGATAGACCCAGGATCTACTTTATCGTATATTACCCCAATTGTCACGAGGAAGTTTGGTATAGTGCCTGAAATACTAAGTGATCCTTTTGCGGTATCTACACCGGTCGGAGAATCGATTATTGCTAGACGGGTTTACCGAGGTTGTACGGTGACAATTTGTAGTCGTCAGACCTCAGTTGGCCTAGTTGAGCTAGAGATGATGGATTTTGATGCTATCATGGGCATGGACTGGTTGGCAGCTTGCTATGCCACAGTTGATTGCCGAGCAAAGGCAGCCAAATTTCATTTTCCGGGTGAGCCAGTCCTTGAATGGGTAGGTAATACCCCAGCACCCAGAGGTATGTTTATTTCCTATCTGAAGGCGAGGAAAATGATCGCAAAAGGGTGCATTTATCATATTGTGCGAGTTAGAGATGCAGATGCTGAGATACCTATACTTCAGTCTATTTCCGTAGTCAAAGAGTATGCAGATGTGTTTCCAGGTATTCCTCCAGAGTGAGAGATTGATTTTAGCATCGATTTGCTTCCAGGAACTCAACCAATATCCGTCCCTCCGTATAGAATGGCACCTGGCAAATTGAAGGAGTTGAAGGAGCAGTTAAAAGATTTGCTGGAGAAAGGTTACATCAGGCCCAGTACCTCACCTTGGGGTGCACCAGTATTATTTGTGCGGAAGAAAGACGGCTCGCTGAGGATGTGTATCGATTATAGGCAGCTGAACAAGGTAACTATTAAGAATAAGTATCCACTTCCAAGGATCGATGACTTGTTTGATCAGTTGCAGGGGGCTAGATGCTTTTCAAAGATAGATTTGAGGTCGGGGTACCACCAGGTCAGAGTTCGGGAAAAAGATATTCCAAAGACAGCCTTCAGGACCCGATACGGCCACTTCGAGTTCCTTGTCATGTCCTTCGGGTTGACTAATGCACCTACTGTATTTATGGACTTGATGAATAGCCTATTCCGTCCATTTTTAGATCTGTTCATGATAGTATTTATTGATGATATTCTGGTTTATTCCCGTTCAGAGGATGAGCATGCGGACCACCTGCGAGCGGTACTCCAAACCCTCTGTGATCGTAAGTTGTATGCTAAGTTTTCTAAATGTGAGTTCTGGTTGAAGTCTGTAGCATTCTTGGGGCATATTGTATCAGATGAAGGGATAAAGGTGGACACTAAGAAGATTGAGGCCGTGAAATCTTGGCCTAGACCTACCACTCCGACAGAGGTTCGTAGCTTTCTAGGCTTAGCAGGATACTATCGGAGGTTCGTAGAGGGTTTTTCTTCCCTTTCGGCACCATTGACGAAGTTGACACAGAAAGAAACTAAGTTTCAATGGATAGAGGCTTGCGAGAGGAGTTTCCAAGAGCTTAAGAACAAGTTGACCTCAGCTCCAGTTCTAACACTTCCAGAGGGTCTAGAGGGTTATGCCGTGTATTGTGATGCATCAGGTGTCAGGTTAGGATGTGCCCTGATGCAACATGGGAAGGTAATTGCGTATGCTTCAAGGCAGTTGAGGAAGAACGAGAGGAATTATCCGACCCACGATCTCGAGTTAGCTGCGGTTGTCCATGCACTTAAGATATGGCGGCATTATTTATATGGTGTTCATGTTGATGTATTTACTGATCATAAAAGCCTACAATATATCTTCAAGCAGAAAGAGTTGAATTTGCGACAGAGGTGATGGCTTGAGTTATTGAAAGATTATGATGTTAACATTCTCTACCATCCAGGGAAAGCTAATGTTGTAGCAGATGCCTTAAGTTGCCTATCTATGGGTAGCTTAGCACATGTAGAGCCCGAGAAAAGATAATTAGCTAGAGAGATTCATCAATTGGCTTTGTTGGGGGTTCGGTTAGTAGATTCTGAGGATGGTGGAGTTGTACTCCAAAACACTACAAAATCATCCCTCATAGCTGAAGTCAAGGAAAGGAAGTACGAGGACCCAGAGTTGGTCGAGTTGAGAGAGCGAGTTCCGCAACAGAAGAAGCCATTGTTAGAGCTCAAGGGAGATGGGGTTCTCAGATACAGGGGTCGTTTGTGTGTTCCAGATGTAGCAGGGCTACGAGACAAGATTATGTCAGAGGCACATTATTCATGGTATTCCATCCATCCTGGATCGACGAAGATGTATCATGACATTAAGGATGTGTACTGGTGGAACGATATGAAGAAGAACATTGCTGAGTTTGTCGCCCAATGTACTAGTTGCCAGCAAGTGAAGGTAGAGCATCAGAAGCCCGGAGGGCTAATGCAGACTATAGAGATCCCAACATGGAAATGGGAGGCGATAAACATGGACTTTGTTACGGGTTTACCTCGTTCTCATTGTAAGTTTGATTCTATATGGGTGATAGTCGATAGGCTCACTAAATTAGCTCATTTTCTACCTGTCAGATCTACATATACAACAGAAGATTATGCAAAGTTATATATTAAGGAGATAGTGCGGCTACACGGAGTACCGGTTTCTATTATATCTGACCGTGGAGCTCAGTTTACAGCATATTTTTGGAGGTCATTTCAGAAAGGTCTAGGGACTCAGGTGAATCTCAGCACAGCTTTTCATCCACAGACTGATGGACAAGCCAAGCGCACAATTCAGATGCTCGAGGATATGTTACGAGCATGTGTGTTGGATTTTAAAAGAAGTTGGGATAAACATCTACCTCTTGTCGAGTTTGCATATAATAACAGTTACCACTCCAGTATTCAGATGGCTCCGTACGAGGCTTTGTATGAGCGTAAGTGCAGATCTCCTATATGGTGGTTTGATGTTGGGGAATCTGGGTTATATGGGCCAGACCTGGTTCAACAGGCCATAGAGAAAGTAAAGCTTATCCGGGAGCGACTGTTGACAGCTCAGAGTCATTAGAAGTCATATTCTAACGTGCGGCGACGAGACTTAGAGTTCGGGATTAATGACTGGGTATTCTTAAAGGTATCACCTATGAAGGGCGTGATGAGGTTTGGCAAGAAAGGCAGGCTTAGCCCACGGTATATTGGGCCTTATAGGATCATTCGGAGAGTGGGCCAAGTAGCTTATGAGTTAGAGTTGCCCTCAGAATTTGAGTCTGTCCATCCGGTTTTTCACGTATCTATGCTACGGAAGTGCATTGGCGATCCTACCCGAGTGGTGCCCACGGATGATGTACAGATTACAGAGGACTTGTCATACGAGGAAATTCCAGTTTCCATCCTAGACCGACAAATCCGCAAGCTACGAAATAAGGAGGTAGCTTCCGTGAAGGTTTTATGGAGGAGCAAGAATGTAGAAGAGATGACGTGGGAATCGGAGGGAGAAATGAAGTCTAAATACCCCCACCTATTTCAAACTGAAGATATGGTTCGAGATGAGATGCTACAACATAGATCTATGTAGGCTAGCAGGTCATCAGGTAAGCTTTTATTTTTCACTTTCAATATTTATGATTTATGGTCGGTGAGGCAAATTGCTGCTATTTATAAAGATTGGCCATGTGTGGCATGCATAGTATGTTTTCTGGCTACGTGCAGGTTGGTTTTAACCTAGTGTACGAAGGATACTTTGGCAAAATTTTCCAAAGTCTCTAAGAGTAAACATTCGAGGACGAATGTTCCCAAGGGGGGAGTGATGTTACACCCTATATTTTCGTACGTAAAAATGCGTCGTAAGCAAACTAATGTAGGACCAAAAATGAGATAATATTTAAAAGTATATAAAGTAAGTTAATCATGTTACCTCTGAGGTTACAAATATTGAAGATCATGAACAACAAGTACAAAGAGGGTTGGACAGTTCAGAAGCTAAAGCAATTAAATAAAATAATGTTTCGTCGAAAGTCGACAAGTTGGGAATGTTATAACATGTACCTTTGGGGTGAGACTAGGGTGATTAACATGATAAGGAGATTATGTTATGATTTATATTAGTCGTATGACATCCGTGTGTTATGTTTTGAAGTCAAGCGAGTTGTGGAACAAAAGTCGATGAAAGTCATCACAAGTTACATTCATAAGTTTTACTGAAACTTTGGGTCAAATGTAACTGCAATTTTCTCCCAATATACTTAGAGTTATGGGGTTTTCCACCAATCAAATTAAATATCTATGAGTCTATTTTCCAACGCATTAAACCGTTTGTGAATACGACATTGGAGTAGAAAGATATGGGCATTTGTGCGATACTGCGCAAGCTGCTAGGTGACAAGTAGGTGTGTCACCTACTTGCTTAAATGAGAGCCCAAAAAATGGGCCATTTCGGGTCGTCCAAAGAGGCCTTTTAAGGGCCTATTTTCTTCATATATTAGACTTAAAATAGAGCATAATAACCAGACATAAGCTCTGCAAAGAATCCTCCCAAAAATTTTCCACAAACCCTAATTGATTTTCTCTCCCTTTCAAGTTCTAATTGGAGGTAAAACCTAGAGTTTGAAGAACCAAGATAGGAGCTGAGTTATCCAATAAATAAGGTGAGTTTACTGCTCTCTTTCATCCATTTGTTCTTCTATAAATTCATGGCAAGTCGTTCTATACTTGTAAGAACTCACGGGACGGTGATCGGAAGCCGTGAGTTCGAGTTATTCACTTGTAGCGGACTGTTTTGTGGACTGTTTTGTGTTGGTGTTGGGCTGCGTGTTTTACTACTGTTTTGTGGAGTTTTGGAGGAGGAATGGGGTGTAGAAACACCATATAAATGTAGGGTTGTTGGCTGGTCGTTCGTCATAACATTTCCGGGTCGTTTGACACTACTACGGTGGTCATTTTGTGTATGAAGAGATTGGGGTGTGTTGGGCTATTTTGTAGTATTTGATGGCATATATAGGGCTGAAAAATGGTGTATATATGTTGTTATTGTTCTGTTCTTGTATTGTTGGTGTTATCTTGAATTTGGAGGAAGTAAGGATTATAGGGGAGATGCTGCCCGTTTTAATACAAAATAAGTTTGTCGTTCGTTGTGCGATAGTTGTACCTTTCGTAACTTAACGATAGTATTATTATCATTCTTGTAGATTAAGGTGCGAAGAGGTGAGTTCAACTTGGTGATTGGAAAGATTGTGATAAGGTATGTTAAGGCTAAGCCCTTCCTTCATTTTGGCATGATCTCGTAGCTACATGTGTTAATAATGAGACATAAAGAGAAGTTCGTATTCATGAATTCATTCACATTATTCTAGTCTCATAAGTTACAATATTATTCATTATCGGGACTTCATATTCAGTTTAGTTTTGTCTTTATTCAGTCAAGAGAGCAGAGGGTCTATATATATATATACAGTATTACACTATTTTCACCACCATCGAGCTATAATCGGTGGGCAGGCCCCTATTGGGCAACCTCTGATCAGATGGTAAGTTATATATACCGAGCCTACTGTGGCCGAGCGCCTATGAGCGAGCCCAGGATGGCCGAGGTACAGATGCCCAGTATGGCCGAGCGCTTATGAGCGAGCCTACTACGGCCGAGCAGTTACACGTACCGAACCTTATAGGGCCGGACATTTATTTTACTTAATATATTGAGAGAGTTGAGTCAGTATCAGCACGTAAGTATATCTCCAGACCATCTTTGACTCCCAGTTAATTTCAGTTATCATATTATCAGTTCAGTTTCAGCTTTCAGTTATTTTATTGCCTTACATACTCGGTACATTATTTCGTACTGACGTCCCTTTTCTGGGGGCGCTGCATTTCATGCGTGCAGGTTCAGACAGACAGACGGGTAGACCTCCTCAGTAGGTGTTTCCTGAGTTCAGCCTGATCAGTAAGCTCCACGTCTTTCGGAGTTGCCAGGTCTAGAGTTTTGTGTACATCTTATGTATATCTGTATATATGTTATGGCTAGGTCGGGGCCCTGTTCCGATCACAATATATCTATCAGTAGAGGCTTGTAGACATATCCTGTTGGTTAGTGCAATATGTTGGGTTTGTAGGCCTGGTATGTATATTTGATGGTTTGTCAGCTGTAGTAGCTATGACAGCCTTGTCGGCCTAGCTTTATATTGATGTTTAGTTAGCGCTAGTTTCCATTCAGTTTTATATTTTGCTTTGCAAATTGGCTTGCAAGGTGGCCCCATGGCCAAAGTATGACATTATATGTTCAGAGTCCCTTAGTCGCAATTTGGTACGCTAGGTTAGGTGAGGCACCGGGTGCTGGTCTCGCTCCTAGGTTCGGGGCGTGACATTTTTTTAAAAAATTAGCAGTGAATTGTGCCCCCCGATTAGAATCATAAGCCTAGTCCGGCACCATGAAACATTATTTCTTTGCAAATTTTACCGGGCTTTACACTTAAGTACTTCAAAATTTTTTGGGGTGTTATATGCCGAGCGCCTATGAGTGAGCCCAGTTGGCCTAGATACAGAGCCTAGTATGGCTGAGCGCCTATGAGTATTAGAGTTGTAGTAGGTAGTCATGACGGCCTTGCTGGCCCAGCTTTATATTGATGTTTAGTCAGCGTTGGTTTCCATTCAGTTTTATATTTTTCTTCGCAAATTGTCTTGCAATGTGGCCCATGGCCAAAGTATGACATTATATGTTCAGAGTAACTTAGTCACAAGTTGGTATGCAAGGATAGGTGAAGCACCGGGTGCCTGTCTCGCCCCTACCCAGGTTCGAGGCGTGACATCAAGAATTGGGCTTGGGTGTGTATTAATGCAACACGGCAAGGTTATAGCCTATGCTTCTAGACAACTCAAAAAACATGAAACGAATTATCCAACTCGTGACTTAGAACTTGCGGCGGTGGTTTTTGCATTGAAAAATTGGCGTCACTATTTGTATGGGATCCGTGTGGAGGTATTCACGGACCAGAAGAGTCTTCAATATATTTTCAAACAAAAGGAGCTGAATTTGAGGCAGAGAAGATGGCTGGAGTTACTCAAGGATTACGACATCGATATTCTATATCACCTGGGGAAAGCCAATGTTGTGGCGGATGCTCTTAGCCAGAAATCTATGTGTAGTTTAGCACACTTGGAGGTATATCAAAGTCCATTGGCCAAGGAAGTCCAACGATTGGCTAGTTTGGGAGTATGTCTTATGAACTCTAATGAAGGAGGGGTAATTGTGCAAAATAGGGCCGAATCATCGCTTGTTGTGGAAGTCAAAGAGAAGCAATACAACGATCCATTTTTGGTGCAATTGAAGGAGGGGATTCAAAAACATAAAACTATGGCTTTTACTCTTGGCATGGATGACGGTACACTAAGGTACCAAGGGCGACTATGTGTTCCGAAGGTAGATGGTCTCCGGGAAAGAATCATAATCGAGGCTCACGCTTCTAGGTATTCCGTGCATCCAGGTTCTACAAAGATGTATCACGGCCGGAAGGAAATCTATTGGTTGAATGGCATGAAAAGGAATATGGCGTACTTTGTGGCAAGGTGTTTGAATTGGCAACAAGTGAAGGGCGAACATCAACGGCCTGGTGGGTAGGCACATAACATAGAAATTCCAATATGGAAGTAGGAGATGATTAATATAGATTTTGTGGTAGGATTACCGCGCACTCCACGCAAGTTTGACTCAATTTGGGTGATCGTGGACCGACTCCCGAAATCAGAACACTTTTTGCCTATTAAATCTACTGACACAGCGGAACAGTATGCTCAGTTGAATATAAAGGAAATAGTCAGGCTACATGGCATTCCAGTTTCTATCATTTCCGATCGAGGGGCCCAGTTCACGGCCAATTTTTGGAAGACATTTCAGCAATGTTTGGGTACTCAGGTAAATCTTATTACAACCTTCAATCCACATACCGACGGGCAAGCAGAGCAGACTATTCAGACGCTTGAGGACATGTTCCGTGCTTGTGTTCTTGATTTCAAGGGTAGCTAGGATGATTATTTGCCACTCATACAGTTTGCTTATAACAACAACTTTCATGCAAGTATTCAGATAGAACCATTTGAGGTATCGTATGGTAGGAGATATAGATCTCTCATTGGGTGGTTCGAGATTTGGGAAGCAGAGTTGATAGGGCCTGACCTCATGCATCAGGCTATGGAAAAAGTTAATACCATTAAGGAGTGGTTGGGAAATGCTCGGAGTCGTCAAAAATTCTATTCGGATGTTCGTCGCAGAGACTTAGAGTTCAAAGAAGATGATTGGGTATTTCTAAAGGTTTCCCCCATGAAGGGAATAATGCGGTTCGGAAAGAAAGGAAAATTGTGTCTGAGGTATGTCGGGCCATACAAAACCATCCAGAGGATCGGTGAGGTGGTGTACAAGCTTGAGCTACCACCCGAGATGTCATTAGTGCATCCGGTTTTCCATGTGTCCATGTTGAAGAAGGTAGTTGGAGATCCGTACGCTATTGTGCCGATTGGGACTATTGAGGTTAATGAAGAATTGTCATATTAAGAAATCCCAGTTGCCATTCTTGATAGGCTAGTACGAAGGTTGAGAAATAAGGAAATTGCCTCCGTGAAAGTCTTATGGCGAAACCAGCAGGTGGAAGAGGCCACTTGGGAGGCCGAGGAAGAAATGAAGAAGAAGTATCATTAGTTGTTTGAATAGCTGTGTAATCCTTTCTTTTTATGAACTTGTCGCCTATAAATTTTGTATCACTTGTTCAGTTAATGAAAATGTGTTCTTTTTAATTATATGTTGTTTACATAAGGCCACAGTTGGTATTATTATGAGTTATGTTTCATCGTTGGATTGTGTACATGTTTTTAGGATGTGATTCTGGGGCTCTCTGACATGTGGATAGGCCTAGTTACAAAGCAAACTATGGCGAATTGCTTTTTTGGAAATTTAGGGAGTTAGTTAAATTTAGGGTTCCTAGTGTAGGGTATAAAGACTGAGGTGCATAAGGTGCTAATAGTAGACCCTGATCCTCATTCGAGGATGAATGATCTTAATTGGAGGAGGATGTAAGGCCCCGTAAAATATTTCCTTAAAACTCGGGTTCCGTGATGCCATAGTAGGCGTAGAGGTTAATAATAGTAGAAATTCTTCGCGGCTCGCAAGCTCGCCGCGGTTAGGACTTTTTGGATTGAACAGTGTGCTCGGGAGTTGAAGGAAATGGTGGGCAGAAGTAGACATTTCCGCGGCCTATTTTGCAACTGCAGAACCACTCTGCGGACCGCAGAATGGTCACAGAGTGGGTCAGTTTTCTAGGTCTTTTTTATGTCAATTTCGCGGCAATTATGCGACTGCATAACCACTTTGCGGGCCACACTCTTTTCGCATATCCCGCCTTTGGATTTTTCGGAGGGAGGTTCTGCGGTGCACTATGCGATCGCAGAACCGTTATGCGGTGCATTATGCGACCACAAAACAGGTCTGCGGGCTGCATAGTGACCGCAGACGCGACCGTAGACCCTGTTCCGGAGGTTCACTTTTGGGGTTTTTAAACCCGACCCTATTCCGCTAAAACACCTACCTTGGACCATTTTGAGCATATTTTCTGATATTTTTAGAGTGAGAGAGAGGGCCCTAGAGAGAGAATGTGATCTTCATCAATTGCTCTTCAATTCTCACTCAAAATCTTGAATATTATCAAGAGAAGCACATAGGTCTTCTTCATAAAAGGTAAATTCTATCACCCAAACTCTTATTTCAAAATGTAACGAGAATAGCCATTAGTAAGGTAATTCATGGGGATGTGGGTGCTTACTTTGAATGCATGTGTTCTTAAAGTATGTGGGGAGGTTGTGAGTTAAAGATAGAAAATAATGGGGTGTGGGTTGGTGAAGTCTTTCATGCAAGGGCCATGGAACCTTAATACACACATAGTGTTTGATAGAATACTCAAGTGAGCTAGAATTATGATCGTTTTCCTAATTTTGGGTTCCATTTTCCTATATTGCTAAAATATATTGAAGTTTCTAATACTCCAAAATATCTTAGAGTTTTAAGAGGCTCAATTGAGGTATGTTGGCAGACCCCCTTCTTCTTAAAATTGAATCCCATGGCGTTCAAGTAATTGGAGTAAGTCCTTGATCATTATTGAATTGACTATTCCTAATATGGTTGTGTTGAAGGATGTTTGTTCAATGTGTATTTAAATTGCTTCATCATGTCATCTTGCCATTTGAGAATATGTTCAAAATGTGGTTGTGTTAGGAATGTCAAGACTTCATGTCAAGATCAAAATAAAGGTTGTTGTGCCAAATTGTATGAAAAGCCTCTATGTGCTTAGATTCTAAATTGCTCACATGTGAAATCATAAGCCTTGAATGAAAAACCACGTTGTTATTGATGATAGCAATAATGTTGGAATATGGAAAAGAACTTGAATCATGAAATACGGCCAAACGCCCAGAATAACATTATAATTGGGGCCACTCGTGCCATTGTTTTGGAAAGAGGGGAAAGAAATATGAATTTAAATGATTAATTGAAAAGGGGTGATGTCTCAAATGAGATGGCCTAGCCGATCGGGCCGAGATCGGACTCCGTGTAAGAACACGGTGGTATTGTGTATGAAATTATGAATATGGTTGATGTCTCAAATGAGATGGCCTAGCCGATCGGGCCGAGATTGGACTCTGTGTAAGAACACAGGGGTATTGTGGATGAAGATGTGAAAATGGTTGATGTCTCAAATGAGATGGTCTAGCCGATCGGGCCGAGATCGGACTCTGTGTAAGAACACAGTGGTATTGTGGATTCTGGCAAATTAGCACACAAAAAAATCATTCTACCCGATAATATGGGAATTGACTTAAAAATCTATGTGATCCTTAACTTGATGTTGTAATGTTGTTTAAAGCTCATGTTGCATTCTTGACTGTCTCCCCCTGTATTGTTGTTCATTCTATTGAGATAGTGTTTAGTTATACATATTAGTACTATTCGACAATACTAACGTCCCTTTTGCAGAGGCGCTACATCTTTAAATAGATGCAGTTGGTTACATAGCAGACAGTGTTGATCACACATAGTGCTGCATTCTCTTCTCAGCGGACTCGGTGAGCCCAATTTCACTCCGAGGTCATGTATTATATTGTGGTCACTTTTTGAGGTATAGCCGGAGCCTTGATGTCATCACTATCTTTACTTTCTTTTGTATCTTTAGAAGCTCCGTAGACACTATGTGGGTTGTATATGGGTGCTAGAAAGGTCAAACGGATTAAGTTGTATTTTGGATTTTTGTTCCACTAAATCACAAAATGTATGTATTTGAAACTTAACAGGGAAGTAGCAAAATGAAATGGTTTAGTAATGTCTATATATATGGTCCTTCTACTATTTAGCTAATAAAAACATGCCTTCTCTTAACATGGGTGAGTTGGGTAGAGAGTATCTAACAATCTTGCTCAGCCGGATTTACTCGGTTGAGCACCGGTCGCGCTTCACGAGGTTGGGGCTTGACATTTAGCTTCAAATTCTAAGAGGTGAGCAGCAGTTTGATCCCGCTCGGCCAAAGGCTGATCCCGCTCAGAGGTAAATTCCTCTTTATCTCGAATCAACCTTTGGAAGCCCTCAGTAGTAAGAAAATTGGTCTGCGAAACAAATAATGAAAACTCAGAATATTACAATATCAAAGATCGAAGAGATAATGTAGGAAACGAAGAATATACCTTTGCGGCATTGTGCATAGCATTGTTCAACAAGAACTCTCCAGAGAGAGCTTGTATTTTTTCCCTATCATTCACCAGTCGGGACAGTAGATTAAATCCGGTAAAGACCGAAAGAGTAACACTCCTCCTCCTTCGCAGATCTTCTGAGGGGGTGGCATAATTTTGCCCAAAGTTCCCATAAACTAGGGACTGGGGGAGGGGAACATCCTCTTCTCGGATAGATGCAGTCGGTGGAGATAATGCAGCAGTTGTAGGTGGAAGAGTTGGTAAAGAAGGAGATGAAGTTGATTGCATTGAAGGGTAAGAAGCAGTTACGGTGAGCGCAATGCTGGTTGTTGGTTGCTCGTCAACCGAAAATGACAAGGACCCGGTACTCAGCCTCACGGTGTCGGGCCAGCAACTGGGATTCGAAAATGGGAGTTGGCATTTTCCACAATCTCAAACTCCCCGAGAGCACCGAGGCATCATCCTCAGTTTGTGTAAGTAACTCAACATATTGAGCATTATGTTGAGTTGATGAAGGTAGTTATCTTCTATGAAGAAAAGGCCCATCATCACTAGTTTCTCCATCATCATCAATAACCACGGTATCTATGGCCGGCTCGGGCATGACGCTCAACACCACAACATCTGAAGATGACTCGGGTGCAGAACTCCTTGCCCTTTTATTCTTTCCCCCGGCCGCGAAGGAACGTCTCTTTTTTGGTTGTTTGTTCTCCGGCCGGGGATTCCAAAAAGAAACACTTGCACCCGAAGCAAGCCTGGAGACGCCTATTCGAGTAAAAGCCTCCTAAAGCATCCTCACCGCATCAGCGGGATTAGCTAAAACATCCTCCTCGGGGACAACAACCGAGCCCTGGGGTAGACCAAAATTCAACAAAAAGAGATAGGATTAATCAACTTCCTTACATGAAAAGTAAAGACGAGATGATTCCATTTTACCATGATTTTTGGCCTTCCACCCGTATTTACGAGCAAGTTCATTCCACGTGCGAGTCTCGGGTGTAGTGACGTCCAAAATGTTTTGGAGCCACTGGTCCAAGCCTTCAACCCTAGGTGGTACCCAATGAGTTGCTGAAACAGGAGAGAGAAGAAGGGTCAATAATGATATGGGATGATCTTTAAGGAAAGAAAAGTTAAACAAGGAAGTTACGAGTGCGGTTCCATGATTTTGGGAAGGATGAAGCCGTAGCCGGAATAATATCATTAGTGGCAAATGCAACGAACCGTTCCATCTATCCACGATTGTTGTCATCATCCATGTTAGTAGCAGAGCATGGTGGCCACGCTTGCTGGAATTTATCATTCCCTCGCGGAAGATCTTGGGGGAATAGAGGTTTACCACTCGAGCTAGGGATGGCTCTTCTCCCGTCTCCTGGCACAGGCGCCGAAGACAAGCTATCGTCCTCCACACGAAAGGGCATACTTGTGCCAAATACACCTGGTAGTGGAGGTTGAACTCCACGATGATGGATTCAACCTCTCCATTCAAAGAAAACGCTCTTAAAGTGAAGGTATACGTACAAAAATACGTAAAACCCTTCTTGGGTAACGTTACCTGCTCAGCCATATCATGAGCAATAATGTCTAGAGCTTGGCAATGCAAGTCTTCATTCATAGCAGGAATGCTGGAAGGACGGATGGAAGAAGGGTATCTGTCCATGTACGATGATTAGGAGAAGGAAATTTCTCTTTGAAGTCTTTAGTTGTGACAAGACATCTGGGGATGATGGTGCTCACCGTAGGAGGAGCATCCTCGTCGGTTTTGCCTTTATTTTTTGAGGAACTAGGGTTTTTAGAATTAGAATCCATTCTTCAGTAGAAAAGAAGGAAAATCATTTCTCTTAAGAAGAAGGTTAGAGATAGGTTGAAGACAGTGCGAGTTGAATGAAGAGAGTTTGAAGAAGTTTGATGTCTATAAGTAAAGATATAGGCGGCTAAAATCGTAGCCATAATTACCTCGACAACCGGAAAAAGTGATGCTAATTCATGGGATGACGCGTGTTCGGGGCATTAAATGTGGAGAAACGTGTGTCTAATCAACTGTCAGAAAACATTTTAGAGGGGGTCAGTTAATTTCCCGCTAAAGAAGGTGTTTCTACCAACTTCCCAGTGACACAAAGTTATGCCACCGAAAAGCAGGGGGACTATCTGTATATGGTAAAATATGTTTATATTAGATGATTGCATGAGGAAGTGACACGTGGAGACGAAGACAGAAGATAGTTGAATCCGAAGGCAACAATCACGTATGTTACCGGTGAGAATTATTCTTACAGAGATGAAATAAATGTCTGCCACCCGGTAGCATTTAATGAGGAATATTCAATAGCATTAAGTACACGACCCGTTGAAAAGAATATGGCATTCACTACCTGCCGTTACACATTCTTCAATGGCCCTTATAATGGACATTAAAGAGAGACTTGATCCTAGGACCTTGTTCCCTAGGTGCAGCTATAAATAGTGAGCTCTATTATCATTTTAAAGGAGACAAATTTTATGGAAATCATACGCTACATTCTATTAAAAGCTCAATATAATTTAATCTTTTTGTTTACTAATATCATTGCTATTGTGCTCGGAAGCCCTGCTCCCGGAATTACCGTTTCTGCTATTTTATCTCCGTCTCAAGGATAAGTATCATATTTTTCTCTAATTCATCTATTATTTCATAATCAAATTAATTCACTTGTCTATAAATCACGTATAAATTCAACTGTACCATTTTATGGGTAAACACCTACGACAACCTATACAAAGGTCAAAACACCACAAATAACATCAAAATCAAGAATCAAAGGTCAAAATCCATTTTATAACTTTCAAACTTCCTAACTCCGCCAAATGCATTTGAATCATACTTAAACATTTCGGATTACATTCAAACTTTGCACGCAGGTTCATTTCAACATTTAGGATCGATCCAAGGTCACAAAAACATAATCAAACCTCATCAACCAAAATTCAACTAGCAGTCAATCTTTAGAACTCTACAATTCTTCAAATTGCTAACTTTCGACAAATAGAGTCAACATCCTCTAGGAACATCCAAAATCAAATCTGAACATATGGTCAAGTCCAAAATAACCATATGAACCGATTGGAATCATCAAATCCCAATTCCAAGGTTGTTTAATCAAAAGTCAAACCTTGGTCAGCTCTTACAACTTAAGCTTCCAAATATAGAACTAAATTTTCTAATTCACTCCCAAGCCTTCCCGGGACCAAATCTACCATCCTTGCAAGTTACAAAAACATCAAATGAAACTACAGGAAGCATCAAATTGGGGAATGGGGTTGATGATTCTAAGTTCTTTTACTCAAATGTCAAATCTTGGTCAACTCTTATAACATAATCTTCCAAATATGTAACTAAGTGTTCCAATTCACTCCCAAGTCTTCTCGGAACCAAATCTACCATCCCCGCAAGTCATAAAACATCAAAAGAAACAACATGAAGCATCAAATTTGGGAATGGGGCTCTAATACTCGAAATGACTGATCATGTCATTATCTTCTCCCCGTCTTAGACTATTGTTCATCCTCGAATGAGTACAGAATCACACTTGAAATGCCAAAAATATGAGGATATCTGCTCTGCATAATGCACGCTCTACCAAGTTTCTTCCTTGACCGGTTGACTTCTCCACTGAACCTTCACTAATGCAATCTCTTTCGACCACTACTTCTGAACCTGCATATCCTAAATGGCCATTAGCTCTTCTTTATTAGCCAGATTCTCGTCGAAATCCATTAAACTGAAAACCAACACATGTGACATGTATTCATTATACTTTCAGAGCCTAGAAATATAGAATAATGAATGAACTCCAGACAAGTTGGGGGCAAAGCAAGCTTGTAATACACCTCACCAACTCTCTCTGAAACCTTAGATGGACCAATATACCTAGGGATCAACTTTCCCTTCTTCCCAAGTCACATCATGCTCTTTATAGAAGAAACTCTAAGAAGTACCTTCTTACCCTCCATAAATGCCACATAAATAACCTTCCTATCATCATAACTCTTTTGTCTATACAGAGCTATGCGAAGCTGCTCCAAAATCAAATTTACCTTCTCTAAACAATCATAAAATAAATATTTACCCACAAGCTAACCTCGCCAAGCTCAAATCAACCAACAAGAGAACGACACTGTCTCCTATATAAGGCCTTATACAGCGCCATCTGAATACTGAACTAGAAGTTATTGTTGTAAGCAAACTCCATAAATGGTAGGAACTAATCACAATGGCCTCCAAAATCAATAACACAGGCTCGCAACATATCCTGAAAGATCTGAATCGTCCTCTCAGTCTACTAATCTATTTGTGGGTGGAATGCAGTGCTAAGCTCCACCTATGTGCCCAACTCTCGCTTAACAACTCTCCAAAAGTGCAATGTGAACTGAGTACCCTAGCTCGATATGATAGAAACATTCACCCCATGCAGACGAGCAATCTCTTTGATGTAGATCTAAGCAAATTTCTTTGACGTGTAAGAATTCATGGCCGAAATAAAATATGCATACTTGGTCAATCTGTACACAATAATCCAAACACCATCAAATTTCCTCAAGGTAAATGGCAATCCTTCCACAAAGTCCATAATAATGCACTCCCACTTCCACTTCGACAAAACCAATCTCTAAGTCAAACCACCATTTTTTTGATGCTCACACTTAACCTGATGACAATTCAAATACAGCGAAATATGCCCAACAATGTCCTTCTTCATTCTTCCCCACCAATAATGCTACTTCAAATCACGATGCATCTTCACAAAACACAACACATATCCAAAATGAGCCTTGAAAGCCGTCTTAGGGATATCTAAAGCCCTAATCTTCAACTGGTGATAACCCGACGTCAAATCAATCATCGAGAGACCCTGTCCTATAATCATTGCATATCCTCGTAGAATCATCCTTCTTCTTCAAAAAGAACACCAACATACCCCAAGGAGAAATACTCGGTCGAATGAATCCCTTATCCAACAACTCGTACAACTGCTTATTCAACTCTTCCAACTTAGCTGAAGCCTCACAGTATGGGGTATATATATGGGCTGAGTGCCAGACACCAAGTCAATACCAAAATCAGTATACTTATCGGGTGGCATGCCTAGTAAATTTAGAGGAAACATATTTGGAAACTTGTAATAACTCGGCTGGTCACTTTGTATATTTGAGCCTTATTTCCCCATTTAATGCTCCATGTATGTTTATTTATTGTTATGTGACATTGGGGGATTTGTTTGTTTTGTTTGGGAAGAATTTGGAGTGTATTGGAATATTTAGTTCCAAGGTTTGAAGCTTAAATCATAAGAATTGACCGATGTTTGACTTTTGTATAAACTGTAAGGCCCAGTAAAATTTTACTACAACCCGGGGTTTCGTGGTGCCGGGGTAGGCTAATATGTTTGATGATTGTAGAAGTGAGCCGCGGTACAGAATTTGTGGGTTGTACAGCGCGTCAGTGAGTTGAAGGAAAATTGCTGCAGAACATGGCATTTCTGCGGTCCATTATGCGACCGCAGAACTGCTTTGCCGACCGCAGATCCGCCGCGTAGAGGAGCCAAAAAATGGGCCAATTTTGGAGGTCGTTTTGCGGTCAACTATGTGACAGCATAATTATTTCACGGGCCGCATATCCGTCGTAGAACCAGCATGAGAAAACTTTGGAGGAAAATTCTGTCGCGCACTATTCGACTAGATAACATATCTGCACACCGCAGATCTGTCGCAGACTGGACCAGGCCAGCCCAATTTTGGAGGACAATTTCTTGGTCCACATTGCGGGCCGCAGACCTTGGGGGTTATTTTAGAAGGTTCAAACTACTATTTTAGAGAGAGGAAAGTGCTCTCGAGTGAGAGAAGGAATCCCTAAGCTATTTTGTCATCAATCCTTGCTCAAGTCTTTGAGAATTCACAAGGAAACCATGCTAGTTGTCTTCAAAACATGTAAGGTTCTAGCCATAGCTTTCCATTTCGAATTTGGGGTAGAAGATGGGTAATAAGGAGTGTGATTCTTGGGTATGAGAGTGTTATTTATGCATGCATGTACCATCAAGGTTTGTGGGAAGGTTCTTTAGCTCAAATGTGTAAACATTGGGTTGTGGGATGAAGGAATCCACCATAGAAGAACCTTGAATCATAATGCACACCTAGCTCATGATAAAGTGCTTAAATGAGATAAACCTACTAATATCTTCCGAATTATGGTTAAATGTTATCATGCCTCTAAATAGATCGAAGTTGCTAAGATTTCTGGAACATTGTAGTAATTTAAGGAAAGCTCAAAGTGAGGTATGTTGGCTAAACTTCTCTCTTAGAATGGAATCCCACGATGTTCTCGTAAGTCTCAAGTATGATGAGCCAAATTCTTATTTCTCATGTTCCGAGTTATTCATTATAAATTTGACTATTCCGAAAAAATTTTGTGTTGAAAGATATATGTTCAGAATGTGTTCCGAATGCTCTTATCATATTATGTTATCCTTCGGGAATGTGTTCAAAGTATGGGTTGTGTATT
This sequence comes from Nicotiana tomentosiformis, assembly GCF_000390325.3. NCBI lineage: Eukaryota > Viridiplantae > Streptophyta > Magnoliopsida > Solanales > Solanaceae > Nicotiana > Nicotiana tomentosiformis. The sequence goes on from NC_090817.1 coordinate 47,346,776, forward strand.
AGAATGTTATGAATTCGAGTCGTGTTTCAAATGAAAGATAGTATGCCAAATTGTTGAATTAGACTCAATGATCTTAAGACTCTTATTTGCTCATGTGTATACTTTAAGTCTTAATTGGAAATGCCTTGTTGTTGATAATCCACGATGTTGTTTGAAAGTGAAAGGGGTGAGCATGAAATATGAAATACGGCCAATGTGCCAAGAATGATATTATATTTGTGGCCACTAGTGCCAATGAAATGAATATATGTGCAAAAGATTGTGAAATGAACTGAAAATCCTTTATATAATAAACATTCTGGGAGTATCGTTAATAACCGAGGAATGGTAGGTTGAAATAACCTAACCCTGAAACTACACGTGCCAGTGTAGAAGGGTGTTTATTCTTACATACTAGTACTAATCCATATGTACTAACATCCCCTTTGCAGGGGGCATTGCATCTTTAATAGATGCCGGTTGTTCCACAGCAGGAGGCATTGATCAGTGATAGCGGTACACCCTTTTCCTAGCTGACTTGGTGAGCCCCACTTCATTTCGGGGTCGTGTATCTTTTGTTCCTTGTGTATTATGTTTTGAGGTATAGTTGGGGCCTTGTTGCTGGCACTATCATAGTACTCTTTTGTATCTGTTAGAGGCTCTATGGACATAGTGTGGGTTGTATATTGGTGTTGGGAAAGTCAAACTAAATATGTTGTAATTGTATCACATGTTTCCACTTCGAAACTATAAATGTGTGATGTAATATTTTGGAGACTTATAAATGACGTAACTAATGGTAATGAATTAGTGTTGCTCATATGATCTTCTCATGGTCTAATTGATGAATTATATCTTCTCTTTATTTATGGGTAAGATCGGGTAGAAAGTATGGCTTGCTTGATTGGGTTATATCAGTTTAGAGCCGGTCGTGCTTCCCGAGGTCGGGGCGTGAAAAACTTGGTATCGGAGCCTAAGGTTTTAAAGTGTCCTAGGATGTCTTGGAGCCATGTCTAGTAGAGTCCTTCTTATCAGTGTGTTGTCGACCAAATCTACAATTAGGAGGCTACTTGGGCGCTTAGGAATAACACCCTTCTTTGATGTTCTAGGTTGTGCGATAGAGCTAATTGTAATACTGCTCCTCCTTTAACTCATGCATTGCTTTAATTTTCAATACATGGCGCCTAGGAAGAAGGGAAGAACTGGCCAAGGAGCCAATAACACCCTAGGAGTGACAGTTGATCATTTACTTGATGATGCGGGTGAGCACCCGAGGGGTGAGGATATTCCCCCAACTACTACACTACTCGATTCTACTACTCTTGCTCAGACTACACCAATTCCTACACCTACTGAGGGTGCGGCTATTCCAACCCCGACTGATATTTCAGTTTTGCCTCCACCCCCAACTTCTGATCCTGATGTTTCTTATGGGGACCTTAGGGAAGGCATACAGATGTTGGCTCGGATAGTGGCTTCCCAGGCCCAGATATCGAATATTTCACCTGCTTCTTCCAGACAATAAGGGGATTCTGCTAGTTCCATGGTGAAAAGTTTTCAGGAGTTAGATCCTCCAGTGTTCACTGGTACTAACCCCGAGGAGGACCCCCAGGACTCTATTGATGAGATGCACAACACTCCCTGAGTTATGGGTGCTACTGAGATGGAAGCAGTAGAGTTTACTTCCTACCACCTGAAAGAGGTGGTATATTCTTGGTTTAAGCTGTGGGAGGGGTCCCGTGAGAAGAGGAGCCCTCCGGCGAGGTGGAGTGGGTTTGCCGATGCCTTCATTGATCATTTCTTGCATGTCGAGACTAAGGCAGCTTGTGCCGCTGAGTTTGAGAGCCTGAGGCAAGGTAGCTTGAGTATGTAGGAGCACCATATGCGATTCGCGCGCCTGTCCAAGTATGCTATTTACATGTTGACCACTAGGGTGCACCAGTTTGTACGGGGCCTCAGCCTTTTGGTTAATATTGAGGTCGCTACAGCTGCCTTGAATTCTTATTTGAACTATGGGATGATGGTGGCATTTGGTCAAGCCATAGATACCCGCAAATTGAAGAATAGAATGGAGCGAGAGGGTAGCAATAAGGTCCGATCCATGGGCAACTTTGGTGGTTTTTCTGGTAGTGGTGGTAGGTCAGCATGTAGGGGAGGGTCATTAGGGCCAACCCAGTCCTTTGCTCAGTCTTCAGTCAGTGCTCAGCCATCAAGGCCCATACAACAGTAGTGGAGCCGTTTTAGGCCTGGTTATGGCAACATGAGTCTGCTACATGGACCTACCCATATGATACTGGTGCGGTATAAGGGGTAACATTCAGAGGGATTGTTGTTCGTCCCGCTAGAATGTGGGCAGGGGTGCGGCAAAACCAACCAGTTATGCATCTACTGCATCTGTAACCCCTCCTCCAGCTCGAGGTACTCCAGCACTGGCGGGGTATGGTGCATCTAGGGGTGGTGCACAAAGTTCGGGAGGACCCAGCCATTTTTATGTTATGAGGGGCCGTCAGAGTTTGGAGGCTTCTCCAGATGTTGTTACATGTATATTGACTGTCCAATCTTATGATGTATATGCTCCTATTGATCCTGGTTCCACTTTGTCCTATGTCACTCCCTATATTGCTAAGGAATTTGGGATAGAACTGGAAGAGCTCCATGAGCCGTTCTCTGTATCTACTATGGTTGGTGAGTCTATTGTGGCCGCGTGGATTTATAGAGATTGTGTTGTCATGGTGCGTGGTCGGGATACCATGGCCGATCTCATTGAATTGTGGATGGTTGATTTTTATGTAATAATGGGGATGGACTATCTTTATTCATGTATTGCCGAGATTGATTACCGAACAAGAACCGTTAAGTTTGAATTTTCAAATGAGCCAGTTATTGAATGGAATGGGATGATGTGGTGCCAAAGGCTAGGTTTATGTCCTATCTTAAGGCCACATAGGTGCCTCATCGATGCTGAGGCACCTACACTTGAGTCTGTGCCAGTTGTGAATGAATTTCTGGAGGTCATTCTTGATGAACTCCCTAGGATCCCCACCAGATAGGGAGATTGATTTTGGGATTGATGTGATGCCAGGCACGTAGCCTATATCTATTCCACCCTATCGAATGGCACCGGAAGAATTGAAGGAACCAAAGGAACAATTGAAGGATTTGTTAGAGAAGGGTTTCATCCATCTGAGTGTGTCTCCTTGGGTTGCACCGCTGCTCTTTGTAAGGAAGAAAGATGGTTCACTGAGAATGTGTATTGAGTATCGGTAGCTCAGCAAGGCCACAATCAAGAATAAGTACCCACTTCCAAGAATAGATGACTTGTCTGGTCAATTGCATGGTGCTAAGTACTTCTCCAAAATTGATTTAAGATCTGGGTATTACGAATTGAAGATCAGGGAGTAGGATATTCCAAAAATAGCTTTCGGGACCCCGTATGGGCACTTTGAATTTTTGGTGAATGTCTTTTGGGCTAACAAATGCCCCGACAACTTTCATTTATGATATTATTGTATATTTATGAAGTCGAGAAGACCATGCAGATCATCTCAGGGCAGTTCTGCAGACTCTGTATCATCATAAGTTGTATGCAAAGTTTTCGAAGTGTGAATTTTGGCTTGAATCTGGCACATTCTTGGGTCATGTTGTCTCCAGAGAAGGAATTAAGGTTTATCCTCAGAAGATTGCAGCTATGAAGAATTGGCCTAGACCTACGACTCTAATAGAGATTCATAGTTTCTTGGGCTTAGCTGGGTATTATAGAATGTTTGTGGAGGAGTTCTCTACCTGTCACGCCCAACCTCGGGAAGCGCGACCAGTGCTCAACCGAGTGAGCCCGATCGAGCAAGACTGTTAGATACTTTCTACCCAACTCACTCATGATCAAGAGAAGACATGATTTCATTAATTAGACAGTAGTCATATATACAATACTAGATCGTCTCATTGGTTATATCACTTTTACGATTAAATATACACACATTCTTATGATTCGTGTGGAGCAAGAGATCAAAACACATCATAATCTGTTTGGTTTTTCTAGTACCCATGTACAACCCACATAGTGTCTACGGAGCCTCTAAAAGATACAAAAGAGAGTTATGATAGTGCCGGCAACAAGGCCCCGGCTATATCTCAAAACGTGATAATAATATGAACAAAAGATATAATACATGACCCCGGGATGAAGTGGGGCTCACCAAGTCTATTGGGAAGAGGATGTACCAGTATCGCTGATCAACATTGCCTGATTTGGAACCACCTGCATCCATTTAAAGATGCATCGCCCCCGGCAAAAGGGATGTTAGTACTGTCGAATAGTACTAGTATGTAAAACTAAACACCATCTCAATAGAATGAATAATAATACAAGGGGAAAACAATCATGATTTCAATAAGTGCTTCAAACAATACTAAAACATCAAGTAAGGATCACATAAGTTCTCAAGTCAATTTCCATGTTATTAGGTTGGGTGATCTTTAGAGCTGATATACCATAATTCACAATACCATCGTATTCTTACACGGAGTTCGATCACGCCCCGATCGGCTAGGTCGTCTCATTTGAGACATCAACCATAACCACAATTTCAATTATCATTTCTAGAACAACCACCACTATGTGTGCGGCATGGCGTCCGATCATGGCCCGATCGGCTAGGCCGTCTCACCCGAGACATTACCTTTTTCAGTCAATCATCTCACATCATACTTCTTCCACATCCTTTCAATTCATTGGCATTAGTGGCTACAATTATAAAGTCATCCTTGGCATTTGGCCATATTTCATATTTCCAGTTCCCCTTTCCACATTCAAACATCATTATCATTATCAACAATAATAAGGCTTCCCATTCAAGACATTAAATTCACATATGAGCAATTTGGGAATCTTAGGCACATAGAGGCTTTTCATACAATTTGGCATAACAACCTTTATGCGATCTTGGCATGAAGTCTTAACATTTCTAACACATATTCCACATTTTGAACACATCCTCAAATGGCAAGATGACATGATGAAGAATTTATAATAAATATTGAACATACATCCTTCAACACAAACACATTAGGATTAGCCAATTATGTAATGATCAATTTGGGACTAACACCAATTACATGAACACCGTGGGATTTGATTATAAGAAGAAGGGGGTTTAGCCAACATACCTCAATTGAGCTTCCTTAAACTTTTAAAAAGTTTTAGAATTCTTATTAAAATTCAATATATTTTAGAAATATAACAAGTTGAACCAAAATTAGGAAGATGATCATGATTCTAGCTCATTTGGGTATATTATCAAGCATTAGGTGTGCATTATAGTTTTTAAGGCCCTTTTACCAAAGATTATATCTTTTCTCAACCCATTCTCTACCATTTTTAGGTCACAACCTTCCTACATAAATTGATAACACATGCATGCAAAGTAACAACTCCCACACCCAAAATTGTCTTGCTAATTACTCTGTTTTTTTGTTGGCCAGGGAGGTTCACCAGTCAGCTAGTTTGGGAGTTTGTCTTGCGGACTCTAGTGAAAGAGGGGTAATTATGGAAAATAGGGCTGAATCATTGCTTGTTGTGGAAGTCAAAGAGAAACAATACGACGATCCATTGTTGGTGCAGTTGAAAGATGGGATTCACAAACATAAAACTATGGCTTTTACTCTTGTCATGGATAATGGTACACTAAGGTACCAAGGGAGGCTATGTGTTCCGAATGTAGATGGTCTCCGGGAAAGAATTATGACCGAGGCTCACACTTCAAGGCATTCTGTGCACCCAGGTTCTACAAAGAGGTATCATGATCTCAAGGAAGTCTATTGGTGGAATGACATGAAAAGGAATGTGGCGGACTTTGTGGCAAGGTGTCCGAATTGTCAGCAAGTAAAGGCGGAACACCAAGGGCCTGATGGATTGGCACAGAACATAGAAATTCCAATGTGGATGTGGGAAATGATTAATATGGATTCTGTGGTAGGATTTCTGCGTACTCCGCACAAGTTTGACTCTATTTGGGTGATTGTGGATTGACTCACGAAATCAACAAATTTCTTGCCAGCTAAATCTATTGACACAGCACAACAAAATGCTCAGTTGTATATCAAGGAAATAGTCATGCTGCATGGCACTCCAGTTTCTATCATTTCCGATCGAGGGGCTCAGTTCACGGCCAATTTTTGGAAGAAATTTTAGCAAGGTTCGGGTACTCAGGTGAATCTTAGTACAACCTTCCATCCATAGACCAACGGGCAAGCAGAGCGGACTATTCAGATGCTCGAGGACATGTTGCGTGCTTGTGTTCTCGACTTCAAAGGTAGCTGGGATGATCATTTTCCACTCATAGAGTTTGCTTATAACAACATCTTTCATGCTAGTATTCAAATGGAACCACTTGAGGCATTATATGGTAGGAGATGTAGATCTCCCATTGGGTGGTTCGGAATTGGGGAAGCTGAGTTGATAGGGCTAGACCTCGTGCACCAGGCTATGGAGAAGGTTAAGATCATTAAAGAGCATTTGAAAACTGCTCAGAGTCATCAAATGTCCTATTCGGATGTTCGTCACAGAGACTTAGAGTTCAAAGAAGATGATTGGGTATTCTTGAAGGTTTCCCCCATGAAGGGTAAAATGCGGTTTGGAAGGACAGGGAAATTGGGTCCGAGGTATGTCGGGCCGTACAAAAGTATTCAGAGGATTGGTCAGGTAGCGTACAAGCTTGATCTACCACCCGAGATGTCATTAGTGCACCTGGTATTCAATGTGTCTATGTTGAAGAAGGTAGTTGGAGATCCGTCAGCTATTGTGCCGGTTGAGACCATTGAGGTTAATGAAGAACTATCATATGAAGAAATTCCAGTTGCCATTCTTGATAGGCAAGTCCGAATGTTGAGGAATAAAGAAATTGCCTCCGTGAAGGTGTCATGGTGAAACCAACAGGTTGAAGAGGCTACTTGGGAGGCCGAGGAAAAGATGAAAAAGAAGTATCCTTATAAATTTTTTGTATCACTTGTTCAGTTAATGTAAATGTGCTTCTTTCTAAATATATTGTATGTGAGGCCACGGTTGGTGCTGTAATGAGTTATGTTACGTCATTGGCTTATGTATATGTTTTAAGGTTATGTTTCTGGGGCTCTCTTATAGGTGGATAGGCCTAGTTATAGGGGAAACTCCAGCGAAATATTTGGAAATATAGGGAGTTAGTCAAATTTGGGGCTGCTGGTGTGTGGTATGAAAACTGAGTAGGATAAGATGCTAATAGTGAACCTTGACCCTCATTCGAGGACGAATGATCTTAAGTGGGGGGAGGATGTAAGGCCACGTGAAATGTTTCCTAAAAACTGGTATTCCGTGATGCCGAGGTAGGCGTAAAAGGAAAATATCTGGCAAAAATAGGCATTTCTGCGGCCCATTATGCAGCCGCATAATCACTCTGCGGGCCGCAGAGTGGAGTAGCTACTTGGGCCATTTTGATGTCAATTTCACGGCCAGTTATGCGGCCGCACAATCATTTTGCGGGCTGCACTTTTGTCACACAATCAGCCTTAGAATTGTTTTGGAGGGAGGTTCTGCGGTGTATTATGTGACCGCAGAATAGGTCTGCGGGCCGCATAACTACCACAGACCTAGGCAGATGTTTTCCAATTTTTGGCACCAAATTATGCGGCCGATATGCGGACCGCATAGCCATTCTACGATCACATATGCGACCGCATACCCTGTTCTGCAGCTTCATTTTTTGGTTTGTAAACCCGACCCTATTTCGTTAAAACATATGACATAGTCCATTTTTGAGCATATTTCTGATATTTTTAGAGTGAGAAATAGTTCTTAGAGTGGGGAAGTAATCTTCAACCTAATATCCAACAATTATTTCTCAATCCTTGAAGATTATCAAGAAAGTCTTCATCCTAAAGGTAAGAGTCTATGCCCTAGCCCATAATTTCAAAAATCTACTAACATGCCTCCAAGTGAGCCAAACTACCCATAGATTTCCGTCTAAGAGCATCCGCCACCACATTGGCTTTCCCCGGGTGATATAGAATATCGATGTCGTAATCCTTGAGTAACTCAAGCCATCTTCTCTGCCTCTGATTCAACTCCTTTTTTTTGAAAATATATTGAAGACTCCTATGGTCCGTGAATACATCCACGTAGACCCCATACAAATAATGACGCCAAATCTTTAATGCAAAAACCACCGCCGCAAGTTCTAAGTCATGCGTTGGGTAGTTCTTTTCATGATTCTTGAGTTGCCTAGAAGCATAAGCTATAACCTTGCTGTGTTGCATTAACACACACCCAAGCCCGATCCTTGAAGTATCGCAATACACTACAAACCCATATGTACCCTCTGGCAGGGTCAACACCGGCGCTGTAGTCAATCTTGATTTCAACTCCTATAAGCTCCTTTCACAAGCATCGGACCATTGGAACTTAACCGCTTTCTGAGTCAATTTAGTCAATGGAGAGGCAAGAGTAGATAACCCCTCCACAAACTTCGTGTAATACCCTGCTAAGCCTAAGAAACTGCAAATCTCGGTTGGTGTTGTAGGTCTAGGCCAATTCTTCACCGCTGAAATCTTTTGAAGATCAACCTTAATTCCTTCTTTGGAGATAACATGACCCAAGAATGTGACAAATTCGAGCCAAAATTCACATTTTGAAAATTTCGCGTACAATTGGTGCGGATGAAGAGTCTGCAAAACTGCCCTGAGATGATCGGTATGATCCTCTTGACCTTGCGAATACACAAGAATATCGTCAATGAACACTATCATAAAGGAATCGATAAAAGGCTTGAAAACCTGATTCATAAGATCCATGAAAGCTGTCGAGATATTTGTTAGCCAAAAAGACATTACCAGAAATTTCAAAGTGCCCATACCGGGTCCTGAAATCTATTTGCGGAATATCCTGCTCCCTGATCTTCAATTGGTGGTACCTGGAGCGTAAATCAATTTTGGAGAAGTACCTAGCATCCTGTAACTGATCAAACAAATCGTCTATTCTTCGTAATGGGCACTTGTTTTAGATTGTGACTTTGTGGAACTGCTGGTAGTCAATACATATCCTCAGTGATCCATCTTTCTTCCTCACAAAGAGAATCGGTGCGCCCCATAGTAACACACTCGGTCGGATGAAATCCTTCTCTAACAAATCCTTCAATTGTTCCTTTAGCTCCTTTAATTCTGCTGTATGTAGGGCGGAATAGATAAAGGCTGCGTGCCTGGCATCACATCAATCCCAAAATCAAATTCCCTGTCTGGCGGAATCCCAGGGAGCTCATCACGAAAGACCTGCGGAAATTCATTCACCATTGGCACAGACACGAGTGTAGGTGCCTCAGCATCGGTGTCCATAACTCGGACCAAATGATAGATACACCCCTTGTTAATCATCTTTGTGGCCTTAAGGTAAAATATAAACCTACCTTTTGGCATCACATTATCCCCCTTCCATTCTACAACTCGCTCATTCAAAAATTCAAACCTCACAGTTCTAGTTCGGCAATCGAGCTTGGCAAAACATGAATAAAGCCAATCTATTCCCATAATTACATCAAAATCGACCATCCCTAATTCAATGAGATCGGCCATGGTGTCCCGACAACGTACCGTGACAACACAACCCCTATAAACCTTTGCGGCCACAATAGACTCGCCAACCAGAGTAGATACGGAGAATGCCTCAGGAAGCTGTTCTGGTTCTATCCCAAATTCCATAGCAACATAAGGGGTAACATAGGACAAAGTGGAACCGGGATCAATAAGAGCATATACATCATGAGATTGGACAGTTAATATACCTGTGACAACATCTGGAGAAGCCTCTACACTCTGGAGACCACTCACGACATAGAAATGGCTCGGTCTTCCTGAACTTTGCGCACCACCCCTAGCTGCACCATGCACTGCTGGTGCTGGAGTGCCTCGAGCTGAAGGGGGTGCTAAAGATATAGCATCTACAAAACTGGATGGATGCGCTATGCCCCTGCCCGCACCCTGGCGGGATGAACGACACTCCCTATGAATGTGACCCCTCAATCTGCAACCGTAACATATAGGTAAGTCCATATAGCAGATCCCTGAGTGCATCTTCCCACACCTGGGGCATGGGGCCTCTGCTGCTGCTGGAATCTCCCTCCTGATTGCCTTGCTGGTGGGGTCCCCTACTGCCCTGATTGGGCTCTACTGGCGGTGCACTGGCTGAAGACTGAGCAAAAGACTGGGATGGCCCTAATGAACCTCCCCTAAAAGCTGATCTTCCCCCACCAAATGACTCTCAAAAGTGGCCCGCGGACCGGGCCTTGCTGTTACCCTCTCGCTCCATTTTATTCTTCAACTTATGGTTCTCTGTAGCTTGAGCAAATGCAAAAATCTTCCCATAGTTCATATATGAATTCAAGGCAGCTGTAGCGGCCTCATTGATAACCAAGGGGCTAAGGCCCTGCACAAACTGGCGCACTCTAGTCTCCATAGTAGGCAACATGAGAATGGCATATTTAGACAGACGCGCGAACTCCATGTGATACTCCCACACACTCTTACTTCCTTGCTTAAGGTTCTCAAACTCTGTGGCACAGGCTGCCCTCATCTTGGCAGGTAAGAAATGGTCCATGAAATTGTTAACAAACTCACTCCACCTTATTGGAGGGCTCCCCACCTCCCGAGAGTCCTCCCACAGCTCAACCCAAGAATAGGCCACCCCTTTCAGGCGATAGGGGGCCAACTCCACTCCCTCCATCTCAATAGCACGCATAACCTGAAGAGTTTTACGCGTATCATCAATGAAGTCCTGTGGGTCCTCCTCGGGATTAGCATCTGTGAACACTGGACGTTCCAACTGAAGAAACTTGTTCACCCAAGAACCATCAGAATCCCCAAGCAGTTAGAGGCGAATGTGGCAAAAGTAACCAATTATTCTACATGGTTGGCGAACATTGTATCAGTACCAAAGAAGGATGGAAAGATTAGGATATGTGTGGACTATCGAGATCTCAACAAAGCCAGTCCAAAGGATGATTTTCTTCAACCAAATATTAGTATCCTCATCGACAACTACGTGAAGCATGAGTTGCAATCGTTCATGGATTGATTCGTCGGATACCACCAGATTTTGATGCACGAAGAAGAAGCGGAGAAAAGAATGTTCACCACACCACGGGGATTTTATTTTTAGAGGGTCATTCCATTTGGTCTCAAGAATTCCGGTGCTACCTACATGAGGGCCATGATGACCCTCTTTCACGATATGATCCACAAAGAAATTTAGGTATATGTGGACGACATCACATCAAGTCTCAGAAGAGTGCAGATTATATAAGTGACTTAAAGAAGTTCTTCAAATGTTTGCGTTGGTACTATTTGAAGTTGAATCCAGCGAAGTGTGCATTCGGAGTCCCCACAGGAAAAATATTAGGTTTCAACATCAGCGAGAAAGGGATAGAATTGGACCCTTCAAAGATCAAGGCCATTCAAGACTTGCCACCACCCAAAAGCAAGAAGGATGTGATGAGCTTCCTAGGTAGATAAAACTACATCAGTAGGTTCATATCCCAATCAACAGAAATCTGCGAGCCTATTTTCAAGTTGTTGAAGAAGGATGCTGCTAGAAAATGGATGGAGGAATGTCAGAAAGCTTTCAACGGTATCAATGAGTATTTGTTGAGTCCACTAGTGTTAGTTCCTCCCGAACACGGGAAGCCACTGTTATTATACTTGTTCATTTTGGATAATGCATTTGGGTGCGTATTAGTATAACACGACGAGACTGGGAGGAGGGAGAAAGCTATCTACTACCTGAGTTAGAAGTTCACATCTTATGAAGCTAGATACACCTTGTTGGAATGGACCTGCTACGATTAGACCTGGATCACTCAGAAGTTAAGGCACTACCTGTCAGCATATTTCACGCATATGATATCCCAACTCGATCCGCTCAAGTATATCTTCCAGAAGCCGATGCCTGCAAGAAAGTTGGACAAATGGAAGATTTTTCTCAGCGAATTCGATAGTGTTTATGTGATGCATAATGCCATCAAGGGACAAGAATTGGCCGATCATCTCGCATGGAACCCGATAGATAAGGATTACGAGCCACTTACCACACATTTCCCAGATGAAGAAGTGTTGTTTGCAGGAAAGGACATTGTAGAGTCATACCCAAGGTGGAGAATGTTCTTCAACGGAGCGGCAAATTTCAAAGGTGTATGTATTGTTGCAGTCCTAATTTCTGAGTTAGTACAACATTACCCGGCTTCAGCCAAGATAAGCTTTCCTTGCACAAATAATATGGTGAAATATGAAGCATATATCCTTGGGATTAGGATGGCAGTCGATATGAACATCAAGGAACTTTTGCTCATAGGAGATTCCGATTTGCGGATACACTAAGTTCACGATGAATGGAACACCAAGAATGTTAAGAACCTTCCATACTTGCACTGCACAAAAGAGTTGTGTAAGAAGTTTACCATGATCGAGTTTAAACAAGTTACTAGAATCAAGAATGAGTTTGCTGATGCTCTTGCAACCTTGTCATCTATGATCCATCATCCGAACAAGAATTACATCGACCTCATCAAATTTGAGGTTCGAGATCAACATGGGTACAATTTCCATGTGGATAAAGAGCTGGATGGTAAGCCTTGGTACTATGTTGCGACCAAACACACTCACGCAAGTATACGCGGTGGTCAAATAATAAAGTGATTATAAGTCGGATGTCAAACCCACGAGGATTTATGATTAACTATTAACTAAATTAGACTGTCCTAATTATCTAAACAAGAATTAAACCTAAAAATATTTTATTCTAAACTAATTAAATAAAAAATATAAATAATGAACTTTGAACAGAGAAAGAGCAGATTTTTTATGATATCAATGTAATGAAAACGATCAAGGGTTATGGGCTATCTAACAATCCTATTGTATTCTTAAATTGAATTGACCGACTAATTTATCTAGCTTATTGGTTGACAGGGTTAATATTGCTCATAAGAATCTGTCGAGTTCTTACTCGCCTATTCAAGCTAACCTAACGCCTATATGTCTATGGAGTTAGAATCAACAAGAACACATTTATAATTCCTGTAAATCAACCAAGCAAGGCAATTAGGTATATGTCTATCCTAACCACGAATCCGTTCCCCGATGCCTGAGTTCAAGAACTTGCCCTACTCAATTCTATATGCAATATAGAATTTCCACTTTTGAGTTCAATTCTAGATTCGTAGATAATATTCAATTGGTGATCAAGCAATTAAATAATTAAGCGCAAGATTGAATAAATAAACTAATATGATAAATCAAGAAGTCAAAATCAATATCCGAATAATAATAGTCATGAAAGAACCACAACCCTAGAACGTGAAGTTTAGCTCCATATAGACATGGCAGCCAAACAACAAATCATGCAATGAAATATAAAAGTTACTAAGTTTGGTGGAAGAAAAGATGAAACCCAGCCTCCACGGCGGCTCTGTTCTTGTGTTTTCCTCTCAAAAATGTCCTCCCCTTCCAAAATAGGTTTAGGTTGGCTTTTATATTAGTTGGGGCGTCTTGGGGTCGAAATAACCGAGTCCCAATCGAAATAGGACACTTTCCCGTCTTGAGCGTCCAGGGCAGCGTGGGGCACTGGCCCTGGCGCTCAAATTTCTTGGCTACTGTAAATTGCGCCACAGCCAGCGCCCCACGCTCGCTGTGGCCCTCAAATTTCACTTTTTGCATTTTTGTCCCGATTTCGCTCCAATTCACGCCCTTTCGTCCCAAATTGCATCCGAATAATCCCTACACATAGAAATACCAAAATTTAGCACAAATAATCATATTAAACATCTCAAATCGTCGAGACATGAGCAAAATGTGAGGCGATATATATTAAAATATGCATACATTAAGCCAATTATCATACTACGACATCAAAAGGTGCCTCAAAGTAAGAGAATACTGTCATGCCCCAACCTCGGGGAGCATGCCCAACACTCAATCGAGTGAACCTGGTCGAGCAAGCCTAGTAAACCTTTCCTACCCGACTCATTCATGATCCATAAATGGAACGCGTCACCATTTGTAAAAAAGGAGAGAGATTAGTTATATAAATATATAAACGCTGCTAGTTCATTTTTCATTATATACATTATGTCGTAGTTAAGTTCCCAAACTACAACTCGATCCAATGACACCCCAACATACGTACATGACCCACATAAATGTTTACGAAGCCTCTAAGGGTACAAAAGAGAAACATGACAATACCGGCAACAAGGCCCTGGCTATACCTCAAAATATGAAAACTTATACAAAGAAGGACTACATGACCCCAGGAAGAAATGGGGCTCACCAAGGTTGCTGTGATGAGTGTGAGGTAGAACACCACTATCTGCGATAGAACCACCTACATCCATTAAAAGATGTAGCGCCCCCGGCAAAATGGACGTTAGTACTGTCGAATAGTACTAGTATGTAAGGCAAACACCAATCTCAGTAGAATGAACAGTTAAACAAAAAGAAGGCAGTCACAATAATTAATAAGTACTTCATGAAAATACAAGAAAACACCAAATAAGTATCACACAATTCCCAATTCAATCTTTTCATCTTTTTAGGTTAATAATCTTTAGTGCCAAAGCCACAACTCATAATGCCACCGTGTTTTACACGGAGTCCGGTCTCGGCCCGACCGACTAAGCCATCCCAAGTGAGATATATCCATATCCACAATGTAAATCAATAGTTCCAACACAAATGCCACCATGTGCACGACATGACGTCCGATCTCGACCCGATCGGCTAAGCCATCTCACTTGAGACATAACCTCTTCCAATTGTTAACACAATTCACATCTCTTTCCCATCTTTCATTATATGGCACAAACAGCCTCATTTATTAAATAGTTCTTGGCACTTGGGCACATTTTGCAATTCAAGTCTTACCCTTTTTATTCAATCAAATAAGGCATTACACACATAAGGGAAGGAACTTGGAAAATCATAGATACGTCCTCAAATAGCATAATGACATACTAAATATCTAAAACAATGAGGGAACATAAATCTCTCAACCCAACACACTAAGGCAAACAATTCTAGTAAGATCAAGTTGGAACTTACACCAATCATTTGGACACTAGGAGTTCGATTCAAGGAAGAAAAGAGTTAGCCATACATACCTCAACTGCGCTTCTTTAGACTCTTCAATTTCCGGAACCCTTAGCAACCTCAATCTATTTAAGCAATATACAAATTGAACCCAAAATTAGGAAAACATTCATGGTTCTAGTTCACTTCTTATTTTTCCCACACTCTTTATCACATGCATGCAAGATAAACAACCCTCACACCCATGGACCATCTTATTAATACCTCATTATAGCTATGTTTGAAATTTAGAGCTGGGATGATGAAGTCTTACCTTTTTGGATGTAGAAATTGAGTGCTCTACTCGAGTATTTCCAAGCTTTGAGTGATGGATGAAGATTGATTGATGAAAATTAGTTTCTCCCTCTAGAAACCTCTCTCTCCCACACTAAAAATATCATAAATGAGCTCAAAATAGACTAAATGGGGTGTTTTAACGGAATGGGGGTCGGGTTTTAAACAAAGAAAAATGGTGCCCCGACACAGGTCTGCGATCGCATATGCGACCGCATAATGGTTATGCCGTCCGCAAAGTGACCGCAGAAATGGCCCTCAGGGGCTTGAACTTACGGCTTAGGTATGCTACCAGTATGCGGTCCGCATACTCATTCTGCGGTCGCCTAATGCACCACAGAACTCCCTCCGCAAAAACTCAAGAGTGATTATGCGATCGATATGCGGTCCGCAGAGTGATTATGTGGCCGCATAATGGGCCGCAGAAATGCGTTCTTCTGCGAAATATTTTCCTCTCAGTCCATTGGGTACTGTCCAATCCAAAAAGTCTCAGGAATCTAACTTGGCACCACAAAACTCCAAGTTTTTGGTTTAAATTTTTACGGGTCCTTACAAATACGTAGCGAATGCCACCAATTGTTAAGGTAAGAACTAAGAAAACTAGCAAATCTCTTTTTCCTTAACGGGGAAGTCTTGTAGTGGAGGACCCCGAACTTGGTTCGGTCAAGGTGCGTAGACGTTGCCAAAGCAAAAAGATTACTGGAAGAAATACATGCAGGAAGATGGGGGCCTCACATGAACGGCTTCACTTTTGCCAAGAAGATTTTAAGAGCCAGATATTTTTGGATGACCATGGAAAGTGATAGTATCTATTACATGCAGAAGTGTCACTAGTGCCAAATTCACGTGGATTTCATCCAGGTTCCACCTAATGAGCTGAACGTAATGGGTTCTCCTTAGCCGTTCGCCGCTTGGCGCATGGATGTGATTGGACCTATAGAACCTGCCGCATCAAACGGACATTTCTTCATCATGATAGCCATCGACAAATTCACCAAATGTGTCGAAACCTCAACATACCAAGCTGGCACAAAGAAAGTAGTGGCAGACTTTGTCTATAACAACATAGTCTGCAGATCGAGCATCCAAGAGTCAATCATAACTGGCAATGTAGGCAATCTCAATAGTGATCTCATGAGGAGATTAGCAAGAAGTTCAGAATCATCCACCGCAATTCCACAGCCTACAGGACACAAATGAATGGAGTGGTTGAAGCAGCAAACAAAAACATCAAAGGGATCTTACGGAAGATAGTGGACAATCACAGACACTGGCACAAGAAGTTGTCTTTCTCCTTGATGGGTTACCGTACCACTATGAGAATGTCCACTAGAGCAACACCATACATATTGGTATATGGCACGAAAGTTTTGATACCCGCAAAGGTCGAGATACCATCTTTGATAGTCATTCAGGAAGCCAAATAAGACGACACAGGCGTGTCAGGCAAGAACAACTCATGCACATTGATAAAAGGAGAATGCACACAGTATGTAAGAGCCAGCTATAATAAAAAAGGATGTCCAGGCATTCAAGAGAAAAGTGAAACCTCGGCAATTCACACCGAGGAAGCTGGTTTTGAGGAAGATATTCCCTCATTAAGAAGAGGCCAAAGAAAATTTGCACCAAACTAGCGAGGTCCTTACGTGGTCCATCGAGTATAGTCAGGAGAAGCATTGATCTTAGCATAAATGGACGGAAGAGTGAAAACAAAGCCCATCAACTGAGAGGCAATCTAGAGACACTATATTTGAAGACAAATAGAATTAGGGTTCGGGTTGTAGCATAACTACACCTGACCTGACTTCCCACGGTGGGATACATAGGCAATCTACGTAGGGTTCAGTCTCCCTCCTTCTTTGTAATAGAAATCCAAATATCATTTTGTATGTATTCGGAACTATGCCATGACTTGATTTCCTTTGGTGGGAATACGTAGGAAATCCACATCGAATTCAGTCATCTATAGTAATTGAACTATGTCTTGGCCAGATTCCATTTGGATACATAAGTAGTCTATGTCAGACTCGGCCACTTCATTTGAATTCACTATCATTTTGCATGTATTGTAACTGAACTACATTTTAACCTGATTCCATGTGGATACATAGGCTGCCTGAGTCAGGATCAGTCATTTTATCATAATTCATTTATTATCCTTGAACTATGTTCAGACCTCATTCTGTTCTTATATGTAGGCAACCTGAAAAGGTTTGGTGATAACCCAAAGAAAGCTTTTTAATGTATTTGTTTAGATTAGGACACGATCGTGACATCAAGAAGCTACGTCATTAGAGGCATCTCCAGGAATCAACATCAATGGGGAAGAATCACCCAGAAATGATACTCGCGTCGAAGGGAACTTCTAAACATGTCATAATCCGGAACAACGACATTGGTCATAAAAATAAATGATTTTCAAAATGTTTTTTAAGAAAACTCTATTTTTCCACACACCGTACTTCGTTGATTAATCCACAAGATCCGGGGCAAGGACATACTCACAATCAACACAAACCAATGCCCCTCCCCTATTAAGAATTCTTCTTCGAACGCAGGAACAACAAGAATCGAAGGATGTCGTATTACACCAGGAGCAATGACGGACCTGCTACCATCTCACTGAGCCCTTAATTCATTTTCTCATATGGTTAAGAACTAACTTCTAATTCTTTGCAGGTATTCCAGAACCAAGTCGTCGATACGTTCAAAGCAACATGTATATAGCTAATTGTCTGCTCGAGCAATCAGAGCGCCTGGAATATATCGAGCCGCCGGCCCCGCCAATCAGATCCATGTATATAGCAAACTGCCTACTCAGCCAATCAGAGTGCTTTGTACATATCGAGCTGCTAGCTTTGCCAAACGGAGCCCTGCATATAGCAAAAAGTTCACTTTGCCCACTGGAGCATTTCACAAAAATCGTAACGTCGCCAGCTCCACCAATCAAAGGGTGGACCATCCAGTTCTATCATACTTTCCGCCGATCGGTGGTCGCAAACTAGTTCTGCAGTCAAGAGTATCTCTTAGGCATGCTCATTTATTTCTCTATTTTATCTTGACTATTTTGACATTTTATTTATGCAGTGTACATGCATTTTACATTCAAAGTCATCTACTCCCATCGCGGGGAGATACTCCCATAGCGAGGAGATAATCCCATCGCATGGAGTCTTAATGCTCTGACAGCTACGGAATGGTACACAGCACGACTAACAATCAAGTCAAATTAAAAGGCACACCCCCAGCATCCCAAAAAATGCTCGAGAGCTCGGAGATTTCAGATTCAAACATTGGATTGCCCCAATCTCGAATAACGGCTAGCCGGCAGCCAGACATCAACATTCTAACATTATTTGCATCATATTTTAATGTATTTGCATTACGATATATGACTATGTATGCATCTTCTTTTGTAGGATCAAACACTGCAGCGTGGAACTTCTTCTATGAAGTAAACCAAGCTACACCGCTATGAGGGATAACAAACTCATAAGCAAGCCAAGGAGACAAATCCCAACTCAATCTAATCAGTAGAATTCCAAATCGTCAAATCTTTCAAGTCTCATAATCAAGCTACAATCCCTGAAGTCATTATGGGTTCCAAGATCTTCCCGTCTCGTAGTATCATCATAACATGATACTGGGGAAACACCTACAAATATGACTCTCCTCCAATCATCATTCCAGAACTACTTGAGGCCTGATACTCGTTTAGCCCGAGGTATGTAGGCTATTCAAAGAAAGAATTCGGCCCCTAACCTTTCCCTAATCTTGCAACTCATAATCTTTCCCAGATCCACATGCCATTACTGCAATACATGCCTAAAGTCGGGACTAATTTGGTCTTGGTTCAATTTCTTTACTCACAAAATCTTTCATCGTTTCCGGTCAAAGAGGGGCAGCTGTTGACAACCAACTTAGACGCTCCCTTTTAAAATTAATTATTTATGCTTAACAATTTTCAATAAATGTGGTAAGATATTTTCTAATAAATAATACCTATTTTTATATAAATATAATAGGAAATTAGTAATTAATAGTGTTAAATTAATAAATCGATATTAAATATTTATAAAATATATATTACCCTTACTATTTTAAAACCATTAAAATAACCTATATATTTTGATACACAAGTTTTCCAATTAATTTAACAAATTAGTCTTTGATTTTGTTTTACATCGCTTACCATTTTAAACTAATATTAAATTAGTTTCCTAATATAGTAAATAAAGTATTTTAATAGATAATTAATTACAATAATTTATAATGTATTTGATGATTATATTTTTTATTACATTTAATTAGAATTAACTAATTTTAATTAACTTAATTTTAAAGGTGTTAAGAGATTAAAAGGCTACAATTGCAAATAACCAATTAAACAATGTGGCTATTCTTTAAATCAAATTCAGCCCAAAACACGGGCCCAATGTGACCTTACCCAGTCCGGAACTACCCCTCCATCAACTTTGGCAATCCATGTCAACTTTATGGAGCGAATAGAATCGTGCCACATCACCCGTCCCCTTCACCCACAAAGCAAGCACAATGGATCTGGACCATCGATCTAAATCATCCACGGTCCACATTTATTCTTGCATTTCCCTTTTATTTTAAACCCTATGCTAGATTATATCTCCATCCTTGGATCACATAGATCCAACGGTCTCCGTTTTTTCCTAAAACCACATTTATAATAAATCTCAGGACCTGAATTATCAGGGTCGTTGATCAAATAATCCAACGGCCCAGAATCTATCTCCCATTTTAACATAAAGACCACCCCCCAAACCCTAATCATAAAAAGCAGCCCTAGGCACTTGCCTAGTGGATTGTCAAAAAAAAAAAAAAAAACCTAATCGTTTCTCACCCAGACCAGCAAAGTCATGAATTCAAAAGGTCACAAATTCAAACACTAAACACTCAATATGCCCCCTATACCCACGAATCTAGTCGATTTCTCCCATTCTCATCATTTTTCCCTGTCCAGAGGTCGAAGAAAGTGACCTCTCGACATTAGGGTTTGACCATTGGGTTGAATACTTCAACAGTCGACCTTCTCTCTTCTCAGGTAAACTTCGTCACTGATTTCCCCTTTTTCTCTCTGATTTCACCTTCTCACTATCGGCATTATCCACTACCGATTTTGAATTAGCTGGAACCCCAAGGCTTCAACATTCACTATAAATAGAAGCTTTCAATGCTCTCACCTAACATAACCTAACATAGACGAATACACCTAACTTTGTCAGCAAAAACATTAAAAGATTTAAAAAGTTCTGGTCTTTATGCATGTTGTCAGCTGTACTACCATGTTTAACTAAATCAATGAGCTATGCTCTCAGACTTTGCCTAATGTCTTGTTAAGAGTTCATCTACTGCACTATGCTATATTGATCCTATATTTGTAATTTCATGCTACGTTGTTCTGGTTCAATAGAAGTGATATTCATCATAGTTTATATTACACCTTTGACATGTTTGTTTTGACTGAACAATTTATTGAAATCATGCATGTTGTACATACTAATAAACTCATCCAAAGTTGTCACTATATTCTGAACTCATGTAATGAACTCATAGGCATAGCCATCACACTATTTGCTCATCTGATCTGCCCTTATAGGACCATGAAACTCTGTAGAAACCCCACTATATATAGGTTGAGTAACTTCCGTTGACCTCTATGTTTGTGCTGGTTTAGTAATACTTATGAATCCTTATATGTGTTTCATTTGACAAAGTTTCATACTTTCACTAATATATTCTTCATTTAAAACTATTTTGTCAAAAATGTGATTGAATCCTGCCTACCTTAATAACTAACAGTTTGAGTAATATAGAATCTGAAATGGGATGTTTACTGTTGTCATTCATAGGTTTAAGCAAACTCATTAATACATGCTTGTCTTGTTAAAATGAACACTGCTCCGTATCTGGTTGATATCCTTGTCTGTATGACATAATCATGAATTAGGAAGTAACCTGATGAACTAAGGATCATGGTGTTAAGTTTTAACTAGATCAAAACATGTCCTCCTACTTATATTGATGCCTCTGCTAGTGTTGTTACTTTTAGGGAACCTGAACAAGGTTGTTGGTATAGGTATTTATTGGCGTGAGGACTCAACCATGTGTGTATGTACTACTAATTGTTCTTAAGATAGTTTAAATGACTGTTAAAGTACTTTAAACCTAATCGAGGGTTCCTAAATGTTGAACCTTCAGCAAGACTAATGAGATTATTGAGTATGTCTCCCCTATCACTTTGATCACTTAACTTAGAATATCTGAACTGGAATTGGTTTGCTGCTAAATGCCACTTACTCCTCTTGTTCTTACATTTGTGTGACAGTTTCCTTTAAGTGTTCTGATATATGCTATGAATGGCCATTGATACCACTGGATACTATAAGTACTTGTAGTAACTTGCCTTCATGTACTTGGGTTCTAATCCTAAAGTTAATGGTGTAATTCTGAACTGCTCACATCCCTACACTCTGATGAAAATGTTTTATATAGTTTCTATAGAAATTATGTGTGTCCACTGCTGCTCTCATGTTAATTACTAAGTGAATACCTTATTTGTGTATAAACCTCTGAGGAATAGCAAGTGTGAGTGGTTAAGGGTATTTTGAGTGGAACCTGGTTTATGGTTAAAGTGCCTTTCCCTGACACAAGCACTCTCAGGGTCTATGAGACCCTTGTGGACTCTGAATTGTCAGGGATCCAAAGGATATTTTGCCCATGAATAAGGTTTTTCTCTAGGACTCTAATCATTGACTCTTATTAATCCTTTTAGGATTAAGACAAATGAAATTAGACTTTACGATACTCTTTAATCTTGTTTACTTGTTGTGATTTTTGTTTTGTTGGGCCTCATGTTGGTTTCACTGATTATCTTCTTTATCTATTTGTGTGCATGTTTAAACTAGGCCTTGCGAGTTCTTTGGAACTCAGGCCCAAACTCCAGTCTTGGACACCTTTGTTGAATGAAGTTTGTCGCTGCTTGAAGATCTACTGGGCCTGGTCTACTGGCCAATTTCTACTATTATTAACCCCTACGCCCCTACCCCAGCATCACGGAACCTCGATTTTAGGAAAAATTTCACGGGGCCTTACACTACCCTTGTCTCTCCGTTGACTAAATTGACGCAGAAGGTAGATAGGTTCCAATGGTCAGATGCTTGTGAAAAGAGCTTCCAAGAGTTGAAATCAAGATTGACTACGTCACCAGTGTTGACCCTAACAGAGGGTACAAATGGTTTTGTAGTATATTATAATGCTTCAAGGATCGGACTTGGGTGTGTACTGATGCAACATGGCAAGGTGATTGCTTAAGCCTCTAGGCAACTCAAGAATCATTAAAAGAACTATCCAATACATGACTTAGAGCTTGTGGTGGTGGGTTTTGCATTGAAGATTTGGCGTCATTATTTGTATGTGGTCTATATGGATATATTCACGGATCATAAGAGCCTTCAACATATTTTCAAGCAGAAGGAATTGAATCTGAGGTAGAGAAGATGTCTTGAGTTACTCAAGGATTACGACATCGATATCCTATATCATCAGGGGAAATCTAATGTTGTGGCGGATGCTCTTAGGCGGAAATATATGGGTAGTTTGGCTCACTTGGAGGCATATCAAAGGCCATTGGCCAAGGAGGTTCATCGGTTTCCTAGTTTGGGACTTCGCCTTGAGGACTCTTGTGAATGAGGGGTGATTGTGCAAAATAGGGTTGAATCATCGCTTGTTCTGGAGGTCAAGGAGAAGTAATACAACGGTCCGTTGTTGGTTTAGTTGAAGGAGGAGATTCATAAACATAATACCACAGATTTTTCTCTTTGCATGGATGATGGTACACTAAGGAACCAAGGACGATTTTGTGTTCCAAATGCAGATGGTCTCCGAGAAAGAATCATGACCGAGGCTCACACTTCTAGGTATTCCATGCACCCAGGCTCTAAAAGATGTATCATGATCTTAAGGAAGTCTACTGGTGGAATGATATGAAGAGTACTGTAGCAGAATTTGTGGCAAGATATCCAAATTGTCAGCAAGTGAAGGCCGAACACCAAAGGCCTGATGGGTTCGCACATAATGTAGAAATTCCAGTGTGGAAGTGGGAGATGATCAGTATGGATTTTATGGTAGGACTACCTCGCATTCCTTGCAAGTTCAACTTGATTTGGGTGATTTTGTATGCACTCAAGAAATCAACTCAGATTTTACCTGTTAAGGCTACCGACACAGCGAAATAGTATGCTTAGTCGTATATCAAGGAAATAGTCAGGTTACATGGCACTCCAGTTTCTATTATCTCAGATCGAGGGGAAGAGTTCATAGCTATGTTTGGAAGACATTTCAGTAAGGTTTGGGTATTCCGGTAAATCTTAGTATAGCCTTCCATTCACAGACCGACGGGCAAGAAGAACGGACTATTCATACGCTTGAGGATTGTCGCGCGCATGTGTTCTTGACTTCAAGGGTAGCTGGGATGATCATTTGCCGCTCATAGAATTTGCCTACAACAATAGTTATCATGCTAGTACTCAGATGGCACCGTTTGAGGCTCTATATGGTAGGATATGTAGATCTCCCATTGGGTGGTTCGAGATTGTGGAAGCATAGTTGATTGGGCTAGACCTCGTGCTTCAGGCTATGGAGAAGATTAAGACAATTACGGAACGGTTGAGAACTGCCCAGAGTCATTAGAAGTCCTATTCGGATGTACGTCGTAGGGATTTGGAGTTCAAAGAGGATGATTGGGTATTCTTGAAGGTTTCCCCCATGAAGGGTATAATGCGATTTGGTAAGAAAGGGAAATTGAGACCGAGGTATGTCGGACCGTACAAAATCATTCAGAGGATTGGTCAGGTGGTTTACAAGCTTGAGCTACATCCAAAGATGTCCTTAATGCATCCGGTGTTTCATGTTTCTATGTTGAAGAAGGTAGTTGTAGACCCGCCACTCATTGTTCCGGTTGAGACTATCGAGGTTAATGAGGAATTGAGTTATGAACAAATTCAGTCGCCATTTTTGACAGGCAAGTTTGAAAGCTGAGAAATAAAGAAATTATCTCCGTGAAACTAGAATGTTGAAGAGGCCACCTGGGAGGCCAAGGAAGAGCTGAAGAAGAAGTATCCCCATTTGTTTGAATAAATATGTATTTAGGTAGTGGTGTTCTATGAAAATGTTAAGAGCTTACCTTCCATGAATTATGTATCACTTGTATAGTTGATGTTAAGGGTGTTCCTTTCTGGTAATGTATTGCTTATGAGGCCACGGTTGGTGTTGTATTCATGTTATGTTATGCCATTGGATTATGGATATGTTGTTAGGACTGATTTCTGGGATTCATTGACAGGTTGATAGGCCCTGTTATAGGGGAAACTCTGCCGAAACTTTTGGAGATTTTTGGGGTTAGTCAAAAAAATTTGGAACTGCGGGTGCATGAATTAAGAGTTGGATCACATTGGATGCTGATGGCAGATTTTGACCTTCATTCGAGGATGGATGATCTTAACCGGGGAAGGATGTAAGGCCCCGTAAAAGTTTACTAAAACTCGAGGTTTCATCGTACAGAGGTAGGCTAATGTGTTTGATGATTGTAGAATTCTTCGCGGCGAGTTGGGTTGTATAGTGTGTACGGGAGTTGGAGGAAAATTATTACAAAACATGGCATTTCTGCCGTCCATTATGCGACCGTATAACTACTCCGCTGAACGCAGATCTGTCGTGGAGTGGAGCGGAAAAATGGGCCATTTTTGAGGTCGTTTTGCGGTTAACTATGCAACTATTTAATAGTTTCACGGGCCGCACATCCATCGCAGAACCAGCATGAGGAAACTTTGTAGGAACATTTTGATGTGCACTATGTGACCGTATAACTGATCTGCGGACTGCAGATATGTGGCATACTTGACCTGGCCAGCCCAATTTTGGAGGTCCATTTCGCGAAACATTATAGTAATTCAAGGAAAGCTCAAAGTGAGATATGTTGGCTAAACTTCTCTATTATAATGGAATCCCACAATGTTCTCGTAAGTCTCAAGTATTATGGGCCAAATTCTTATGCTCATGTTCCGAATTATTCATTATAAATTTGACTATTCCGAATAAATTCTGTGTCGAATGATATATGTTCAGAATGTGTTCCGAATGCTCTTATAATATTATGTTATCCTTCAGGAATGAATTCGAGTCGTGTTTCAAATGAAAGTTAGTATGCCAAATTATGGAAGTAAACTCAATGTGCTTAAGAATATTATTTGCTCATATGTATACTTAAAGTCTTGATTAGAAATGCCTTGTTGTTGATAATTCACGATGATGTTTGAAAGTGAAAGGGGTTATCATGAAATATGAAATACGACCAACGTGCCAAGAATGATATTACATTTGTGACCACATGTGCCAGAGAAATGAATAGATGTGTAAAAGATTATGAAATGAGCTGAAAATCCTTTATATAATAAACATTCTGGGAGTATCGTTAGTCACCGAGAAAGGGTAGGTTGAAATAACCTAACCCCGAAACTATATGTGCCGGTGTAGGAGTGATTGAGGGGTAAATCCATGTACTAAGGTGTTGAGAATATTCCTCTTAAATGGGATGGGATTGATGTGTTGCGATTATTCCCCTTAAATGGATGAGATTGATGTGTTCAAATTATTCCCCTTAATTAGGATGAGATGATTGCTAGCAGATAGTGAAGTTGATCCATACGACATTGTGGTGTGACGGCCTAGCCGATCGGGTCGAGATCAGATGCCATGCTGCGCACATAGTGGTGATTGTGATTCTGATTGGATGTCTTTGGGTAAGACGGCCTAGCCAATCGGTCCGTGATCGGACTCCGTGCTAAAATCACGGTGGTATATCGGTACTAAAGATCTCACAACCTAAAATATTGAAATTTACTTGAAAACCTATCTTGCTCCTAACTTAATGCTTTGGTATTGTTTGCGGCTTCCGTTTCTCTTATGATTGTTTCTCGTATAATTACTCATTCTATTGAGAGGCAGTTTAGTCTTACATACTAGTACTATTCCATATGTACTAATGTCCCTTTTGCCGGGGGCGCTGCATCTTTAATGGATGCTGGTTGTTCCACAACAAGCGGCATTGATCATTGATAGTGGTACACCTTATTCCTAGCTGATTTGGTGAGCCCCACTTCATTTTGGGGTCGTGTATCTTTTGTTCCTTGTATTTTATGTTTTGAGGTATAGCCGGGGCCTTGTTGCCAGCACTATCATAGTACTCTTTTGTATCTGTTACAGGCTCTGTAGACATAGTGTGGGTTGTATATTGGTGTTGGGAAAGTCAAACTAAAGATGTTGTAATTTTGTCACATGTTTCAATTTCGAAACTATGAATGTGTGATGAAACATTTTGGAGACTTATAAATTACGTAACTAATGGTAATGAATGGGTGTTGCCCACACGATCTTCTCATGGTCTAATTGATGAATTATATCTTCTCTTTATTCATTGGTATGTTCGGGAAGAATGTATCTAGCAGGCTTGCTTGATCGGGTCATCTCGGTGGAGCGCGATCGTGCTCCCCGAGGTCGGGGCATGACCTAAATGGTCGAAGAATTGTGTTTTGATAGTTCCAATAGGTTCGTATGGTCATTTTTGACTTACGTGTATGTTCGGATTTGCATTTGGAGGTTCCTAGGTTAATTTGGTTCTATTTGGCGAAAGTTGGACATTTGAAGGTTTGGAAGTTTCATAGGTTTGACCGAGAGTTACTTACATATTATCGAGTTCAAATTGCTGTTTTTGGAATTGGAATGGGTTCGTTATGCCATTTGGAACTTTTTGTAACGACTCGACAGGTCGATTTGAGCAATTGCACTTCGCTCGGTAGTTTGAGGGCATGAGTAGCTCTGTATGATGTATTATGACTTGTGTGAATCGTAGGTTTTGGTTTTCACGTTATTTGTAATTGATTTGGAAGAATGAATTTTATTGTTGAAGCTTAAAGTTGGAAGAGGTGATTAAATTTGACTTTTGTGAATTTGACCCCGAAATGGAGTTCTGATGGTTCCGTTAGGTCCGGATGGTGATTTTAGACTGGGGCGTATGCCCGGATTTGTATTTCGATATTTCTAGAAGAATTTGGCACTAATGGGCGAAAGTGGGAAATTTGAAGGTTTCGAAAGTTCATATGTTTGATCGCGAGTTGACTTTGAGGATATCGGTCTCGGATTGTGGTTCCGGGAATTGGAATAGCTTCGTTATATCATTTGGGACTGCAAAATTTGAGTTCATTCCGAGTTGATTTATTGTGTTTCGACGCGACTTTTGGAAGTTAAAGTTCAAAGTTTATTTGAGTTTGATTTGAGGTGCGATTCGTCGTTTCGATGTTGTTATGTGTGATTTTAGGCCTTGAGTAGGTCTGTGTTATGTTATGGAACTTGTTGGTATATTAGGACGGGGTCCCGAGGGGCTCGAGTGAGTATACTTGGATGAAACATGTATATTTGGACTCGTATTCGAATGGTTAGGCAGGATTTGTGACTTTTGTCGAGTTTCGAGAAGAGGGCCCTGATGGTAGGCTATAATCTCATATTTTAGTTGCCTATTGCAGTCCAATTTACTGCACTTCAATTGAGTTTGAGCTTTAATCGCTAGTGTTTTACGCTAATTGTGTGTTTTATGCCTTGTAGGAGTGATTCCAAGCTATGTAGATGTTTTGGAATGAATTCGAGCAATTCTTAAGCTTTGACGTCTAAGTAAAAGCCCAAGGATTAAGTTGGAGTCGTGTTCGGGGATCAACGGGCAATAGTACACTTAACGGGAGAAACAAATCGAGAGCAAGAGGTCACCCAGGTGAGCGATCGCGCACTGGACGCACAATGGGCGCGCAAGTAAAATAGTACACTGTCCAAAGTGCGCGGCCATATGTGCGAGCACACCTCCAGGTGCGCGGCCGCGCACGTCCAATCCCGAAATTGTCCTATTTCGCGTAGGAAAAGGTGTGTTCGTTTGGGCCCGACCCTAGTTGGTATATATACATGAAAAAATGGTATTTTCTTGACTTTTGACACATCTAAGACAGAAGGAGGCTAAGGAGGAATTAGAGATGAAAAAGCATAAGGAGTTCATCATTCAATCCTCACTCAAGACAAGAGTTTGGATCGTTTTATGTTTTCTTTTACTTTAAACATATTTGTGATGAATTTCTCCATATCTATGGAGTAGTTCTTTTTAATGTTTGATGGATTTGGTGTATTGATATTTGTTTGTAGATTATAACTCTAGATCTTATGTATTGAATCGTTTTGGATGATTTAATTATTGCATCTATATTCACATGTTAGTGTAATCGAGAGAGGCATAACTTGTGATATTGTTGCATTATCTTGTTGGTTGAGTTCATTAATTCTTCTT
Organism: Nicotiana tomentosiformis; assembly: GCF_000390325.3. NCBI lineage: Eukaryota > Viridiplantae > Streptophyta > Magnoliopsida > Solanales > Solanaceae > Nicotiana > Nicotiana tomentosiformis. The sequence continues at coordinate 47,375,601 of NC_090817.1, forward strand.
ATTAATCGAAAGAGGCTAGTTGAATTATTGTTTAACCCTAGTTAGGAGGATAATAGAGTGAGGTTCTCCTAAAGACCAATCCACTACGGATTCTTGCATATCTTCACTAAGCTTAAATTGGTTCATATTGTGAGGTTGAGACTTAATTGAGAGAGGTGTTTATACTAAACGTTTGAACTAATAATTGAGTGAATTCGAGAGACTCACTTTAACATTAGAAGTGAATTAACTAGAGTTAAATCCCAGACATTTATCTTTCACCTATCCAATCAATCCCTATTTTCTTCCATTGATATCTTCCTTGCTTACTTTTGTTCGAGTGTCATTCGTCAATAAGTTAGACTCTTAGTTAATTTTTACTTTAATCACATAAATCTCAATTGCTGATCATCTTGGATAGAAATCGAGCTATAAACTACGAAAATTCTGTTTAACTCCAATCCCTATGGATACGATATTATATTATACTATATTCCACTAGCGAGCATATTTAAGTGTGTGTTTTGCGCTCGTCAAATTTTGGCGCAGTTGCCGGGGATTGGTAATCAATAGTGTTTGAAATAGTTTGTAGTTCTAATTGAGGAATTTTTCTTTTTTGTTCTCTTTTTATGTTTGGTGTTCTTTGACTATGCGCAGGTTATAGGTTTAGATTGGTGCATGCTCGAGCTTCTGCTAAGGAAGTGCTACCATACGAACCAGAAATCGAGAAACAACTATGACAGCTAAGGAAGGAAAGAAATCTCCCCGAGAGTATAGAGAAGGCTGGGAAATCCTCAACCAAAGAAATCATGGCTGGAGATGATGATAATGTGGACTTGGCTGCAAGAGAGGCAACCCAACAACGAGAGAAAGTTGCAAGGGATGCTAAGGAAGCAGCTATTAGAGATGCACAGATAATCTATGTAGAAGAGACAGCTCAGAGAATGGCTCAGAATAAACCTTTGGTTGCAGACCAGTTAGGAAATATATCTCCCGGTACTGGGAGACCACTTGGCGATTATGCTAGACCGGTCTACAACCAAGACTTATCAAGTGTGAGACCACCTCCAGTTGCAGCTATCAATTTTGAGTTTAAGCAGGGGTTGCTTCAAACTCTGCAAAACAGTTTTGTCTTCAGAGGAAAGATAAATAAAGATCCAAACAATCATGTGATGGACTTCGAGGAGATTATGAACACCTTTCAATACAATGGTGTGTCACAAGATGCAGTCTACTTAAGGGTATTCCCCTTCACACTCAAGGATGATGCAAAACACTGGCTTAGAATCTTGCCTAATGGATCGATTAGAACATGGGATGAGATGACCAGAACATTTCTTGATAAATATTTCTCATCAGCTAAGACGGGCAAGTTTAGAAGAGAAATCTATAACTTTTGCTAGAAAGAGGCCAAAACTGTGTTTGAAGCTTGGGAGAGGTTTAAGGAGATAGTGCGAAAGTGTCAACATAGTGGAATTAAACTCTGGATGCAACTCCAAGACTTTTGGGATGGATTGACACCCGCCGCACGCAGAACATTGAGCAATGCAGCTGGAGGCTCGTTGATGAAGAAGACTCTAGAGGAGATAGTCACAATTCTAGATAATTTATTTGAAGATGCAAATTAGTGGCCCTCTGAGATTGCTGAAAGAAAAAGATCAACTGGTGTTCACCAAGTTAATGCTAACACATCTGTGCAAGTACAGCTTAATGCCATGGCCAAGGAAATAATGAAGCTGACCTTAGCTTCAGTACATAGTGAGCCTCACACAGCTTGTGATATATGTGGAAATGGACACCCTACACATGAGTGTCAAGCCTCAATTGAGGAAGTTAATGTTGTTGGGAATCATAACTTCAATGCAATAGGTCATAAGTACCCTAGTTTTTCGTGGAGTTCACCTGGGGGTACTACAAATGCAAGGTAACAAAACAACTCCAGATTCCAGGAACAAGGAGCCCCAGGCTTCCAAAATCAGCTGAGGTTGCAGTTCCAGCCTCAATATTTCACTCAGCTTCGGCTAGAAGATCTAATGAAGTCCTTCATTGTCAAGACAGATGAGAGATTAGATGCTCATGGTAAAACTATCAAAGAACTTGACACAGGGTTGCTAAACTTGGAGAAGCAAGTGGGGCAAATTGAAAATATATTGGCTGAGAGAATCCCAGGTACTCTGCCAGCTGATACTGAAAGAAAGCCCAAAGAAACAGTGAATGCTATGATATTGAGAAGCGGATAAGTGTTGAAAGATCCCACTACAGTCCAAAAAGAGGTGGTACCTGAAAAAGAAAGTGAGGAGAAGCTGAAAAATGAAGTTGATAAAAAGAAGAAAGGCAAGAAGGGAGCTGAGAAAAAGAAGAAGGAGGAGACTTCGAGACGGGAGGAAATAAATGAGAGTGGGAACCTGCCTGCTCTACCGTTTCCCCAAAAGCTATATAGAGAAAAGCTGGATAAGCAGTTAGAGAGATTCCTGGATATGCTAAAACAGGTTAACGTAAATTTGCAATTCATAGAATTGTTCTCTCAAATGACAGCTTATGCCAGATTCTTGTAGGAGATCCTCAAAAAGAAGAGGAAGATAGAATATACCTCAGTGGACAAGATCAAAGAGCATTGTAGTGCAATCTTTCAAAACAAACTCCCACAAAAGTGTGGAGATCCAGGGAGTTTTACTATACCTTGGTCGTTAGGCACTCTTAATTTTGATAAGTCTTTGTGTGATTTCGGTGCCTCAATTAGTTTAATGCCTTTGTCTATTTACAAGAAGCTGGAGAATGAGATTGGAGAGATAAGGTCTGCACCAATATCTTTGCAGCTAGCAGAGCAAATAACTATCATACCCGAGGGGATAGTGGAATATGTCTTAGTTAAGGTAGATAAGTTTGTTTTTCCTGTAAATTTCATAGTGGTGAATATGGAGGAGAACAAAGAGGTCCCCCTTATCTTAGAATGACCATTCTGAGCAACGGGTAGAGCAATATTGGATATACATGATAGAAAACTCATGCTTAGAGTGGGTGAAGAGACTGTGATGTTTGAGATGAATGTAGAGACGGGGCTGAGAAAGGAGAAGTCAGCTATAAGTGTTGAATGGAAGGGGAAGAGTTCAAGAGATAAGGCACTATTTAGTGATCATGATAAGTGTGGGGTGTATCCCAAGAAGGCTGAGAAGAAGCTGTCTGCATGGATGTGCGCACTAGTTCGGGCGAAAAGAATGGAGCCCGACTTTGATTATGACCCCGACTAGATATTCAGGGAAGTTCCTCTACCCATCCCGCAGTCTACATTACAACCAATTAAAGTCCTCCATGATCCTTGACTTAATGAGCTTAATTAGTAGAGTAGTACACTATGAGCAAGCCGATGGTGCATCTTTTGTGGCATATGAATGTTGTTTCTGAGAGTGGGTGAATTCTTTCTATCTTGAGTTCCTAATTGTTCTTAATTTCTATTGTGAGCGGAACTACTCTCGGTTGTTATGTCAGGGCACTGAATTCATGAAGGAAAGGTAATGTCATTGACCTCTATGTAGAGTAAGGGAGCGGGTTATAAATAATGCGTGGTGCTTGTGGGTCAAATCTTGAGGCTAGGCTGTTATACTATTGTGCTTAGTCTATTTTAAATATTCTTGGTATGACAAGTTATGAGAGTTGTTTAAAACGTTCGTGTCGTTATAAAGTGTAGTTTGATTGCTCGAGGACAAGCAATGGTTTAAGTGTGGGGTGTTGATGGTAGGCTATAATATCGTGTTTTAGTTGCCTATTGCACTATAATTTACTGCACTTCAATTTAGTTTGAGCTTTAATCGCTAGTGTTTTGCACTAACTGTGTGTTTTATACCTTTTAGGAGTGATTCCGAGCTATGTAGATGTTTAGGAATGAATTCGAGCTATTCTGAAGTGTTGAAGTCTCACTAAAAGCCCAAGGATTAAGTTGGAGTCATGTTCGGGGATCAACAGGCAATAATACACTTAACGGGAGAAACAAATCGCGAGCAAGAGGTCACCCAGGTGAGCGATCGCGCACTGGGCGCACAATGGGCGCGCAAGTAGAACAGTACACTATCCAAAGTGCGTGGCCATATGTGCGAGCACACCTCCAGGTGCGCGGCCGCACACGTCCAATCCCAGAATTATCCTATTTCGCATAGGAAAAGGTGTGTTCATTTGGGACCGACCCTAATTGGTATATATACGTGGAAAAATCATATTTTCTGGACTTTTGACACATATAAGACCGAAGGAGTCTAAGGCGGAGTTAGAAAAGCAAAAGCACAAGGAGTTCATCATTCAATCCTCACTCAAGACAAGAGTTTGGATCGTTTTATGTTTTGTTTTACTTTAAACATATTTGTGATGAATTGCTCCATATCTATGGAGCAGTTCTTTTTAGGGTTTCATGGATTTGGTGTATTGATATTTGTTTGTGGATTATAACTCTAGTTTTTAAGTGTTGAATCGCTTTTGATGATTTAATTTTTGTATCTATATTCACATGTTCATGTAATCTAGATAGGCATAACTTTGATATCATTGCATTATCTTGTTGGTTGAGTTCATTAATTCATCTTAGTAATAGAAAGAGGCTAGTTGAATTATTGTTTAACCCTAGTTAGGAGGTTAATCGAGAGAGGTTCTCCTAAAGACCAATCCACTATGAAATCTTGCATATCTTCACTAAGCTTAAATTGATTCATATTGTGAGGTTGAGACTTAATCGAGAGAGGAGTTTCTACTCAATGTTTGAACTAATAATTGAGTGAATTCGAGAGACTCACTTTAACATTAGAAGTGAATTAACTAGAGTTAAATCCCAGATATTTATCTTGCACATATCCAATCAATCCCTATTTTCTCCCATTGTTATCTTCCTTGCTTACTTTTGTTCGAGTGTCATTCGTCAATAAGTTAGACTCTTAGTTAATTTTAGTTTTAATCACATAAATCTCAATCGTTGATTATCTTGGATTGCAATCAAGCTATAAAGTACGAAAATATTGTTTAACTCCAATCCATGTGGATACGATATTATATTATACCATATTCGAGTAACGAGCATATTTAAGTGTTTGTTTTGCGCTCGTCAGGCCCTGGTTGACCTTTTATTTGACTTTTCACTAATGAATAAAAATTGGAGCTTTATTACTTGGAATTAGTTCTTATAGCTTTGTTATATGTTATTGAGTTATTTTTTGCTAGATTCTAGCCGTTCGGAGGTCGATTCACGTGGGAAGACATTTCTAGAGTATTGATTTGGCTTGTTTGAGGTATCTTGCCTAACTTTATGTGGGTAAAATACCCCTTAGGACTTGGAGTTAATTTTTTATTCGTGTTAGGTGAAAGCTGACGTGTACATGGGGTGACGAGCATGTACACGGGTGCTATGTGTGGCTTATGACCAGATTAGTCCTTAGGCTATTAATATGCCGTAATTTGAGTATGTCGTTTTGTATGAAACATGCTTAATCACTTTGTGGCTACGTGAACATGATCACTACAGCTGATTTTGCTGTAGTAATGCTTTATATGTTAAACACCCATCCACATTTAACTATTGGCATGTCCTTGTTCACTTCGTTGATAAATTATGAGCTTATATCTTTGATGAAATTTGGCAATATCATTTTGTGATAATTGTGGCACATGTAGACATGTTGGGCGGATTGATTGGGTGTTGGCACGAGGTCTTTTCTGTGTGATTGTTATTATTTTTGTGCGCATGGGGCGAAATAAGGGCGGCATTTTCTCGGGTTGCCCATGTGGCGAAATAATGGTAGTGATATGTGCATGTGGCAAAATAAGGATGGTATCTATTGTTATTTCCACATGCGGCACAATAAGAGCGGCACTATTTATGATATTATGTAATGATTTGGGGGTGATTCTCTTGATGATCTTTATGTGTCGAAACGGGGATGATATTTTGATCATATACATGTTTTTCCTAAAAATCCGTCATGTATTTTAATGAGTTGTTAGTTCAATTTGACATGCTACCATATGCCTCCACTTCTATTAGATGACATGGAGGATTTCAGAATCAGTTAATGGAATAAATTAAGACGAAAGGTATAAGATTAGCAAGCAAATGGTTGTGCTGTTTGGAGCATGATAAATAAAGTATTGATCACCTCTTCATCAAGAGTGAGCTTGTTATGGAGGTTTGGAACCATTTTGATCGCCTTTTCAATATTAGATCCTTACAAATGAATTCCATGCAGTCACGGCAGTTTAATAGATCTCGCATGAAATCCCAAGTTGGTTACATCACGTCTATGCTTACTATTTTTTCAGTTTGGGAACTCTGGAAGGAAGGTAATATCAGTAAATTAGAAAACCCAATATCTCGACCGGCTGCTATTATTCAAAAAATTACGGACTGGCTGAAAGACTGTTTTCAACTTCTTGACATGAGATCATCTTGGATGTTTAGTGATTCTATTCTTCTGGATGTGCTCTACCTTTATCAAGCTCGTAAACTTGCAATCGACTCCAAAACCATTGTTGATTGCTTCAATGAAAATAAAGAAGCCCTAAAATTACCCATACCTAGACTCATGGTGGAGCTTCATTTCATCCAAATTATTGGCTGGTCATTTTAAAACCGTCTATACATTTAGAGAAAACAACAAAGTGGCAGACTCTTTATCAAACTTCGGCTGCTATTCTTATTTTGACTATAGGTTTTCCTCTACAGCTGATCTTCCTCAACAAATTCAGGTTTTTCTCTCAAAAAAGTGGGCTTATTGAATATCATATTGGTTTGGCTTTGTTCACTTTCATTTTATTAGCAGTTATATTTTTGGCTGTCTTGTAGCTCTTTGTGAGCTGGTCTATGTACTTTTTTTAAGGGTAAGGTTTTGACATCCTCCCCCTTAACCCCCCGGTGGGGGAGGGGGGGGGGGGGCAGATGGAGTATTGACGGAGATGCTTTGGATTGAACACATCCCCTTTACTTAGTAGGGCTTAGGAACGATGTTGGCAAATGATTGTTGAATATAGTTACTCATCTCACAGCCCAATTTCCTCTGTGGGGTGTATACCGGCCAGGTTGCTACCCGGAGGACCAAACTTGACTGCTGGGACAAGCTTGGTTTACTGTCTTCCCTTTATTACCAGGCGGTATAGTCGCATTGCAATTATTCCACCAGTACAGGTGACTTTATCCGAATGTAACAGTGTAGTAGCAACTGCAGACGGGGTCTGCATGAGACGTCGGTTCTTGATTAACATCCTTTTGCCACTATCCTTCTTTCCAAAAAATGCAGCCCCTACCATTAGTCGTCTATGGAGATCTGGGATTCGGTATTGAATCAATCCAACATTTCGTTCGGTCACTTCAGCAGTCATTCTATTAAGTTGATTCCATCACCTTGCCTTTGCTTACATTCAATAGTAGCTTGCTGGTGTCCTTTCAGGTCAGGAACTCGTGCAATAGGCAGCTAGCCTATTGGAAAAAGACTACTCTCATCCTTCTCCCGAGGTAGCTAATTTTTTTTTCGTGCTTCTTAAGTCAATGTTGACCTGTATATAAGTTAGATGTTGGAAAGGGAAGCCCCCATAATATAAGCACTCGTTCAGTCAAGTAATTCCTTTAGAGCCTATAGTATAGCTGAGTAGTTAAGAGCTTCTGGTAATATACAAACATAGGAATCGACTTGTATTGCATTAATGGGGCTTTGAGGGACGTCTTCTCTTTCCCTTATCAAGCAAGTCATACCTAATCGCCCTTGATGCCATCTTGATAATTGGAATGAATGTCTCATCATAGTCTATACCCTATTGTTGGTTATAGCCTTGGGCTACCATGCGAGCCTTTTAGCGATCAATAGTCCCATCAGGCTTTGACTTTCTCTTGTATAACCAGTTGCGAGCCTATACACAAATTTCAAAATCAAAATTTAGCAGGAAAATGGGATAAAGCCCGCCATAAATCTTTTGACAAAATAAAGGACTCCATTCTAGTGCCTACAATGCCAGAAAGCCTTTATTACTATACCTATCAGTCATTGAAACCACTATGGAGTCTATGTTGGCTTAATACGATAAAGACAGACGGAAGTAAAGGGACATATACTACCAATGTATGAAAATGACTAACTACAAGACCAGGTATACCAATTTGGAGAAAACTTGCTTGGCTTTGGTTTTGATAAGGCGGAAATTGAGGCATTACATGCTGTCTTGACCAGTACATTTAATAGCTTCCATGGACCTACAAAAAAAGTATTTGTTCGAGAAACCCGCCTTAACATAACGGGAAGGACCGCAAGATGGTTACTGCTTCTGTCTGAATTCGACATCACGTATGTAGCCAAAAAGGAAGGGCAATAGCAGAACACCTTGCACCTTATCAAGGAGGAACATGAGTTTCATGATTGCTTCCCAGACAAAGAAATAGATGTCGCAGAAGAGGAGGGCATGGAAATTTGACTTTGATGGCACGACTAATCAAAATGGGTACATAGTAGGGGCATTGCTTATTGCACCTGATGAATCACACACCCTCATTGCCATTAAGCGGAACTTTTAAGGAACTAAGAATACCATAGAAGATGAAGCATGTATCCACGGATTAAAGACTGCCTTAACCCTGGGAATATAAGAAATCGAAGTTTTAGGGATTCGACACTTATCATCTGCCAAACCCAAAAGAAATTAAAAACAAAATATGAAAAACTTTTGACATACCATGCTTATCTTGAAAAGCTCACTGAGCAATTCAAGAAAATCAGTTTCTCTCGACTACCTAGAGAAAAAATAATTTTGCGGATGCATTGGCAACACTGGCCTCCATGATAAACATTCCTGAGGAAAGTCTGCCCAATCATGATAGAACAAAGAAGCAGCCCGGTGTATTGCAACCTAATAGAAATTTTTTAGTTGACTCCCGGCATGTTCAATAGTGATCTTTTGGCCATTAAAAGGGCACCCAACAGTAAACCATGGTTTATTGACATCAGGGAATATATTGAACACCAAACGTATCCCAAACATGCAATGAAAAATGATAAGAAGACAATCAGGAGGTTGGCAATGTAATTCGTTGTGCAGGGATGCGATTCGCCAAGCTGGGGCAAATCTTTCCCCTATCTCTAAAGGGGTTCGACATAATACTCTTGTGTATATCTTTTGGCCACCAATCTAACCTTCAACCCCTCAACAGCTCCATCAGCTTTTTGTTGACTTAATAGACCCACTTATAGCCACACTACTGATTTCCCTAGAGGAAGAGAGACTCAATCCTAAGTAGCAAACCATTATAGTGCTACGATTTCTTTCTGCATAGAGCTTCCAGCAGGGTTGAGGTATGGCCACTACAAAGGTATCAGGTTAAAAATGATGGATGAAATTGCAAAAAAGGACTCGTGGGAAGTAGACAAAGACTTAGTTGATACAAACCTATGAATAGGAAAACGAAGATGGATGGATCTACGTACCCCGAGAATATAAGCTAGAGAACCTAAGTCAGAAGAAGAGTTTTGGTTCGAAGTATCGGGAGAGAGGAGACCACTGAATCAGTTGGCTCAGCTCTGAAAACTGAGTGACGAGAATCTGTCTTCACATACCTGCGAAACATCCCCTTAAGCTGATCAAGCTACTGATCATTCTGGTCAACCGGATCTTGCTGACTCTATTAAATCGGAGAATTCTGATGCTATCTCACATAAACTCCTCAATAGTTCCACCCCTCCCCTCTAAGGGGAGACAAGGGAACATAATGGCCCACCATCATAGGGAATCTCAAAGCCCCAAGCTCTGTAGTAAGGCACATGTTCGAAAAAGGTGACATGTTGAGAAAGGTGGAACCATCGTGTAGAAGGATCATTAACACTTGTAGCCCTTTTAAGAGAGGGGTACCCCGACCTCACTCATGAAATCACATAGAGTGAGATGTAGGGATTAGTTTGTCTTGTGCAGTAAATGGAATTTTAACAAAGCACGTGCATCCAAATACATTGAGGTTTGAATAGTCATCTCTTTGAAAGACAGTAAAACGCCCAAAGATAACGTGTAGATGAGATCGCTCACCAATAATAGGAGCCATCGTCTTCTTACTCAGATAAGCGACCATCATTAAATTGGCTTTACTAGGGATCCTATAATAGGGAACTTTCATTCCCAGTAGAAGTCTCGAGCAACTTCCCAACATTTTATATTAGTATAAGGAAGGCGCTAGCTAGCGCCCAACCTGTACAAGGGCTTTTCACCTCCATTTGGTCGTGCTGCTATGATGTAACGTGCAGTTGTTCCCAAGGCAGCATGATGTATGGTATAGGCCCCCCTATTTTATCTCCCTTAAAGTCCTTTATGGATTTCGAGTCGGGAATAGAGCAGTGACTTATTTGGCGCTATATCACAATTCATTCTCAGGCATAGCTATTCACGAAAGGTGGCATGGGACATCTATCAGCGGCGGGAGTCTTACATCCAAGTGAGAGGTCAAACCAATCCCGGTCATCCAGGTCTGATCCATACAGATCTTGTTGAATGAATTGATCCATTGTTGTACGCCCTACTTCTTAGTAAATTTCTTCCTACTCGAACCCGCCGTACTTCCTTTGACTTCTCTTGAGATATATTGGAAACATTATATTATGGCAGAGAGTGGGGAGTGAAAAGACCAATGCAGCAGAGAACGACTGCATGAATCGGAATCCACTTATTAAGACAGGCGACCGAGAAAGAAAGGTTCCGCGTTCAAACATTGGTTGATCTTAGATCAGCATGCTAGCCGCTGCTTTATTTCGTATAGTGATAACGCTTTCTCTTTCTTAGCGCTCTGTCTCCCTTGTATAGTAAGGGCTACTTTGGTTGTGCGGCTTTCTTTTATAGGGTGACTTGACTCAGCTTGACCTACTTGACTCAGCGGTTAGAGTATCGCTTTCATACAGCGAGAGTCATTGGTTCAGATCCAATAGTAGGTAAAACCAACTGAAACCCCTGCTTTTTCTAGCATGACAGCATGCACGGACTGGTAGCAACGAGTCAATTGAATGATCAAAGCATCGGTTGCTTCCACCTGTGGCCTTCTTAGACCGCCTTGACACCTTAATATCAAGGAAGCCCCCCCCCCCTATTCCACAAGTAGGTGGAGACCTGGAGGGTCGGAAACCCCAATGGGAAACCTTTCACTGTGCCACATGATTCTTTCGCGAAGCGCTCTTTCCACTCCTACCCCCGTATGCAAAGAGGTTTCAAGATACCAGGCGACCAAGTGAAAAAAAAAAGCTCCGAGAAAATCTTCTAGAGAACGTACCCTTAGTTTCGACTCTTTCTCTATTCTAAAAATAGAAAAAACAAAAAGAAGTGAATTTTTATTCTATGGACCCCTTCAACTTGATTACTTTACTGACTGTAATTCATTCAAAAAGAGTAAAGGAACTGTTTTAACAAAAGGGCTCTCAAAAGTGATTTGATACCTTCTTCCCTTGGTCTGGGAGGTAGGTTATGTAGGTGACAACTGTTCATAGGTTGCTCGATTAGTCCAAATAAGCGATTTTGATTATGCTTGAGATTGCCATAAGACATCCTCCCTCTTGGAAACATGCTAATCAAAAGGGGGCACTTTTCCATTTTACGTTTTTAAAATTTTCCGCTTTCTTGCCTTATTATATTATGGGAGTACAATATTTATGGATAGTATGTTGCATTGGTTGAATCCATAAAATGTCATCGGGGCGTTGGTCAAGACGAAGGACATCACTAGAAACTCATAGTGACCATATCTAGTCTGGAAAGCCGTCTTCGAAACATCTGAAGCACGAATCTTTAGCTGATGATACCTCAATCTCAAGTCGATCATAGAGAACACCGTGGCACCCTACAACTGGTCAAACAAATCATCAATACACGGCAAAGGGTACTTGTTCTTAATGATAACTTTGTTCAACTGGCGGTAATCAATGTACATCAACATAGTCCCATCCTTCTTCTTCAGGAACAACACTGGTGCACCCCAAGGCGACACACTTGGCCTGACAAACCCCTTTGCTAGCAACTCCTCAAGATGTTGTTTCAACTCTTTCAACTCTTATGGAGCCATGCGGTATGGTGGAATAGAGATAGGCTGGGTACCTTGAGCCAAATCAATACAAAAATCAATATCACGATCTGGTGACATGCTTGGTAGATCAGAAGGTAACACATCAGAGAACTCCCGCACAATGGGCACTGAATCAATCATCAGAGACTCCGCAGCAATATCTCGACCATAAGCTAGATAAGCAAAACAACCCTTCTCAACCATATGTCGAACCTTCAAGAAAGAGATAAACCGGCTAGATGAACTGATAGATGAACCCTTCCATTCCAATCTAGGCAACTCTGGCATCGCCAAGGTAACAGTCTTGGCAAGGCAATCAAGGACGACATGGTACGGAGGCAACCAGTCCGATTCCAGGATGACCTCAAAGTCGGTCATGTCGAGCAACAGAAGAATTGCTCTGGTCTCATAACCACAGAAAGTCACGATACAAGACCGGTAAATACGATCCACCAAAACAGAATCGCCCACTAGTATGGACACATATACAGGAGTACCCAAGGACTAGTGAGTAACACCTAGAAAATGAGCAAATAGAGATAAAACATATGAATAAGTAGAACCCTTGATTAAATAGTATCTAAGCATCCTTACCACATACAAAAACATACATGTGATCACGGTAGATGAGGCTACTGCATCTGGTCTGGCTGGATAGGCATAGAACATAGATGGTGCACCACCTGGCTGGCCTCCACCTCTGGGGCAGCCCCTACCCACCTACCCTCTGCCTCTTGGCTGCTGAACGGCTGGTGCGACAGCTGGTGTGGATATGTTGGGCTGTGACCCTACTGTACTGCCTTCCGCCGAAGCCTGGGGCATAATCTCCTCACATGACCAAGATCCCCGCACTCAAAGAAACCTCTCGGTGCGGAAGATGACTGACGCCGAGTCTGACCCTGGGGAACTGAACAACCACCCTGAATAGTCGGTGAACAGTAGGACCTCTCTATAATGGTGCTAAAATATGGCCTCACTAGAGCACCCCAAGAAGGCACCGGTGCTGGATACGTGGGCCTGCTAGACTCACCCCTCTTAAACTGACCTCTGCCCCCAGACGGAGCACCACTGAACCCTCCAGAATATCGATATAGTTTGTCCCTCGGCGCCTGCTCTTGGCCCTGCTGATGAATGCACTTGATCCTCCAAGCTATCTCCACAACCTGCTCGTAAGGAGTCCCCATCTCAATCTCTCGGGCCATAGTGACATGGATACCATAGTACAAGTCCACAATAAACCTTCGCACTCTCTCTGCATCAGTGGGGAGTATCATGAGTACATTGCGAGACAACTCAGAGAATTTCGCCTTATAGTTTGTAATAGATATCTGACCCTGGAGTCGCGGAATACCATCCTCACCGATAGTAACTTCCATGGCACCACCCTACAGTACCGTCTCCCTAAGAACTAGCAAGTGCGAATCATCGTACTGACGAGCCTTGATCCGCTCAAATAATGAAGGCTGAGCAACGACGCATGCAAGAACTCAACTGGGCTCTGAAATATCCAACATCACAAGTCTATTAGCCAAGGACTGATGTCCAGAGCCAATGGTCTCTTCTCTACTTCAATGAAGGCCAAACTACCCATACTCTCAGCCTTTCTTCTCAAGGCACTCCGCAACCACATTCGCCTTGCCCGGATGATAAAGGATGGTAATATCATAGTCCTTTAGTAATTTAAGCCACCCTGTGCTGCCTCAAATTGAGATCCCTCTGCTTGAACAAATGCTGCAAGCTGGGATGATTAGTGTAAACCTCACAGGACACCCCATAAAGATAATGCCTCAAGATCTTGAGAGCATGAACTATCGCGGCCAACTCCAAGTCATATACGGGGTAATTCTTCTCGTGGGGCTTCAGCAGACGTGAAGCATATGCAATAACTCGCCCCTCCTGCATCAATACACAACCTAGGACAATGCATGAAGCATCGCAATACACAATATACATCCCTGAACTGGAAGGCAACACTAACATCGGTATTGTAGTCAGTGCGGTTTGAGCTTCTGAAAGCTCGCCTCACAATCATCGGACCATTAAAATGGAGAACCCTTCTGGGTCAATCTTGAGAAAGGTGTTGCAATAGATAAGATGCCCTCCACAAACCAATGATAGTAACCTACTAACCCCAAGAAACTCCTAATCTCGGACGCTATGGTAGGACGAGGCCAACTCTGGATTGCCTCGATCTTCCTGGGATCTACCTTAATACCCTCGCCTGATACAACGTGCCCCAATAATGCCACAGAATATAACCAGAACTCGCACTTGGAGAACTTAGCATATAGCTTCTTTCCCGCGAGGTCTGAAGCACGACTCTCAAATGCTGCTTGTGCTCCCCGATACTACGCGAGTAGATCAATATGTCATCAATGAAGACAATGAAAAACGAGTCAATATATGGCCTGAACATCCGATTCATCAAATCAATAAAATGTCATCGGGGCGTTGGTCAAGCCGAAGGACATCACTAGAAACTCATAGTGGCCATATCTAGTCTCGAAAGCTGTCTTTAGAACATTCGAAGCACGAATCTTCAGCTGATGATACCCCGATCTCAAGTCGATCTTAGAGAACACTGTGGCACCCTGCAACTGGTCAAACAAATCATCAATACGCGACAAAGGGTACTTGTTCTTAATGATAACATTGTTCAACTGGCGGTAATTAATGTACATCCGTATAGTCCCATCCTTCTTCTTCACGAACAACACCGGTGCACCGTAAGGCGACATACTTGGCCTGACGAACTCCTTTGCTAGCAGCTCCTCAAGATGTTGTTTCAACTCTTTCGGAGGCATGTGGTATGGCAGAATAGAGATAGGCTGGGTACCTTAAGGCAAATCAATAAAAAAAATTGATATCACGATCTAGTGGAAAGGCTAGTAGATTTGAATCAATCATCAGAGACTCCACGACAGTATCTCGAACATAAGCTAGACAAGCCAAACAACCCTTCTCGACCATATGTTGAGCCTTCAAGAAAGAGATAAACCAGCTAGATGAACTGTTAGATGAACCCTTCCATTCCAATCTAGGAAACTCTAACATCGCCAAGGTAACAGTCTTGGCATGGCAATCAAGGACGGCATGGTACGGAGGCAACTAGTCCGAGCCCAGGATGACCTTAAAGTCGGTCATGTCGAGCAATAGAAGAACTGCTCTGGTTTCACAATCACAGAAAGTCAATATACAGGACCAATAAATCTGATCACCCAGAACAGAATCACCCACTAGCATGGACACATATACAGGAGTACCCTAGGATTCGTGATTAACACCGAGAAAATGAGCAAACAGAGATAAAACCTATCAATAAGTAGAACCCTAGATCGAATAGTACCGAAGCATCCCTACCGCATACAAAAATAATACATGTGATCACGGCATATGAGGCTACTATATCTGGTCTGGCTGGATAGACATAGAACCTAGATGGTGTGCCACCTGACTGGCCTCCACCTCTAGGGCGCGCCCCTACCCACCTACCCCCCGCCTCTTGGCTAACGAATAACTGGTGCGGCAGCTGGTGTTGAAATCATGGGATGATGACCCTACTGTACTCCTTTCCCCTGAAGCCTGGGACAGAATCTCCTCACATGACGAAGATCTCCGCACTCAAAGAAACCACTCGGTGTGGAAGATGACTGACCCCGACTCTGACTCTGGGGACTTGAACATCGACCCTGAATAGTCGGTGAACAGTAGGACCTCTCTAGAATGGCGATAAAATATGACCTCACTAGAGCACCCCAAGAAGGCGCAGGTGCTGGATACGTGGGCCTGCTAGACTCGCCCCTCTTAAACTAACCTCTACCCCCAGACAGAGCACCACCAAACCCTACAGAATATCGAGATAGCTTGTCCCTAGGCACTTGCTCTAGGCCCTGCTGATGAATGCCCTCGATCCTCCAAGCTATCTCCACAACCTGTTCGTAAGGAGTCCCCATCTCAATCTCTCGGGCCATAGTGACATGGATACCATAGTGCAAGCCCACAATAAACCTCTGCACTCTCTCTGCATCAGTGGGGAGTATCATAAGTGCATTGCGAGATAACTCAGAGAATCTTGCCATATAGTCGGTAATAGACATCTGACCCTGCTAGAGCCGCTCGAACTGACCCTGTAACTCTTCCCTCTGAGAGGGTGGGATATATCTCTCTAGAAAGAGATGTGTGAACTAGTCCCAAGTCAAGGGAGGAGAACCTGCTAGTCTGTTGAGAAGATAGGACTGCCACTATCTACGGGCCCTGCCCTCCAGCTGAAAGGTGGTAAAGTCCACCCCGTGGGATTCCAATACTCTCATGTTGTGCAGTTTGTCCCTACAATGATTAATCAACTCCTGGGGGTCCTCATGTCGCTCCCTGCCAAAGAAAGGAGGATGTAGCCTGGTCTATATATCCAATAACTATTGTGGCTCGCCGGTCGAGGATGGTTTGGTCTCTGGTATAGCCGCAGCAACTGGCTGAGCCCCACCCACGGGTAGTACACCCCGGTCAGATATACGGTAGACGCATGCCCTGGATCCTGAACGATAGGGGTCTGTGCTCTCCCTCCCGCCCGAGATGTGGCTGGGTCTGCTGAAAATAAAGCAACATGCATCATAGAGTCCATGAACTGTAGCATACGGCCCATGACCTCCTGGAATCCTGGTGCGGACATGGAATCCACTAAGGCCGGCTCAGCTGCAGGTACATCGCCCTGCTCTTTAATAATAGAATTCTCCATTGGATCCACTAGTGGTACAACTAGAGCAACTCTAGGATGCCCTCGTGCTCTGGCAGGAGCTGGAGCCCTCCCTCAGCCTCTCCATCGGCATCTAGCAACAGGGGGAGCAATTCCTCCATGGTCAGGTGAATCTGCCGTGCGCGTTCTTACCGTCTATGAGAGAATAAGAGAAATATGTTTAGCACAATATCAACTGCACGATAGGAGATACAGAAAGAGAAGTTTCATAACACCTTATAGCCTTTCGAAGATAAGTACAAACGTCTCTGCACCGATTTTCAAGAACCTATTAGGTCTGCTCATGACTTGTGAGACCTATGTGAACCTAGTGCTCTAATACCAAGCTGTCACGACCCAATTTCCCCTATAGGCCGTAATGGCGTCAAACGTCGTTGCTAGGCAAGCCAACGGTGAACTAGACATGTATTTGTTCTTTTAAATAATTTCAAAGCAATTGATTTTATTTATTTAGGGAATGATTAGTGGGAATTTATGGTAAAGTAAAGCATAAACAAACGAAAGTGTAAATACATTGAATTTAATACTCAAAACCATTAAGTATCTACTAGAATATTCCGAAAACCCAGTGACACAAGTGTATGAGCAAGTACTAGAATATACAAAATCACCTATACTAATCTCTGGAATAAGATAGACAGAAAATAAATACAAAAGAGAGACTGTAGGTGCTATAGAACGGACACGGAGAGCAGCTCACTAGTATGCCTCGGGGTAACGGTGATATGCGCCTAATTGACCGCCAGATGCACCTGCCTCAGATACTGCACGATTAGTGCAGAAGTGTATCTTGAGTACATAAACAACAGGTACCCAGTAAGTATCTAGTCTAACCTCGAAGAATTAGTGACAAAGGGTCGACATCAATACTTATTATAGGCCAATAATTGAAGTACATAAATTCAAAATAGGCATGGAATACATCAATAATAATAACGCAATATTAAACAGTTAATAAGTGAATCTTTAACTAGAAGTCAATTTGAAATCTCCAATTATCACATACTAACTTCAACAAATACGTGCCATCAAGTAAATTAAAATTTCTCAAGTCATGAAAATAATATCAAGCTTAATCGGATTCCTAGCATTATCACGTACGATTTATGCCGAGGTTGTACAGCCCAATCCAGAATAATGTGTACGTAGCCGAGGGTCGACCGGCGCGAACTATAGATGCATCTATTATACTGTCGAGGTGTTCGACCTGCTCCATAAGAAAAGAGAATACTCTACGAACTCTGATTTAACGGCTACTACAAGACTAATATACAAGAAGGTACAATTTCTACCATCGGTCGAGTAACCCGCCAAAACTCAAAGCAAATAAATTTTGGTCTTTACGAATCCTTTATCAAGTTTCAATGTAATTTAATCTTTTAAATTAACAAGTAAAATGCAAATAATACAAGTATTACATGAAAGAGTCCTAAAGCTACCCGGACATACGCATGATTTGTAGCTACGCACGGACTCTCGTCAGTTCGTGTGTACATGGCACCCACGTCCGTGGGGTAAATTCCCTCTTACAATGTTAGGCAAGAGACTTACCTAGCCTCAAGTCGGTGCCGAACAATTCGAAACTAGCCAAATATTATATAAATTAATCAATATATACTCAAAAGATCATAATTTAGCTATTCGAGTAATTATCCAACCCAATTTGGAAGATTCCTAAAATTCAACCCCAGGCCCACGTGCCCGGATTCCGAAAATTTTTGAATATAAAATTTACCCATGATGTCCCGAAGTAAAATATATAATTTATTCCAATTTCCACCACCAAAACCATGATCAAATCCCAATTTTATCTAAACCCTAGTTTCTTCACAAAATTCCACTAATTTCACAATTTTCCATGTTTAATCAACCCATAATTCATGTGTTTAGCTAAAGAATTGATAGGGAATGCTTACCTGTTGGTGTTGATGAAATTTCCCCACAAAATGCTCTCAAAATAGTCTAAGACCAATTGAAAAATGAGTGAAATGAAGCTAAGTTCCGTAATAAAAAGCCCTTGCACCAGTCGCAGATGCCGCATTTGCGACATCTTGTTCGTAAATGCGATGGTCGCAAATACAACAAATGCATCGCAAATGCAAATACTGGCCATCTCTGCCAAGGTCACAATTGCGACCCAAAATATCGCAAATGTGAAGATAGGCAGCTCGCAAAAGTGGAAAAATGTTTGCAAATGCGAATCGCTCCTCGCAAATGGGAATCGCTCCTCGCAAATGCGATATTCGTAAATGTGAAAAAAACCTCGCATTTACGAGACCTGCAACACCAGACCAGAAACTAGAAAATTGAAGTTCCTCCAACTCTCCGAACACGCGTGAAACTCACCCGAGCCTCCGGGGCTCCACACCAAAGATCTTCACAAGTCTAAAAATATTATATGAACTTGCTCGCACGATCAAAGCAGCGAAATAACATCTAGAATCACAAATCGGATGACAAAATGCATGAATTCAATCATGAAACTCAAGAATATCTGGAAACACTTTCGTGCGTCCGATTCCTATCAAATCAACTCGGAACTTCCAGAATCGAAATCCGATCTGATAACACCAAAGTCGACTCCAAACCAAACTTAAAGAACTTGAAAAACTTTCAACGTGCCAACTTTCAATATCAAGTGCCAAAATGCTTCCAGGTCATCTGAAACCCTATCCGAAATAATTATGCAAACCTATTGGAACCATCAAATTTCAGTTCCAAGATTGTTTACTCATAATGTTGACTCAAGTCAAACTTGACCATTATAGGCCACTATTAAAGAACGAAGTGGTCATATTTCAACACGAATCCTTCAAAATAGTCTGCATAGGGTACCGCAAAATAATCCTTCAAAATTAGGCTAGTCAGGTTAGGTATGCCGCAGGTCTGCGGTCCGCAGACCAGTTATGCAGCCACAAAATTGACCGCATAATCAGCCTCCAGAATTTATCACGTTAAATCTGTGATGGAAGTGCGGTCCGTAAAATGATTATGCGGTCGCTTAATTGACCGCAAAACGACCTCCAAAAATTGGATTTTCTTCTGTTACACTCCATGGCATATCTGCGGTCTGTGGAGTAGTTTTCTTACCGCATAATAGACCGCAGAAATGCCATGTTCTTCAAAAATTATTCCACCAACTCCCCAACGTATTGCATAACCCAAAAAGTCTATACCACTCCAAACACTTTATCCTACCTCGGCTCTATGAAACCTCAAATTTTTGGTTTTTACGGGGCCTTACAGTACTTGAATTGGAAGTTACCATTTCATGGAATACATTCATTTTTGAGTTATCGAAGTTATAGTTGTAAAAGCTATTAACACATTATGGTTGAAGTTGTTAATTGTTGAGATAACTTTTCTTGTTGAGTTGTTTCTCATCCCTTTTGTTGCTATTTAAATTCTTGTAAACACTATGGTTGAGCCTTGGGCTATATATTGTAGTAACATCGATATTGTTAATTTTGGAAATGTTGTGGCATATGGGCACGTGTGTTGCGAGTTGATTATTGTGTTGTGATATTGATGCCCATGTGGCAATATAAGAATAGGGGTTGATGTGCATGCGGCGAGATAAGGTGGGATTTATACGCGTGTTGGTAGTGAGAAAATTACTTGAAGCCACGCAGTGAGATAAGGTGGCTAAAGCGTGTGTAGCTATTTTGGAAACAATATTTTTAAAATATAAATACAAGCCTTAGGTGGTGATATAAGGAAGAATGTGACTATGACTTATGAAATGTGAATATGATGTATGGTACCTCGGTGTGATTCTTGTTGCACATTCTATGTTGAAAATGCTTTTTGATTTGAACGGTTATTATCTTACCTTCATTGTTTTGCTTGTATTCTCATCGTACTTGATCACTTGTTGTACCTGTTACATGTTCACTCTTTGTTTCCCCTTTATTGCCTTAATTTCCATTGTTTGCCTTATATCACTGTACTCCTCTATTGCCCTTTATTTCTTGTTTCTTGACATTATATTATATTATATTCTGTTCAGATTTATTTTTTCTAGCAGGTGTCTTGCCTTGTCCTCGTCACTACTATACCAAAGTTAGGCTTGATACTTACTGGGTAAAGTTGTGGTGTACTCATGCTATGCTTCTGCACTTTGTTTTGCAGATCCAAGTAAATTCGCTCGAGCTGGACGCCAGTGATTTGATCAGTTACTTCGGAGACTTCAAGGTATACCTGCTCGATGCTCGCATGCCTCAGAGTCACCTTCTGCTTTTTGATGTACTACTATTTATTTTCAGTTCGATACATTGTATTTAGAGATTCTAGGTGTACTCTTCTTAGATCTTATGACTCAGTTCCACTGATTTTGGGAGATATTTCATTGTTGTGCCCTCTGGGCATGTTATGATAGTTTTACAGTTTAATTTGATATCTAAGTTGTTGTTTCTATTAATTCTTAGTGTATGTTAGGCTTACATAGTCTTATAGAGTAGGTGTCATCACGACATCCTAAGATGGGAATTTAGGGTCGTGACAGCTTGATGTTATTAATAATTTTGTTTGTATTAGGTTGATTATCTTTGTTGAAAATTATAAAATATTCCTGTGATAAATTGGATATGATAGAAATAGTAATCACTCGTTTGGTCCTTAAAGATCTTTACGGGCAATATTTGTTGGCACCTAAAAATGTATAGGCACCAGATGGGTCTTTGTTTGGGACCAGGAGTATGGTTCCTAAACGTGTTTTAGACACCAAAATATTGTTGATCGCTAAAAGTCCTTAATGGCCACTGACTACACCTAGACCTTATTTCCATTGACTAGTCGCAGTGACATAGCCAGGAATCCCGTCAAGAATATTCAAACTTTAAATAAGTCAGTAATATTTTTTATCAATGAATGGTGTACCAAAACTTATAGATCAAACTACGCAACATTTAGCTAAACAATAAAAAAACTTATAATAGAACTACAATTTTATAAATCAAAATTAAAAATAAAAAGACAACATTAGAAATTTTATTAATAAAAGTAAGCATAAAAACTAAGGAAAGAGAGCGTAAAGAAGATTTATAGTTTGTAGAGTACTTTTGTTGAAGAAATTTTTATATAGCTTTGCTTTTAAATTATAAATTTTGTTTAAGAAATAACTTTTAATTAAAAAATTACTTTTATGATTAGTTGTTTATTTCTTCACAAATTTTAAATTTTAAGAGTTACTTTATTAGGAATTTTCTAGGTTCAAATAGACAAATACATAGTGGTCGTCGTTTAGTTTTGACAAATACAATGGGCAGAACTTTGAACCCGTGAACAACACGTCACTTTGAACACCCTGGACCGTTAGACTGCCTCACTCAACTATGTTAAGAGTGTTCAAATATAATATATAATCATATAAAGTAATATTTAACTTATACACGTAGTATAATTTTTAGGCAAAGGTGTGCGCTTGACCACCCTTGGCATAGGGTGGCTATGCCACTGACTCGTCGTATTGACTTTTCGAGGCTAGAATTAGAGCTTTAGGAACCATTTTTCTCGTTGCTAAAAGACAATTTTCTTGTAGTATTACCTAATTAGTGCTATTTTTAATCCTTGTATTAGTTTAACTAATAAACAAGAATTTTCATGTCTTTTCTATAACTCTTTAAAAGTTGGAAACAATAAAGAACCATATATGTATAGGTGTGTTGAGCTTAGCATGTGTTATGTTTAGATAATTAACAAACATGGACTGACTTTGTTGAAAGAATCAGGTTTTATGAATAGGCTACTATGCTACTGGACTGGTATACAAATATGTTATGTTGTCAATGAAAGAACCAGGTTCCTCGAAGCAGATGTCTGAAGAATATATGCTAAAAAGTGGTTTTGATGATTAACCAATAGCTGACGATGAATCGGATCTCATGAAGGCATTTATTGTGCTGATATGTAGAGTTGCAGATGTGTCATGCAAATATCAAAAGAACCATGTCTCTTGAGGACGTTGATCAGAAGCTGGAAGCATACTCCTAATGCAAGTCGGTTGAACTGGAATTCTGTTACAATTTGGATTTCTTGGAGGAGTTATTTCGTGGGCTGAAAGTATGGTAATAATTAGAGGACTTCGTGCTCAACAATGATTCATTAATCATGAGAATATAAAGGAAAAGTTTGAGAAGGAGTCTTTTATGGAAAGACAAATCCTAATGCAAGTCGGATTCCTTGAAGAATTAAATTCGTGGGCTACAAGAAAAATATTAGCTAGAGGAATTCATATTTGAAAAGGATTTAACAATTATCGAAATACTTGAATTCCTTTCCCTAAACCATTTGTTTTATGTTTTGGATCATACATTGGAGAAGGATTTCATCCAACCTCATGCCTATATAAAGCATCATGTAAGTTCTATTGAAGCTAATGTTATTCTACATAAATATAGACAATAATCCAAAGAGAACAGCATTCATAGCAAGAAGGTGCTTTCAAGGATTCAAGCTACTAAACTGAAGAACCTGGTCCTGAAGACATGCTGAAGTTCTTTAGTTATTTAAGGTGAGTGAATTGTTCTTAAATTGCAACCTATTTTGCTTTTTATGAACTGTAAAAATAGGAGAACAATTATAAAGAATTTGTTTTGGCTTTATAAGCTAGTGTTAGTTTAGAAAGGGGTAGCTATAATTATGTTGATTGTAGGGGAAGGGTACTAGAGTTAGTCTTGTTGGTTATAGAGTTCTAACCTAAAGCTTTGTTGCAATTTAGTTGATTGTATGGGATAGGATGCTAGAGTTAGTACCCCTGGTTATTGAGTTGTAACCTAAAATTGCTCTTTGAAGTTACTGAAGTTTTGAAGGAAAATCCTATGAGGGTAGGTCATGATTTTTACTCTCTTGAGCAAGGAGGCTTTCCACGTAAAATTAATTGTGTTGTTTATATTTTGTCACTTTACTTTCATTTATGTCAAAATGGTCCAGTCAAAGTACTAGTTTCTTTGGCACACGAAAATTGGGTGCGACACATTTTTTACCCTTATTTCTCTTATGTCTAGGTGCATCCTAAAATAATAATTGATATCACAACATGCATTTTCAACTAAAGGCTAACACCTTGAATGGATCCAAGATGGTTGCACCTCCAAGCGTTCAAGAAGAACAATCAACCATAATGCCACCATTGCTCAACGAAAACTACTATGGATGGTGGAAAGAAAGAATACAAGCAAAGATTTAGAACTCTGGGACATTATTGAATGAGATCCAATGGTTCCCATGGCAAAAGATGATAAAGGTGAAGTAATTGGCCCTAAAACCTGGGAGCAATATACTAGTGAAGATGTCGAAGTTGTTCAGAAGAATGCCAAGACCAAAAAGATCTTAACCTAGGGCGTTGACATGACGAGTACAATCAAATTTCTGCCTGCACTAATGTTAAGCAAATATGGGACACTTTACAGACTGCTCATGAAGGTAGGAACCAGGTCAAATAAACTATGATTATGCTTACAAGTCAGTATGAACGTTTCATGATGGAGGAGGGGGAAACTATATAAGATATGAATACACGGCTTACTTCGATCATAAACAAATTGATCTCTCTTGAAAAAGTTATTCCCAGACATAAAATCGTTAGAAAGATCTTGAGTATTCTTCCACCTTCCTGGGATAGCAAGGTCCATGCAATCATTGAAGGACTAAATTTGAATACAATGACCATGGATGACTTTATTGAAAATTTGCGGACCTACGAGCTAAAGAAGTATCAGGATCGTGATATAGTTCAAATTCACAAGGAAAATAACCCGGTTCTCAAGAACACTAAAAATCTGGGAACTGATGATGATGATATGGCAGTATTGACACATAGGTCTCAAAAGATGATCAGAAAAGGTGGGTTCCAGAAAAAAAGATAGCACCTACATATCGAAGGCTCTATACAAGAGCAATTCAGATATGTGTTACAAGTGTTGCACCCTTGATCACTTTGATAGGTATTATTCAATATGGAAAAGAAATAATTCTGATAAAGTGAAAGAACTGAAGAAGAACCGGGTCCTTGATCGAAAGATGCAGAAGAGGACAACTGATGAGATTGTGAGAAAGACACTAGCTACCATGGGAAATACCTCCAGTGGCGAATCTAAGGATGAAAGTGAGATAATTAAAATATCATTGCATTGATGGAAAATTTAGATTCAAAAGTGGAAGATGTTCAAGATGAGGTATGTTTTCTTGATGTTAAAGAAAAGGTTCATACTTACTCTTAAAAGAAATTGGTTTCTCTATCTAAGATCGTCATTGAGGCATATCATAGTCTCTGTGCTGAAAAGGAAAAACTCATAAACGAATATGTGTCTCTTCAATTTTATAGACCTAGAGGTAAGTAAAGAAAACCTAAAAAGGAATTATTAAAGATCTAAATGACCAGGTTCTTACTCAAGGTAATGAAAAAACAGTATTAGAGATTGAGATAAAATTCTTCTTGATGCACCTGCTAACGGAAAGAATTATTCTAGTGAGATTCAAGAAAACCTAGAAAATGAAAAGGTACAAATGATCTTTGTGTTGAACATGAAAATAGTAGTTTGCTTTAGGAGAATCTGAATAAGACTGAGTATGAGCTAGATAGATCACTTCAATGGACCAGGTCCTCAGAAGTGTTACAAGTTAAGACCACATATGGTTCCAAAAGTAAGCATCTCCCTATCCTTGAAAATCATTTTCGCACATACTATGATAACATTGGTAACTTTAAAGAGATTCATGTAATGCTAAGTCGCAAGCAACTCAAAAGAAAGTTAGGTTTGTTGAGAAAAGGAAAGTCTCCTGTCTAACCTTATAAGGGGGCAATTTACCCCGTAGGTGCTATATTTGTTTAGTGCTACTATTTGTGGGTGCTATGTACGCACCAGATGACGAGAGTCCATATGTGGCTAAAATCATGTTCGTGTCCAGGTAGACTTCGGACGTTATTATGCAATATTTATATTACTTGAACTCAACTTGTTAGTTTGATTACCTAAAACTTATAATTCAAATTTGATCAGAGATCAAGTTAGTACAAACTCATGACTTTGAGTTTTTTGATGGAGTATTTAATTGTTGGTAAAAGTCATGCTTACTTTATGCTCTTATCCTTGTGTTGCAAATACGTGGTCCACAATTCAATAAGTTTCTTCTCTTCCTGGGTATGGGGTCGAATGCCTCGGCAGTGCTATGAAATAGAAATATGAGATGCATCCAGGAATTGGGCCGTATGACCTCGGCAGTGTATGTACACAACTTTATGGATCAGACCATACGACCTCGGCATAACCCGTGCGTAATATCGCTAGGAGTCCGAATAGTCTTGAGATTTTCCCTTTTTTGGAGACATGGTATTTACATAATACTTCCTATTTATTTGAAATAGCACCTGATGTTTGAGGAATTCATTTTGTTATTATGTCGGAAGATTATGTTAGGTACAGTTTCTTACAGCATTGTTACCATCGTATTTCATATCTATTTATCATTTATTGTACTGGTTTATTGGATCACTAGTAAGTGTCGATGTCGGCCCCTCGTCACTACTTCTCCGGGGTTAAACTAGATACTTACTGGGTACGTGTTGATTTAAGTACTCATGCTACACTTCTGCACTGATTGTGCAGATATATTTTGATGGTCATTTGGGCGCATGCGCGCAGCTGTTAAGGGGACTTTACGGTGAGCTGTATTTCATATTACGATTTAAAGTACACGGTATCTCCATCATTTTAATTAATATTGTTATGTCTATTACATTCCATATGTAGTAGTAATATCGTACTTCCTAGTTGATGCTCATGGACTTGTGCCGTCGGGTTTTGGAAATTTCTAGCAGTTGTTTATGGTATTTAATTATCTAGTGTTGTTATCTTTTCCTTTTATGATTTTATTAATGCTTTACATCACAATGTTTTTCTACACTTACTTTTCTTTAGTTAATGAAATCCATAATTTTTAAAAAAATAAAATGAATAATTAAGTTGATAGTTTATCGTTGGCTTGTCTAACGACGATGTTGGGCACCATCGGGATCTATAGCGGGAATTAGGTCATTCAATTAGGTCTCATGAGTCATGAGAAAGTCTAGTAGAGTCTTGCGGATTGGTACAGAGACGTATGTACTTATCTTCGAGAGGCTACGTGGCTGTTAGAAGAATTTCCCTTGTTGATTCCTTATTGTGCGATTTGATTTCACTGAATGTTATGTCTTCATTTCCTTGCTACTCGTTCATATACGATGTTTAGCTCTGGTTATCAATTGGGCATCTAAGAGTTGTAGTGGTACTGCAGATGTGGTGCAGGATCTTTTTCCCTGCGTATTCGGGGGAACTATCATCGCCGCTTTGTGGAGTGGTGTTCTGTCGTTTCAACCCAGTGTTAGTGTTGCCCACGGTTTCGAGGCTTTGCACAATGTATTGTGATGTTCATGCGTTGTTACCTGCGCAATGATGTTGTAAATGGTAGGATGCATAATTATGTGTTGCGGTAGTGAATGACTTGAGAGGAGGATTATTCGGTTCATAGTTTAGTGGTTCGACATTTAATCCCAGTAGAGGAGAGGCAATTGGACTATGGATGTTCAGGCTTTGATTGAAGGAGTATCGAGATTGGGTATTTTCGAACATGGTGAAAATCTTGTTTGTGTTGTGTTGTTGTTGTCCTTGTTTTGACACAATAAGGCTCGTCGGTATGATAGTCTTTAGTTGTTTACCTTTGGGGCACGGTGTTGTGAAATGGTATCTATAAAGTGGTTATCGGATATGGCGGGGTGTTGTGACTTCAAGGTCAAATCGGTCTTTCTAGTGTCGATGGCTCGAGAAAAATGATCTTAATGAGTCTTAGAATTAATGGTAATATATTTCGCCGGATACTACAGAGACAGCATTGTTGGTAGCAAAGGATAAGAAAGGACACGGGGGGGGGGGGGAATATGTCTCACAATGGTTGAATTGTTGGCAGTTCAAGTACGAGCAGCAGATATTGAGTAGTTTGCTTAGGAGCATGGATTAACCGGAATAGGAGTGGAAGCATATCATTTGGATTTTTGGTGGTAGGATAGCCACGTGCTTTGAGAAAGTTTAGAGCGATTGGGGTCATGGTTGTCAAATGACTAAGTCTGTGTATTCTATTTGGGGCAGCGATTTCTGTACGTAGGAAGTTTGAATGTGATGGGGAGAGTTTTCTTGTAAAGTAGAGGAACGTGGATGCTTGATTATCATTTTGGGATGCAATATGACTTCGAGTTCTGGAACGCATTGATGGATCATTAGCTGTTGTTAATGGAAATAAATAGACTCTTACAGATGGTGGGTTAGTATGGGCTCAGGAGGATTTCCTGATTTCATGGTGGTTGTAACCAGGGAAATGTTGTTGGAAGATGTCAATATGGAATTACACAGGTGGGCTATCTCCTGTGAGTAGGATAGCAGTTGTGTGATTTCTGATGATCTTCTAATGAAGGTTTCTACGTTCTATCCAGCCAGAGGCATGTACTACGATGTGGGCTTGGATCGCATAAAGAAGATGTTACGACTGGTAAGTCGGGGTGTGTCACAATTAGTGCAATAAGAGATAGTGAGAATTTTGCTGAATAAGGGTGTGAGATCATGGTAACGGAGAAGGAGGAGTCATTGTGAGTTCTAGATTCATGGTATTGTGGCTTAAAGCTAATTAGGGGAGCTACCGTTTATGATTGGGTTACGTGGTTATTTGTCCTTGAAGTTTTTTGTTGTTAGTACGTTGGTGGATTAGTTATGAATAAGGGAAGAAAATATCAGGGTTAATCCGAGCAAGGGATTTGATGGATGTGTGCTACGTTTAACCTTAATATGTTATGTGAAGGTTGTGGGATGACTCCAGCTTTATACTTCTGGTGGATGTGATGTACAAGGGAAAGGATTTATCCTGTTGCCTTATTTGGAGTGTTTAGGTGCTAACGGAGCACTAGTTGCATGGTTAAATATCGGGACTGGATTAGAGTTGGCGACTCTCAATAATGGTTCTAGTGGATTCAAGATTTAAGGTGTGGTGCTTAAGAATTTTTGGGTTTGTTATGCGGCTGAGGATTTGGGTTTTGCAGTAGAGTGTGAAGAAGTATTTGGAGTATTTCTATGTTATCATTGAGTCTGTAGTGCAGTGTTAGAGAAATGAGAGTTACAACTTCGCATTCGCAGGAGATCTAATCAGAACAGGTGTATCCATTGGAGGTACTACATAGTGCATGAGGAGAGAATAAAATGGCTTATGGGTATTGAGGCGAGGCATTTTTGTGTTCTGGGTTCATTCACAATGAGTGTGGAATGAGTTCCATTGTGTGATGGGAAGGAGAGGTTCTTATTATGGAGGCATGTCATGAAGGAATCAGAAGAAGTTGAGTCAGTTTTGTGATGGATTGGAGCGGCATGGTAAATGAAATGATCTGTTCCCCTAAGTATGATAATTTTATACAGATGTTTCGTGGCTATACTTGCGGGCTTGGCAGTCTCAGTGATTTGATCAAGTTGGAGGAATTCAATTAGGATGGTTTGGGCTATGTATAAATTGGTCCCGAAAAAGATATGGTAGTTTAGACCGCGACTTGAGGTTTGCATTTTATGTAGTTATGGGGAGTTGGTTGTGTGTTGCGATGTTTTCTCCTGAAATGAGTTAAGTGAAAGGCTCTAGCCGATTGAGTGTTAATTCCTCCTGTGGTTCACTATTTATGATGGGATTCTTGCGCTTTTGTGTAATAGCATAATAGGTGCAGTGAGTAGTTTGGAAATTAGAATTTGAAGATTAAGGTTGCGGTCCAGTTTTGATAGTAATGTCATGAGCTCGGATGAGCGGAGGAGAAATTTTAGATGTCTAGAGCATGCTGGAACTATTCTATTGTCGAATGAGAATAATGTTATGTGAAAAAGGCATTGTGTATTGAATTGCGGATTCTTGATTTGTATTGCAGGAATAGTATGGTTGGTAGCCATGGTTATGTAGATTTTGCTACCTGGTGCGGAAGACCGTGGGAGTATCTCCCGGGTGATGATCATATAAGTGTCACGTGTCAGTCATTTATGCGGTAGAGATTGAAATCAGGTATGAAGATTCTGGTACTGTCACTAATTGAAGAGTTTATGTCTGAGAGACAATTTGTTCCTTGGTTGCAGACTGTGGAAGTTTGTTCCTGATTTGACGATTGATTGTATGTGTGTTGGACCTATTTGGGGATGATCGGAGTCGACTTTGAGGTCCTTGGGTAGGCTTAATATGCACTTATATTCTATACCAGATCATTTAAGCTTACTCGGTATACCATTGCTTATGGATGAGTCTTCGAACGTGGTAGATAATATTCCTGCCTTCGTCTATTTCAAGTGCTACTCTCTTATGCAATGTGGGTGTAAGAGGACTTGACTATTCACATATGTGTTGTGATCCTTTGTAGCCTGTGGTGTTATATGAGCGAGATGGCTCTCGAGACGCATGTCTTTATTGCACCTTAGTCGTTCTTGGCATTTTTTAGCGTACGACACTATCTGTCTCCCCAAGGTTGT
The DNA here is from genome assembly GCF_000390325.3 of Nicotiana tomentosiformis. Taxonomy (NCBI): domain Eukaryota; kingdom Viridiplantae; phylum Streptophyta; class Magnoliopsida; order Solanales; family Solanaceae; genus Nicotiana; species Nicotiana tomentosiformis. The sequence goes on from NC_090817.1 coordinate 47,405,887, forward strand.
GTTTATGCACTTCGCATGCTTGTGGTCGATATTTGGGCATTTTGTGGGTATGAACATCTTGGCTCGATAAGTATTCCCTTATCGATTGTTATGTGTGAACCGGGTGGCACACCGCTAAGGGCATGATGTTTAGATCGGGTTGCATGCCTCAACAGTGAAATGTTGAGTACGGTTCCTTATACCTATTTCGTGTGTTTTTTTTCTTACCGTGAGGTAGGTTCATAACGTTTGTCTGGTTGATTTGAATGATATGCGGGCTGCGTAGTTTTTTACTAGAGTTCATTTTTTTCCTTATTGGTCATATTTGAGTTGTGGCTTGTTGCCACACTGATGGCGTTTTATGATATTTTAGTTGTTGTTTGAGGTGGCTTATTGCCTGAGCAGCTTGTACTGGGTGAGACGATGCTGTTGGACTGAAATTAGTGCAATCAGATTTATATAATGTATATTAGAGGGAAAATGTCACTAATCAGTTCAAAACGAGGTAATGATACTTGTCAAGAGGAGAGACTTCATGAGTTATCGATTTGGTAGGTGGTTATGAGTTTCTACACATCTCATTCATTGTTGTGGTACTGCGAGGGTTAGAACAGAGCTTATTTGTGTTATGAGGTATATTACGAGCATCAAGTTTGTGAATTTGCACCTATTGTGGTTGGGGATGTTATTATCGGCATACGAATTATGCAGTGCATTGTGTGATTTCAGCATGGGTGCATGATCATGCTTTGGTACTGCATGTTAAGAGTTCTATGGTTTATGTATGTTTGAATCATATCTTATAAAAGAATTCCGGATGCTTGAATTTGGTTCTAAGGCTTGCGGGCTAAGGTATCAGGAAGGATCTTCAGTTTGGCTTGAGCTAGTGTGCTCATATGGGTTGTGGTGGCACAGGTAGGTGCACGAGGTGTTAATAGTGATTTTGGGCAACACTGGAGTAGTTCTTGGCACGTTCGAGGACGAATGTATATTTAAGTAGGCAAGAATGTAATGACCCGACCGGTAATTTTGAGGTCAAGCACGTCGTTTAACGATTTGAAACCTTGAGTAGCTTCACCGTATGTATTATGACTTGCACACGTGGTTGGTTTTGATTTTCGAGAAGTTCGTGGTTGATCTGGAAGAATGATTTTCAATTCGGAAGCTTTAAGTTAGAAGTGTTGACCACGGTTTGACTTGTGAGTAAACGATATCGGAATCGGGATTTGACGGTTCCAATAGGTTCGTATGATAATTATGGATTTGGGCGCATGTTCAAATCGAGTTTCGGGTGGACCGGGAGCGTTTCGTCACTTATTCTGGAAAGTTGGCATTTTGTAGGTTTTAGAATTTACCAAGTTTGATTCAAAGTGGACTTTGGTGTTATCGAGGTCCATTTTGGATTCCGATCCTTGGAATAGGTTCGTATTGTGATTTTGTGACTTGTACGTAAAATTTGGCATCGTTCCGGAATGTTTAAGTGTGACTCGGATGCATTCGGCGAAGTTTGAAAGTTAAGAGAAGGTTTTGATCGTCGTTTCATGGCTTTGATGTTATTCGTGGCGTTTCGAGCCTTTGGATAATTTGGGACAAGGTATTAATGTTGGTTGGTGTGATTGGACATTGTCCCGGGGGCCTCGGGTGTGTTTCGGCATGGTTTCGGACCAAGTTTAGATGATTTATGTCACATACCAAACCGATGGGCCGCGATGGGCACCCGGTACCTTACTCAACCGAGTATCAACATAACGTATCTTTTTGTATTATACTATCATAAATAACTGAGCCAGAGAGGCAGATGTGAGATAAGTAGAATACAACATGAAATACCAACTTATACATAAGACATACGGCCTATAAGACCAAAGTAACCACTCCTACACTAAACATAGGCTGACAAGGCCATATAATATTTTACGTACATGACGTATGTTTACAAGCATTTAAGAATACATAATTGTCATAAAGGTCGGGATGGAGCCCCACCATACCAAACAATACACGTCTAAATCATACTTACCAAACAAGCAACTCCGGAGTAAATGGAGTGCACCAACACCTTCCGCTGAGCTGATAGCCTACTTGGAGGACTCTCGACCTGTCTATCGGGACTTGCGGGCATGAAACGCAGCGTCCCCAGGAAAAAGAAACGTCACTACAAATAATGTACCGAGTATGTAAGGAATGAAAATCAGTAAACAATAGACATGAGAAAAACGTGGAGTAAAAGACTCGACATGTATGTCCGAATAACTCTGTGAATCATTAATATTTATAATGTCATGCATATGCGTATAAATATCATACCATGCTTAGGTATATGCGTTCATAACATCATCAAGCCTCTGAGGGCATCCCGTCATATCATCTCAGACACTGTGGGCAAATCATCAACGTATGCCAGCTGATCAGGTGGTGGTGCGTATATAACGTCGTAACCTTTTCCCATATCCCATATACATATATATATATACATACATATATGTGTATATAACGCCATCTGGTCAGGGTTCAATGCACATGTATAAATTCATAAGAAATATGTTACTAAGATTTATTGGAATATCATAAAATCAATATGCCTTTCGGATAAACTTTATCAAATATGTATTTTTCTGAGACCCACGAACAGAAGATATAATAATAATTCACATGGGGAATCAAAAATATAGACACCCCTAGTACTTCTATGAATAGAGTTATTTATGAAAATTGAGCGTTTACTCGTTTCGTTTGTATCGTATAGATCATGCCAAAAAGAAAGAAGGAATAACCTTCACATACCTGAGTCGATTCTCTTGACAACCCCCCAACACACGTCAACTTCGATAACACGTAATGGCGGATCAAAGTATGAAAAAATTCGTATGATATTCTTGAGAATGATTGCACCGTATTCCTTAAAATTGCAAAATCTCACACTATATTGTGTTATGAAATTTCTAGTGAGCTATGGAGCTCCATCCGTAGCATAGACTTCATTCATAATGTTGATTAGATTTTTCTTAGAAAAGGTTAGCTTTTTTCCAACCGTGAGGTGATGAAATTTTTATAAATGGTTGGTCTTTATGTGGCCCCCACATGTTTCCCAAAGTGTGCCATCTAGCAATGTGACAAAAGAGTAACTTAAATCAATATTCTTGGGCCGCCACTGTTTGGGAGGGTTTATTAAGCCTTATCGAAAATCTTAATTATTCCCTAATTCATTTTTTAACTAATTAATCTCCCATTAACCAATAATTAACCAATTACCCACATAATTAAGAATTATCTCAAATTACTTAAAATACGACTCACTTTTAAAAATACCTTATACATCTTACTATCATTGCCATGTGGTACCTTGTATGGTACTAGTCCATAAATACCGGGTATTTTAGCTCGTGCCGTATTTTGTCCCAAAATGTCAAATTGAAACGAGATTCATTTTCTTCGATTTGCTTACCCTCTCACCTTCACAAATTTACTCATCACTTGTTTGAAATAGCATAATGCTTATAATCCCCAAAATAAAATCTCATTCCCGAACTTACGTCGATTAACTTACGACGAAACTTTAATGTACAAAAATGCGGGATGTAACATCTCATTTCCGAGCTTTCATCAATTTATTTATGGCGTACTTTTATGTATGAAAATATGGGGTGTAACATCATTCCCCCCTTTGGAACATTCGTCCTCGAATGTTGACTGGTGCATTTATCATTATCATAACCTATAACTCTTGCGAATACTTTAGTACTCTCCTTGCCATCTAGGCAACTGTTATGTGAATAAATCCAAAGGACAGGGCATTCCCCCCTTTTGTCCTCTTTCTCACACCATGACTCGTGGTCGGAATCATTCAAATCTTGTAACTGTTGCTATCTTTTATCATGCAGCCTGTACGACTCCGACTTTGTAAGTGTGCCTATGCGACTCTTCTATCCTCTTTCCTTCAGCTTTTAGCCAATCCCTAGGCCTCATTTTGTGAACATATACAGAGCTTAATAAGATGTCCCTCTGGGAATCTATAAGTACAATGAGGTTCTTCACTCGGTACTTTGTTGAACTTACGAATATTGCTATATCTTGTTTCATAGATTCGTTTATCAATCTGTATGGCTTTACTGCACCAAGGTAGATCATACTATACCGTAACTCTTACTTCAATTTATTGTTATTGAGGTCTGCTACCAAACTCCGGGTTACTATCGTTGCTCATCCTATATGTATAAATCTAAGTCCTTTAATGATTCCTCATTACTGTTCATCTTAAGAATGATGGCCTAATCTCATGTCATACTTTCTGAATTTTGTTCATCCATTGTTGATTCACCTCAATATTGATCTTCAATCTACCACTGATAACTTGAAATCTCTTACGTAATCACTAGGGCTCACGTTGCATCGTGGAACATGTGAAGTGATTTTCCTGATCCACCTGGAGGCAATACGATACTATACTTCGACAATCGTATTTCATAGCATCCCAATGCGATTTACCTTATGTGAGTATTTTAATCTTGTACAATTCATGAAATCATTACTCAATCGAAGGTCCAAACGTCATCTTTTATCTATCACAATTACACCCTTATTCTACTACCAGGCAGCATTCCATCTCTTCTAAATGCTATTAGTCTTAGATTCCTTTGCGTTCATTCAGGGTACACTAAACTTTCTATAAATTAGAGAAACAATTAGCTCTCTTGTTTACATGGGATTAATCCTGAGGACTTATCCATTCTCATCTCCTTCTCACTCGGCCTTTCTCATCCTTACTCATGTCATAAAACCTTGTTGCTTTACTATACTTTAGATTACGACCTATACGTATCTATTTTCCTTATGTTATTCTAGAACATCAAGCGAGACATCATATCGTCTCCAACTCTTCTTTATTCTTTTAACTAGACCTCTTGATACATAGAAATCATAGGCCAGAAAATATGCCACTGACGATGCCGCTACCATTACTGGATACTAAATCTCAGTGCTTCTATCTGAAGTATGAATTATTCACAATTTTTTGCACCTGAGTATCTCATACGTTGTTCACCTTTACCTTACTTACCTTAAAATATTGCTTCACCTCTTCTATTCCTTTCATAACCTCCCTTAAAAATAGTATAATTAACCTCCACAACTTGAAGCTCTATTATAATACTTGCACCTCTGGTGCATACACAATCCGCTGGGAGCTTCATACTCACTTCTTATGAGTCTGGTACTCTTCTAACAGGCTTTATCGTAGAGCCGTTGTAGAATATGGTTGTTGTATTATATCTCGTGTACCTCAGATATTAAGTGTGATTCTGCAATGTTCTCAATCATGATGTCTATAACTTTCTGGGTCCAATAATTAGACTCCTAATTTACTTAGTTGATGTAAGTCCTTAGTTTCCTTTTCCTTCTGATCGGCCTATATGTAGGCTTAAGCTATCTCCCGCTCTGGTATTAGCTATTATTTTAGCCCTTCACGGATGCTATGGAATATCCTTGATATAGTCTTTTAACAATTCAATCCTTCGTCTATGACCTAGAATCAATTCTTTCTTTTAACTTATAACAAAGTCTTTTACGGCCATATGGTTGTTAACATATATGCTGCATGGATAATACTCCGAAATCTTAGGTGCATTCATAATGTAATTATCTCTGGATCATTGATCGAATAATTCCTTTTGTTCCTTCCCAACTTTCTTTAATTGCAAGCAATTGCTTTTCTTGGTTGTTCTGCCACTTGTTGCGTGAATACTTGGCTTATCTTAGTTCCCACTCATACCAGAAGATTCGTGCGACTCATATGATCATGAATATTACTTTTGATTTTACTTCCAGTTCATTACCCATGGTAGGTGCCACTTTCTTTTGGCATGCATACAATTTTGTAGTGAGACTGTTTTTACATGACCATTTCTCCTTCAAGTTACTATGTTTAGGTTAAATCCATCTTCCTTATTCCCTAAGCTAGACTTTCATTGTAGTACTTAGGGAGGACCCTCTGATTCTTGCAAGGCTGCAAGCTTATTACATCGTATACTCGATGAAATTTTTGATGTCCTTCCTCGCCTATAATTATCCTTGTGCTAGTAGGGTTGCTTCTGAACTTGATATTTGACTGTCATTCCAGTGGCACTCTCTTTTATTTCAGTAACACTCATATAGTACCTTTAACTACCCAACTCCTATCTGAATATTTCTCAAGTATTACAATATCATAACTGCGAGGCTGAATTCACTATATCGGGTTTTACTATGTTCATCTTGCATGATATACTGATCTGTCTGTAACCTCTCGTCTAGCCATAACTAGGCTCTTCCTGAATCAACTACTAACTACTCGTTGGCCCATTCTCATATCAATATTCTGCATAATCTATATTGGGTTATTTTCTTTGTCTTAACTTACGTCTCGCACTGGCTCCTTATCTATCAATAAAATCTCGGGCATTGACCCTTACTTCCTTTCCTTGACATCGTGTTTGCATAATTTTCTGGAATCGTAGCATATCTGTAGGCTTTGAATAAGTGCAATCTCATCCCTTTTTCATTTTTTTATCGCATTCTTCCCTTACCATTCCATAATTACTAGAACCACTTAATTCTTAATTAATACTACATCACTCCATATTTCCCCTCTTTAGGGGAGTGCTAAGATCTAGAGCTACGATGATCTAAGTATAGATGTTTTACCTCTTCATATTGGCATCTTTACGCGCCTTGCAGTAATCCTTCTGTACCAAGGATAACAAATTTCCTTACTCACGAGGGTGACACTTAGTGTAACTGGCACACATACCTCCTTAAGCTTAACTTTGCTCACATTGCTTGCTTTAGGGGAGCGTCTTCCTGAATGACCTTTAAAGATTATTCTTCTGTTGTCCATTCTATTATTACCGGAACGTAATCTCTGAAATTCTCATGATGCTGGCCATTATCAAATCACTCAGTCCCTAATTCATGTTTAATTTATCTTGTTCACCAGCCCATGCTGATTTCCATTACTCTGGGGTCTAATATTTCCTTCTGGTAATCATGTTAGAGTCACAAACTTATTTTTTGAAATGAAGATATGACTTTATGGCCTATATTCGTTTGTTGTCTTAAGGCCTGTCACCTCTCTTCTTTCCTTCCCTTGGCTATAGTCTCTATAATAATGTCATCATTTTGATTTTATTTCTACCGTTGTCATCCATGTATCACATCTTACTCATAATGCTTCATTAACTCTCTTCTTATTTTCGTACTAACATTTACGCCTATCACTTTATTCGGAAAACTCCAACAAGACATTATTTTTCTTTTAGCTCCCCTTGCTACATCCCTTAGCACTTAGGGTTGCCTAACAATCTCGCTCTATTAGGGACAGGAGCCATACTAAGGTAATATTTTATCATTCTTGTATTCATATCTAGATGTACTATTCTAGAGTGCACCATCTGGGTGTCTCACAAGGAGATTTTGTTAGCACATTTACAATATCCTTCGGAAATGTCAACTAACGCAAAAATCCAACCATCATTTTGGGTCACTCTAACCCCAGTCGGTTCCTGATATCCCGCCCTTCTCTTAAACTATATCTGTTGGCTCCCATGGAGCATAACTGAGATGGGTGTGACTAATTGTACATACCTCTGTTACAATTGAAGGTAACTCAAAATGATTATATTTCTCTAATTGAATTGTAAATACTGTTAATCTTCATTAACTGGGTACCTTGTGCCCTTGTTCACCTTGCTTCTTTTACTTGCTGAAACTTGTGTCTACCTTCTGATTCTCTTATTCCTTTTTTTACCGTAAGAGTGGATAGACATTCTTTCCTTAGGGTTCCTTATCAAGAAACTTACACATCTTAGTACACACATGATCTGCTGGATACCTCATATTTATCCATCATAAGCATGATGCACAAATAGAGTTCCTCTGACTCAACTCTTCCACAACTATAACTCTTGCCAACCATCTTTCTGGATAGAGGCATCACCGTGTTATGAATAAATTAGAAGTTAGGAGTTTGAATTCTTATAAGTGAGCTCTATCACATGATCTCGAGTAAGAAGAAAGAATGACAATCCTAAATGCCCTGTAGCCTCTTGCTTATAAGTGTGGTGCACAACACACCCATAAACAAGACTCTACTAGACACGACTTGTAGACTCCCTAGGATAGAACTGCTCTGATACCACTTTTTTCACGACCCAAACCGATGGGCCGCGACGGGCACTCGGTACCTTACTCAACCGAGTACCAACATAACGTATCTTTTCGTACCATACTATCATAGATAACTGAGCTGGAGAGGCAGACGTGAGACATACGGCCTATAAGACAAAAATAATCACTCGTACACTGAACATAGGGCGACAAGGCCATACAATCGTTTACCTACATGACGTCTGTCTACAAGCCTCTAAGAATACATAATTGTCATAAAGGTCGGGACAGAGCCCCGCCATACCAAATAATGCACGCCTAAATCATACTGCCCAAACAAGCAACTCCGGAGTAAATAGAGCGCACCAACACCTTCCGCTGAGCTGATAGCCTACTTGGAGGACTCTCGACCTATCTAGCGGGAGCTGGGGGCATGAAACGCAGCATCCCTAGGAAAAAGGAATGTCAGTACAAATACTGTACCGAGTATGTAAGGAATGAAAATCAATAAATAATAGACATGAGAAAAACATGGAATAAAAGACTCCACATGTATGTCTGAATAACTCTGTGCATCATTAATATTTAAAATGTCATGCATATGCGTATAAATATCATACCATACTTAGGTATATGCGTTCACAACATTATCAAGCCTCTTAGGGCATCCCATCATATCATCTCGGCCACTGTGGGCAAATCATCAACGTATACTAGCTGATCAGGCGGTGGTGCGTATATAACGCCGTAACCATTTCTCATATCCCATATACATATATATACATACATATACGCGTATTAAATGCCATTTGGTCAGGGATCAATGCACATGTATAAATGCATAAGAAATACGTTAATAAGATTTCTCGGAATATCATAAAATCAATATGCTTTTCGGATAAACTTTATCAAATACATATTTTTCTGAGACCCATGAACAGAAGATATAATAATAATTCACACGGGAAATCAAGAATATAGACACCCCTAGTACTTCTATGAATAGAGTCATTTATGAAAATTATGCATTTACTCGTTTCGTTTCTATCGTATGGATCATGCCAAAAAGAAAGAAGAGATAGCCTTCACATACCTGAGCTGATTCTCTTGACGACCCCCCTAACACATGTCAACTGCGACAACATGTAACGGTGGATCTAAATAGGAAATAATTCGTATGATATTCTTGAGAATGATTACATCGTATTCCTTAAAATTGCAAAATCTCACACTATATTATGTTATGAAATTTCTAGTGAGCTATGGAGCTCCATCCGTAGCATGTCCTTCATTCATAATGTTGATGAGATTTTTCTTAGAAATGGTTAGATTGTTTCCATTCGTGAGGTGATGAAATTGTTATAAATGGTTGGTCTTTATGTGGGCACCACGTGTTTCCCAATGTGTGCCATCTAGCAATGTGACAAAAGAGTCACGTAAATCAATATTCTTGGGCTGCCACGTTTAGGAGGGTTTATTAAGCCTTATCTAAAATCTTAATTATTCCCTAATTCATTGTTTAACTAATTAATCTTCCATTAACCAATAATCAACCAATTATCCACATAACTAAGAATTATCTCAAATTACTTAAAATACTACTCACTTTTAGCACACCTTATACACCTTACTATCATGGCCATGTGGCATCTTTTATGGTACTAGTCCATAAATACCAGGTATTTTAGCTCCGGCCGTATTTTGTCCAAAAATATCAAATTATGACGAAATTCATTTTCTTCGATTTGCTTACCCGCTCACCTTCACGAATTTACTCATCACTTGTTTGAAATAGTATAATGCTTATAATTGCCAAAAAAAATCTCATTCTCGAACTTACGTCGATTAACTTACGACAAAACTTTAACGTATAAAAATGCGAGATGTAACAATTTATTGCTGCTGATTGCTAGTTCTGGTTTTGTTCATAAAGAAGGATTTGAGCTGGAGGTCTTTCATTTATCGCGTTCATGATAGGCCAGCTGCGTTCGTAAAGGTTTGGGTAATGGTGCTCCGCGCTCACGATAGCCTTGTCGCATTCGCGTAAGAGAAGCTGGGCCTTGGGGTCATGGCCTCCACATTGGCAAAAGACAAGCCGCCTTCACAATGGTCAGGCCGGGTAAGGCATCACGTTCGCAGGCCTGTTCTCGCGATCGCGAAGAAGGATTTGGACTGTAGTTGAATTTTTGCTTCGCGAACATGAGGCACATACCGCATTCACGAAGGACACCTAGGCAAATTATAAGTTAGCCAATCTGGATTTTTGCTCATTTCACTTGTTTCTCTCTTGCTTGGGTGATTTTTGGACAATTGTTGGACGATTTGGAGGAGCCACTTTCATCATCTATCTTGAGGTAATTAATATCTATATATTGTGAGCTAAATACATGGATTATATATGTATTTAAACATTAAATTTTGTAGAAATTGTGGGATTTTGGAAAAAAATCTAGAATTGCTATTTTTGGATTTTGACCACAAAATTGGATATAGAATTAGGAATAAATTATATATTTGGGCTCGTGGTGTTATGGGTAGTAATAATCTTTGAGAAATTTTAGAATTCGGGCATGTGGGCTCGAGGGTTAACTTTATTGACTTTTTGAACGAAGTTGTGATTTTTTATAAATTGTTAAATTATGTGTATTGGAGTATATATTGATTAATTTACACATTTTTTGATTAGTTTCGGATCGGTTGGCATCAGTTTGAGGTGTTAGAGAGGCGTTGGAGCCGATTATCGGATTTCAAAGCGACGTAAGTGTCATGTCTAACCTAGTAAGGGGGCAATTTACCCTATAGGTTCTATATTTGTTATGTGCTAGTAGTTGTGAGTGCTATGTACGCACGAGATGATGACAGTCCATACGTGGCTAAAATTATGTTCATGTCCGGGTAGACTTCGGCCGTTATCATGCAATATTTGTATTACTTGAACTCAACTTGTTAGTTTGATTACCTAAAACTAATAATTTAAATTTGATTAGAGATCATATTAGGTCAAACCTCATGACATTGAGTTGTTTGACGGAGTATTTTATTGTTGGTAATAGTCATTCTTAATTTATGTTCTTGTCCATATGTTGCAAATATGTGGTCCGCAATTTGATAAGTTTCTTCTCTTCTTGGGGATCGGGCCGAACGCCTCAGCAATGCTATGAAATAGCAATATGAGATGCATCCATTGATCATGTCGTATAACCTCGGCAGTGTATGTACACGACTTTATGGATCCGACCGTACGGATGTGATGACCTGATATGTCATTTTAGGATTTAGCCTCATATTTCCATGTTCAGAGACCTTGATTAGCTCTGTTTGACTTTAATTGATTTGCGTACGCAGTCCGTGTCTTGTTCCTAAAAGTCTTTGTGTGAAAAAATAAAGAAAATGTGAATTTTTGCCTTAAAATTATTTAAGTTGCCTACGGTCAATATTTTCTTGTAAACAGATCCGGATCGGTATTTTGATAATTCTGGTGGGTCCATATTATGATTTGGGACTTGGGCATATGCCCGAAATTGAATTTGGAAGTCGCAAACTTGTTTTGACTCATTTTACCGAAAACTAGAAATTTTGAAAGTTGAAAAATTACTAGGTTTGACCGTAAGTTGACTTTTTAGCTAACGGGTTCGGATTTTGATGTTGAAACTTGGAATAGGTCTGTATCGCTATTTGAAACTTGTATGCAAAATTTGGTTCAATTCGGAATTGATTTGACATGATTCGGACGCCTAAATGTGATTCTAGTGTTCTTGAGTTTCACTTTGAAAGTTCATTTGTTTTGAGGATTGATTCGTACATTTAGATGTTATTTTGATGATTTGATTGCGCGAGCAAATTCATATAATTTTATTATACTTGTGTGCATGTTTGGCTTGGAGCCCGAGGGGCTCGGGTGACTTTCGGATGAGTTTCGCTAATGAAAAGTTTGCTGGTGCAATACTAGTTCAAGTGCTCTGTCGTAGATCTCGCAATTGCCAGGTCTGGATCGCAATTGCGAGCCTCGCTTTTGTGATTATTTTTTTGTATTTGCGAGTATGGGCTGGGCTGGGTGAATCTCGCATTTGTGAGATTTTGTTCGCATTTGCAAATTGTGGGCTTTCGCTTTTGCGAAGGAAGTGGTCGCCTTTGCGATCACTGACCACTGGTGTCTGCTTCGCATTTGCGAAGTTCCTGGCCCCATTTGTGACTTCTACTCTTCTTTGATAGGGTTCGCATTTGTGACCCTTGTCTCACATTTGCGATGTTCGCAATTGCGAACAAGACATAGGAATTGCAACATCTGCAGCTGGGTGAAAGAGGGGGAAAACGAGACTTAGCTCATTTCTCACCATTTCTCAAAAAACAATCTAGAAGCGATTTTTCAAGAGATTTTCTTCCCAAGCCCATTGGTATGTGACTTTAACCCATTTCATTTTAATTACCCATTACATTTCATGACATTTCAACATAAAATTTAGGATTTTCATAGTAGAAATTAGGGATTTTGGTGGAATTGGTGATTTTTGTATAATTGAGTTTTAGACTTCGAATTGGGGTCGGATTTTGAAACAAATCACCTAATCGGGCTCGAGGGTGAATGGGCAATCAGTTTTTTGTCCAAATCTCTGTTTTGACCAAGCAGGTCCGGGTGGACTTTTGTTGACTTTTTAAAAAAAATGATCTAAATTGAACCTCATTCATTTGTGGGTAGTTTCTAAAGCTTATTTTGAATAATTGGGTCAATAATTTACTAGATTTGGTTGGTTTTGAGGCTTGTTAAAAAGGTAAGGTCGTGGTTGATTGATTGCTTTAGTTGGAGAGTGAGGTAAGTATTGGGTCTAACCTTGATTTGAGGGAATTCAGAACCCTTGATCTACATGTTATGTGAATTACGTGCGAAACGACATATATGCGAGGTGACGAGTGTATACGCGCCATTTTTTTTAAATCCACTAGGCGAGGTGCCTAGGGCTAGTTTTTTTATTTATAATAAAATAAAAGAGAATGTGTCATGAAGTCCTAAATGATGAAGGAAATAAAATATGATAACTACATCAATCCTATTATCAAAGTTGAGTGATATACTCAACAATGATAGTACATGACTTCTAATATAGTTATTAAAAATAAAAACTAGCCCTTGAAATCCATAGCATTTTATGTCCTATCCCATATGACGCTGCGTGCACAAATAGGCAAATTTCTTTGGCACTATCCATCTCCGCTGCTTGCATAAATAGCTTGTGTTAATGTTCATTGTACGCTGCTTGCACGAATAGCCTCGTTCCGTATAGATCACTGCCTAGCTCCGTTGTTTGCGTAAATAACCCATTTCTTTTTGCAAAGTGAACACTGTCCATATGATGGTGATATGAAATTCCTTCCCTTGCACTTGTGATGTCTTTCCTCGTGCCTTTCCATTCCAGCTATCCAATATTTCCTCCCAATTACACTTGTATATGTAATAGTAATCTGAGCCTTTCATAATTTTGATGAAGTGTACTGCCCAGAACGGTCAGAGTACATTGTTTTTGCACTCAATTTTGTGTGATCTCCTTATGTAATTTATTGAGACCTCTGCATGAATTCTATCCTGGTTTGTCCTACTAGTATACTGCATTGAGATATCAGCCCACTTTGAGTCCAATGTATTTGAAATGTATTGCAAAAAAGGCCATGACAACCACCCTGTCCAGCAGTGTTGGAGTACATTATTTTTGCATCCAATTTCGTGTGCAGTCCCTATGATTCTTTTTGAGACCTTTGTATGATTTAGCTTATAGGTTGTTGGTTTTGCGTGCTGCACTAAGATTTTGTTCCTCAATGCATCCATTTTTCCCGGAAAGCTTCTCCAAATCCAGTACTTTGAGTGGCCATCTATGTAGTAAAGCTGGGCACCAGATCTGCCCTTTGCTATCCTTATTGCTATGCTTGTGCTTATCTATGATTCCCCTTCAATGGAATGAGTACAAAGTACTAATACCACCATTTGAAGGTTTGTCAATGAATAAGGCATAGCTACAGTAACGTTCCTTGCAAAAAAGGAACCCATGATTAATATAAAAGATTATCATGTTCTCCTCCCTAAGGATTTGACCATGATAGCTGTGTGCAGTGCTCTCTTGGTAGTTTTCTCCTTCCCCTTTCTCTCCTACTTTCTTGTAACCCCCCATCGTTCTTTCCCTGCTCATGCACTCCTTGCTCCACCTTATCTTTTGTCCACTCTTATACGTAAATATGGGCACTGCATCTTATCACTATTAACAATTCTCCTTCCTTGAACCTCCAATTGTGCAAAGTTGTGTGCCTCATAATCTCCATTATCCAATGCATAATTTGCTAAGTAATTTACCAATTTATTGCCTTCTCGCATGATGTGTGATATCGTACAGTTATATCTCCTCATATATTCCGTAATCTCCTGTACATATACATCTACATTCCAAGGTGAATCCCATATGCCATCGACTACATTCTTCATCAATAAAGAATCTGTTTGTATGAGGATAATTATGTAACCATACTGCACACAAAATTTTACTGCCTCTAGGATTGCAATAGCTTCAGCCTCAACATTTGTAACCTCTTGTATCTCCTTTTCCCTTGCATATCTCACATCACCCTCACTATCTCTTATTACAAAACCAATCAAACTCCTACCTGGATTACCCCTTGAGGCCCCATCTATGTTTACTTTTATCCAGTCCTGTTCAGGAAGCTCCCACAAGACCTTTGTTACCTTTAACATTGGCATATAATGTTCTAAAAGATGCAACCGATCAGGCCATTTATGTGAGATATTTTGTAAGCTTGGCTTTCTAGTTTTGACTAGAGTTTGTAATGTAGTTGATATCTGATATATCACCCTACTAACAGTAATAACCTCCCCATGTTTATAACAAATTTTTCTTTTCCACAACTCCCACAAAACTATCGAAGGCAATGCTTGAAAAGCAGGTTTTAGTCGAGGGACAACTTGCACTGTACAACATTTGACTATTGCCCGTTGTAATGACAAACTAGCTATATAGATTCCAGCATTTGCAAGGAAATAGTACCACACTGTACGTGCTACAAATGATCTGAAAAAACACATGCGACAAAGTTTCTTCATCTGGCTCTCGACAACACCAGCACCTAGATGGCATAAAATATCCCAACCTCCTAAAGAAATCATCCAATAGTATCCTGCCCTTCCAAATCTTCCACATGAAAAATATAATCTTCAAAGGTAATCCCTTGACCCAAATATTTGTAAACACAACATTAGGATCCCTCCTCCTTCGTAAATAATCCCATGCTGATTTTACAGTAAAGTTGCCTCTTGGTTCCATCATCCAGAATGGCTTATACAATTCATCAGTAAGTACTAGAGGCTTGATGCTATCAATTATATGAGCTGTTATGTCTTGAGGCAGACTCTGTATCAATCTGTCTTCATTCCAAGCACCCTGCATGACTACATCATATACATTATGGATTGGCTCATCACAATAAAAATCTGAAGTTGTAAAATACAAAGTACCTAACCCTGTTCAATTGTCAAACCAAAATAATGATGAGCCCATTCTTGTTTGCCATATGATTTGGTGCTCAAGTGCATCCCTATATTTAAGCATTTTTCTCTAAATATGAGATCCATTTCTCCATGGCACGACCATTGCATCCATCTTTTTACAATATTTTTGGCTCATGAATAAACTCCAAAGTGTTGGTTTAGTTCTAAAGTTCCACCAGCTTGCAAAATAGGGCCCTTGACACATCATGTAATGATCGAAATCATGCACCTCCTTCCTCTTTAGGTAAATTCAAAGTATCCCAAGATGCCCAAATATTTTATGGAGTTTATTGATAACAAATAGTGATAGATTCACTGCTGAAAGCAGATGAATAGGCATGCCTTGGAGTACATAAGTAATTAACACTGCCCGACCTCCAATTGATAAAAATTTTCCTTTCCACGATTGCAGCATATCCAACACCTTCTTCATTAAATCCTGATAGTATTTCATTTTCCTCCTTGCATAGAATATGGGACACCCTAGGTAAGTGAATGAGAAATCCTTCCTGCAAATACCAGTTATCCTCTGCACTTTGTTTACTACCTATATATTGGTCAAGTGATGCATGTAGATTGCAGACTTTGCTTTATTAATAAGTTGTCCAGAAGTAGATTCATAAGCCATCAACACCTCAGAAGAAGAAAAGATGATAGTATCATCTGCATAAGAAATATGATTAATCTTGGGGCTCCATTTTGGCAATCCAAACCCACAAAAATATAGATTATGATGTAGAGCATTGACACCCCTCTACAAATCTTCAGCAGACAGAATAAACAGAGTTGGTAATAAGGGATCACCCTAATTGACTCCCCTCGTTGATTTGAAGAATCCATGGGGTTGTCCATTCATCAATACAGAATATCAATTATAGGAAACAATGCCAAACACTATTCCAATAAATCTTTTAGAAAAACCCATCTTCCTCAGCACTTTAATCAAGAACAACCAAGAAAGCCTATCATAAGCTTTTGTCATGTCCAACTTAATCACCATATTTGGCCCTGCCTTTGTTCTTAGCCTTGTGTCCATAATTATCTCTTGAGTCAGCAATACATTTTCCATAATGCTCCTCCCTTTAACAAATCTAGCCTGCTCATCAGAAATTAAAGAAGGCAGCAGTGTAGCAATTTTTTCATGAATGACTCTCGAGAACACCTTGCTAATAAAATTGCTTAGCCTTATTGGTCATATGTCTGAAAAGGTGTTCACTTCCTTTTTCTTTGGCAGTAACACTAAGTTTTTATGAGTGATAAGCTTAGGTAATTCCCTACCATTAAAGAACTCCTTAACCATAGCAAACAAAATATCTCCTACAATATCCCAAAACTGATGAAAGAATATACCCGTGAAGGCATCCAGACCCCCATAACTTTCTCCATTTAATCCAAGTACCGCTTGCTTCACTTCTTTCTTTGTTGGTTGTTCAAGTAAATTCGGATTCTACTCCATAGAAATCATGTGAGGGACATGATCGATTATCCTAAATGCAGTAGGCACCACATGTTCATGGAATTGAGATTGAAAGAACTTGAGAACCTCCTCAGCCATTTGATCATTCCCTTCTATCCAGTTGCCTTCACTGTTTTGAATCCTTTTTAATTGCAATATTTTCCTTCTCCCATTCACCTGAGCATGAAAGAATTTGTTATTACGATCCCCATCTTTAAATCATGCTATACCTTCCTTTTGTCTCCAGAATTGTTCTTCAAGAGATAAATATCGAATGAGTTCTGCTTGCACTTTATTTGGCCTTTCCCTATTCATTCTCGTGGGATTAAGATCAAACTCTGTTTCATGCACCAAGACCACCTCTATTAAATTTGCAACTTTCTAAAATATATCCCCATATGTAGCCTTACTCTATAGTGACATTGCTTTTTCAACTTCTGTAGTTTATTGTTGAACATAATGAAAGAGCTAGCGTGAAAGTTAGCCATATTTTCCTCAATCCAATTCTCCTTCATAACATCTTGAAAGTTAGTATGCTCTGTCCAAAAATTCAGGAACCCAAACCGTTTCTTAATAAACGTGTGATTTGTATCACACTTAGTCAATAAAGGACAGTGATCAGAGCCAATTCTTGACAAATGAGTTATTTCCACTCCTGGAAGTAGCTATTGGAATTCCATATTGGCTAAAACTCAATCAAGACTTTTGAAAATGCAGTCCTCTTCAGCCCTACCATTCCACCATGTGAATATGCTTCCCTTGAATCCAAGATCATTGAGATTACAAGTGTTAATACAATATCTAAAGTCATCAACTTCATTCAAAGGGACTGACAGACCTCCAAACTTCTCCTCCTCATCCCATATTATATTGAAATCCCCACCAACAATCCATAGAAAAATCATATCACTTGAAAAAGCATACAAAGTATCCCACAATTCTATATGCTCAATATGATCACATTTAGCATATACTAGGGTAAGGGTAATTTCTTGTTGAGTACTGATTTCGATCAACCTCAATGTGAGATATTGATGCATGTTAAATAACACCATAACCTCAAATCCATCATCTACAAAAGCCCATATTTCCTTAGAAATATTGACAAAAGCCTGTGCAAAACAAAGTCTGCTC
The DNA here is from genome assembly GCF_000390325.3 of Nicotiana tomentosiformis. Lineage (NCBI taxonomy): Eukaryota > Viridiplantae > Streptophyta > Magnoliopsida > Solanales > Solanaceae > Nicotiana > Nicotiana tomentosiformis. The sequence goes on from NC_090817.1 coordinate 47,424,138, forward strand.
CTATATCTTTCAGATTTTCTCGACTGTTGCATTGGTTTCATTAATCCCACAAACCTAAATTTGGATCGTCTATGCATTGTAATAAGCCTTTCAAAGGCTTGTTGTGTATTCACTGATCTAATATTCCAAGTGATGCATTCATGACTAAACAATGGATTTAGAACGTGTCGTTCTTGTTTGAACACCAAATCCTGGAACACTGGTATTTATCTTTTGCTGCTTCTTCTTATCTCTGCCTGCTGATTTAACCTTATCAATTACTCTGGGAGATAAATCACCTTACCTTGCTATGTGCATGAAGTTATGTGCAGTGGATTCCTCATCCATGTGTGGTCAATTCTTCTCCACATTAGTTTCCGCTTCATCATTCTTTTTCTGTTTAACCATCTGAGTCTTCACAGGTTTAGGAACTAAGGCAGAGTTGCCTTTAGGTGGTTTTTTGTTTACTGGGGCTATAAATGTTATAGGTCTCTCTGAAGGGATGATATTATTATTGTTTTGTATGTTAGGATTCACTAGAGATATGGTTGTATCAGGTAAGGCAGGGCAAGGATTGAGATTCTTATCTTGTATGATTGGTTTAGGTTTTGTTTTATCTGGTGGTTTAGTAGTAGGTTTAGGGCTAGGTTCAACTAACTGGTTCAGCACTTCCATCAAACTTCTTCAACATTGATTGCTCACCATCATTCTGATTTTCCTCAGCTACAAATTGCACCGTCTCATCTAAATCTTCCCCACGGGATTGTTTATCACCTTCTTCATCCACCCGTTCTTCATCAGAGTAGAATTCTCCTTCTTCTTCAGATTCCTCTTCCGTTTGATCACTCCACAATATACCTAGCTGAATATTCCAATTAGCTAAATATTGTGAAGGCACTTCTTGGCAAGACTGATTTGTAGTAACCAACTGAGGCAAATATGCTCCCCGATGTTCCTTGTTAACACTGTTGGCATTGTCCACCTTGTTTCGATCTGCATTTGTAGGAATCAATGTCCTATTAACCCATTGAGCCATTGATTGTCTTTATTCTCCGGCTGCTGTAACATTCTTATTCTTCTTAGGACTTGGAGTTTTTCCTTTTTCCACCAAACTTGTCCCAGTTACTTTGGGATTAAACACAGGAGTTGTTGGATTCAATCTCCTAGTCTTGTTAGGAGTAGGTCTAGGACTAATTTGCTCGACTGACTTCTCCACCAAAGTCAACTGATTATCATCTTCCTTCTCCACATTATCTACCTCTAAGACTGTAAATTTGTTAGTCTGTTGAGGCTCGTTAGCAACAGGAACAATTTCCTTCCCAGTTTGATTCTGCACATCCCCTTGCTGTCCAGCTTTCTGCACATCACCTTGCTGTCCAGTTTTCTTTACTTTATTGTCCCTTACTTCTTTCCATTGCTCGCCAACATTCCCCACTACTTTTCCACTTGAAAGGATCAGCAAAGGCTCCTTATTCTGCATAATATTGTTACCATTAACTGTAACACCCCAAAAAATTTTGAAGTATTTCAGTGTAAAGCCCCGTAAATTTTGCAAGTGAATTCAAGGTTTCGTGGTGCCGGAGTAGGCTTACGTGTTTGAGAATGATATAAAATCTTCAAATGGCTGCAGAAGTGAGCATGAGAAAGGCCAGTCTGGGGGCAATTATGCGGTCGACTATGCGACCGCATAAATGTTATACGGTGCATTATGCGATCGCATAACAGTTATGCGGACTGTATAGTGACCGCATACACGGACATATTTTTGATCGTTTGGGTATGTAATTATACGACCGATATGCGGTCCGCATATCCATTATACGGTCGCATATGCGACTGTAGAACCTGTTCCGGAGCTCCATTTTTGAGTTTTTAAAACCTGACTGTACTTCGTTAAATATACGCTTTGGGTCATTTTTGAGCAAAAATCTGATGTTTTAGAGAGAAGGGAGAGTGTTTTAGAGAGAGAGGAAACCCTAGGCTAATTATTAATCAAGTCTTGCTCAGATCTTGGAAGATTAACAAGGAAAACCCACAAGTTCTTCATCTAAGAGGTAAGGTTCCATACCCTAGTTTTCAATTTCAAATTTGGGTAAAAGAAGGTTGAATTGGGGAATGATTCTTGGGTATAAGAGTATTATTTGTCCATGCTTGTACTAATAAGGTTTGTGGGAAGATTCTTGAGCTCAAATAAGTAAAGATTGGGTTGTGGAGTGAAGGAAATCTTGTAAAAGAACCTTGTAGTTAAATTTACATACCTAGTGTTTAATAAAATGCTCAAAAGAGCTGAGATCATGAATATCTTCCTAATTATTGTTAAATTTTATTATGTCTCAAAATAGATCTCGATTGCTAAGAATTCCGGATCATTCTAGAGTTAAGAAAGCTCGATTGAGGTATTTTGGCTAAACTTTCTCTCTTGGAATTGAATTCCATAAGGTTTCCGTAAGTTTCAAAGTATGTGTTGCATATTAAAAAGGTTATGGCTTTGAATCGTGTTTCAATGAAAGATAGTATGCCAAATTGATTGGGCAAATCTCAATATTCTTAAGACTCTTAGTTGCTCATATGTGTACCTAAAGTCTTGATTTGGAAATGTCTCATTGTTAATAATCTATAAAGATGGTTGGAAGTGAAATAAGTTAATTGGGGATATAGAGTTTGGCCAATGTGCCAAGACTTTATGTTATGATTGTGTCTAGTAGTGCAAATGTTTTTAGAAGATGCGATAAAGAATATGAAATGAGCCTCGACTCAATTGTTTCAAAATTACTTCGAAGATAGAATTACCTAAAAGCTTTTGTACTCAATTCATGCCCATTAGTGGTTGCTTTAACTAATGCTTTGCTTGATAAATATATCTAGTGTGATTCGAGTCTATATACTCATGTGTTAAACTGGAACATTGCCATTGCTAGGGAAGAGCATTGTAATAATAAATGGTGTATTGATTCTTTGATTTTCATGTGTGTTTATATTGTTGGATGGTATGCCTCATTCTTTGGGAAGAAACCATTTGTGTTTGAAGTTTCCATTTCAAATGGATTTGAAGTATATGATTTCTGAAATATCCTATATGTTGATACTTGATGGTGATCTTTGAAATTGAAAGAGGTGAAAGTGTGGAATATGAAATACAGCCATCGTGCCAGGAATAAAGAATCTTGTGAATGGCCTAATGAGCCAAGGAAATATTGTCGTTATGAATGGCTGGGAATACTAATGAGAATTTATACAATGTGAAAGATGTTGAGGTGAGTACAATTATATTTATGATATTTCTGTTTGCAAATCAAATCAAAAATATTTTTGGGAGCATCATTAGCAAAACCGAGGAAGGGTGGGTCATAAGGCCCACACCTGAAACTACACGTGACGGTGTAGGGGTGGATTGTGATTATTCCCCTTATTTGGGATGAAATTGGAACCTTTCAGAAATTGTGATATTATTTCCCGTAATTGGGATGAAACTGAAACCTTTGTGGATTGGAAAAGTCAACCCGCACGGCATATGTGGGAAGGCAGCCTAGCTGATCGGGTGGAGATCAGACGCCATATTGTGCATATGGTGGTACTACTCTTGGTAACAACTTTCTTTTGCATCACATGTCAAACCACATTGTTCGTGGGGAGATGGCCTAGCCGATTGGGCGTGATCAGACTCCGTGCTAACAAAGACGGTGGTATATCAGTGCTAATGATCTCCCAACCAAAATTGTGTATGAAGTTCGTATTTTGAAAATTATTATGTTTTAACTGAACATTTGGATATTGTGGATTTTGACTTGCTGTTTCTATGTGTTTCCTTTTCTTATGTGGGCTTTCTATTTTGAAAGAGGACTTTTAGCTATGAATACTAGTGCTATTCGACAGTACTAACGTCCCTTTTGCCGAGGGCGCTGCATGTTTAATAGATGCAGGTGGTTCAACAGTAGGCGGCATTGGTCAGTGATAGCAGTGCACTTTTTTCAGCTGATTGGATGAGCCCCACTTCATTTCGGGGTCATGAATCATTTGTTTCTCATGTACTGTGTTTTGAGGTATAGCCGGGGCCTTATTGCTGGCATTTCCATATTACTCTTCTATTGTATTTAGAGGCTCCATAGACAGGTTGTGGGTTGTGGTTGAAGTTGGGAATTGAACTAGAAATGTTGGTACTTGGAAATCATTTTTTTTATTAATTCTATAAACTCGTAATGTTTTGGAAATTATGAATGAAGCTGCTAATGGGAATGAAAAGGAAGTTGTTAATAAAATCTTTTCAGTGATTGATTGATGGAGTACATCTCCTTTTTATTCATGGATAAGTTTGGGTAGAAGAAAATCTAACAGGCTTGCTCGGCCGGGTTCTCTCGGTTGAGCGTCGGTCGCGCTTCCCGAGCTTGGGGCGTGACATTAACATTTGTAGCCTGTTTTCCTTTATCATTAGCCATCAATTCATGATGCAAATGCCAACATTCAATCTTCTCATGTCCTTGCAATCTACACTGTTTACAGTATTTAGGCAACATGTCCTATTTAATTGTAACCCACTCAGTCCTTGTTTCTCCAGTTTCCTTGTTTTCTATATCCATTATAACCTTCTTAGGAAGATCAGCCAGTAGATCAACAAGGACCTTAACTCAAGAACAACTTGGTCGTGTCTTATTGATCGTAGCCATATGAAGATGGAGGGGTTTACCAACAGCTGAAGCAAGAGAGAATAAACACTCTTCAACAAAAGAAGTTGGTAATAATCCTGGAAAAGAAATCCATGCCATAGCCATAGGAGTCTCTTCCCCAGCCATGAACTTAGCATCATAGATGAGAGGTCATAATTGATATTCATAGCTAGCTTTATCCTTAACATAATAGGCACCTTTCGACATAAAATCAATGAAGTCTTGCCATAAAGTCAATCGAATAAGAACATGCCTATCTGTAAGAAATCCAATACGACATTCTCCTTTAATCCCACATTGAGCAGGTACGATTCTACGTATTTCTTGAAGTTCTGGCCATCCATACGCAAATTTTCCAACCATAGCATATTGCAATCCTTCTATAACATTCATTCGATCCACTTCTGCCTCAGTGAACTTAACTAAGTGTTGTCCATTCAAGAAATAAACTCATCTCATAGGTATGGGCTCAACAGTTGACGCACATTCATGCATGGCACCGTTAATGGTGCTAAGTTTTAGTATTTTCGAGTAGTCTAGAGGCTGGGCAGTTGTGTTTGTTGCAGTTTGGGTTGGGGCAAGGGATGGAGGAGGCTGACCAGCTGGTAATGAGTGCTGGCCGCCGGCCGGAGCGGCCATGGCGGCTCTCAAAGTGAGAATCGCCTATTTGTGCTAAGTTTGTCGACAGAGCTTCTCTCTCTTCACTTTAACAGCGTTGTGTATATACGCCATTAGGTTACATTCTTTCATGTTTTTTTTGTTACTTCATAATATATCTTGTTTCATGCCCTAATTGCTACATGCTTATTTGACTTCCATGCCACAATTGTTACTTGTCATTTAATTATCTTTGTATTAAATTTTCCATTCGTTCCATGATTCCATTCATATTTGTTATTTGTCTCCACTTGCTTTACTTGCATATTTAAATTGTCATATGTATTACTTGCCTTATAATTTTGTAAAATTGGTTGCCTTCAATAACGTAGTTTCAATTGTATGAGTTGTTAATTGGTAGATATCAATGTGTTGGTAAAGTTGAGACATTCGAGTGGTTAGAGGTTCTTTGATTGTTATGTGATTTTCATTGCCTCATACATTTACTCTCTTGATGTAGATATTCTTGTAAATTTTGGTTGTTAAATTGCTATTGTTAATTGAATTTGTTTGGGGAGCGGGTTGCACGCCGTGATGGAAATTAAAAAGGTAATGAACTGAAATGGTGGAATAAGGACGAATTATGATATTGACATATGATGATATACTGGGATCAGGATACGCGCCATAACATATTGTATAAGTTGTATTTATTTAATACCGTTGGATTCGCCTCAGTATTTGAGATGAAGTTATAAGACCTATTATTCTGGGCTCTCTAGTAGTCAAATTTTGAGTTCTTTGTTATGAATTAACTGCTTTATTTCCATTCCTGTCTTTTCTGTTATTATAAGTGACCCGCCTTAGCCTCGTCAGTACTTTGTCGAGATTATTCTCGGCACTTATAGAGTACATCGAGTTAGTTGTACTCATATACACTCTACACTTCTTGTGCCGATACCGGAGTTGGTCCCAGCAGCGCTGAGTGAGATTTACTCGGATTTAGCTATCAGTGGAGACTTGAGGTATAACTGCACGACGTCCGCAGCCCTGAAGTCCCCTTCTATATCATCTTAGGTATTTATTTTGATTCAGACAGTTATGTTATTTTATTCAGACAATTATTTGTAATACTCTAGATGCTCGTATAATCGTGACACCAGTTCTAAGATTATATTTGGATTTCGTCATTTATTAGTTTATCACCTTACTTCAGACAATTCACTTTTATTGTTGTCATTTAATTTGGAATTGTTAAAAATGGTTATAGATATAGCTAACGTTGGCTTGCATAGCAAGTGAAATGTTAGGCGCCATCACAGTCCAGAGGGTGGGAATTTCGGGTCCTGACAAGTTGGTATCAAAGCGGTAGATTGCCTAGGTCTCACGAGTCACGAGCAAGCTTGGTAAGGATCGGTACGGAGACATCTATAATTATCTTTTAGAGGCTGTTAGGATTTAGGAAAATTTCACTTCTTCTTTCTGTATCGTGCGATTTGTTTCCATTATTCAAGTTTGAACCATTCTACTCTTATTATCTCCAGATGGTGAGAACTCGTACAGCATCTACACCCGGACAGGAGCCAGAGCCCCCTGTTGCATCCACTACCAGGGGTAGGGGTCGGGGACGAGGCGGGGGCCGAGGCAAAGGCAAAGCTCAGCCTAGAGAACGAGCAGTAGCAACACTCATGGTGGAACCTCATCCTGACCATGAGGACAAGGCTCCAATTCAGACCACACCAGTCGGACCCGCCTAGATCCAAGAGGGATTCATAGCCACTCCCGTACTTCAGAATGCTCTAGTTCGCTTAGTTGATCTCATGGAGAGTGTGGCTGAGACTGGAGCATTTCCTATGGCACCAGCCATCGCTCAGGCTGGGGAAGGAGCACATACTCCCGCCACATAGACTCCGAAGTAGATAGATCCCTATACCAGACTCTGGCGGCTCCAACAGTTGGGGTAGTTCAACCTATAGATGGTACATATCCCGGGGAGAGGGCCGCGATGTCTTATGAGGGATTGATAATGTTGGACAAATTCATCAAGCTCTTTCCTGTTAATTATAGCGGTACACCCTCTGAGGACCCATAGGATTACTTGGACCGTTGCCATGAGATGTTGCGCAACATGGGTATTGTTGAGACCAATGGGGTCAACTTTGTAGTGTTCCAAATGACCGGCTCTGCCAAAAAGTGGTGGGACGATTTTGAGCAGAGCAGACTAGTCGGTTCACCTTTACTTACCTGGCATCAATTTTCAAAGCTATTTCTGGAGAAGTTTATTCCTTTCACTCTGAGAGAGGAGTACCATAGGCAGTTTACGCCTTCAGTAGGGTGACATGACCGTCACCAAGTACGAGACCAGATTTGTGGACCTGGCCCGTCATGCAGCTATGTTGGTTCCTACAAATTGAAAGATGGTGAGGAGGTTTATTGATGGTCTTACCTTCGGCATCTGGCTTCAGATGGACAAGAAGGTGGGGGATGATATTTCTTTCTAAAGGGCCATAGAGATTGTTATATAAATCGAGATGGTTCGTGGTTAGGTTAGAGGGTCGACATCTATGATGAGACCCCGTCATTTCGGAGGGTTCAGTGATTCCTCATCTAGAGGCAAAGGTTCTTTTGGTGGAGGCCATCCTCCGAAGCCGATTCAGTCAGCTCTTCAGGTAGCCCACATTGATTCGGTCGATCATTGTTCTTTATGGGTCTCGCCTTAAGCAGCTAGCATTTAGTACACCTTTAGCTCGTATCAGTGCACCACCGCTTCAGAGTTACTTCAACGGCAATCTGGGCCTCAGCAGTCGAGAAAGTGCTTTGAGTGTGGGGGCATAGGTCACATCAGGAGGTACTGAGCAAGATTGACAAGCAACATACCTCAGCAGGGTTCTCGTGTAATCATCCAGCACTGGTTGCTCCACAGCCTGCATAGCCAGCTCGAGGCAGGGTCAGATCATTAGAGGTGGAGGTCAGGACATTAGAGGTAGAGGCCAACCAGCTAGGGGTCACCCGAGGGGTAGAGGACAGAGTGGTGGGGCCCAGCCAATTTTTATACATTCCCAGCTAGACCTGAGGAAGAGGCATCTGACGCCGTCATCACAGGTATTGTTCTGGTTTGCCATAGAGATTCTTCAGTTCTATTTGTTACGGGATGTACTTATTCCTACATGTCATCCTATTTTGCATCATATCTAATTGTGCCTCGTGATTCTTTGAGTGCTCATGTATATGTGTCCACGCCCGTGGGAAATTCTATTATTGTAGATCGTGTTTATCGCTCGTGTGTGGTTTCTATCAGGAGCCTTGAGACTAGTGTAGATCTCCTACTTCTCGATATGGTGGATTTTTATGTTATTTTGGGCATAGATTGGATGTCACCTTATCATGCTATATTGGACTGTCACACCAACACGGTGACCTTAGCCATGCCGGGGGTTGCCCCGATTAGAGTGGATGGGGACTACTGGCCCATCAACTAGCAAGGTTATTTTTTATGTGAAGGCTCGGCATATGGTCGAGAAGGGATGTCTGGCATATAAGGACTATGTTCATACCTATTAAGCATAAGTTTCTAGAGGTGTTTCCTGCATATCTGTCAGGGATGCCACCCGGTAGGGATATTGATTTTTGTATTGACTTGGCTCCCGGAATTCAGCCCATTTCTATTCCACCATACCGTATGGCGCCAGCTGAGTTGAAGGAACTGAAGGAGAAGTTGCAGGATTTGTTTGATAGAGGATTCATTAGGCCTAGTGTCTCACCCTGGGGTTTGTCATTATTGTTTGTCAAGAAGAAGGATGGTTCGATCCGGATGTGTATAGATTATCGATAATTAAACAAGGTCACCATCAAGAACAAGTGTCCCTTGCCAAAGATTGATGACTTATTTGATCAGCTTCAAGGTGCAAAAGTGTTTTTGAAGATTTATTTGCGTTCTGGCTACCATCAGTTGAAGATTAAGGCATCGGATGTCCCTAGGACATCTTTTCAGACTCAGTACGAGCATTATGGGTTCATAGTGATGTCATTTGGCTTGAAAAATGCCCCAGCATCATTTATGGATTTGATGAATCGGGTATTTAATCCCTACTTGGCTTCTTTTATGATCGTATTCACTGATGATATCTTGATCTAATCTTGCAGTCTAGAGGAGCATGAGCAGCATCTTCGGTTGGTACTTCATACATTAAGAGATAGTCAGTTATATGCTAAGTTTTGAATGTGTGAGTTTTGGTTGGACTCGGTCGCCTTTTTAGGACATGTTGTATCTACAGAGGACATTAAAGTGGATCCTAAGAAGATTGAGGCAGTTTAAAACTAGCCTAGGCCTACTTTAGCTACAGAGATTCAGAGCTTCCTGGGTTTGGTGGGTTATTATCGCTGGTTTGTGGTCGGATGAGTGTAAGTCGATCTTTTAGAAGCTCAAGGCTGCGTTGACTACAGCTCCAGTGTTGGTGTTGCCCACGAGTTTGGGATCTTAAATAGTGTATTGTGATGCATCACATATTAGGCTCGGTGCAGTATTGATGCAGGATGGCAGGGTGATTACCCTATTCATGACTTAGAGTTGGTGGGATCGTCCATGCATTGAAGATTTGGAGGCATTACATCTACAGCGTGTCATGTGAGCTATTCATGGATCATCGGAGTCTACAGTATTTGTTCAAGCAAAAGGATCTCAATTTGAGGCAGCAGAGGTGGTTGGAGCTGTTAAAAGACTTGGATATCACCATTTTATATCACCCCGGGAAGGCCAATGTAGTGGCCAATGCCTTGAGTAGAAAGGCTATGAGTATGGATAGCCTTGCATACATTCCAGTTGGTAAGAGACTGCTAGCATCAGATGTTCAGGCCTTGGCCAACCATTTCATGAGGTTTGATGTATCGGAGCCTAGACGGGTTCTTGCTTGCACGGTTTCTCAGTCTTCTTTGTATGAGCGCATCAGATAGCATTAGTATGATGACCCCCATTTGCTTTTCCTTAAGGACACAGTGCGGCATGGTGATGCCAAGAAGGTTACCATTAGAGATGATGGGTTTTGCGGATGCAATATCGGATTTGTGTGTCCAATGTGGATGGGCTTCGTGAGTTGATTCCTAAGGAGGCCCACAGTTTGTGGTATTCCATCATCTAGGTGCCGCCATGATGTATCAGGATTTGAGGTAGCATTATTGGTGGAGAAGAATGAAGAAAGATATAGTTGCGCATGTAGCTCGGTGTTTGGGAGCGTATTACCATGGATTTTATTGTTGGGCTCCCACAGACAGAAGAAATTTGACGTTGTATGAGTGATTGTGGATAGAACAACCAAGTCGGTGCATTTCATTCCAGTAGCAATTACCTATTCTTAAGAGCGATTGGCTGAGATCTATATCCGCTAGATCGTTCGTTTTCATGGTGTGCCGGTTTCCATCATTTCTGATCAGGGTACATAGTTCACATCAAACTTCTGGAGGGCCCTACAACGTGAGTTAGGCACACGGGTTGGGTTGAGTACATTATTTCACCACCAAACAGTCGGGAAATCCGAGCACACTATTCAAATATTGTTAGATATGCTTCATGCATGTGTTATGGATTTTGGGGGTTCATGGGATCAGTTCTTGCCGCTTGCTTACTTTGCCTACAACAACAACTACCGATTGAGCATTCAGATGGCTCCCTATGAGGCACTATATGGGAGGCGGTGACGTTCCCCGGTTGGTTGGTTTGAGCCGGGAGAGGCTCCGTTGTTGGGTACTGATTTGGTTCAGGATGCTTTGGAAAAGGTAAATATGATTCAGGATCGACTTCGCACACCTCAGTCTAGGCACAAATGTTATGCAGATTGTAGAAATCATGATGTTGCATTCATGGTTGGATAGAGGGTTTTGCTCTGGGTTTCACTCATGAAGGGTGTGATGAGGATAGGAATGAAGGGCAAGGTGAGCCCTAGGTATATCAGACCTTTAAGATTCTTGAGAGAGTGGGTGAGGTGGCTTGCAAGCTTGCATTGCCACAGGATTTATCAGTAATCCATCTGGTGTTTCACGTGTCCATGCTCCGGAAGTATCACAATGATCCATCTCATGTGTTAGATTTCAACTCAGTCCAATTCGAAAGGGATTTGACTTATGAGAAGGAGCCGGTGGCCAATCTAGCCCGGCAGGTCCGGAAGTTGAGGTCTAAGAGTTGCCCTTCAGTTCGAGTGCAATGGAAAGGTCAGTCGAGCGAAGCAACCAAGTGGGAGTCCGAGTTCGAAATGCGGAGTAAATACCCATAGGTTTTCACCAGTCCGGGTAATTTGTTTATATGTCTATTCGAGGACGAACGTTTGTTTTAGAGGTGGAGAATGTGATGACCAAATAGGTCATTTTGAGATTTAGCTTATATTTCTGTATTCCGAGACCACAATTAGCTTCGTTTAGCATTTCTCGATTTGCGTGCTCTGTCCACATCTTATTCTAGTTAACTTTTTATGTAAATGGAGCCATATCAATATTTTGACAATTCTCATGGGTCCGTATCATGATTTGGGACTTGGGCGTATGCCCGGAATTTAATTCGGAAGTCCCTAACTTGTTTTGACTGATTTTGCCGAAAACTAGCATTTTTGAAAGAAGAAACTTACTAGGTTTGACCGTAAGATGACTTCTTAGCTAACGGATTCGGATTTTGATGTTGAAATTTCAACAGGTCTGTATCCCTATTTGAAACTTGTTTGCTAAATTTGGTTCAATTCGCAATTTATTTCACATTATTCGGACACCTAAATGTGATTTTAGTGTTCTTGAGTTTCACTTTTAAAGTTCATTCATTTTGTGGATTGATTCATAGATTCAGATGTTAGTTTGGTAATTTGATTGCGCGAGCACGTTCGTATGTTGTTATTACACTTTTATGCATTTTTGGTTTGGAGCCATAGGGGCTCAAGTGAGTTTCGGACATGTTTCAGATGAGTTTTGCCAAGGAAAGGTTTTTGGTGTAATACCAATTTTGGTGCTCTGTTACAGATCTCGCAATTGCAAGCCTCATTTTTGCAAAGTATTTCTCGCATTTGCGAGAATGGGCTGGGCTAGGTGAATCTCGCATTTGCTAGATTATGTTCTCATTAGGGAACTATGGACTTTAGCTTTTCCGAAGAAAGTGGTCGCATATGCGATCTATGATCAATGGTATCTACTTCGCATTTGTGAAGTTCTTGACTGCATTTGCGATGGTGGTGTCTTCGCAATTGCTTGCGACTTCTGCTCTTCTTTGACATGGTTCGCATTTGTGACCCTTGTCTCGCATTTACGATGTTCGCAATTGCGAACAAAATAGCAATTGCGACATCTGCAGTAGGGTAAAAGAGGGGAAAATGGGACTTAGCTCATTTCTCACCGTGTCTCAACCCTAAATACTCTAGAGGCGATTATCTAAGAGACCTTTCTTCCCAAATCCATTGCTAAGTGACTTTAATCCTTTTCTTTTCAATTAACATTTTTAACATCAAATTTAGGATTTTCATGGTAGAAATTAGGGATTTGGGTAGAATTGGGGATTTTTGTATAATTGAGATTTAGACCTCAAATTAGGGTCGGATTTCAAAACACATCACATAATTGGGCTCGGAGGTGAATGGGCAATCGGGTTTTGGTCCGACTCTCAATTATGACCAAGCGGGCCCGGGGTTGACTTTTTTCAAAAATGATCTTAATTGAACTTGTTTCATTTGTATTTAGTTTCTAAAGCTTATTTTGAATCATTCGGTCATTAAGTTTATAGATTTGGTTGGTTTAAAGGATTATTCAAAAGGCAAGGTCGTGGTTGATTAATTGCTTGAGTTGTAGAGTGAGGTGAGTGTTAGATCTAACCTTGATTTGAGGGAATCGGGAACCCTTGATCCACATGTTATGTGAATTACGTGGGAAATGACGTATATGCGAGGTGACGAGTGTGTATGCACCGTTATGTTACTTGCTTTCATGTTTTTTTTTTGTTACTTCATAATATATCTTGTTTCATTCCTTAATTGCTAACATACTTATTTGACTTCCATGCCATAATTGTTACTTGTCATTTAGTTATCTTTGTATTAAATTGTCCATCCCTTCCGTGATTCCATGCTTATTTTTGTCTCCACTTGCTTTACTTGCATGTTTAAATTGTCATATGTCCTACTTGCCTTATAGTTTTGTAAAATTGGTTACCTTCAATAATGTAGTTTCACTTGTATGAGTTGTTATTTTGCAGATATCGATGAGTTGGTAAAGTTGAGACATTAGAGTTGTTAGAGTTGTATGAGGGATTCATCGCTATCCCAGTGTTGCAGGATGCCCTAGTCTGCCATGTTTGTCTTATTGAGAGTGTGGCCTAGGCTGGTGCCAGTGTATTTCATATGGCACCAGCCATTTCTAATGCCGGGGTAGGAGCCAAGTCTCCCGCTACTCACACTTTAGAGCAGATGACTCACGGGTATCAGACCCCAATAGTTCTACTAGTTGGGGAAGTTCCGCCTGGACTTGCTACACAGTCCGGAGAGAGACCCATGATATCAGTTGAGGGGCTGAAGAGGTTGGACAAATTCACCAAGTTGTTTCCCCTCGCTTTTGTGGTACACCTTTTAAGGCCCCCCAGGATTTCTTAGACCGTTTCCATGAGATATTGCACAACATGGGTAAAGTGTAGTCCAACAAAGTTGATTTCACGGTGTTTCAGATGCATGGTTGTGGCAGGTGTATGCTCAAGGCAGACCAGCAAATTCACCTCCTCTTCACCTGGGCTCAGTTCTCACAATTGTTTTTAGAGAAGTTCATTCCCTTCATTCAGAGAGAGGAATTTCACTGTCAGTTTGACCGTGTTCAGTAGGGTAGCATGACCGTTACTCATTATGAGACCAGATTTTTGGACTTATCCCGCCATACAACTATTATGATCCCTATTGAGAGGGAGAGGGTGCGGAGATTTATAGATTGCCTTACATATGGTATCAGGCTACAAATGGCTGGGGAGACCGAGGATGATATTTCTTTTACTTGGGTTGTTGAGATCGCCAGGAGGATCAAGAGCATCAAAGATCATATTAGGGAGACGACCTCTTATAAGAGGCCTCATATTTTGGAGAATTCAGTGATGTCTTGGCTAGAGGCTGAGATCGGGTTGTGAGGGGCTAGGCTAGCAAAACAATTTATAATTCACCACCACTCAGCCGAGGAGCTTCAGTACAGTCTTCGTTTAGTGCACTACCAACTCAGAGCTATTATTGCACTCCACCAGTTAGGGTTCGTCAGTACAGGGCTCTTCCAGTGGCTATTCTAGTTCATGAAGTCCGACTCAGGCCCCACAATCATTCCCAGTTCAAGGCTGCTACAAGTGTGGGGAGTTGGGACATGTGAGGAAGTATTTCCCCAATTTTTGCAGAGGTCCAGTGTAGAAGGGATGCTAGAGTATGACTCCCTCACCAGTTGTTACACCATCCGCTCAGCCAGCTCAGGTTGGAGGTTATCACGACTCCAATTTCCCTTTGTAGGATGTCGTGATGGCACTTAGTCTCTACGACTAGGTAAGGCTAACATGCATAGAGAAATAGCGAAAATACTACTAAAACATCAAATAAAACCTTCACACTATAATAATAAACTCACCAGTGCAATACCATTACTTTCCCAAAAACGTGCTAGAACGGAGTCATAAGCTCTACAAGAAAATACTAATAGTATCGATATACAATGCCATTCGAAAGAAGAAGTAAATAGTAGAATGTCTAAAACAGAAGAGGTCTCCGAGGTATACGGACGTTGAGCAGGTACACCTTGAAGTCTCCAAAAGCAGCTACTCATTCAACCTCTAGCTTCCGGCACGGGTAGACTTACCCGGATCTGCACAAAAAGATGTGCAGAAGCGTAGTATGAGTACACCACGACGGTACCCTGTAAGTATCAAGTCTAAGCTCATTAGAGTAGTGACGAGGCCAGGTCAAGATACCAACTAAGACACAATAAACAATATGAAAACATAATAACCATAAATTATGGAAGGCGGAGAAATAACTTATGCGGAACAAATTTATAACATAAACTAATAAAGAAATTATAAGCATAAGGATACCATAAAGGAAGAAATTAAAGGGAACCACCAAAGTCAAATACGGATCAAAACTGATAAGACAATCAAGAATAAAAGCAACAAGAAGTATTCCACCAATAGCTCTTTACAACATGAGATAAACAACAAGAATCACGGATGAGGTACCGCTTGTACACAACAAGAATCACAATCGAGGTACCACCTCGTATTCACATTTATCAATTTCAATCACAATATTTCCTTATAATGCCGCGTGAGCCTTACATTTAAATAGTTTTGAAAACATTTTTCCCGAAATAGCTACACGCACTTTAGCCCACCTCATGCCGCCGCGTGGCTTCACGTAATTCCCTAACAAACAACACACACATAAGTCCCACCTTATGCTGCTGCATGCACATTAACCCCTATCCTTATACAGCCGTATGCGCATCAATATCACGTCACAGTAACAACTAGCACCACAAGTGCTCATATGTCACAACTTGCCAATAATCATCAATATCAATGTTTCCACAATACTAGCCCATGGCTCAACCACGATGTGTACAAGAATGTCAACAATAACAAAGAATGTAAATTTCTCAACAAGAAAGGTATCTCAATAATTAACACTTCACCTCAACATGATAACGACTTTCACAACTTCAACACCAATAACTCAACAATGAGAAAGATAATGGGTAACCATGATACTAAATAGGAATAACTCACAATAGAAGAGATAACATATATTGATGACTTCATATAAGGATAATCAACAATAAAAGAGATAACATGTAATAATGACCTCAAATAATGATAAATCAACAATGGAGGAGATAACATGTAGCGATGACTTCAAATAATGGTAATCAACAATGGAAGAGATAACACGTAACAATGAAAAAGGTAACAAGTTCAACTAAAGCATAAGAGCAAAATATCAAGTAAGATGTATAACGAGTGTTAACAAAGTCATTTAAGGCATGTAAGGATAGACTAACACAAGTAAGAGTAGATTGACTATGAGAATTTAGGACGCGATATGACAATTCAATTAAAGCATGGAAAGAGTCTAAGTAGCCTAAACCAGGCAAATACCACATATAACCCGTGTATCCACTGGTCTCCTTGCGTACACGACTTTCACATAACACAAATGACACAAACAGTCCTAAATCCTAAGGGATAATTCTCCCACACAAAGTTAGGCAAGATACTTACCTCAACTAGGCCAACACAACATTTTAATTCTCATTTTTTTTTAAAAATGATAAGGTTTCACAAATTTTCACTTTGATTCACATGTTTTTTATGTTAAAATCTAAGATATGTTGATAGAATATAGTTGGAAATAGATTTGAATCACTTACGCAAAGTTTGTAGACGAAAATCTCCTCTCCAAACTGCCTCCTACCGAGCCTAGGGTTCTAAAATAAGAGAATATGATATGAAATCCAGACTTTCTAACATTTTGTCAGTTGCAGATGTCACAATTGCGACACTGGGTTGGCAATTGCGGCACAGACAAACTTAGGATTTTAGGTGAAAGTTTTACGGGGCCTTACATCCTCCCCCGCATAAGATCATTCGTCCTCGAATGAGGGTCAAAATCTGCCACCAGAAATCAATGTGACTCAACTGCTATAACACACACTAACAGTTCCAAACTTTTGACTAACTCCCTAAATTTCCAATATTTTCGCCAGAGTTTCCCCTATAACTTGGCCTATCCATCTATCAGAGAATCCCAGAAACCAACCCTAACAACATATACATGAACCAACGACGCAACATAAAATAAAAACAACGCCAATCGTGGCCTCACGCGCAGTATATCACCAAAAAGGAATACCCTTAACATCAACTGTACAAATGATACATAATTCAAAGGGAACAATTTCATTGAATCGATTACATAGCTATTCAAAAAAATGAGGGTACTTCTTCTTCATCTCTTCCTCGGCCTCCCAAGTGGCCTCTTCAACCTGTTTGTTTCGCCATAGCACTTTCATGGAGGCAATTTCTTTTTTTTCTCAGCTTACGGACTTTCCTATCAAGAATGGCTGCTTGAATCTCTTCATAAGTCAATTCCTCATTAATCTCAATAGCCTCAACTGGAACAATAAGCGACAGATCTCCAACCAATTTCTTCAACATGGATACGTGGAACACCGATTGCACTAAAGACATCTCTGGAGGTAGTTCAGGCTTGTAAGCCTCCCGACCAATCCTCTGAATGATTCTGTACTATCCGACATACCTAGGGCTCAACTTCCCTTTCTTACCAAACCACATTATACTCTTTATGGGGGAAACCTTCAAGAATACCCAGTCATCCTTTTTAAACTCCAAATCCCTATGCCGCACATCTGAATAGGACTTTTGATGACTTTGAGCAGTTTTTAACCATTCCATAATTATCTTAACCTTCTCCACATCATGATGCACGAGGTTTGGCCCTATCAACTTTGCTTCCCTAATCTAGAACCATCCAATATGAGATCTACATCTCCTACCATATAAAGCCTAAAACGGTGCCATCTGAATGATAGCATGATAATTGTTGTTGTTGGCAAATTCTATGAGCGGAAAATGATCATCCTAGCTACCCCTGAAGTCAAGAACACAAGAGCGCAACGTATTCTCAAGCGTCTGAATAGTTCGCTCAACATGTCTGTCAGTCTACGGGTGAAAGGTTGTACTAAGATTCACTTGAGTACCCAAACCTTGCTGACATTTCTTCCAAATATTAGCCATGAACTGTGCCCCTCGATCCGAGTTAATAGAAACTGGGGTGCCATGCAACCTGACTATTTCCTTTATATACAACCGAGCATAGTGTTCCGTCGTGTTGGTAGCCTTAACAGGTAAGAAGTGAGATGATTTTGTGAGTTGATCCACAATCTCCCAAATCGAGTCATACTTACGAGGCGTGCGAGGTAGTCGCACCACAAAGTCCATATTTATCATATCCCACTTCCACATTGGAATTCCTATGTTCTGTGCCAACCCACCGAGCCTTTGGTGCTCCGCCTTCACTTGCTAACAATTTGGACATCTTGCCACAAAGTCCGCTATACTCCTCTTCATATCATTCCACCAATATACTTCCCTAAGATCATTGTACATCTTTGTATACCCCGGGTGCATGGAATACCTAGAAGTGTGAGCCTCAGTCATGATTCTTTATCGGAGGCCATCTACATTTGGAACACATAGTCGCCCTTGGTACCTTAGTATACCATCATCAATCCCAAGAGAAAATGCCAAGGTTTTATGTTTGTGAATCCCCTCCTTCAATTGTACTAACAATGGAATGTTGTATTGCTTCTCCTTGACCTCCACCACAATTGATTATTTGGCCGTAATTTGCACAATCGCCCCTCCTTCACTAGAATCCGCAAAATGAACTCCTAAACTAGCCAACGGATGAACCTCCTTGGCCAACGGCCTTTGATATGCCTCCAAGTAAGACAAACTACCCATAGATTTCAGGCTAAGAGCATCGACCACAATGTTAGCCTTTCCCGGATGATAAAGAATATCGATGTCGTAATCCTTGAGTAACTCAAGCCATCTTCTCTGCCTCAAATTCAATTCCTTCTGTTTGAAAATATATTGAAGGCTCTTATGGTCCGTGAATATATCCACATGGACCCCATACAGATAATGACACCAAATCTTCAATGCAAACACCACCGTCGCAAGCTCGAAGTCATGTGTTGGATAGTTCTTTTCATGATTCTTGAGTTGCCTAGAAGCATAAACTATCACCTTGGCATGTTGCATTAACACACACCTAAGCCCAATTCTCGAAACATCATAATATACAACAAATCCATCCGTACCCTCTGGTAGGGTCAACACTAATGCCGTAGTTAATCTTGATTTCAACCCTTGGAAGATTCTTTCACAAGTATGTGACCATTGGAACTCAATCACCTTCTGCGTCAATTTAGTCAACGGAGAGACAATAGTAGAGAACCCCTCCACAAATTTCCTATAATACCCCACTAAGCCTAAGAAACTGCGAATCTTTATTGGAGTTGTAGGTCTAGGCTAATTCTTCACAACTGCAATCCTCTGAGGATCAACCTTAATTCCTTGTCTAGAGACGACATGACCCACGAACATGACAAATTCTAACCAAAATTCACATTTCAAATATTTTGCTTACAACTTGTGCTGATATGGAGTCTATAGAACTGCCCTCAGATGATCGACATGGTCCTCTCGACTTCACGAATATACAACGATATCATCAATAAACACTATCACGAATGAGTCAAGAAAAGGCTTAAAGATTCGATTCATAAGATACATGAAAGTTGCGGGGGTATTTGTTAGCCCAAAAGACATTACCAAGAATTCAAAATTCCCATATCGGGTCCTGAAAGCTGTTTTGAAATATCCTGCTCCCTCATGTTCAATTGGTGATACCCAGATCTTAAAATAAATCTTGGAGAAGTACTTAGTACCTTGCAATTGATCAAACAAGGCATCTATCCTTGGTAGTAGGTACTTATTTTTTATTGTAACCTTGTTGAGTTGCCGGTACTAAATACTCAATCATAGTGACCCATTCTTCTTTCTTACAAATAGAACCGGTACTCCCCAAGGCGACACACTCGACTGAATGAAACCTTTCTCTAACAAATCCTTCAATTGTTCCTTTAGCTCCTTCAATTCTGTCGGTGTCATTCTGTAGGGCGTAATAGATATAGACTGCATGCCCGGCATCACATCAATCCCAAAGTCAATTTGCCGAACCTCGCAAAAATCAAAACCAACCATACACGCAAGTGATAATCCATCATATAAAACTATTGAAGACCTCAAAACCGAAACATGATGCTAGATCTCAAAACGACCAGTTAGATCGTTATATAGTGGCATTCAATTTCTTCTACAATTTTCCCGTTCTAAAAATTTCAAGGACAACAGTACATATGCCATCTTCAATAATCTTCCAAGGGGCTCTAATGATGCGCCCCTCCATAAACATCTAGACCTAGAATCTTATTGATGTTAATGGTGAATGTTGCTTCCTTACTATCTTTCCTAGTAAAATGTTTGAATAAGTCACAATGTTGCTCTACTGAGATCAAGGGACCTTGGGAGAAGAAACTTTCATAGGTCTATTTCCTTGCCTCTCTAGAGTCACCCAAAAGTTGCTGGTAATACCTAACAAATACTCCAGTTACTTGCTCAGGATCATGCTGCCACAAATCATGCTCATATTTTATTTGAGTGATAGACTGCATCAACTTCCTTTTCTTTGTCATATAAGAGAAGTACTTTATATTATCATCCCTTGTCTTAGCCAAGTTGTTTTGTTTCTTTGCAACAAGAGTAATTCATCAAAATATGACGACTTCCTAAACATAACATATAGCTTCATCTCCTCCTTTTGCAAATCATTATTCACTAATGATAGTTGTAATAGATACTGGACTCTTCGTATCTCCTCCATATCCACATTTGCCTTAACAACTAGATTACTGATGTTCTGTTAGCAGAGCATCTTCATCTTTTTCTTTGATTTCTTGAGCTTATTTACTACTTAGAATATATAGCATCCTTCTACTAGATTGTTCCAACTAGCTTCAACTATTTAGTCAAACGTAGGGTAGGTAATCCATACATTACAATATTTAATCGCTCTAGTTTTCTATATGGTTGCTTGCATCTACTGTATTACAATATGGCAATGATCACGGATGCCCTATGGGAGCACATGTGCTCTGATAGAGGGCATGTGATCCAACTAATCTCCATTATCAAAGACCAGTCAATTTTAGAAAATACTTTATTAGACTCCTGCTTAACATTCAAAAAAAACTTACACCCGGTATTGGGGTTACCTTCTTCCAAACAGTTTTGAAAGTCAATAACCTCAATTAGAGTCATAGGGTTACCTTCCATTTTATCTTCCATGGGCAAAACAACATTGAATTCTCTCAAGATAATCCAAGGACATTAACATACCTGACTTATTTGATGAAGATGGTCCCAGAATTCATTTTGATCTTATTTAAGATTAAACGCATATACAAAGATAGCTACAAACTCCAGCTTCATAGGAATAAATGTCACCTTGCAAGAAACAACTTGAGCAGTCTCTTGTTTAATCACAATATTAAACCAGTTTGGCCTCCATATTACTCAAATTCTTCCATTCTAATGAGAAGAATTGTTTCTATGGTTGTTCCATCCATTAAACATACTATCAGCAACCTGATTCATTTTATTGATTTTCACCCTTATATCCAAGAAACTAATCAACGCTACTTCTTGTTTATTTTAGAGGAGCTTACCTCCTTCTGCTTTTTTAGGCCATTAGGGTCTCATATATTCCAACTCATTAACATAACCATGGCCAGAGGGTGTAAACTAGTCCCCCTTTTTGGCCAGCTCTAAAGGCTGGAACACTTGTTATTGTTGTGTCTTTACCAAGTGCTTGGAAAGTTTTAGTAACATGAACAACAACAATTCCACTAGTAGTAGTAGTGGGGTCACCGTTTTGGGTTGGACCCATCCTGTATTATTATGTGACTTGTTCCGTCTACCTTTTTTATATTGTACGTAACCATTCCCATTCTAAACATTTTGGACATGAGCATTCTTCCCCCTAGGTGACACGTTAGTTACTTGCATCTCTACTTCTTTCCCATTATCATGTGGTGATTTCTCTACCTGTTGTTGCATCACCTCCTTTTCATTGTCCTTGTTCTTTCTGCACACTTCAGTTGTATGCCCATATTTGTGACACATTGGACACACTGATGGCCTCCAGTCATATGTCACTTTTTGTTATTTCATATGAGTACTTCCATTCCTAAGGTTGATCACCTAAGTTAGTTGGTTGCAAATCCTAACTTTAATAAGCAATTTGGCAAAGTTAAGACCAACATTCATCTTATTGTTCTTGTCCGCCATTAGTAGTTTACCCGCTAAACTCACAATTTTGTTGAGCCCTCGATGCGCTGACGCGCCATATAAAAGGAGAGGTGTCCTGGTGCATGTTATTTGCCGATGACATTGTTCTGATTGATGTGATGTGACTCAGTGTTAATAGGAGGTTAGAGATTTGGAGGCAGACCCTGGAGTCTAAAGGTTTCAAATTGAGCAGGACCAAGACAGAGTACTTGGAGTGCAAGTTCAGTGGGACGACTCAGGGTGTGGATGGAGAAGTGAGGCTCGATGCTCAAGTCATCCCTAGGAGAGAGAGTTTTAAATACCTTAGGCCAGTTATAAAGGGGAATGGAGAGATCGACGAGAATATTACTGGCCCAAGGTATTCTCGTCGATCTCTCCATTCCCCTTTATAACTGGCCCAAAGTATTTAAAACTATCTCTCCTAGGGATGACTTGAGCATCAAGCCTCACTTCTCCATCCACACCCTGAGTCGTCCCACTGAACTTGCACTCCAAGTATTCTGTCTTGGTCCTGCTCAATTTGAAACCTTTAGACTCTAGGGTCTGCCTCCAAATCTCTAACCTCCCATTAACACTGCGT
The DNA here is from genome assembly GCF_000390325.3 of Nicotiana tomentosiformis. Taxonomy (NCBI): domain Eukaryota; kingdom Viridiplantae; phylum Streptophyta; class Magnoliopsida; order Solanales; family Solanaceae; genus Nicotiana; species Nicotiana tomentosiformis. The sequence goes on from NC_090817.1 coordinate 47,446,927, forward strand.
CGCATCTCATCAATCAGAACAATGTCATCAAAAAATAACATACACCACTAAAGGTAAGTTTTATAGAGCAGTGGTCAGACCGACTATGTTATATGGGGCTGAGTATTGACCAGTCAAGAACTCCCATGTCCAAAAGATGAAGGTGGCTAAAATGAGTATGTTGAGATGGATGTGCGGGCATACCGGGCTAGATAGAATTAGAAATGAAGTTATTCGGGATAAGATGAGCATGGCCGCTGTGGAGTACATGATGCAGGACATTAGACTTAGATGGTTCGGACAAGTGAAAAAGGAGAGACGTAGATGCACCAGTGAGAGGGTGTGAGAGGTTGGCCCTTGAGGGCCTAAGGAGAGGTAGAGGTAGGCCGAAAAAGTATTAGGGAGAGGACATGGCCAGGGATAGGAAGGTGTGGAGGTTGAGAATAGACCGCCTAGCATTGTCCTTGTCTGTTACAGTAGATCTAGTACATGAGTTAGTGTTATTTGTGTATTTTCATATTCCTTGATTTATGTGATTACTTGTCGTTGCTTTTGTTTTGGCCTTCTAATTACAATACTCAGTTTTAGCTTTGTATATTTATATTTTTGCTTCAGTTTTATAATTGGTGTGATTGCTGCTACCCTTCCTTTTATATTTCCTAAGCCGTGAGTCTTTCGGAAATAGCTTCTCTGCCTTCTTGAAGGTAGGGGTAAGGTCTGCGTATATATTACCCTCCCTATACCCCTTTTGTAAGATTACACTAGGTATATTGTTGTTGTTGCTTCTAACACTCCAATATTTAAAATCAAGATCAAACAACTTAATCCAGATAGGAACATAAAAGAACTCATCTTTGGAAAATTCCATGTCAGGGTTCCAAACCTTGACTATCATAGGTTTGTTATCAAACTGGTAGATACCACAAGGAATTACCCCATTCTTGCCTTTAGTTGTGTCAAACCTGAGCCACATTATCACATTCTACATCATGGCTATTTTATTGATTCCCAATTTTCCCCATTGTCTCATAATAAACCCGATAAGTATCGATAAAGGTGAATGTGCTCCAAGTACATAGCACACAATAGCATTTTTCCTGTATTGTATCGTAGAACAAATTTCATCATCCGCAATTTTGACTATTTATTGGTCCCTTTATATAACAGGAAATACATAGTCGAGTGTAAATCCAACATTAAAAAATTTTGTAATACCAAAATTTTCCCAAACTGATGCCTTAGATTCAGGTTCCTTACTAGATGCAATTTCACTTTCCAGTACATGTTGAGCTTCCATATGCTCTATTTCATTTGCCCATGACTGCTTCTCTCCACTCGATTGTGGACGAGTAATATCTGTAACGACCCGACCAATCATTTTACTTTTTTGATTCTCGTTCCCTTAATTAAGACTTCCTATATATTCTTTTACTACTTTATGAGTTACAGGGATGGTTGTTTCGGGTTTGGAAGGGTTCGGGTTCAAATCGGAACATTTAGTTTCTTAATAGTGGCCTAGGATGGCAAAGTTTGACTTGAGTCAACATTTTAAGTAAACAACCCCAAAATCGGAATTTGATGGTTCCAATAGGTTCGCATGATGATTTTGGACTAGGGTGTGTGTTCGGATCGGGTTTCGGGTGATCTGGGAGCATTTCGGTGCTTAATGTGGAAACTCGGTTCGTTTAAGGTTTCTAGTTCTTTAAAATTGGTTTGGAGTAGACTTTGGCGTTATCGATGTAAATTTGGAATTCCAAGACTAAGAATAGTTCCATATGGTGATTTATGACTTGAACACAAAATTCGGTGTCATTCCGAGTAGTCTAAGTATGATTCGACACGTTCAGAGCTAATTGAAAAGTTTGAAGTTCATAAGTTGATTCAAATTGGTTTTGGGGTATAGTTCTTGTTTTCGATGTTGTTTTACGTGGTTCGAGGGTTTGAGTAGGTCCATATTATATTTATGGACTTGTTGGTGCGATTGGTCGGGGTCCTGGGTAACTGGGGTGAATTTCGAACCACCCGGAGCTAAGTCTGAAAATCTGATGTTACTGGTTCTGGTTTCCTTCTTCGCAAACGTTGAAGTGGAGTCGCATTCGCATAAAAGGAATTGGGGGGCTGGGCATTTTTCCCTTTGCGTTCGTGTTCATGAGGCCGCGTTTGTGAAGGTCTAGGACTAGTAGCCTTTGCGTTCACGTCTAAGGGCCCACGTTCGCATGGAATAAAGGGCATAGGTTGGGTAGTCCCCTATGCTCTTCGCTTTCGCGAAGGGCTAACGAGTTCACAAATCTCAGGCTGGGCAAGCCTTCACATTTGTGAGTCCGCCCTCGCGTTTGCGAAGAAGATTTTCATGGGCCGGGCTTGTTATTCCTTAGCGATCGCAAGGCTTCTTTTGCGATTACGAAGATGGGTCAACTGGGCAAACTTGAGTTTTAAGACGGTACTTAGCCTTTTTTCCCTCATTTTTCACTTGGTCTTGGGCGATTTTGAGAGCATTTTGTGGGGCATTTTCATCAACATCAAGAGATCAGTGATCCCTATCAATTCTTGAGTTAAATACATAGATTATGAGTAGATTTAACATGAAATTAAGGGAATAATGATGGGATTTTTGTGGAACCTAGGGTTTGGTAAAAATAAGATTTTACCACAAAATTTATTATTTAATTAGAAATAAATTATATATTTGAGTTCGTGAGGTCATGAGTAACATTTGTATTCAAATATTTCTGGAACCGGTCACGTGGGCCCGGAGGTGAATTTCTAAAATCATCCAAATGGGGTTGGGTAATTACTCTAATAGCTAAATTATGAACTTACGAGCATATATTTATTAGTTTATATAAATTTTGGTTTGTTTCGGAGACCTCGACGTCGTTTGAGGAGTTCTAGTAAGGTTGAAGAGCCGGATTGAGGACATGGAATCAAGGTATGTCTCTTGCCTAACCTTGTAAAAGGGCACTTATCCCCTTTAGACGTATGAATTATTGTGTGCTATTTGTTATGGAGAGCTACGTACGCACGCTGTGATGAGAGTCCATACGTAACTATATTCATGATATGTCCGGTTAGACATAGATTCACGGCATGCCTTTAATTGTGCTATTTATGCCTATCCTGTGTATTAATTTTCTTGATTATGACTAAAATGGAGGATTTTAATAAGGATTCCAACTTAGCCTCTTACTTTGGATGAATTTGGAAATATTTAGTAAACTATAGATATGTGTCTTCTCGTTTCGCATATGCTTCCGTGAGCTAGCTAAATTCCTCTACTCTTATGGGATCAGATCGTTTGCCTCGGCAGTTAAATAAATTACTCTTATAGGATGGGGCCGTTCACCTCGATAGTACTGCGAACCACTTTTCCTATGGGATTGGGTAGCTCGCCTCGGCAGCTTCGTGGTTAATTATTGATATTTGATTTGGTTTGCTAACAGTTGAGTTAGCGCCTTCAAGGACGGTTATGACATGTTTAGTGATTTGAGGTAGACCCATGTGTAGAATTACTGTATTACATTCATTTGCTACTTGTTGTACACTCACCATGTCTACTTTATGTATTTCTATTACTATTTGACCTTTAGCAAGTGTCAAGTCGACCCCTCGTCACTACTTCTTCGAGGTTAGACTAGATACTTACTGAATACGTGTTATTTTCCATACTCATGCAACACTTGTGCACTGAATGTGCATGTACTGAGACAGGTACTACCAGTGGTCATGCGGGCGCGTAGCCGATCATCTACGGAGACTTAGTGGTGAGCTTCTTGACTTGCTACAATCCGCAACACCGGAGTCTCCCTCTACCTTGTTTGTTATTTATGTCTATCACCTTTCAGACAGTAGTTGTATTAGTTTTGTATATTCTCTAGATTGCTCATGCACTTGTGGCACCAGGTTTTGGGGACTTTTTAGCAGTTATGTAGTGTTGTACTTATCATTACTATCATTACAGTGGATGTATTTATCACACTGGTACTTAGCTGAGAAAAGGGTATGTGCGGTTGCATGAGGTCTCACTTATTTTGTTCTTTTAAAGGGAAAACATTTGTTTTAAATGTTAAAAGGGGATTATTAAATCGTAGTTTCACTTGTGGGCTGTCCTAACGGCAGCGTTAGGTGCCATCGAGACCTATTATGGGTTTTGGGTTGTGATAACTTGGTATAAGAGCTTTAGGTTCACATAGGTCTCACGAGTCATGAGCAGGCCTAGTACAGTCTTCCGGATCGGTGCGGAGACGTACGTACTTATCTTCGAGAGGCTATAGGGTGTTTGGAAACTTCTCTTTCTTCATCTCTTGTCGTGCAGTAAATATTGTGCTAAACACCTTTCTATTGGTCTATCATAGATAGTGAGAACGCACGCGACAAATGTACCAGGCAGTAGAGACTTGCTCTCTCCCCCCCCCCCTTGCTAGAGACCGAGGAACAGGCCGGGGGAGGGCTCCAGCTCCTGTCAGAGGACGAGGGCATCCTAGAGGTGCTCCCGTTGTACCACCAGTGGATCTAGTGGAGGATCTTGTTATTGAGGAGAAGGATAAGGCGCCTATAGCTGAGCCAGTGCCAACATATTTCATGTCTGCACCGGGATTCCAAGAGGTCATGGGTTGTACGTTGCGGTTCATGGACTCTAGGGCGCATGCTAGTTTACTTCCAGCGAACCCAGCTACATCTCGGGCAGGAGGGGGAGTACAGACCCTTACCGCTCAGGCTCCATGGCACATCCCTGCCGTTTATCACACACCAGGTGCACCACCTGTGGGCGGGACCAGTTAGTCGTAGTAACTGTGCCAGAGCATGTACCAGTCACGACCGTTGATAAGCAAAAGCGGCTGGATAGATGGACTAGATTTCACCCCCTAACTTTTGGGGTGAGCGGTCAGAGGACTCCCATGTTTTTATTGACTGGTGCAAGGATAGGCTACAGAACATGGGGATATTGGAGTCCAGCGGGGTGGACTTCACCACCTTTTAGCTCGAGGGCAAGGCCCGCAGATGGTGACAGGCTTACCTCTTTAGCAGGCTGGCAGGTTCACCTCCCTTGACTTGGGATTAGTTTACGCATCTGTTCTTGGAGAAGTACATACCACCTTTTAAGATGGAGGAGCTTCAGGGTCAGTTTGAGCGACTCCGTCAGGGTCATATGTCTGTAACCGACTATGAGGCGAGATTCACTGACGTCTCTCGCCAAGTACCTATTATACTCCCTACAGACGCATAGAGGGTACGGAGATTCATTACAGGTCTGCACCCTATGATTCAGGTTTCTATGGCCCGTAAGGTAAAGATGGGGACTCACTTTCATCAGGATGTGGATATAGCTCGGAGCATCAATCGTATTCACAACCGCAACAAAGTGTTTGCGCAGAAGGAAAAGCGGCCCCAGCAGTTTGGAGGATTCAGTGGCCCCCACCTGAGGGCAGAGGTCAGTTCATGAGGGGACAGCCTAGCAGTGCCATGCAGTCAAAACCACCGCCTGCTCGGAGTGCTCTAGTATGATCCTACTTCAGTGCCATTCCTGAGAGTACTTACCGTCCGCCAGCTATTCAGGGTGCCTCTAGTGGGTATTCAGGTCATCGGGGTCAGACCTCAAGTCACCAGTTTACTGCTCCGAGGGGTTGTTTAGAGTGCGGGGACCTTGGCCACGTGAAAAGTTTTATACCAGGCTTCAGGGCAAGGCCAAGCAGCAGGACCATCGGCCCATGAATACCGCACCACCTACCACACCGCCCGCCAGGCTAGCCAGAGATGGAGGGCAGGGGGTAGGGCTCCCCCTAGAGGTGGAGGCCGGTCAAGTGGCGCTCCGGCTAGATTCCATGCTTTCCCCACCAGGCTAGAGGCAGTTGCCTCCAATGCGGCGATCACAGGACCTATTTCTGTCTGTCGTAGGGATGCCTCAGTATTATTTGATCTAGGGTCTATTTACTCATATATTTCTTCTCTATTTGCTCTATATCTGGATATGTCTTGCGAGTCCTTGAGTGTTCCTGTTTATGTGTCCACGCTAGCGAGTGAATCTATTGTTGTGGATCGAGTCTACCAATCCTGTGTGGTGAGTTTTTGTGGTTATGAGACAAGAGTAGATTTTCTATTGCTCGATATGGTTGATTTCAAGGTTATCATGGGCATGGACTAGGTTTCACCGTACCATGCTATTCTTGATTGCTATGCCTAGACTGTTACCTTGACGATGCATGAGTTGCCCATATTAGATTGAAGGGTTCATCTATTGGTACTTCCAGTCGGGTCATTTCTTTCTTGAAGGCTTGACATATGGTTGAGAAGGGTTGTTTGGCCTATTTGGCCATTGTTCGGGATGCTACCGCAGAGACTCCCGCATAAGATTTAGTGCCGGTTGTATGAGAGTTTTCTGATGTGATTCCTGCTGATCTACCAGGCATGCCACCGGATTTGGATATTGATTTTAGTATTGATTTGATGCCAGGCACCCAGCCTATTTCTACTTCGCCTTATTATATGGCTTCCACAGAGCTGAAAGAGTTAAAGGAGCAGCTTCAGGAGTTGCTTGAGAATGGGTTCATTAGACCTATTGTGTTGCCTTGGGGTGCACTGATGTTGTTTGTGAAGAAGAAGGATTGGAGTGTGCAGATGTGCATTGATTACTGCTAGTTGAACAAAGTCACCATCAAGAATAAGTACACATTGCCGCGCATTGATAATTTGTTTTACCAGTTGCAGGGTGCTAGGGTGTTCTCTAAGATCGACTAGAGATATGGGTATCATCAGCTAAAAATTCGTGCTTCGGATATTCCGAAGATGACTTTTCAGACTAGATAGGGCCACTATGAGTTTTTAGTGATGTCTCTCAGCTTGACCAACCCCCCCGACGGCGTTTATTTATTTGATGATCCGAGTGTTCAAGACGTATCTTGACTTATTTTTCATTATCTTCATTGATGACATATTGATCTACTCGTGTAGTTTGGGGGAGCACGAGCAGCATTTAAGGTTTGTGCTTTAGACCTTGCGGGAACAGAAGCTTTATGCTGTGTTCTCCAAGTGCGAGTTCTGGTTGGATTCCGTGGCTTTCCTGGGCATGTTGTATAAGGTGAAGGTATTAAGGTTGATCCCAGGAAGATCGAGGCAGTCCAGAATTGGCCTCGTCCTACCACAGCGACCGAGATCAGGAGTTTCTAGGGGTTAGTAGGTTATTATTGTCAGTTCGTGGAAGGCTTCTCATCTATTGCAACACCCTTCACTAGATTGACCTAGAAGGGTGCTCCGTTCAGATTGTCCAATGATTGCAAGGAGAGCTTTCAGAAGCTCAAGACCGCTTTGACTACAACACGGGTGTTAGTGTTGCCCTCCGGTTCAGGGACGTGTACCGTATATTACAATGCTTCGTGCATTGGCTTGGGTTGTGTATTGATGCAGGAGGGGCGTGTTATCGCATATGCTTCACGTCAGCTGAAGCCCCATGAGATGAATTACCCTGTACATGATTTGGAGTTGGCCGCGAAAGTTCATGCTCTCAAAATGTGGATGCACTATCTCTATGGAGTGTCCTGTGAGGTTTACACCGATCACCGCGATAGTTCAAGTAGAGGGACCTTAATTTGAGGCAGCGTATGTGGCTTGAGTTACTGAAGGACTATGATATTACCATCCTTTACCACCTGGGCGAGGTGATGTGATTGCATATGCCTTGAGCAAAAAGGCCGAGAGTATGGGTAGTTTGACATCCATTTCAGCAGGGGAGAGGCCATTGGCTTTGGACATCCAGTCCTTAGCTAACAGACTTGTGAGATTAGATATTATAGAGCCCAGTCGAGTTCTTGCATGTGTTATGGCTCAGTCTTCATTACTTGAGCGGATCAAGGCTCGTCAGTACGATGATCCACACTTGATGGTTCTTAGAGAGACAGTACTACAGGGTGGTGCCAAGGAGGTTACCATCGGTGAGGATGGTGTTCTGCGACTCCAGGGTCGCCTACGTGTTCCTACGTCTTCCTACGACTCCAGGTTCACCTCGGTATTCCATTCATCAAGGTGCTATAAAGATGTATCGCGACCTGAGGAAGCATTACTAGTTGCGGGGGATGAAGAAGGACATAGTTGAATATGTAGTGAGGTGTCTAAATTGCCAGCAGGTTAAGTATGAGCACCAGAGGCAACTACTCCAGCAGATGGTTATACCTTAGTGGAAGTGGGAGCGCATCACTATGGACTTCCTTATTGGGTTGCGGCGGACATTTGAGGAATTTTGATGCCGTTTGGATCATTGTCGATAGGCTGACCAAGTCGGCACATTTTATTCCGGTTGTGAATACTTACTGATCAGAGAGGTTGGCCCAGATTTACATTCAAGAGATCGTCCGGTTGTATTGCGTGTCTGTTTTAATCATATCATATAGAGGCCCTCAGTTCAATTTCATTTCTGGAGAGCACTACAGAGCGAGTTGTGTTCCCGAGTAGAGCTCAGCACAGCCTTTCCTATGCAGACCGATGGGCAGTCAGAGCGGACAGTTCAAATTCTAGAGAATGTGCTTAGAGCATGTGTTATGGACTTCGGAGGCCAATGGGACAGATTCTTGCCCTTGGCCGAGTTTACTTACAACAACAATTATCAATCTAGCATCTAGTTGGCTCCATTTCAGGCTTTATATGGTCAGCGATGTCATTCGCCCACGAATGGTTTGAGCCCGGAGAGGCTAAGTTATATGGCACTGATTTAGTGAAGGATGCCTAGGACAAGGTAAAGTTGATTCAAGAGTGGCTTCGCACAGCACAATCCAGATAGAAGAGTTACGCGGATCTGATATGTATTCGTAAAAGTTGAATACTTATTGTGATGTTATAAAAGAGAATACAAAATCAATTCAAGATAAAACTTACTTTTTGACGTTTAAAGAAATAAAAGTGAGCCATCACATTCTTAGTACTTCATGGAAGAAGTAATGAAGAATGTTCAAATATATAAACATAAATAAGAAGTAGCATATGTAAGTTGGAACAGAAAGAGCAATATATTATGTAATTAAGCATGGTTTACATACGTACCCTAGCTCCTTGAGGGCAAGAACCTCCACTCTTTCGACAAGACCAATAACCATGTCCGTTGGCGTTAATAGCTCCTGATCCATACACTGAAAGCCCACTTACCTTATAAAACATAATCCAGAACTCAGAATTCCCAATTGCGTTATAATTGGCCGGAGCACTGAGAGTACCATCAATTCGAAACTTAATTCTTCTCCGACAATGACCATTGAAACTCCACGTCCTCACCAAATATGTTCCTCGTTGAATGTCAACGTTCGCGGGACTAGCAGACTTGCAGGCAGCAGACCAAGCGCGAAGAAACGCTCTGGTTGAGTCTGTCCTGCCATCTCCCCTAGCCACAAATTTAACTACATTATAGGATAAACAAGAAGGTATTAATAAACAAAAGAAAGTTAACCAAGAAACATTAGTACATTTCATGGTTTTGAAGTTGGCCATGTTGAGTGGTTTTGTTTAAATGATAGGTCGTTATGATGATAATAAAGATTCTGCATGTGTCTATTTATAGTAATTAATGGTGTTCCTATGACAATTTATATGTCCACATGACAATAGATAATTTAGTTTTTGCGTAATTCGATTGCAGATTTTCAAAGTGACTTAAATGCTAAACAAACGTCACGTAATACGGACTTGTACGATGAATGAATTCTTGGGAAGTACATGTTTAATAACAATTTATAAGATCCATGAAGAACGCAAGAAATGCAGCAGTTGAGTACAACATCAACACGTGAGTTACCAGCTTTACAGATTTAATTCTATAGCCACTGTTAGCTAGCTAGCTAGATCTGTTAATAACAAGAATATATAAAGTTATGAATGAATACATAGATGGTTTAGAAGCTTTAAGTTAAAGGATGGGAATATTGTTTTGATCCCAAATCTAGTTTGACTTTGGAAACTTGACTCTAAATAATACTTTGCCTATTATGTAATTCCTCAATGATTTAAGGAAAGATGCAAAGTGTAATCTAAACGTCATGGCCCACGTCATCTACATGTTATGATATGCACGGTAACCATTTGATAAGTTGGTTTGCACTTTATCTATATCAAGGTTTGCTTCTTGCATCTTATTATGTTGTAATACCAAGTTTGTCAAGATTCAAATCTGACATTTTAGTCGCGACAAAGCACCCAACCAAGTTACTACCCGTTTCCTTGCTATATAAATATGTTAACCAAGACCTCCTATTTCAATGTCTCGTAAAATTTGCTAATCTTGCAATTCTTGCACTTCCCAAGTGAGAGATACACCCGACCGATCGTTTTGAGATTTAGCATTTCGTGCAGTGGTTTGAGGTCTTGAGTGAGTTCATATTGTGTATTATGACTTGCGTGTATGGTCGATTTGATTTTAAGATCACTACTAGAAATTCGCTAAAAACCGACCAAAAATACCGACCAACGTTGGTCGGTTATGGCAAATTACCGACCAAAACGCGACCATTATAGTGTGGACGGTGTTTTGATGGTCGGAATGGCTTACCGACCAAAGTTGGTCGGAAATTACCGACCAACTTTGGTCGGTATATTAAAACGACCATCTGACAAGTTTAATTACTTACCGACCAACTTTGGTCGGAAATATATTTTATTAATTTAATTTTACCGACCAAAGTTGGTCGGTTTAACTAAATTATATTTTTTTTATTAATTATTAAAATTAAAAAAAACCGACCAACTTTGGTCGGTAATTGAAAATATATATTTTTTAAAACTAATTAAAATTAAACATTACCGACCAACTATGGTCGGTAATCTCAACAATGCAAGCAAAATACCGACCAAAGTTGGACGGTAGTGTTGAATTCTGGGAATTCAATGTTCATTAACCGACCAACTTTGGTCGGTATTTTGGAATAATTTATTTTTTTAATTAAAAACCGATCAACGTTGGTCGGTTTTTCTGGGATTAATTTTGACATAAAATACCTGTTTTGGCAGCTAAACCACCTGCCAGCATACCAATACAACAACACAACAATAACAACAACAACAACAACAACAACACAACAACAACAACACAACAACAACAACAACAACACAACAACAACAACCAAAACATTCAATAAATACTTTAAAACTAACAAATTAAAGTTTAATTGTACATAAAAATCCAAAACCAAGTTAAAACTAATTACAACTAGTTCAAAACTGGTTTTATTTATCTAGTTCAAAGTATATAAAAGTCAAGGGGTGTTTTGTACAACATCATCATCACCGTCTGATGAACTTTCATCTACAAGACGATATAGAGAACGGTCTTGTGGAGGACGGGAAGTACGATCACGGGGAGGACGGGAGGAACAATCACGAGCAGGGCGGGAGGAACGATCACGTGGAGGTCGACCCTCTGGAGATGACTCATGAGATCGGGGCAACGGAAAAACTCCACTAGATAGGAGAGTTCTGATCTGAGCTTGCATGCCAAGGAATTGAGCATCTCTAAGCCTTTCTCTTTCCTTGGCCGCTTCTAGCTCTGATGCGAGCTTTGTCACTGTCTCCCGCATAGCGGAGAGGCTCTCCCTATTAAGTTGCTCGCCTTGCGAGGAAGTCCCTATTCCTCGCATTCCACACTTATAGCGATGGAAGTTTTTAGTAGGAAGCCTGTATACCTTCCCCCATTTTGGACCGCCAACAGACTCCAACCATATTCTTTCAGCATCCTCGTCCGAAGGTTGGGTTGGCTCACCCGATTCACCAGCTGGATGACTACGGATGAATTCCTCCACATTACTTTGGTAGCGACCCTATATTATTTTAAAATAAAACAGTATTTCAAGTTGTTTATAAAAGTAAATTATAATACTTAAATAAAATTGAAAGCTTACATATACAGTCGAGGCCCGGTCCTCGACCCACCTATCTTGATCCCCCTCTTTCTTATTCTTCACAACATGTGTCTCCTTGAATAGTTCATCATGACTCATTGGACGCCCATACATCTTTTTCTGAAAATAAATTAATTTAGTTATTAAACAGAATAGATATACTTAGAAAAGTAAAATAATTTAAGCAATTAAGTACCAATCTTCTTTTTATTGTCCCTAGGCTGATCGCACCTACATTGTGCAAGGATCCTCCCTTCTCAGATGCGCGAGCTGTATTTCCTTTTTTGCTCCTCTCTAAGAACTTTGCGGTAAGCCATTGCCTTTTCAAATCATTCCACAAATTCTCAAGTAACCAGCCAGGCCTCTTGTTCTTCTTTCTAGCATCCGAGAAAGCATCCGCCAATCTCTTGCGAGCTTTATGATGAAAATTTGTAGCCACTTCCACGCTATAGCGGTCTTCCCATACACACTTGCTCTGTATTTCAAAAGTTAAATATTAGATGGAAACATCATAAATATAAATTATTAAACTATTTAAAAGAACATTTATACCTTAAATTGATTGAAAATTTGCTCCTTCGGTGAGAATGGGCAATCAGTCCAAGTCGCATAAGGGCCATCATAAAGCTTTCTGATGGCTTTGGTAATTATCCTCATAGTCTTATTACCCGGCCTGAACCTGCAATTTAACAATAAAAACACATTAATATCTTAGTAAAAATGTTACAAATCAATAGACGCAAAAATAATGAATAACACTTACCCATCACCCTCAGGGACTATGATGATCCTGCCATATCGATCATAATGCACTACCTCGTCATCACCATCCGAAGCATGTGTATCAGAGGCATGTGAAGACGGTGTAGACGGGTCAGAGCTAATGCCTCCCAGGCGAAAGCCTACAATAGATGGAGTCGATGATGAAGATGGTTGTGATCCCTGTGACTGCGACATAGCTGGATGTGACCCAAGTGGATGTGATACCGATGGTTGTGACCCGAGTGGCTGTGACCCGAGTGGCTGTGACCCGAGTGGCTGTGACATGGGTGGATGCGATCCATGTGGCTGTGATATGTAGGGATGTGATCCATGTGGATGTGATGCAGATGGCTGTGAGGCAGCTGTACTATATGTCGGACGTATAGTCCTGTGGCCTTGTGATGGAAGACTGGGTGTCTGAATGAAGGTGTACGGCTCGTGATGCTGTGGCAGCTCAGTATAGCCGTGTGGTGGAGGATAAGACATAGGCATCTCTGAAAAGGGTGGACAAGAGGGAGTATTATTTTCTACCCTCCTCTTTCCCTTCCTACCCTTTTCTCGACCCCGAGAACTAGTAGGGTCATTGTTACCTTGACCCTTGCCTGCCATCTGCATAATATAATACACATTTAGATTGAAACATATAAGAAACTAGCTATAAAACGAGAGTGCTTTAAAAAACCAACTTTTTAATCCTCATCGACGTATTGTTCCTCGTCCGAGAATTCTTCGTCCTCACTTGTTTGAGCTTCATCAGTTGATTCTTCGTCCTCATTTTCTATAATTGTTACTTCATTTATATCAACTTCTTCCAATATGCGTTCAGGATGTTCCAAATCATTTTTCTAACTGATCGTCCACTATTTGGTGAATATTGGAGATATCGTTTTGATATGCAACATCTAACACATTCTCGACTTCCACCCTACCTACAGGCTTAGTTTTTATTACAACCCACCAATCGGACTTATTCCGCCACAATGGATAAGGAGCATAATACACTTGCCTAACGTTATGTGCAATTATGAAAGGATCATAGCGATCATACTCCCTCGTATGATTAACCTCAATTATGTTGTATTGGTTGTGTACTCTTTTACCTCTTGTTGGATTTGGGTCAAACCACTTGCATCTAAAGAGTATCAATTTCTTATATGGCCAACCTGTATATTCTAGTTGTAATATTTCTTTGACCACACCATAATAATCAATATCTCCAACTTGGTTGCCATCACCACCTTGAACCCACACCCCGCTGTTGTTGCTATTTTTATTTTTAGAGCAATCCTCTGTATGAAACTTATAACCATTCACTACGTACTTAGACATTGTTGTGACCTGAAGCCCAGGTCCCCAAGATATATCTTTCAAAAATTGATTTACACCATTATTTGGATTATTTACCTACATAGAGTTAAAAAAAGTCATAAGTTAGCACAACTTATGAATCATTTTTATACATTCACTACATATGTATATATATATATATATATATACACTTACAAACTGTTTGAACCACGTATCAAATCTCGTATATACAGCATCATAGCCAAATTGACCCACGAAGTGACTGTGACATATCAAATATTTTTAGTAGTTGCATCAATATATAGTCACAGTAAATTTTACATTTTGATAACTAATAAATCAATACTTACTTGAGAAATGGTACAACTTCGGGACCATTTAGCAACACATGAAGTGTAGCTGACTTGTACTCCATATCACTCAAACTTCTCTTTCTAACATCCTTAGAACATCGGCCTGGTTGATTGAATATGGACATTGGTGGATATAATGGATCATTCACACATTCGACCGTGTGCCTATTGGGCCTATTCCTAGAACATGGCACGTTACTCTCAAAATAATAAGAACAAAAATGTGCAGTTTCCTTTGCAAGATAGGCTTCGCATATAGATCCTTCAATCTTATTCCTCTGCTTAACAAATTGTTTGCATTTGCCAATTGTCCTACATAATCTCATGTTAGCCAATAACATTCAAATAAAATAGAATATTACATCAAACTTATAATATTACCTCTCAAAGGGATACATCCATCTGCATTGAACATGCCCTCCAAGTCGTGCCTCGTGTACAAGGTGTATTGGAAGGTGTTCCATCACATCAAAGAAACCACATGGGAATATTTTTTCCATCTTACTAGAAATTATAGGGATGTTCTGGTCCATCCGAAGTAGGTTTTCTTCCCTTAATGTGGTAGAACACAAGTCTTTGAAAAACAAACTAATCTCTGTGATGGGTTTCCAGATTCTTTCAGGCAAACCACAAAATGCAATAGGCACTAAGGTCTCCATGAAAACATGGCAGTCATGACTTTTCAAATGGCTCAACTTCCCTACCTCCATATCTACTTTTTTCCCAAGATTCGACGCATAACCCTCAGGCATCTTTAATTTCGTAACCCAATCACAACTTTGTCGTCTTTCCTCCAAAGTGAATGTGTAACTTGATTTGGGCTTGAACACCTTACCATTGTTTGCTGTCTGCAAGTATAATTCAGGCCGCCTGCAATATTCTTGTAAGTCCATTCTAGCCTTCGGGTTATCTTTTGTCTTACCTTTAACATCCATCACTGTATTGAACAAATTATCAAAATAATTCTTCTCAATATGCATGACATCAAGGTTGTGTTGGAGAAGATTATCCTTCCAATAAGGCAACTCCCAAAATATACTCTGTTTCGTCCAATTATGATTAACACCATATCCGGGTAATCTATAAGGTGGAGCCTCAGTAACTTTACTAAAGTTCTGGACCCTCTCCCAAATTTCCTCACCTGAAAGTATCGGAGGTGGAGAATCATATTCCACTTTATTCTTTTTGAATGCATTTTTCATCCTTCTAAACTCATGATCATCAGGCAAGAATTGACGGTGACAATCAACCCATTATTGCTTTCGGCCATGTTTCAAAGTGAACGCTTTACTATTTTCCATGCAGTAAGGACAAGCTAGCTTCCCAGCAGTCATCCACCCAGACAACATTCTATACGCAGGAAAATCATTAATAGTCCACATAAAATTAGCACGCATATTAAAATTCTGCTTGGTTGATATGTCATATATTTCAACACCATCATACCACAATTGTTTTAGCTCATCAATCAAAGGTTGCAAATATACATCAATCAAACTTTTCGAATTACGTGGACGGGGGATAATACAATTTAAGAATATATATATATGGACTAGCCATACACAACTCAGGTGGTAGATTATAAGGTGTAAGAAAGACAGGCCAACATGAATATGGTGTCGCAGATAGAGAAAAAGGCGTGAAGCCATCGGCACACAGACCTAACCGAATGTTCCTTGTTTCACTAGCAAAATATGGATATGTCCTATCAAAGTGCTTCCAAGCTTCTCCATCTGAAGGATGACACATAACACCAGGTGGTCTTCTATTTTTAAAATGCCATCTCATATGAAGAGCAGAACTCATCGACGCATATAACCTCTTTAACCTAGGTATAAGAGGTAAATAATGCATTGCCTTGACAACGACCATATTCCCGCTGGAAAGCCTCTTGAAAAGAGGCTTTTCGCAAAATTTACAACTGTCTAAAGTTGCATCATCTTTATAATATAACATGCAACCATCTTCACAACAATCAATTTTCATTGATGAAAGTCCTAACTTAGAAACCAATCTCTTCGCCTTATAGAAATCACCAGGTAAGTTGATATTAGGGTCAACTAGTTCACTCATAAGGTCAATGAAATAGTCCATGGCTGCTTGAGAAATATTCCAATTAGATTTGATACTTAGTAATCTAACTGCAACAGACAGCTCAGAGTGCGGACTTCCTTCACGTAGTGGACGACTAGCTTCCTCTAACTGTTCATAAAAATATTTTGCATCATCATTAGGAGTTTGTTCAACATTTTCATTGGGCTCACCCCAAAAGCATCCGCAACCATATCCTGAATTCTAGAATCAAGATTTGTATTCTCCACCGACCTATTACTTTTACCAACAACCATGTTATGAAATATCCCACGGCTGCCATCGATCTCTCCATGATTAGTCCACACAAAGTAATTCTCTATAAACCCCTTCCTATAAAGATGAAGCTTAACTTCCTCCGATTTTTTAAACTTCATACAATCGCACCTGACACAAGGGCACCTAATTACTCCTTCACTTTGGTATGGTGGAAGTGACATTGCATGTCTAATAAAGTCATCAACCCCTTCTACAAAATCCTCCCGCAATCCCCGCCGATTAGGATAATTTCTATTGTACATCCAAGTACGATGTTCCATCTATACAAATAAAACAAGAACAAATTAATTTATTCTACAATTATAAATTAATTATATCTTTTTTAGTTAATTCAAGATAATTATTTTTTCCTAATTACACCAATTTATATCCTAAAAGTTCAATTCATATCCAAAAGGTCCAATTCATATCTTAAAAGTTCAATTCACAAG
The DNA here is from genome assembly GCF_000390325.3 of Nicotiana tomentosiformis. Lineage (NCBI taxonomy): Eukaryota > Viridiplantae > Streptophyta > Magnoliopsida > Solanales > Solanaceae > Nicotiana > Nicotiana tomentosiformis. The sequence goes on from NC_090817.1 coordinate 47,463,994, forward strand.
AACAAATTCTAAAAATAAAAATTTCAATTCATATCCTACGAGTTTAAACATAAACTAACTAAACTAAAGAAATTCAACCCATACCCTAAAAGTTCGATTCACAACAACAAATTAATTTATTCTACAATTATAAATTAATTATATCTTTTTTAGTTAATTCAAGATAATTATTTTTTCCTAATTACACCAATTTATATCCTAAAAGTTCAATTCATATCCAAAAGGTCCAATTCATATCTTAAAAGTTCAATTCATATCCTAAAATTTCAATTCATATCCTACGAGTTTAAACATAAACTAACTAAACTAAAGAAATTCAACCCATACCCTAAAAGTTTGATTCACAAGAATAAATTAATTTATTCTACAATTATAAATTAATTATATCTTTTTTAGTTAATTCAAGATAATTATTTTTTCCTAATTACACCAATTTATATCCTAAAAGTTCAATTCATATCCAAAAGGTCCAATTCATATCTTAAAAGTTCAAATCATATCCTAAAAGTTCAATTCACAAGAACAAATCCTAAAAACTAAAATTTCAATTCATATCCTACGAGTTTAAACATAAACTAACTAAACTAAAGAAATTCAACCCATACCCTAAAAGTTCGATTCACAAGAACAAATTAATTTATTCTACAATTATAAATTAATTATATCTTTTTTAGTTAATTCAAGATAATTATTTTTTTCTAATTACACCAATTTATATCCTAAAAGTTCAATTCATATCCAAAAGGTCCAATTCATATCTTAAAAGTTCAATTTATATCCTAAAAGTTCAATTCACAAGAACAAATCCTAAAAACTAAAATTTCAATTCATATCCTACGAGTTTAAACATAAACTAACTAAACTAAAGAAATTCAACCCATACCCTAAACTAAACTAATTCATAAATAATTGACTAATTAACAAAACTAATTAGTTAATAAAACTAATTAACAAAACTAATTAAAACAAGACCTAAACCCTAATCCTCAATAAAATGCAATGTTCAAATAATTGAAATAATAATCAATTGAAACTAATTCATAACTAATTAACAAAACCTGAAAATAATAAATAAATGGGTTGTAATTCAAACCTAGAATTTTTAGGAGATGGAGAAGGAGATCGAGGGACGGCAGTGGCAGCGGCAGCGGCGACGGCGACGGCGACGGCGACGGCGCGGCGACGGCTGGACGGCGAGGGGAGGCCTGGACGGTGAGGGGGAGGGGCTGGGAGAAGGAGAGAAGGGAAGGAAGAAGAGGAAAAAATTTCATAGAAATGGGGGTTTCCCCCATTTTCACTTCTCTGATTTTAGAATTACCGACCAAAGTTGGTCGGTAATTTTGGTCGGTACATTAAGTGCTGACCGTTTGACCAAAAACCGACCAACTTTGGTCGGTTTTTTTTAAAAAAAATTTAATTCTTTAACCGACCAACGTTGGTCGGTAATTTTAAATATAAATTTTTAAATATTATAAAATATTTTAAATAATAAAATAATTATTAAAATTTAAAAAATTGGATCTAGATTACCGACCAACGTTGGTCGGTAATCCAAAATTTTCTTGTCTGACCAGCTATTGACCAATTTACCAACCTACGTTGGTCGGTATTTTGTTTAAAAAAAATATAAATATTTTTTTTTCCCAGTTTGCGTCCAACCTGGCGGGTTTTGGTCGCATTTTTTGACCGACCAACGTTGGTCGGAAATAGTTGGTCGGTTTTTAGCAGATTTTTAGTAGTGGATGTTTTGGGATTGATGTGGATAAGTGATTCTCATTTTAGGAGTTTAAGTTGGAAAAATTTATCGAGATTTAACTTTTGTGAAAATGACTCCAGAATGGTATTTTGATGGTTCGATAGATTCGTATATTTTGGACTTTGGCGTATGCCCAAAATTGAATTCGGAGGTTCCTAGGTTGATTTGGCCTGTTTTGACGAAAATGGGCAATGTGAAGGTTTAAAAATTCCTTAGGTTTCACTATGGTTTGAGTTTATGGCTATCGGGTTCGGATTTTAATTTTTGGACTTGGAATAGGTCTGTTTTTCTCTTTGGAACTTGTCTGCAATGTTTAGAGTCATTCCAAGTTGATTTGATAGGAATCAGACGTGTGGTTGTGTTTTTAGAAGTTCTTGAGTTTCAATATAAATTTCACGTGTTTTGATGTCCGATTCGTAGTTTCGGATGTTATTTTGATGATTTGATCATGCGAGCGAGTTCATGTGATATTTTTAGACTTGTGTGGATGTTTGGTTCAGAGTCCTGAGGACTCGGGTGAATTTTGGACACGTTTCAGAGTGTTTGGAAGTGTGTTAGTTCTGCTGATTTTTGAACAGGTGCTTCAGGTCTCACAAATGCGAAACTTTGTTCGCATTTGCGAACAAGTTGTTCGCTTTTGCGATTGGGGTCTGGGCTAGGCTGGCTCATATTTGCGATCATTATGTCGCTTTTGCGAGGTTTTCAATGTTCGCATTTGCTATAAAATGTTCGCATTTGCGACGTTAGCAGGACAATGATGGATGTCGCTTTTGCGATCATTCATCGCATTTGCAAAACCCAGGTCGCATTTGTGACACCTTTGACTAAACATAAAAGCTGAAAGACGGGATTTTGGTCTCATTTTTCATATTTTGGTACCCTATACTAGGAAGTAGGTGATTTGGAGAGGAGATTTTCATCTACAATCATTGGGTAAGTATTTTAAAATAATTTTCAACTATATTTCATGATTATATATTAGATTTAACATCAAATCTATGAGAATCAAAAAGGAATTTTTGGAAATTGTCTAAGTTTTGAAAAAATAAAATTTGGGATTTCAAAGTCGAATTGGACTCGGATTTTGATATAAAATAAATATATAGACTCGTGGGGTTATGGATAGTCAAGACCTACCCTTGGACCCGGGTCTTGACTGGGCGGGCCCGGGTTGAGTTTTGTTGTCTTTTTATAAAGATCATAGCTGTACTTATTGGAAATTGTTTCTCTTGCATTATTTGATATTATCAAATCGATTTTTGCTAGATTTGAGCTGAGCTGAGGTGAATTGTAAAGGAAAAGCTATTTTTGAGTGTTGAATTAGCCTAGTTGAAGTATGTATCTTGCCAATCTTTGTGTGTGAAAACTACCTCGTAGGGACTGGTTTAATTATGTTATTTGTATTACGTGAAAGACGTGTACATTAGGTGACGAATGTGTACACGGGTTATATGTAGTATTTTTACCGGTATGACTTCTAGACTTCTTCCATGCATTTAATTGAATTTGTGATAACATGTTATATCTTTCATTGTTGAATTTACTCTCACATGCTCTAATTGAAGTTGTTAGTTCGTGTTATATCTTTTATTGCCAAATTTATTGTTATATACTTTAATTGAAATTATTGCCTCTTTCTTGGTCACGTTATCGCTTTCATAAATGATCTATTATTATTTGAAGTCATTGCTACATATTATCTAACTCATTATTAAGTTTTTCTAATTTGAATTCATTATTACTTGTTATGTCTTTCATTGTTGAGCATATTCTCCCGTTTCATTGTGTTGATTTACTTGTCGTACTCTTGTGTTATTGTTGTTGTTGTTGTTGTACTCAGTGTTGTTGAGCCACGAGCTATGTGTGGTTGTGGTATTGGGATTATTGATATAGAAGTGTTGTGGCATATGGCCACATATCGTGCGAGTTGTTATATTGTATTTTTATGTTTTTGCACATGTGAAATTGTTGAGAGGATTGTCGGGGTGTTTGCACGTGAGTTGTCCGTGCTATTGTTATTATTGATATTTGCACATGCGACGTGACAAGGCGGGCTATATATATTGAGTTTGCGCATGTGGCAAGACAAGGGAGGATAATTATTGATGCGCGTCTGGCGAGACAAAGTAAAATAATTATTGATGCACGTGTTGCGAGACAAGGCAGGCATTTACTTTACTGTTGCACATGCGACGATAAAATGTGGGCTATACGGGGATGATTTGTGTTGGTATGGGGGAATTGTCATTGATGATTTTGTGTAGTGGTGTGACTATTTTGTGGGAGTCATGCATATTGCGGGTTTTCTTGCATTGTTTCCAATGTGCTATTCGGTGTCTTTGATCTTACTTGTTGACTCGAGTTGTGATAGTACACTTGCACAAACATACACCATAATCTATCCAGGAGTATAATTCTTGATGTCCATTGATCATGTACGTATATTCTTGTATCTATGCCTTTTATATGGGAACTGGACTATTGGTACGTGAGTTGTCCGTGCGGATATGAGATATTGTTACTGTTGGCGCGTGAGTTTTCTGTATGGATATGAGATTTGTTACTGTTGGCACGTGTTGTCCGTGTAGATATAAGATATTATTATTGTTGGCACGTGAGTTGTCCTTGAGGGGTATAAGATTACTGTTAATAGCACGTGAGTTGTGCGTACAACACGTAGATTGTCCGTGCAGTTATGATTTATAAAGCGAGCATGAGATGCTGTGTGATTATGATTCGTGAGTTGGAATTTGTGAAATGGTGATATTTCGGTATGATTCTTGTTGTACATTTTATGCTGAAGAGCTTGATGAGTCGAACGGTTGTTATTCTCGTTTCCTTGTTTCCTTCCATTCGTATCTTGATTCTACTTGGTTACCTGTTGTATTTACCACATGTACGCTCTTACTGTCATTTGTTGCCTTGTTACTGACGTTAGCCTTGTATTGGTAAAACGCTTCATTGTCTTTTAACTGCCTTTATTTTTCCATTGTTAGATTATATCAATATCCTGCACAGATTTCTATGTCTAGTAGGTATCTTGACATGATCTCGTCATAATTCTACCGAGGTTAGGTTTGGTACTTACTAGGTACCACTGTGGTGTACTCATGCTACGCTTGCTGCATATTTTTGTGCAGATCTAGGTACCTTGGAGCGTGCCGATAGTTAGTTAGCTAATTGTGAACTGCTGTGGAGACTTCAAGGTATACCTGCCATCTCGTTCGCAAGCCTCAGAGTCACCTTCTGTTGTCTTTTTTACTGCTGTTTATTTCTATTCCGGAGCAATTTGTACTTAGAGATTTTCTAGTGAACTTAGTAGAGCTTATGACTTATACTATCGATTTTGGGATATTGTACATCTATTAATGGTTGTTGGCTATGTATAATAATTTCTTGATCATGTTTAATAGTTGATTGATTTAAATCTGTTAATATCTCAGAATATATTAGGCTTACCTAGTCATAGAGACTAGGTGTTATCACAACATCCAAAGGAGAGAATTTGGGGTCGTGACAGAGACAGAGCTTGAGATTAGATTTGCAGGTTTTTCATTAGAAAAGAGCAAGGAAAAGAAAAGAAGATGACAGATCATGATTTGGGTCATTAAGCATTTGCTTTTGGTATTCTTCATAATTTTTAAATTGCAATAATCAATAAGTATCTATTAAAGTTCGATATCTTTTATATATAAAAATTTCAAACTCCAAGTTAACAGATACACTTACATCCTCAGTCACACATAAGATACAGAAAATAATAAAAAGAAATAGTGAAAACTTTAAACTAAGCACGAAAAGTGAAAATATTTTATGGCATAAATAGGAAAAAGCCCTCTCCTTTTTGCCCGAGGACAGAGAGCACGTGTGGTCGGCTAGTTTGACCCAAGCGTCTCGTTTGACCGCTGCCATGGCCTTTTCGGCCGGCGGCCAGCCATCTTTTCTGGCTGGCCAGCCTCCTCCCACCCTCGCCCCAACATCTACTATACCAAACACCAATGTCCAGCCCTTAGATTATAGCCATATATTAAAACCAGTCGCATTGAATAATCCCATGCACGCGAGTTCTATTTCGAAGGCTACTGTTGAACCAATCTCATTCAAACGAGCAACCTTCTTTCATGGACAACACTTCATCAAGTTTATAGAATCAGAAGTCGATCGCATAAATGTAATAGAAGGTCTAAAATATGTTGTGTTAGGCAAGTTCTCATATGGATAGCCAAACCTCCAAGAGTTACGTCGAATCATTCCAGTACAATGTGGTATTAAAGGAGATTGCAACATTGGATTCCTAAGAGATAAGCATGCGTTTATTAGATTAACATTATAGGAGGATTTCATTAAGATTATGTCCAAAAGCACTTATTATATTAAGGGGAAGTATGGGTACGAATATATGATGATGCAGCTTATTTATGATGCGAAATTCAAAGACGGAGAAGAAACACCAATTGATATGGCTTGGATTTTATTCCCACACTTGCTGCCTACGTATTTTGTTAAGGAGGCTTGTTTTCTCTAGCCTCAGCTGTTGGAAAACCACTGCATCTTGACATGGCAACTATAAATAAAACAAGGCATAGTTGTGCTCGAGTTAAGGTGTTTGTTAATCTATTAGCAGAATTGCTAAAGAAGGTTCGCATGGATATAGAGAATGAGGCTATAGGATAGGTAAGAACTGAATGGGTTAAAATTCAATATGACTTCATTCCAAAGTATTGCAAGCAGTGCAAGTTGCAAGGCCATGATATGATCAAGTGTTGGAGGCTGCATCTAAAGTTGATGGAGAATAGAGATGCTGAGAAATAGTCTGTTGATGATAAGGCAGTGGAAAAAAGTAAGGAAACTGTCCCGTCGATGATTCTTATAAGTGGAAAGGTTGTTGAAAATGTAGGTGCACAATGGAAGGAAGTAAGAGATAATCGTGTGCAAGGTAAGGATAAACAAACAAAAGAACAGGTTAAAACTAGGAAGAAAATTGTTCCAGTTGATAAGGTTGCTCAACAGGTTCAAACAATGAATAAATTTGTTGTACTGGATGTGGAACAAAGTGATATTAATGAGAACAATCAGTTGGTAATGGTGGAGGAAAGGTCTGTTCAAAAAATTGGTGTTACTACTAAATCACCTGGGATTGAAAAGTAGAGGCAAGTGAACAATGCTAATCCAACTGGACGTGGGAAAAGCCTATTTTAAGTAGCCCTAAATACTAGTCTTAGTCCAGCTGGGATAGATGCAGAGAAAGATAGGGTAAATACAAGGCCTAATGGGAGAAGAACTGAAGAACATACAAATAAGGAATTCACAGCTCAATGGGTGCAAAGAACATTTACGGCCAATGCTGTTGCTACTAACACCTCTTGCCAAGAAATTCCATCACAAGATACTCGTGGGGAAGGGGAGTTGGCTAAGAAATCAGTAAAGGTGCAAGCTTCTGATATAGGGAGTGAGATGTTTAAGGACAATGATAGGGTACAATGGAGTGGAGGAAGACTATGGGCAAATCAAATAGAAGAGGATACCGAGGAAGGTGAAAAACAAGATTTAAATGCAAAGTGAGGAGCAAGCAGGTGCTGAGGTAATAGAAGAGGAGGAACAAAGTGTAAATGGTGATGATATTTCTACCAAGATCACTGAAGATGAGAATGTAAACAATGAAGATGCTGAACCCAAAGAGCAGAAAATTATCAAGGAGAAGCAGATTACTACAGAAAAATCTAAGGCAGAAACAATGATTACTAAAGGTGTTGATATAAATTTAATTGATCCAGGAGGAAATGAAAGGGATGCTGCAACTGATGTTGATGATAATACCAAACTAAAAAAAAGTGCAGGGGTTGGAAACAACCAGATGTCCAAAAATCAATTGATGGTTGAAACTGGAATCACTATTCCATTGGAACTTACACAGTTGCAGAACAAGAAGACTACAGTGGAGCAGGATGTGATCTTTAAATATAAGAATTCCAATATTGTGACTTCATTAGGAGCTAAAGAAGTAGCATATCGCACAGAACAAGCATTTAGGGATCTTGATGAGGAGTCGACTGCCTAGAATTTTCTAAATATTGTTAAGCATGGTGATCTTTCTCCAAGGCATATTGAAAAGGCCAAATCAGTTGTCAAAGGAAGAAAGAAGCAAGGTAAAGACAACTTCACTGCCCCAACATTTGGAGTACAAATGAGAAGAACTTTAACTAAATCCAATAATTTGTAATAGATGTAATTATTTTGAATATAAGATCAGTGAATACTAAAAAAGCTTTTGAGAGGCTTATCACAATGCATAAACATCACTACTTTGAATTCATTGGAATAATGGAACCAATGCAGCAGGAAAAGAAAATTGGAGAGATATAGAAGGAAGATTGATTTTGCACAGGCTGTGGTAAATTTTTCAAATAAGATCTGGGCTTTCATCGATGAAATGTATGAGGTTACTATTCTATATGATATGGTGCAACAACTGACATTAAAACTCATGTTGAACTCATTCTCACATTGGTGTATGCCAAATGTGATGCTATTGAGAGGATAGAACTCTGGGATTCCTTGTATGTAATGGCTAGAGATATGGCTGTCCCATGGCTTGTGGGTGGTGATTTTAATATAATTTGGGATTAGGAAGAAAATATTTGAGGACTTTCATTTTTCTAAACGAGGTAGATGATTTTAGATACTGCATCAACACTTGCAACCTATCAGATCTTGGCTTCAAGGGGAGTATTTTCACTTGGTGGAATGGAAGGGCAGATGAGGACTTCATTTTCAAAAGGCTCGATCGTTGTTTAGCTAATATGGAATTCCAGCAAACCTTCCCAATATTGGAAGTCACACATCTATCCAAGATTGGATCTGATCATAGTCCTATGCTATTGAAGTGTGATTTTGAAGCTCCTCCAGTTAAGAAATCTTTTAGGTTTCTTAATTTCTGGGTGAAACATGATACTTTTAAGGATGTCATTAGGGAGAATTGGCATGCTGATTTCAGTGCTAATCCTTTTATACTCTTAAATTTCAAATTAAAGAAGTTGAAGAAGGCATTGTCTACATGGAGTAAAGAAACTTATGGAGATATATTTCAAAAGATTGTGAGCTTGGAGGAAGTTGTTATGGTGCATGAAAGGCAGTTCGAAGCAAATCCTACACAGCTGAACAGGGAAAGGCTACAAAAAGTTCAAGCTGAACTGATTAGATACCTTGCACTGGAAGAGGAATTCTGGAGACAAAAGTCAGGTATGACATGGTTTAAGGATGCTGATAGGAAGATAAAGTTCTTTCATGCTCAAGTTAATGGTCTAAGAAAAGGATTGCATCTCAAGAGGATACAAAGCAGACTTGGCAACTGGATTGTGGAGGAAGATCAAATTGCAGAAGAAGCTGTCAATTTTATTAAGGACCAATTATATGACACTGTGGCTCCTAATACTTTTGGCATCATTGATCACATACCTATTTTAGTAGACATGGAGCAGAATGCAAAACTAATCAGTCAACCTACAAGAGAAGAGGTTAAACAGGCAGTTTTTGGCTTAAATGGGGAGAGTGCAGGAGGTCCAGATGGATTCACAGGTGCCTTTTATCATTCATGCTGGGATATCATTGGAGAGGACATTATGCAATGGTTTTGGCATTCTTCAGTGGAAAACAACTACTAAAATGTGTGACACACACAAATCTAGTGCTCTTACCAAAGAAAGAGGTAACTACATTTTCGGATATGAGGCCTAGAAGCCTTAGTAACTTCATCAACAAAATCTGTTCTAGGGTGATTCATGAGAGATTGGGGGGATGATTTCTAATCTAATTTCAGAAGAACAAGCAGGTTTTGTGAAAGGGAGCATTATTGTTGAAAATGTAATCTTAACTCAAGAAATCATCACTGATATTAGATTAAGGACAAGGGCTGGACCTAATGTGGTGATTAAGCATGATATGACAAAAGCTTACGATAGGCTATCATGGTTATTTCTGACTAAGGTGCTAAGGAAAATGGAATTTTGTGAAAGATTCATTGGTTTGGTCTTTGATATTGTAGGAAACAATTGGTATTCAGTGCTCGTTAATGGACAATCACATATATTTTACAAATCTTCAAAGGGCGTCAAGCAAGGAGATTCACTCTCACCCACACTGTTTATCATAGCTGTTGAGGCACTCTCAAGAGGTCTGAATGCTCTACACTTGAACCCATATTTTTGTGCCTTTGGTTTGCCTAAATGGAGTCCAAAAAATAATGATTTAGCCTATGCATACAAAACTATCATATTCTACATCTTTACAGTTGGTGATAGAAGTCTTATATGCATATGAGACTGCATCGTGACAGTTGATGAACAAAGGTAAATCTGCTATTTATATGCACCATTTGACTAGCTTGGATGTGGTTATAAAAGTGGAGAGGATCACTAGTATTAGAAGGCAGGATTTCCCGTTTATATACCTTGGATGTCCCATATTTTATTCAAGGAGAACGATGGATTATTATCAAGGCCTCGTCACTAAGGTGCTCGATAAGTTGCAGTCATGGAAAGGTAAATTACTCTCTATAGGAGGTAGGTCAGTCTTGGTATCTCATGCACTTCAGAGTATGCCAATTCATCTACTTTCTGCTGTGAATCCTCCTATTTATGTTATTAACAAGCTTCATAAGATATTTGCTCAATTCGTTTGGAGTAGTTCTGTGGGAGGTAACAGTAGACATTGGGCATCATGGAACACCTTATGTATGCCATGTGAGGAAGGTGGAATAGGTTTTAGATCATTGCATGATATGTCTAAAGCACTATTCTGCAAATAGTGGTGGAATTTTCGAACAAAGCCAAGCCTTTGGAGCTCATTTATGAGTCAGAAGTACTGCAAAAAGCTCAATGCAGTTGTAGTCCCATGGAGAAAAGGATCAAATTTGTAGAAGAAAATATTCGAATGTAGGGACATAATTGAGCATCAAATTACTTGGCATCCAAAAATGGGATCTTCACTTTTTTGGTTTGACAACTAGATGGGTTTAGGAGCCTTGTATTTCCTTGTCTCTCCAGAATTTGGGGTTGATGAATCCACTCATAATGTATATGAAGTGGTGGACGATGGTGCTTGGAATTTTGACAGATCATTGGATATTCTCCCTGAGGAATTTGCACTGCATATTATGGAGAAAATAAGACCTACAGTTATGGATAATGTCCTTGACACTCTCTACTGGATGCATGAAACTCGTGGCCATTTTAGTGTAAAATTGGAATACTTATGAAGGAGAGATGATCCTAGGATAGTTTACAAGATGATATGGGTGAAAGAGTTACCATTTAGAATATCATTCTTCATGTGGAAGGTATGGAAAGCTAAACTGCCTTTGGATGATTTCATGCGAATGCTGGGATATTTCATGCCATCGAGGTGCTGGTGCTGTTCTGAACCTAAGGAGGAAACACTAGTGCATTTGTTCTTCTCATCAACTGCTGCTACCAGAGTTTGGAAATATTTCCTACCGAGGGAAGGAATATCAATGGAGGGGCTGTCAATGCATCAGGCAATTACCAAATGTTGGACTGCCCAGGTACTTCCTAGAATTAAACCAGTTATACAAGCTTTACCTTCTTGTATTGTGTGGGAACTGTGGAAAAGAAGGAACAACTTCAAGTATGGTGAGGCAGTGTCTATTAGTAGAGTGATCTATCAGGTGTCTATAACACTACAAGCTCTAGTTCAAGTTAGAAAGCCAGGCATACAAGTGCCTCACAAATGGCATGATCTGTTAGCCATGTTGGAGAATTACACTACAAGACTAAAGGTTGAGAAAGTTATCTGGGAATTGCCAATGGAGGGGTGGATTAAAATCAATACTGATGGAGAATCTAGAGGGAATCCTGGAAAAAGGGCAATTGAATTTTGTGTCAGGGATGAAGCTGAAGAGGTGAAATATGCAATTGGAAGGGAGATAACTGAGGGTTCAAATACAGAAGCAGAGGTAGTAGAAATTGTTGAGGCTTTAAGGCTATGTAGAGCACACAATTATACACATATATGGCTCCAAACTGATTCGATGTTACTGAAGAATATAATTGAGGGATCTTGGAAGCCACCTTAGTGTATTGTAGAGTATGTTGAGGAGGTTATGAAACTGATGGAAGGGTGCAATATCAAGGTGTCACACATTTACATAGAGGGAAACAAACTGGCTAACCACCTTGCAAACTACACTCTTGATGTTGGTACGATTGAGTGTCATGAATTTTGGCATCTAGATCCCCAAGGCAGAAGAATAGTGAATGAAGAAAAATTGCAATATCCTTATCTAAGGGTAAAAGTTGCCAAATAACAAGGAGTAAGGAGGAAAGGTGTATTAGAGCGCTGGTGAATTCATCAGATCATCATATTCAAATCCTTTTTGAGGAGTAGAATTTTGTGATCTTTTATACTACTAACCTTGGGTTCTTTTTTGCAAGAAATGTTACTGTATCCATGTCTTACTATGTGCTACAAATTCAAAGGGTAGTATTAGCATTTGATGCTCGGTCCCTTGCAGGAGTACTAACAGTAGGCACAAGCATGGAAGCATGGAAGATTCTCAGAATACTGGGGTGTGATATAGATTTATGGACCTTCAGTCATCCAAGGTTGGGTATTAACATCACACACCCTAGTATTATAACCCTTTAAACTTAGTTACTAAGAAGGGACAGCAAATACTGGAAATGCACGAGAATACTGCCCAGATTGTTGGTCGAGATAGTCATGTATGACCTGGGCCTTTGGCATTAAACTATGGGAATAATGGATGCATTGTGTAGTAAAACACCAATGCATTTTATTAGTTCTACATCCCAGGAATGGTGCCAACCAATGGTTACAACTGATTACTGATGGAAATCACATTATTACCTCTACAAACAGTGCATGATCACCTATATACACAAGTGCTAGAAAGTAGAAACAGGAAGGACTGCGTGTAGCTATATCATATTTTTTTACAATGCAAGTACTTTTCTGGATTCTAGACATCAAGAAGTAGAAGTAGATGGGTGTGTTTGGTCGATAAAATGTAACATTATGCAAGGACGAGCAGTGGCACTCCAAGGATACGATAAGGCAAGGGTGAGGATTTTTGTGGATACCACACACATTGGTGATGATCATATGAGACTCATAATTGCAACTGATGTTTTAAATATGAAAAGAATGGTCTCATATTTGCATTCAATTTCAGCTATACAACAAGAAGCTGGAGAAAAAGGCAACGAGACATCCTTAAATCTGGGCAGCAAGGGTGGTATTATATCATGGCTAGTTAATACATCATGGCTTAGTTTCTTTTTTTATAAGACATTATGTACTATCATTGTTGAGCACATTGCTCAACTTTGATAATAAGAGCTATGTTCTTGACAAATTCTATTGCTTTCATCTTGTAAGATCTCCTGACATTTGTCTTTATTTTTAGTTATAAATATAAAAACTAGCCCTAGGCACACTGCCTAATGGATTTACAAAAAAAAAAGCACGAAAAGGTGAGTATGAAATTAAAGTCTACTCATCTTCAATTTATAATTAGTTCACATAATATGTATTAGTTGTTCTGTGAATAATTCCAAAGGCCAGGGCATCCCCCTTTAGAACTCTTTCTTATACCACGACTTGTGGTCGAAATCCTTCCAATCTCGTGACTGTTGCTACCTTCTATTATGCAGCATGTACGACTCTGCAAGAGAAGATGCTTTCCATTAAATAATTATCCCAATATAATTGGAAGCAAAAGCAATATGCCCCAACATATCAAAACTTAATTTCTCATGTTCAAACTATTTGAATACAAACATTAGTCTCAACTTCATTATAACATGACACACATAACTTTATAAACTGAATTATTTTCTAGTTTCAACATAGCTTTGGGTTTGCAAATAATTCACACGTTGTTTAATATAACCCCTACTTTTAGTATATATCTACACATGGCTTCAAATCCATTCTATTATGCTAGAAGCTACATAAGAGCACAAATTACTACTAATATATACAACCCACATGGTAATAGCCTTGATCTTCGAGAGATCTAACTCTATCCCTTTCGTGCTAACGATGAAACCCAAAAATTTTCCTGTGCGAACTCCGAATGCACATTTTGCAGGGTTCAGCTTCAAATTGTACCTTCGCAATCGTTCGAAGAATTTCCTCAGGTCACTTAAATGATTCCACTCTTTCGTGACTTGATGTTGATGTTATCCATGTAAACTTCAATCTCCTTGTGGATTATGTCATGGAAAATAGTCGTCATTGCCCTCATATAAGTGGCACCGGCATTCATGAGGCCTAATGACATGACCCTATAATAGTAAACTCCCCATGGTGTGGTGAATGTTGTCTTTTCTGCATCTTCTTCTTGCATCAAGATCTGATGATAACCGGCAAAACAATCCATGAATGATTGTAGATCGTACTTCGCATAATTGTCAATGAGGATGTGGATATTGGTCAGAGGAAAGTCATCCTTGGGACTTGCTTTGTTGAGATCTAAATAATTCACATATATCCTAATCTTCCTGGACTTCTTAGGAACCCGTACTATGTTGGCCAACCAAGTGGGGTAGTTCGTGACCCTTACCATATTCGCCTTTATTTGCTTGGTGACTTTTTCTTTTATTCTCATACTCAAATCAGGCTTGAATTTTCTGAGTTTCTGCTTGACTGGTGGTTTGGCAGGATCAGTGGGCGGTCGATGTGAAACAATGTACACACTCAATCCAAGCATGTCATCATATGACCAAGCGAATATGTCAATGTATTGTTAGAGTTGCATTATCAATTCTTTCTTCTATTCTACATCCAAGTGGATGCTGATTCGGGTCTCTTTTACGTCTTCTTTATTTCCCAGGTTGATCACTTCTGTCTCCTCCAGGTTGGTCTTCTTCTAGCTTTCTAACTTTTCAATCTCCTGCGGTACATTCTCGAGCATCATACTTTTATCATATTCCTCGTAATCCGTCTCGTTTTTTTCAAGGGTTTAGTTGCATATCACAATCGTAGAATGCTATTTTTATTAGTTTGATCACTAAAAAGAAAAGGCGAGTATAAATGAAAAAGACAAGTTTGTGTAATACTTTAGGAAGAATAAAAAAGAATTTCATTGAAAGGAACGTCTTAGCGTTCAAAGAGGCGGTTTATCAAAAATGCATCGGCATGATTCAATCCTCAATTAATCATGCAATTTAAAAAATTACTACAATTCTACACTACCACGACTCCCGGCGAACTAGAAATAGGTTGGCAGTCCAGTTTCGTAAAGTCTCTCCTGGTTTGGCATCACTTATGGTCGGTGTCTTGATGTCAGCTTCGCTGCAGCACCCTTATATTATTTTCATGAACAACCTTCTGATCCCGTCGATGATTTCTTCCTCTTGCATTGAGCTCGGACTCAGACTCGGAACATGCTATGGCACAAAATAATACTTCCCGGGGTCACTGTTATGGCCTCTTCCAATTGCAGACTGGTATCCTAAGCCAGTAGTACCCTTTTGCTACTTTAGTTGGATTGGCTCGGTTATCCTATCTGATCTGGCCCCCAACCCGGATCCTGTTTTGTACCCGTATTTTATCATTTTTCAGATCACCAACCCTGAACTATATGGCAACATCGTGTTGTGGTTCCATTCATCTTTCTCCATTTCTATTGCTTGCATGATCTCAATGCATAAAAGGCGACCCCATCCAGCCCTTCTATAAAAGGAACCGCGCGCTCTAAATACGTTGTATGACTCCGTTCCCCATATATCTCTATTTTTTGACAATCCGGTTCGAACTTCATACATTGATGGAGAGTAGAAGGAAATGCCCCTTCCATGTGTATCCATGGCCTCCCAAGTAACAAGTTGTAAAAAGACGAGTTACCCATCACTTGAAATAATACCGGGAACTCAATGGGTCCCACTTGCAAAGATAGATAAATTTTCCCAATGACGTCTTTCTGTGATTCGTCAAAAACCCTTACCTTCAGATGGATTTCTTTCACCTTCCTTATATGAATACCTAGTTCTAGTAGAGTGAAGAATAGACAAATATTCACTCCAGATCCCTCGTCGATCAGTACCTGAGATATGACCTTGTCTCCACACTTGACAGTGATATGTAGAGCTCTATTGTGATCCACTCCCTCCTCTGGAAGGTCATCCTTCCGAAAAGAGATCTTATTTGCCTCCATCATTTTCACGATATCTGCTGCCAGTGCCTCGCTAGTGGTGTTTCTCGACACACTTACTCCATTCAATACTTTTAACAAAGCGTCCCTATAACTGTCAGAACTCACCAATAGATCTATGATTTATATGTAGGCAGGGGACTTTCCCAATTGTTCTTTGATAGAGTACTCCTTAACGGGCATCTTCCTCCAGAACTATACCGCGTCTACATCAGCTATATTCCTTCTTTGATTATGCTCTCTGTTTTGATTTCCCCGATTCAGTTCATCAGGAGCGTAACATCTTCCGGATCTCGTCATCCCATGATTAGCCAAAATTTCTATCATTTTCCATTTCCCTTTGACTGATAGGCCCATGGAATTGCCTTGTACTCATGATTCCAATCCCCTTTGACGGCTGTGACCGGCCGTGGCTGATATGTCTGAACCATCAAGGGCGGCTTCAATTGCAAGGTGATTAACGGGGCTGCCCAAGGAGTTGTTCTTGTTGCTCAGTATTCCCACTGGTAATAATGGTCTCTTTCAAATCATATTCCTCCTCCTAGATGATCATGTTCGACCCATGATTTCTATGGTTTTGTAGTGTGTTATAGTTTATTTTTGGTGGGCTGGGGTACATTGGATGGCTCCACTCGTAATCAGCATTTCAATCTCGTACCTCAGACCATAGCAGTCTTCAGTGTCATGTACTGGGACATCTAAATGATAGGCACAGTGATTGCTTGCATCAAAATACTTAGTGAGTTGGTCCAGGATTCTTCCTTCAACCAGGAATAGCCGGCTCTTCTCAATATCTTAAATAATTGGGCTAGAGGCTCGGCAATTAGGGTGATTTTTTTGGGGATTCATTCTTCGAGATCGGGACATAGTTTGGGAGCATAGGCAGGTCTATTTTGGTGGATGGTGGTTTGAACAGGGATATATGGTCGTGGTGGTTTTGGATATATATTGGATCGGGATTGATTGTAATATGGTTGGGTATTGTAATGTGGATGTGCATTATAGACTGGGGTATAAGTGGGTTCTTTTGAAGTATGAGTATTTGTGGGATATTGGTTGGCTCGACGAGGAGAACTTGGTTGATAGTGAGGGACAATTATCGTCACTTCTTCCTTCTTCTTCTTTGTGCTGCCGATGGAATCGGGCTTTATAACTTTGCTAGCAGGTTGCAGCACAACCATAGACTGTATCTTCCTGGACTTGTTGCCTTCCTCCAAGAAATCTAGCATTTTGAGCAGCTTAGAGAACTTCGGGCCCATCATCCCCATTATTTTCTTAAAGTACGTTCCATCCTGGGTGCGAATGAAGCACATTGTTAGTTCGTTGTCATCTAGCGGGGGTTGTGCCCTAGTTGCTTTTGATCTCCAATGATGAGCATACTCTTGAACTTACTCATAGGGATTCTTTTGTATGTTTACCAAAGCAAATCAGTCTGGTGTAATCTCAGGATTGAACTTGAAACAATTCATAAAATCTTCAGCCATGTTTTGCCGTTCTCTTCAATTCCTGGGGTCTTGTCTAGTATACCAGGTGAGTGCTTCCCCAGACAACCTTCTTATGAATAGATTCCTCCTTAAATTCTCATTCCTTCTCACTCCTACTAGCTTATCACAATCAGCCCTCAAGTGGGCGTGGGGATTGCCCATCCCGTCAAAAATGTCAAATTTTGGGGTATTGTACCCTACTAGAATATCGATGTCTGGATGTATACACAAATCTTCATAATATAGCATCTTGCAGGTTCTTCATTTTTTTCTCAGGACCCATAGTTGTTCAGATAGCGACACTTCTTTTTACCTTGCTTCCTTTTCCATTTCGGCATACTAATCGATATTGTAAGGCATTCTGACCGTGAGGGGTACGGTGAAAGTTGGTTTTGCTGCTGTATATACGGGTGGAATATACTGCTCGTGGGTGGTAGTGTGTACTACGGGTATATACTGCGCATTGGTATTTGCAAAGGTGACATTGTCACGAGGGGGAGTTTGGACCAAATTAAATGTGGTTGGGGGATTTTTCGAGGCTTGATCATAGTTGGGAATATAAGGCATGTGTATGGGAGGGTTTGGTGGATTTGTAGGGGTAACTGTTGGTATGACCTTAGTTATGGCGGGGATTGTAGTACGATTGGTGGTAATTGGGGTATTGGCAGATTGCCGGGTTGATGAAGGAAAGTGGTCAGGGATTGATCTAGTTATGAAAAACAGGGTGGTTGTGGAAGCATCGTTACAGCCAGATGTGCCAGTTCCCTGATTTATCGTACCTCCTCTCTTAACGATTCCATTTCTTGCTCCATCCGGGCGACATATTCATCGTTTCGAGTCTTATCCCTTCCTCTTGAACCCCCTGGGGCGTCAGTTACTGCCAAAGCATTTTCGGCTGGGTTATCTGAAGTGGTCATCTTTCCTTTGGGCCTCAGGTTATACGATGGCTCGACCACTTTAAATATCAACACAAACCAACCCCTTTTTGGGTAGATAAATAAATAAAAGAATAAAGCAAGAACGAAAGTAGAAGTTAGCTTAAGGAGTGCACAGATATAATCACACGACAATTAATTGACATATTGAACAAACGCATTCCTAAAGTATTGGGGACCCCCCCCCCCTTTTGCCGAAGGTATGCCTACGTCGGAAGTTTTCACAAATATCTATTATTTGACACATTCGGATCCGGAGCGAATTCGATTTTCATTGATAGAAAATTTGATGGTTACAAACTCTCCTCCTCTAGGTCTTCTTCGAGACCTTCCTTGAATTTTTCCTCAACGTCCTTATGATGATACTCCAGCTCCTCTTCCGGATCCTCTTCCGGCTCCTCCTCAGACTCAATCTACACGTAGTCTACTATCTGATTTTCATCATTAGGCAGTTGTAGCATATGGTCAACCAATCCTAGGACCACCTATTGGTGCATAGTAGAGGTGACAAGGTAATGAGCCAGGATTACGTGGTATACTTGCAAAGCTGCTCTTGAATCTTCCAACCCGGCTAATCCTTACCGACTAGGCCTGGCTAGCTGATCTTCTTCAAAAATCCTCACAAAGTACTCTGGTGTACACCATGCATTTTATCCCATACCCATCGTGATCAAATCACTCCACTTGTCTTATAGTCATCTTACTCTCAAAATTGGGATCTGTCCATGGTAGTCAACCTCATACAAAGTCATTCGAGACCACAGGGGTACGTCTTAGACCAAACCAAACAGTCTTAGGACTCTCAGCGGTGCATACGGTTGAATTATTTATAAACCCATCAGCGCAATGAAATATTTCTCTGGTCCCCTCACAATTGCTCTGCCTCTTAGCCAAGAAAGCTTCCAGTTGACGAAATATTCAGTTAGGTGAGTTAAAAATTCCCGCCATTCTTCTTGACCATGGGTTGTTCCCCAGTGTGTTCCCTAGTGTCTCATTTTCTCTTCATGACTGCAGATCGTATTGTTAGTGCCGACGAAGTAATCGATCGACGGCTCTCTTTGAAAGTGCTCTGTAGCCCATATTTGCAACAACAGGTTGCAACCCTTAATGAAGTCATATCCCCTCAAACATGCTGATAGTGCCCTAAAAATATCTACCAACAACACCGAGACAAGAGTTACCCACAAATTCCCTCGGAATGTGGCTAAGACCAGAACAACATATTGATGCCTATCCACCCCTTTCGCCGTGGAAAAATCAAATGTCCCAAAAATTCCAAAGAGAAGGTCAAGGGGCGAAGGTTCTCCCATATTTTTCGGTCACACTGAAATTCTTCATGTTGCAGATCAATGCTTTCTAGATGCCCAAATCTATCAAACAACTGGTCTAGGCTTATCCAACCATCTTCGACATTTCTCAGGTTTCTATTGCTCTCCAAACCCAATGCATAAAGAAACTTATGACCTAGCATGATGATCTGGAGTATGGGTTTTCGTCCAGCGAATGGCAACTCAGTAAAGATGGTAACTTCCTCGAGTGCTGGACTTAGCTCACAGTGTTGAAGTAAGGCTTGTACTTGTTATTCTATCTCCCTGTTTTTATTTATGTATTTAATTATGGTAAGGGAGAGTGCTAATGCATGAAGGGTGATGCCGTGCCATATTGTGAGTGTTAATATACGAAGGGTGATGTCGTGCCATATTGTGAGTGTTAATCCATGAAGGGTGATGTCGTGCCATATTGTGAGTGTTAATGCATGAAGGATGATGCCGTGCCATATTATGAGTGTTAATGCACGAAGGGTGACACTATGCCATATTATGAGTGTTAATGCACGAAGGGTGATGTCGTGCCATACTATGAGTGTTAATGCACGAAGGGTGATGTCGTGCCATATTGTGAGTGTTAATGCATGAAGGATGATGTCGTGCTATATTGTGAGTGTTAATGCACGAAGGGTGATGTCGTGCCATATTGTGAGTGTTAATGCACGAAGGGTGATGTCGTGTCATATTCTGAGTGTTAATGCACCAAGCGTGATGCCGTGCCATACTGTGAGTGTTAATGCACGAAGGATGATGTCATGCCATATTGTGATTGTTAATTCACGAAGGGTGATGTCGTGCCATATTATGAGAGTTAATGCACGAAGGGTGATGTCGTGCCATGTTTCTATTGATTTTATAGTGAGATCGAGAGTAAAAGCACGAAGGGTGATGCCATGCATTTTTCCTTTACTGTATTCGTGTTCCTATTTATTCATAATATGTTGGTTGTTCCAGTTATCATTCTGATGTAGTTCTTTATCTGATACTTACCCAGCATGTTTTCCCCTCCTGATATCTCCTGTCTCGTTCTTCATTACTGTTATATGTATATACATTGTTAAACTGTACAGGTTGATTTGTAGGTGCCTTGCCTTAGCCTCGTCACTACTTCATCGAGGTTAGGATCTACACTTACCAGTACATGGGGTCGGTTGTACTGATACTGCACTCTGCACCTTTTGTGCAGATTTTGGTACCGGCTCAGGTTGATCGAGATTTTGCTATTGGACCGCTATCTGGAGACTCAAGGTAGATCTGTCGGCGTTCACAGACCATGAAGTCCCCGTCTATCTTTATATTCTATTGTTTCTTTCATTCAGATAGTTGTATTTCTTTCAGACTAGAGTGGATGACTCTCGAGAAGGTTCTAATGGATTCAAGATTTATATGTCGCAGTTGAGAATTTTTCGGACTTGTATATGGCTAATATCTGAGATTTTCATATGATGGTGTCGGTACTTGCGGTATTTCTATATCATTATGGATTCTACATTTCAGTATCAGGAAGGTAAAGGAAACGGCTTTAGATTCACAGAAGGTCTCTTCTGAGTGGGTGTCTCAATTTTTGTACTTTTAGGGTGCTTATGAGGTAATACAGTGGCTTATGGTCCTTAGGGAGGTGTGGTTTTATGCTAGGATCTTTGGTGGTGAGTTTTGGGTAAGGATCTGGTGTTCTACCAAGGAGAAGTGCCAACTTGTGGGTAATTCGGAAGGAACTCGGAGAAATAGGATAGTTTGGTAGTAGGTTAGATTAGCATGGTAATGGATATGATCGGTTCTTTGGGTACTTATGATGTGGTGAGTGTCTAAAAGTTTTTTATGGCAATACTCTTGGGTTTGGCGACCTGCGTGTCATGGTGGAGTTAGAGAGATTTAGTTCTGATGGCTTGGTTATGTGCAAATGAGTTTCGAAGAGTCCTCGATGATTCTACCACGGTTTGAGATGGATATTTCCTACCGGCATGAGGAGTATATTGCGTATTGTGATTTTCTCCTAGATGAGATCAAATGGAAGGTTTCAGACTAATCGAGTATATATTCTGCTGGTGACTTAGAGATTCTCGTGCTTTTTATATGATGGCATGATAGATGTGGTGTGTTGTGTGGGATTGAGATTTGCATGTGCAATGTCGCGGTTCAGTATTTAAGGGAAGTTCATGAATTCTAAGACAACATGGAGGATTTCAGATGACTAGATGAATGTTATTACTACTTGGTATCGCCTAAGAAAGGTGCACATTTCAGAAGGGACACTGTTTTCTGACTTACGAATGCTTCATTGGTATTGTTGTACTCCCCTGGTTGATCGACTGCTAATGTTCAGTGGAATGGAGGAATTATAGAAGTATTTCTCGTGGGGATGATTATGTATGAGAGATTTTTTAGTCATTCAAGTGGTGGAGTTAGGATCGGCTATGCTGATTCATGTGTTCTATGGATTTGGAGACTGGTAGTTCTCAGAAGCAGATTGTTTTGGGGTTGCGGACTGTGCAGATGTGGCCAAAGTTTACTAGATTGTAGTATGTGCTATGGTTAGGTCATTGTGGACTTTTGGAGGGATATTTATCCATTTGGGAATGACCAGAGTTGGTTTGGGGGCCCATTGGTAGGCCCAATGTGGATGTGCATTCTAAACCAGGTCGAATTTGTTGACTCATAATTGTTAGTGTTGAGGGGTGAGTCATTCAGTTAGAGTTGAGCTTGTTCGTGTTCTGATATGTTCTATGTGTTACTCTTCTATACTACGAGGGGTGGTGATTCATTGGTTATATGCACACATGGTGCGGTTCTATTTCAGCCTTAGAGCGGAATTTGAGCGAGATGGTTATTGGGTGTCTAATGGTCGATCGCGCCCTTGTTATGGTCTTTTCAGACTGTGGTATATTGTGTTATTATCTTCCCTATGGTTATGGTCATGCGTTTCGTGTACTTGATGTCGAATTGCATGTAGTTTTAAATTTTAAGCATTGTGGCTTGAGGTATTTAATATGGACCGGTGTCTGGATGGGTCACCCATTGCAGCGGGCTATGTTGGGATATGATCCTTTGTGTTAGATTCGTGTGTCTTGGTCCTACTATGTGTGATGGGTTCATAGCATTGCGTTGTGGTGGTACTTGTTGCGCTTGCGGGACGGTTCCCTTATTTGAGTCATTTTCAATGATTGAGTACATTTTGAATTGTTGCTTATTGGTGAACGAATTGCACGGTTTGTAGCTTTAGGTTGTATTGGTGTGGCATGTCAATAGAGTAGTTGTGTTTTACGAGATAAGGTCATTGGACCTAGAATGGATACTATCGGATCTGATTGCGGTATGTTTGGAAGAATAATATCAGAAGTCAACTTAGGATTTGGCTTTAATTCTTGTCGGGTGAGAGAGAGAGCTCCATGACTTGTGGATCTAGTGAGTGATTATGAGTTTCTGCATGTTTCCTTCATTGGGTGACATGGTATTACCCCCGGTTATATGCATGGTAAGGTTACACGACGTTTTGATGGCTTTGGAACGATTCTAGGCATGTTCGAGGATGAACATATGTTTAAGTGGGGGAGAATGTAACGACCCGACTATCATTTTAAGCATTTACACTTTTCTCGGTGGTTTGAGGGTGTGGGCAGCTCCGCATGATGTATTATGACTTTTGTGTATCGTCGGTTTTGGTTTTCAGGTATTTCTGATGAATTTCATGATTAAAGCTTTAAGTTGAAAGAGCTGACCAAGTTTGAATTTTTAGTATTTGACCTCGGATTGGATTTTTCATAGTTCTGTTAGGTCCGGGTAGTGATATTGGACTTGGGTGTATGCCCGAATTTTTATTTGGATATTTCTAGAATGTTTCGGCACTATTTGGCGAAAGTTGGAAATTTGAAGGTTTGGAATGTTCATAGGTTTGACCGGGAGTTGAATTTGATGATATCGGATTCGGATTGTGGTTTCGAAAATTGGAATAGCTTTACTATGTCATTTGGGACTTGTGTGCAAAATTTGAGTTCATTCCGAGTTTATTTGACAAGGTTCGTCACGAGTTTTGGAAGTTGCAAGATTCAAAGTTCATTAAGTTCGATTTGAGGTGCGATTAATGGTTTTGATGTTGTTATGCATGATTTGAGGCCTCGAGTAACTTCATGTGTAACGACCCGACTGGTCGTTTTGAGCGTCTACACTCCACTCGGTAGTTTGAGGCCTCAAAATAAAGTTTTGTTATTTCTTTTAGCTCTATTGGGCGATTTCGGATTTAGGAGTGCGTCAGGATTTTAATTTGGAGGTCCGTAGTTGAATTAGTCTTGGATTGGCGAAGGTCGGATTTTTGAAAAGTTTGACCGGGAGTGGACTTTTTGATATTGGGGCAAGATTATGATTCCGGAAGTTGGAGTAGGTCCGTAATGGCAAATGTGACTTGTGTGCAAAATTTGAGGTCCATTGGGCGTTATTTAATGGGTTTCAGCATCGGTAATAGAAGTTGAAGTTTCACGCATTTGCGAACCTGGGCTGCTGGGGACTGGATTGCAATTACGATGAAGTTGTCGCTTTTGCGAAGCCTGAAGAGTTTCACATTTGCAAACTCTGTATCGCATTTGCGATGAAGGCCTGGTCTGTCAGGGGTCGCATTTGCGATGTTTTGTCCGCATTTGCGAACCCCCTATCGCAAATGCAACATCTGTAACCTGCTAAATGCTGAGAATTCCATAATTTGGCTTCATTTTGTTATATTTTGAACCCTAGATTCGATGGCAGGCGATTTTATGAAGAGGTTTTCATACCAAATAATTGGGTAAGTACCTCTAATCAATTCTCAACTACATTTCATGATTTATATAAGATTTAACATCAAATTCAAGAGAAATCTAGGGAAAAATTTGGAGATTTTGTCAAAACTTTGAAAAATGTAAATTTGGGATTTGAGAGTCGAATAGGACTCGGATTTGAAAACAAAACACGTATTTTGACTCGTGAGGCTATGGGTAGTCAAGACGTACCCTTGAACCCGGGTTTTGACCGGGGGTCCCAGGGTTTGACTTTTGTTGACTTTTAAGAAATTGAATAAAAATCACAGCTTTATTAATTGAAATTATTTTCCGTTCCATTTGTGTGATGTATTTAAGTCGTCTTTGGCTAGATTGAGCCGAGCAGAGGTGAAATTGTAAAGGAAAAAGCTAAATTGAGTATTGAGTCAGCCGAATTGAGATAAGTATCTTGCGTAACTTTGTTGAGGGAATTATTCCTACTATTTGACATTGATTGCTACATGCGGGGGTGATACATATATGAGGTGACGAGCATATATGTATGTGCCAGAGTTAACCATGCTCGGGGTAAATTATGTTATTAACTGTGTCTTGTGGAATCACGCGACCTTCTTTCCTTATGCCTTACTTGACTCCTAGATACTAAGAACATAGTGTTAAATGTTAGAACTAAGACTTAGCTTATTATAACTTGGTAAAATTTGATGAAATTTTGAGAATACATTGGTGTGTTTAATTCGGTCATCAATAGGCATAATCATTAATACATTGCTATGGCCGATATTCTTGATATACTAAACAAGATGATTAGTAGAAAAGGATGATGTAGATCCACACATCATTGTGCTGAGACGGCCTAGCCGATCGGGTCGTGATCGGACGCCATGCCACACACATAGTGGTGATTGTGCTGAAAATTATAATTAAAATTGTGATTGTGGTTGATGTCTCGGATGAGATGGCCTAGCCAATTGGGTTGTGATCAGACTCCGTACTAAAAGCCCAATGGTATTGTGAACGGTGGCATATTGGTACTAAAGATCTCCCAATTTAAGATATGGAAATTTATTTGAACACTGTCTTGGCCCTAACTTGAGGTTTTATGTTTTTTAGGCTTCCACTGATATTATGATTGTTCTTGCTTGTATTATTAATCGTTCTATTGAGAGGGTGTTTTTTCATTCATACTATTACTATTCTATATGTACTAACGTTCCTTTTTCCGGAGGCGTTGCATCTTCAGTGGATGCAGGTAGTTTCACATCAGGAGAAATTGATCAGTGATAGCGGTAGACCCTCTTCCCAGCTGACTTGGTGAGCCCCACTTTATTTCGGGATGATGTATCTTTTATTCTTTGTGTATTGTGTTTGAGGTATAGCCGGGGCCTTATTGTCGGCACTATCATAGTACTCATTTGTATCTATTAGAGGCTCTGTAGACATAGTGTGGGTTGTATATTAGTGTTGGGGAAGTCAAACAAGTTATGCTCCATAGACTTTAAAATGAAGTAACTTATGGTAATGAATTGGTGTTGTATACATGATCTACTTATTGTCTAATTAACCAAAATATGTATTCTCTTTATTCAAAAGTGAGTTTGGGTATAAAGTATCTAACATGCTTGCTTGACCGGGTTCACTCGGTTGAGCACCGGCCACGCTCCCTGCATTCGGCGCGTGATAAAAAGCAAACTTAAAATACTACTAAATCAAAGATAAAAGAGATAACAAAGGAAATGAAGAGTATACTGCTGCGGCATTGTGCATAGCATTGTTCAACAAGCACTCTCGAGAGAGAGCTTGTATCTTTTCCCAATCTTTTTTTGAAGCCAAAGGCTTTAGATAGTTAGCAAGTTCCACCGGCCGGGACAACAAATTGCACCCGGTAGAGACAGAGAGAGTAACGCTCCTCCTCCTTTGCGGATCTTCTGAGGGGGCGGCATAATTTTACCCCAAGTTCCCAGGATCTGGGGATTGGGGGAGAGGAACATCCTCTTCTCGGATAGATGTGGCCGGTGGAGATGATGTAGCAGTTGCTGGTGGAAGAGTCGATGAAGAAGGAGATGAAGCTAATGGCGTTAAAGGATGAGAAGTGGCTATGGAAAGTGCAGTGCTGGGTGTTGGTTGCTCATCAACCGAAGAAGGCAGGGACCCAGTACTCAGCCTCACAGTACCGGGTGCAGCGATTGGGATCTGGAAATGGGAGTTGGCATTTTCCATCATCTAAAACTCCCCCAAATTGCTGAGGCATCGTCCTCAGTTGGTGTAACTAACTCAATAGATTGAGCAGTTTATTGAGCCGAGGAAGGTCGTCATCTTCTGTGTAGAGAAGCCCCCTCCTCGCTGGCTTTCCCATCATCGTCAATCATCACGGTATCTATGGCTAGCCTGGGCAGGGAGCTTGTCACCACATTTTCCGGAGATGACTCAAGAGAGGCATTCTTTTCCCTCTTATTCTTTCCCCCAGCCACGAAGAAACGTCTTCTTTTTTGTTGCTTGTTCTCCGGTTGGGGACTATCGGAAGAAGCACTCGCCGCATCAGCAGTATTAGCCAAAACATCCTTCTCGAGGACGACAACTGAGCCCTATGGTAGACCTGAATTCAAAAGGAAAGAAGAGTCAAACAACTTCCTTATATGAAAAGGTAAAAACAAGATGAGTTCAACTTACCATAATATTTTGCCTTCCACCCATATTTCTGGGACAGTTCTTTCCACGTGCGGGTTTTCGACGTAGTAATGTCCAAACTTTTCTATACCCATTGTTCCAAGCCCTCAACCCTAGGTGGAACCCACCGAGTCGTTGAAATAAATAAAGGAAGAAGAGTCAGTAATAATGAGGAATGATCTTTAATAGAAGAAGAAACAAACGATAAGACTTACGTGTACGGTTCCATAATTTCGGGAAATCCGGAGTGGTGGCCGGGATAATGTCACTGGTGGCGACTGAAATGAACCATTACATCCACCCACGATCGTTGTCATCATCCATGCTGGATAGCAGTGCATGGTGGTCACGCTTTCTGAAATTTATCATTGCCCCGCGGAAGGTTTTGGGGATTAGAGGTTCATCACTCGAGCTAGGGATAGGTCTTCTCCAGCGTCCTGGAACAGGCATCGAAGGCAAGAGATTGTACTCTACACAGAAGGGCTTACATGTGCCAAGCACACCTGATAGCGGAGGAAGAACTCCACAATGACGGAGTCAAGATCTCTGCTCAAAGAAAACCCTCCCAAAATGAAGGGATACATGTAAAAGTATGTAAAACACTTCTTAGGTAAAGTTATCCGCTCGGCTAGGTCAGGAGCGATAATGTCCAAATCTTGACAGTGGCAGTCGTCCTTCACAACAGGGATACTGGAAGGACGAATAGAAGAAGGGTATACGCTAACAGCCCACGTACGAGGGTGAGCAGAAGGGTATTTCTCTTCAAAATCTTTGGTGGTAATAAGATTTTTTGGTATGATAGTACTCACCGTAGGGGGGAGTGACATCATCCGTTTTGCTTTTGTTCTTTGAAGAACTAAGGTTTCTTGAAGAGGAGGCCATTTTTTATTAGAGGGAGAGTTTTTCTCTCAAAGAAGGAAGCTAAAGAAAGGTTAAAGTCGAAGTATGAATGTAGTAAAGAAAGTCATAGAAAATTTAGAGTATTATGAAGTGTAAATGAAGGAGGTTGATGTGTATAAGTAAAGGTATAGTCGGCAAAACGCATGGCCATAATTGCCTCGATAACCGAAAAATGTTATGCTAAATCATGAGATTACGCGTGTTCGGGGCATTAAATGCAAAGAGACGTGCGTCTAATCAACCATCAGAAACTTCTCAGATGGGTCAGTAATTTCCTGCCAAAAAGTATATTTCTACCAACTTTCCGGTGACACAAAAGTATGCCACCGAAAAGCAGGGGGACTATCTGTATAGGGTAAAATATGTTATATTAAATGATCGTATAAGAAAATGACACGTGGAGCTGAAGGTAGAATATAGTTGAAACCGATGGCAACGATCCCGTCTATTACCGAATAGAATAATACTCATAAAGATGAAATAAATGCCTTACACCAGGTAGTATTTAATGAAGAATATTCTGCAGCATTAAGTATACTGCACGTAACAAGAAATATGGCATTCACTGCCCGCCGTTACACATTCTTCAGTAGCCCTCATAATTGACATTAAAGAGGGGCTTGATCATAGGACCTTGCTCCCTAGGAGGAGATATAAATAGTGAGCTCTATTATCATTGTAAAGGACACGAACTTTCTGGCAAACATACGCTACACTCTATTCAAAGCTTAATATAATTTTATCTTCTTGTTTTTTGATATCATTGTTGTTGTGCCCGGAAGCCTTGCTCCCGAAATTATTATTTTTGCTATTCCGTCTCCATCTCAAGGCTAAGTACTACATTTTTATCTAGTTCATCTATTATTTCAGGATCAAATTAATTCACTTGTCTAGAAACCACGTATAAATTCAACTGTACCGTTTTACGGATAAACAACTTTCAAATATTAAATATGAAGGTTCATGAAATGAAAAGGAAATGCTATGTGGCTAATGAGCCAAATATTAAAGTTAATGATTTAGGCCAAAGGTGACAAACATAAAGAGTATTTTGGAAGACTTGTTATGTAACCAATGTAAAGGCCAAAAGTGTCGTATACCCAAAGCTACACGCACCGGTATAGGATTTTGGGCATATCATTAGCTTGGACGATTAGATAGTCACCCTTAAAACGGGTTCCCTTGATTAGGATAATTATCATGCTAGCAAAACTTGTCAACATCTGCACAACATTGTGATGAGATGAGATGCTCATTCATTACGGTTGAAGTATGGGGCATCACGATGGTTATGTCGGTAACTAATAAACTCCCAATAAATGATTATGTTATCTTAAGTTTCATTTTTGTCCATTGTATTATGATATGAACGGTTTAGTTGTTTTATTTTCGCATTTATCTTCCATGATCTCCCTTTATTTTCACATTTATCTTCCATGATTTCCCTTTATGTTATTGTCCTATTTTCACACCTATTATTAATTTCAAACCCATTTACCCATTTATGAATCACACCTCATTACCATCACAATAAACTACACCCACTTCTATGAAAAATTGATAAGGTAAACAAATAAAATTTAGTATACTTTGTATTTTCAATTTGCGTCAGAGGATATTGAAAATACATTTTTTACATAATTTTCAAAGTAAAACATATTATTGCTGTTGTAAGGTATGTACTACTTAATTGGAGTAGACCAACTAAGCCTTCTTTCTATTGGTAACACTTGCTTGTTAAATTGAGGAGCTGACTATAAAGAATCTCCATGAAACATAATATACCAACTTAATTGGGGTACCTTCCTCCCCTAACGTACACACATCAAAAGTAGAACTGTATTCATATACAACTGTCAGGGAAAATTAATCCTTTTTTACTTCCCTGAACATTTTTGCAAAAAGATTGTGCCTTTTTGTTCATATGAGTGAGCTTTATGTCTTTTATCTGGATTCCTTTGCATGGATTGCTGGGACTGCAGTCAAATTTCATAGCTACTGGAGTTGTTGACGTCCCTTGTATATTTTCATACGTTACTTGACTAATCTTTACACCAGAAGTCTGCAATTAACCAAAAACTAAATCATAACATAACAACTTAGATTCATCGTTACCTCTGTAGCTGTTAGCAGACAATTTTTCTACAGAGGAAAACAATAAACAAATTGAACAACAGGCTAAAAGAGTACTTAATCAGCTCAATATTGATATTATCAAAATATACACTAATATCGCTTAAAACTCATCTCGAGAGGAAAGCAAATGAAAAATCATACTTTGATCATCGATAGTTCTACTACTAGGAAGCCGGCAATTTTTCTGAATCCGAGAATCTCACATGTATATTTTGCAAATATAATATGTTCAAATGTAAATACAGTCGGTTTAACTCCCTTATATTCTTGGTATTTTCTATTTCTTGATAAATTTTAATTAAAGAGCTGAAAAGTTCAAACATTTTGTTTAAGACAACCCCCCCCCCCCCCCCCCTCCCCCACAACTTCCCATCTTTTTCTATTCATTCTAAGAATATTTACCTCGCCTGGACAATCTTGTTTGTTGGGGCAGTAATTCTGATCAATGATGATTGGATTGTCAACGTACTTCATGACTATGTTGCGGTAATTAATGTTGGTGACGAAACCAGTGCTGGATCTTGCCCAAGATTTTATTCTTAACCCATTATCAGATCCTGTGAATATCGAGTAAACCAATGTCACATTCTGCACGCCATCTTCTTCATAATTCCTTGCTAGACTTCCAATGCTGCAAGAGAAAGAGTAAAAGTAGATCTTCAACATAAAATAAGAAATAAATACACACAAAATAAACCCTAAACTAAATGTCAAATAAAACGACATTGATGGTCAAATTGCAACTTGTAGGAGTGTATATATATTTGAACGTAATGACCATAAGTCTAAAGATTTCTGTGTGAAACCGCAAAAATGAACTATGACTCACTTGATAAAGGTCAACATCGCTTCGATTAATTAACTAGAAGTCATTAGTTTCCACTTATATGTTTCCCAAATATATGGTACTTGAAATATATATCGAGATATTGACATCAACCACCTCTCAAATAATATTTTCCTCTTTATTGGAAAAAGTCTCTTAGCTTCAAGAACAGACCACCAATTCATGTAGCCGAGTAAAATGAAACCTAGAAATTGATCATTGATCCCTAGTCCCTCATTTAAGTTTGAGCAAGTGAAGCTTAGTAGTCAGACTTCTTATAATTAACAATATTTTCTCCCACTTCTAAAAAATATTGTGATTATGAAAGATTGTGATTTAGTATTTTCTATGTAGTTAATAAGAACATAATTTTGTATTAATTATAGAATCAATATCCAATGTACAATTAAAATCAAAGATTATTTGATCTTATTGTTTCTAAAAAGTGTTGTGTTATTCTCGTTTTAACATGTCGCACAAGTTCCTCGAATTGCCCAATCCCTTCTTCTCCTTCACAAATACAGGGCTATACAAAAAATGAAAAAAATCATACTCGTTGTACGTACCTAAGGAGATCGGAAAACACACACACATATATATATGAGTAAATAAAAGCGTGGGTCTCTAATAGTTTAAACTTTTAAATGGGATGACCGTCCACTTCAATATGGTATCAAAGTAGGTAAAAATCATTGGTTCGAGTTTCCTCGCTGTTCTTTATAAAATAAAAAATAAAATAAAAAAGAATATCTACATGCTTGACTCATAAAAAAGAATTAGGCTTGAAAGTGATAGGTTTGTTATAAACATAATTAAATAAATAAAGCATAATTTTTTCAATAGTTTAAGCTTTTAAATAGGATTGTCGCTATACGGTCATGGTAGTAACATGGAGTGCTTACCTA
Source organism: Nicotiana tomentosiformis (assembly GCF_000390325.3). NCBI lineage: Eukaryota > Viridiplantae > Streptophyta > Magnoliopsida > Solanales > Solanaceae > Nicotiana > Nicotiana tomentosiformis. Next base: position 47,495,870 of record NC_090817.1, read on the forward strand.
ACACCATGTCCAGGTCCGCATAGAATGTTCTCCATCCAAAGATTTCTAGTGCCAGGTCCAATAGATATACAGTCATCTCCAGTTTTGAATCTACTATCTATGATAGTAACCCCAGTTGATGATTGAACATGAATGCCATCGGTGTTTGGGCTCTGATCGGGGGCTATTGTTCTTACCTTTCGAACCATCACGTTGTTGCAGCTATTGATCACAATATGTGTTAGCTGGCTGTTGATTGATAGTAAGCCACTTATCACAACATCATTAGCCCAATTGAAGGTTATCGACTGCACTTTTCACATAAAGAAATTAAGATAATTGAAATATTTTACGTTTATATTATTTTTGTTTTCTTCATGAATAGTTACGACATGGTACTTTCGATGTACTAAAATGGACTGAGATATTTATTATGTATAAGGATATTTCTATGTATAAGGATACATGTAGAATGAAATGGAAAGAATATAAACATGTGTTATAATGTCTAGGAGGAGAGAATGTGTGTGGGTATTTTTAAGTTCATTTCACATGATGTCAAATAAAAGGTTAGGAACGTTAATAAAAGTTGAAGTAGAGAAATTTTTTAAATGAAAAACATTAGTATTTTTGCTGTTGAAATTAAATTACAACATGAAGGTTAAATCTTTCTTCTTCTACCATCACCACGGCACACGCCCTACATCTCCAAGTACTAGAAGAAGAAATAATGATCTCAAGAATGAATGATTATACTTAACGAAGAAAAGTTACCTACTAGGTATAGTTTAAGACCTAAACCTTCAAGAAAAGTTTGGTCATTTTCCAATTTTTGATCAAATAACTACTTCACCTGTCTCATTTTGTGTGACATACTTCCTTTTTATTTTGTTCGAAAAGAATTACACATTTTTTGATACTTTTCATATATATTTGGTTAACCCTTTCTTAATTTCATAAACATATTGTGCCCAGCCAAATATTATTACATAAATTGGACAGAAAGAATTTCTTATTGCATGAAATAGATTTATTAAAAAACATACCCTAGCTCCAACTGGGCAATTATTGCCCGATTTCCGGCAAGCCCAAAAAGCTGCTCCTTTAGCATCAAGATTTCCACCGATGACCGAAATCCCATTGACCTGAATGAACAAAAGCCAGTAGCCGGAGTTGCCAATGGCCCAATAATCCAATGGAGCCACAAGGGTTCCATCAATCCTTACAGTTATTCTATTTTGACATGGCCCTCTAAATGTTGCTGCCTTTAGTAGATAACGTCCTCGGGGAACGTAAATGGTCGCTGGTTGCATTGAGCTGCATGCAGCGCTCCATGCCTTCAGAAATGTCTGAGTTGCATCAGTTTGGCCATTTGGTTTGGCACCAAAGCTTAACACATTGTAGGTTGATGTTGCATTTGATTGCAAGAATAGAAATATAGAAGATAAGAGGACAGTAATGCAAGATATTATCAGGTTATCCATTTAGATAAAAAATGGGCTTCTTCCTTGGGTTTTCTTTTGGCAATACAAACAAAAGTTGATATGTCGAATTGGGAAAAACGGATAACTAACCATAATATTTATAGGGTTTTCAGATCTCTTTCTTGAATTTATTGCCTGTAATTGGGCAATGATTGGAGAAATTAATGCACCAATCAACTTAAAAGTGTATGTCACACGTCGACGGTATACTATGATATGTACGGCAGCCATGTTACAAGTTATTTTGCAGTTGTTTTGGTCAATAGAGCATGTTCGCTTCAACTTTCCCTTCAAGAAAGTATGCGGTTAAGCGCATGAAAACTAACGTATCTTATGTGCAATAATAAAGAATTACTTGCGATTTTGTGTACAATGTTTAAGTACGGCTTTACTTGACGGCTTTAATTATAAAAAGGGAAAGCACTCATAACCCCAAATTTATAAGAAGGAAAAACAAAAACAACGATGAAAGAAAAAGAGAAAGAAATGGAATATCAACAAGGATTTAGCGTGTGCGATATATATATATATATATATATATATATATATATATATATATATATATATATATATATATATATATTATAACGAATTTTATATTTTTGATATATTTTAACTGATTATAGCATATTCTTTACTGCATCATTTAGATTACAAATTACAATTAATGTACAAACATAAATATCCTAAGTTATTTTAATCTGATAGTGTAAGAATCTTACAATGTCAATGAGGGAAACTCGGCAATAATAAAGAAATGAAATGGCTTGCTTAGCTGATTTACGGTGCAAGGCGTTGAATATAGTTGGAGTAGAATATGATACTTTCGATGGACCGATGGCAGAGCCTTTCCAGGCTATATGATCGCCGATGCATAGCTACCTCCTTGCCACGACTCCTATATTAGACAAACAATTTGCTCTATCTTGTAATGACCATTATTGTCCTATTTCTTCTGGTTCCCTTCTACTTTCTTATTTCTTCTCTCTATCTCTTTATAGTATTAACAAATTATAAATGAACTCATATTTAACAATCTCTTATGTAATTGCAGGTACTTAATGGACCAGATTGGGAAGCTGAAAATCAGGCGTAGTTTCATGAAAAATTAATTATCACGTCATGTTAGGATTTTGTCGTGATTTTCTTTTTATATTTGAATTTTACCTTTTTTTGAAGTAAGGAAAAATAGTTTACCAAAATTAATTTTACTTTCCTATAAGGAAATTATAAATCTTTTCCATATATGACAGATCCATTTCTTAGAAGAAAAGATTGTGGACCTCTATAAATTGATGGTCCCTCATTCATAAAAAAAAACACAAAAAAGCATCCACAATTAATGTAGTTCTTAAAGAGTTTTATTTAGGGAGAGAATTTATTCTCTCAATAAGTTTTTTTCTTTTATATCAGTAGATCGATGTAGTCAATTGACCTAAATCATATAAAGTATGTTATGCCTCTTTTAGTATATTATTCTTGTTGTCTAATTTATCGTAGTTCAAGGTTGTTTGGCTAGCTTGCGCATGACGCCATGTTACTTCGATCCCAATAAGTAATATCAGGGCTAATGGTTCTATGAGGTTAATGACAGGTTCAAGGCGGGTGCGGATCAAGTTGCAGCCAATTTGATGATAGCGAAGTTTTCAATCCAAAAAAGTATGAATGCTACATGTGGAGATAAATTTTCAATCATATTTTCATAAAATCCCGCTGCTGCACATACAAAAAAAAAATATTTTTGACCCATGCTTACGAGCTTCAATGTCACAACCCAAAATCTCACCAGAGCCGTGATGGCATGTAACGACCCGACTGGTCGTTTTGAGCTCTAGCGCGTCACTCAGCGGTTTGAGATCCCGAGCAGCTTCACTTTAGGTATTATGACTTGTGCGTATGGTCGAAATTGAATTTCGGAAAGTTCGGAGTTGAGTTGGAAAGAAAATTCTAATTTCGGAAGCTTTACGTTGGAAGAATTGACCAAGGTCAGATTTCGAGTAAGCGACCTCGAAATCGGGATTTGAAGGTTCCAACAGGTTCGTATGATGATTTTGGACTTGGGCGTATGTCCGGATCGGGTTTTGGATGACCCGGGTGCATTTCGGCGCCTATTGGATGAAGTGCATTTCAATGTTATCGATGTCCGTTGGGATTCCGAGACTGGGAATAGCTCCGTATGGCAATTCTAGTATTGGGAGCGCGTCTGGAAGTGGATTCAGAGGTCCATAGGTCATTTTAGGGTCATTTGGCGAAAGTTAGAAATTTGAAGGTCTTTGAGAAGTTTGACCGGAAGTGGACTTTTGATATCGGTGATAGATTTCGATTTCCGAAAGTTAGAGTAAGTCCGTAATGTCAATTATGATTTGTGTGCAAAATTTGAGGTCAATCAGACGTGATTTGATAGGTTTCGACATCGATTGTAGAAGTTTGGAATTTTAAAGTTCATTAAGTTTGAATTGGAGGGTAATTCATAGTTTCGATGTTATTGGGCATGATTTGATGCCTCGACTAAGTTCGTAATGTATTTTGGAACGTGTTAGTATATTTGGTTGAGGTCCCAGGAGCCTAGGGTGGATTTCGGATGGTAAACGGATCAAGTTTGGACTTGGAAGGAAAAACTGAAGCATCTGTCTTCTAGTGTAACCGCAGCTGCGAGGTTTTGGCCGCAGGTGCGGGGCCACAGAAGTGGCTTAGAGGGTCATAGAAGCGGTTCTGTATGAGGTAGGCTGGGACCGCAGATGCGGTCGAGTTCTGCAGAAGCGGGAACGCACCTGCGCACGTGGACTCGCAGAAGCGAAGGCGCAAAAGCGCGTAAGGGGCGCAGATGCGGGGGTTGTTGGGCCGAGCTTGAACCGCACCTGCGATGGAATTTCCTTAGGAGCGGAGCCACTGGAGCGGCTGTTGGACCGCAGAAGCGAGAAGTCGGGCTGGGCAGTGTCTTTTTAAGACGAGATTTGGCCATTTTCCTCCATTTTTCTTTTGGATGGGCGATTTTTGGAGTTCTTGAAAGGGAAATTTTCGTTATCTATGTCAACGTAAGTGATTCCCACATATTGTGAGATAAATACATGATTTATATAAGGATTTAAACTTGAAAATTTATAGAAATTTGGGATGTTTGGTAGAAAACCTAGAAATTAATATTTATGGATATTGACCACGAAATTCGACATGGAATTTGGAATAAATTATATATTTAAGTTCATGGTGTCATGGGTAAAGTTTATCTTCAAAAAATTTCGGTATCCAGGCATGTGGGCCCGAGGGTGATTTTTATTGACTTTTCAAGCGGAGTTAAGAATTTTTATAAATTGGATTATAATAAGTATTAGAGTGTGTATTTATGGATTTGCACCTTTATTGACTAGTTTTGGGAGCGTTGGGTATCGGTTTGAATTATTGGAAGGGCTTGGGAGCCGGTGATGGAACTTCAAAGTGAGGTAAGTCTCTTTTCTAACCTTGTAAGAGGAAATTTACCCCATAGGTGAACTTAATTAATATGTTTTGTTATTTGTGGGGGCTACGTATGTATTAAGTGACGAGAGTCCGTACGTAGCTACTATTCTTATTTGTGTCCGGGTAGTTTTAGATTTACACCATGCTTTGTGGACACCGTTATTTGATTATATTTGTTGATTGTATCAAATGGAACTAAGTCAAGGATTTTAAGAATTTAAAAGATTCAAGTCGAATTGTCCTTATTTTGAAAAGAATCAAGAAAGAGTTATGATTTATTGATAAATATATATTTGACCGCGTCGCTTGTATGATTCACGAGCGGGGTAATAGATGCATCTATGGTTCGAACCGTTCGACCCTCGGCAGTGCACAATTTATATTTATGTTGGATCGGGCCGAATGTCCTAGGTGGTATTCGCGTGTGATAATAGAACTCGAAGTTCCTTTTATAATTGGTATAAATTCATTATTTTAAAGATTATTTGTTTTAAATGAAGGAAGTGATTTGGGTCCTCAAATAGGGTGATGAATTGTTCAGTTATTTCTTGTTATGAGTTTTATTATTATATATATCATGCTTAATTAGAATTTCATAATATCATATTGTTGGCCCTTAGTAAGTGTCGAAGTCGACCCCTCGTCACTACTTCTTCGGGGTTAGATGGGATACTTACTGGATACGCGTTGATTTACGTACTCATGCTACACTTGCTGCATATTTTTGTGCAGGTGTATATATGTCTAGTGGCCTCGTGGGCACAGAGGCGCTATTATTGCGGGGACTTATGTGAGCTGCATTCCACGTTACGAGTCCGCAACCAGCAGAGTCTCTTTCAGAGTATTTATATTTTCCTGTCCAATTTGTATTCCGGACAGATGTTGTATTTTATTTTATATTCCTAATTGATACTCATGCACTTGTGACACCAGGTTTTGGGCGATTATGGGTTGCAATGTGTTGGAATTTTTAAAGATATTATTATTTATTTTGTAAAGTCCATCTTTTACTATTTAATTGAAGGAAATATGATTTCAAAAATATAAAAAAATGAGATTCCAAATTAAGTATTTATTTTTGGCTTGCCTGACCGCGGTGTCCGGCGCCATCACGACCTTTAATAGATTTTGGGTCATGACCACATAGTATCACAGCCCTAGGTTCATTAGGTCTCACGAGTCATGAGCGATTCTAGTAGATTCTTGCGGATCGGTACAGAGACATTTGTACTTATCTTCGAGAGGCTACATGACTATTAGGAGTACTTCCCTTCTTGATTCCTCACCGTGTGGTTCGATTCCTTTGAGGCTTATGCCTTCATTCCCTTACTATTCAATCTTATGCGATGTGAAGCGCTTGTTATAAATTGGGAATTGAGAAATTTTAATGGTATTACAGATGTGGTGCAATATATTTCTCCCTGCGTATTTGATTGGGCTATTGTCGTCACCTTGCGGAAGGTTGTTCTGTCGTTTTAGCTCGGTATTAGTATTACCTAAGGTTTTGAGATTTGGCATTGATTGATGATGATTCGTGCATTGCTATCGCACCGTGTTGCGTAATGGTAGGATGCTTCTCTATGTATCGAAGCAGTGAATGACTTGGAAGGAGGTTTACTCAGTGCATGATTCAAAGATTCAATATTTTATTTCCGGCGAAGGAAAGGCAATGGGACTATGAATGTTCAGGTTTGGGTTGACGGAGTAACCAGACTTGGTGTTTTCAAACGTGGTGGAATTTGCATCTGTGATATGGTGTCGTAGCCTTTGAGTGAATGTGTTAAGTTCGCCGGTGTTATGGTCTTCATCAATCGCCTTCGGGGCAGAGTAGTGCGAGATGGTGCCAGGGAAACAGTCGCCAGAGTTAGCGGAGTGCAGCAATTTCGGGATCAAAAGGGTATTTCTAAGGTTGACGGCTCGAGAAAGATGATCTTTGGGAAGATTTAAAGTTAAAAGCGATCTATTGGTTCAAATGCTACAAAGATGGATTTTGATTTAAGGCAACAACTGGGCAGCAAAGAATGAGGAAGAACATGTGGGAGGTGTCTTGCGGTGGTTAAACTTCTTGAAGGACAAGTGTGAGAAACAAGAGAAGGGGTGTTCAAAACCAACCGAAACTGAAGCTTAACGGCTTATTAGTATCGGGTTAACGGTTTAACGGACAGGGAACAAATTGAAATATTTTTATTAACGACTTATCGGTTTGGGGGCGGATTATTCAATTTTCTTAACGGATAATCCGTTAACCCTATATATATATATATATATATATATATATATATATATATATATATATATATATATATATATTTTTTTTTTTTCAGAACGATTACCATCTTCCATAATTATTCATATTTTGTTACAAAACTTTAACTTTAAATAGATTACTATATAGCCAAAGCAAAGCCAGGAGACACTACAACTTCCAACTAGTTTCATGTCAACTTTTCTTAGCAAAATCCGGAAGAGTAGCAGCAAAAAGGACACAAGCCAGTTACAACGAAATTTACAGAGCAACAATAGTTTCAACCACAACCAGCAGTGATAGCTCTCAGGTTAATACTGCTAATATCAACCATTGCCATAAGCTAAGCATCATAGTTGAAAACACAATTCATCTGTTACAAAAAAGGCATTTACATATGCAGGACGCGATCTTCCCCTAAAACCCCAAAATGAGATCCAACAAAATCTAGCCCTCCCACACACGACAAAAGATAACCTCAGTATCAAGCCTGCACATGATGAGTAAGAAGGTGCAGTTTCCACTAATATGGAGTGGAACCATCTTTACATAACAGATATATAGTATATATTTACAAGTCTGAATCATAACTTCACCGCTTATAATTAAACCTCACTTTGACCAAGAATTGCAGCTTTACCTACAGAACATACAAATTAAAAGCAGTCAATCCATCAGTATGTTCATCTATGTACTTCACATCCCTATCCCCACGACTGAAGAATGTCATCATTTCAATCAATTGAAACTAAACCAATAATTGCCCGATAATAGATAAACTGATACCAATCCACCCGATATCTTATCGGAAGGCTAGCGGATTAATACATTTAAAAACCGATAACTGATAAGACAAACCGTTAAGTGTAAATAACCGCCAGTTAAGCAGCCCTAAACAGGATTCGAATAGTTGCTTAAAAGAGTGAGTTTGACCAAAGTGGGAGAGTGACAGAGTAGCATATGGTTCTGTGGTAGGATGACTATACGCCTTGGGAAAAGTTTAGAGTGATTTGGAACTCATCGTAGATAGTGACTAAGTCTACGAAATTAATTTGGAATATTGGCTTCTATACGGAGAAAGGTTGGATACGACGGAAAAGAGTTGCATGATATGAAGAAGGATACAACATGACTTTGGATTGGAATGTATCGTCGCACATTTAGTTGAGGTCAATGGGGAGTGAGCTGGCTTGTACGGCTGGTGAATGAGCACGGGCTCAGGATTGTTTAAGGATTTCATAGTGATTGTACTCGGTGCAGTGTTGTTAGATGATGTCGGCATGGAATTTCAACATGTGGGTTATTTTTGGTGGGCAGATTAACTGTTGCATGGTGTTGATGAAACTTCTACGAATAATTGTACTGGCTATTCGGTAAGAGGTCGAATATGTAAATATGGCTAGTGATTCAAGGCGTTCATGAAATGGTTAACAGGAAGATTTCGAGGAATTTTGGCGGGTCGATTACGCAAGGTCCTGTCAGTAAGGAAGAAGGAATCTTGGTAGGTTCTAGAATGATGCAATGGTAGCTTAAGGCTAAGTGGGAGAGCCCCACCGTCTATGATTGGATTGCATGGTTATCTACTTATAAGATTTTTGGTTATCGGCATGTTGGTGGGTTATTACGACTAAAGAAATAGGACATCAGTGGTGATTTGAGACAAGCATTTGAGGATTGGGTGCTATAATTGGTTTTAACGATTCATGTTCAGGCTTTGGGAAGACTCGGAGTTTATGCTTTGCGTAGATATGATTTACAAGGAAAGTGATTCAACCGGGTGCTTCTTTGAGAGGGTGTTCATGTGCTAGCAGAGCCTTGGAGTTTGATCATAATTGGGAACAAGTCAAAGTGGATGACTCTCAACAATGGTTTTAATGGGTTCAAAGTGCGGTGCCTAAGGATTTCGAGCCAGTAATATGGTTAAGTATTGAGTTTTTGCAGCGGATTATGAAAATTGGATTAGAGTATTCTATGTTATCTTCAGTCTACGTTGTGGCGTTGGAGGAATGGGAGAAAATAACTTCGGATTCATAGAGGGACTTTCAGAATCGGTGTACCAGTTGAAGATGCGAATATGCGCACAAGGAGGGCAAAACCATAAATACAACAATAACAGCTCAATGTAACGACATGAACGTATACACAAAGGAAATATATCACAACATAATGCATGATAATATAAATGAAATGGCATAGCATCACCCTTCGTGCTTTACACTCACATAACATGGCACGACATAACCCTTGGTGCTTTTACTCACAAATGATATGGCACGGCATCACCCTTCGTGCTTTTACTCTCAATAATATGGCAAGGCATCACCCTTCGTGCTTTTACTCTCAATAATATGGCACGACATCACCCTTTGTGCTTTTACTTTCAATAATATGGCACGACATCACCCTTCGTGCTTTACACTCTCCCTCACATGATAATGTATAAACAAAGGCACGACATCACCTATCGTTCTTTACACTCTTCCTTACCAAGCATATGTATATCAATTATAAACAAGGCGAAAAGCATAAATAATGTCAAGGAGAGTGTTTAAACGAATATTCCAAATGAATCCCCATCACAACTTTCCAAGCCAACAGTAGTTCAATAAAATCGCAAGAACCTTATTATTCAAGTATTCCAACAAATATCACAAATGATCTACAACACAAGTATAGAGCCTTGTATCTCAAGAATATCGGCCGTAGCAATGTATTAATGATTATGCATATTGATGACCGAATTAAACATACTAATGTATTCTCAGAATTTCATCAAATTTGATCAAGTTATAATAAACTAAGTCTTAGTTTCTAACATTTAATACTATGTTCTTAGTATCTAGGAGTAAAGTAAGGCATGAGGCAAGAAGGTCACGTGATTCTAAAAGACACAATTTATAATATAATTTACCCAGAGCATGGTTAACCCTGGCACATGCATATATGTTCGTCACCTCATGTATGTATCACCCCCGCATGTAGCAAACAATGTCAAATAGTAGGAAAAATTCTCTCAACAAAGTTAGGCAAGACACATACCCTGCTCCAAAAGTCCAATCAAAGATAAATCACAGCTTTGCTTCTCAAACAAGCCTCCGAACTAATAGAATCTATCAAATTACCAACCAAACTATTCAAATTAACCCTTAGGAACTACCCACGATTACAAAAGATTCAATTTAGGTCATTATTGAAAACGTCAACAAAAGTCAACTCCCAGGCCCGCTTGGTCCAAACCCAAAATTCGGACCGAAACCCGAGAACCCATTTACCCCCGAGCCCTGTTATATAATTTGTTTTGAAATCCAACCTCAATTTGAGGTCTAAATCCCAATTTTTGCCAAAATCCCTAATTCTAACCAAACCCCCAATTTCCACCATGAAAATACTAGATTTTAGGTTGAAAACTTATGAAATGTAATGAAAGATTGAAAGGAAATAGGTTAGAATCACTTACCAATGGATTGGGGTAGAAGCGTTCTTTGAAAAATCGCCTCTAGGGTTTTCTAGTTTTGAAAATTTGAAGAATGAACAAATATCCCGTTCTCCCCCTCTTTTACCCAGCTGCAGTTATCGCAATTGCGACACAAAGTTCGCAATTGCGATCAATTCCTCGCAAATGCGAAGAATCTCTGAGCCTGTTATCTTCGCAAATGCGACGCATATGTCGTAAATGCGAGCCAAGGTCTTTCGCAAAAGCGAACTTCTGACTCGAAAATGCGAGTCTGCCTTGATCTTATTCTAGTCGAAAGTGCGAAAATATTCCCGCAAATGTGAACCCTGCCCCCATCGCATTTGCGAGCTTCTCTTCTCAAAAGTGAAGCTGACCGAGCCCCTCCCTTTTCGCAAATGCGTAGGTTATGGTCGCAAATGCAAAACTGACAGGTTTGCGGCCATATCGCAAATGCGAGGCCAGACCTTGCAAATGCGAGATCAGAGGCCTACACCAGAACTAAGACACACCAGCAATATTTTCTAAGTCCAATCCACTCCGTAGCCTATCCGAAACTCACCCTAGTCCTCGGGGCTCTAAATCAAATATGCACACAAGTCTAAAAACATTATACGAACTTGTTCGCGCGACAAAATTGCCAAGATAACACCTAAAACTACGAATTGAGTACCAAATCAAAAGAAATTTTCAAGAAAATTTTCAAACTTCTATTTCAACAACCGGACGTCCGAATCACATCAACCCAACTCCGTTTCTCACCAAATTTGACAGACAAGTCATAAATATAAAAATGCACCTATACAGGGTTCCGAAATAAAAATACGGACCCGATATCCAAAAAGTCAAACATTGGTCAAAGATCTCAAAGTCCTTAAACCTTTAACTTTTAAATTTCAACAAAATGAGATAACTCGAGCTAGGGATTTCCGAATTAGATTACGGGCATACGCCCAAGTCCCAAATCACGATACAGACCCATCAGGACTGTCAAAACATGGATCGGAGTCTGTTTACTCATAATGTTGACCAAAGTCAACTCAAATGGGTTTTAAGGCAAAGATTTCATATTTTTATTAGTTTTTAACCTAATAGCTTTCGAAGGTTATTAGGCTTTCGAAGTTGATTTTTATTCATCAAGATTGGCTTCGAGTATATCGTGTTCGTCGCCATAAAATTACATGTGCCGGGGTAGGCGTAGATGAACACTTTGTGGTATAGTCTATGGCAAAGTACCCCCTTGAGAGGGTATCTTGTGCCATTAATAGCATGGTTGAGTTGATTCGTACGACACTGCGATGAGATGATCTGAGCAAGTAGGGTATATGATACTTGCCGCTAGGTACATAACCCAGTTGATCTTCTTGTGTCGGTGATTGTATAGTACTCCCGGTGAAAGGTAACAAATGTTTTTATCATGTTCAAGCCTAAGGAACCGAAAGTGATTTCAATGACTTAATGAAAATTAAAATGGTTTTGTATGATTTTTATTAGAATCATGGGTGGATATAAATATTTTTGAAGTTCGTTTCATAATCTACATTTTACTAGTCTTTTTATTTAAGATGATAAATGTTATGAACCGATGTTATTTATGTTCGGCTAAAACATACATGTATTTAACCATTGTTGCCTCACATTCTAATACTTTTAATCATCTTTTGAGTATTAATTATATTACTTTGTTCTTAATATTATATTTTAACTGTGTAGGAATAAAGCGGTATTAGAATGAAGAGAATTGGTGCAAAATTGATAAAATGCGGAAGAAAAAAAAGAAAACATTAAACAATTAAATAGGAAGGAGACAAAGAGGGCACACCCTTTGGTGTTTGTCCCCCAAGTAGAAGACAAGCAAAAATGGAATTTCAATTCTAACGCTGTAAGGATTTTAACGTGCAAAAGCATACTGACTTCAACGCTAGGACGCGCTGGACTAGATGCTGTGTTGCGGGATTTTTTCTATTTCGTCCGCGACAAGTTTTTTCGATTTTACACGGTCCCAACTTGTATAAAAAGGGTTCTAAACCCATTTTGGAGGAGGATGACTTTTTTTTAGAGTAACTTTTGCCTAGGGGAGAGCACAGAGCCGCCGTGAAGGCCGGGTTTCATCTTTTCTTCCACCAAACATAGTAATTTTTATGTTTAATGTATGATTTGTTATTTTGTTACCATGTCTATGTGGACCTAAACTTCACGTTCTAAGGTTGTGGTTCTTTCATGACTATTATTTTTCGGATATTAATTTTGATTTCTTAGTTTATCGTATTGGTTTATTTATTCAATCATGCGCTTAATTATTTAATTCTTTGATCACCAATTAAATACTATATACGAATCTAGAGTTGAACTCGAAAGTGGGAATTTTACATTGAACATAAGATTGAGTAGAGTATGTTCTTGAACCCGGGCACGGGCGATGGATTCGCGGTTAGAATAGACATATGCTAATTGTCTTGCTTGGTTATTACACAGTAAATATAAATACATTCTTGTTGACTCTAACTCTATAGACAAATTTTTTGATTTTCTGATAACATAAAAATCTGATTTTCTTTTGTTCAGAGTTCACTACTTATTTTTCATTATTTTAATTAGTTAGAAACAAATACTTCTCGGTTTAATTCTTGTTTAGATAATAAGGATAGTCTAATTTAGATAATAGTTAATCACAAGTCCTTGTGGATTCGACATCCGACTTTTAGTGACTTTATTAATTGACGACCGTGTATACTTGCATGTGCGTTTGGTCGCAACAGTTATCGTTTATCTTTTCTATAAAATATGTTGGCTACATATGTTTTGTAAAGCGTTGTGCTAGGAACTCGAGTTAAAGACAGTCTATGATACTTATTGAGTACCGTCATGGTGTACTCAGCCCTCAAGGGACTTTTTCAAGGGCCCGCTTACTTTACATATTTTTAGGAAGAGGTGTGGTACATGCTGTTCGGATGAGGCTAGGATGACTCTTTTTCCGAGGTACATGGTGAGGTACCACTTCTATTCCATGGTAGCTGTCGTGTAGATCTTAATTTCTTTTGGTTGGGGTTTTTCCCAAGTATTTATCTTATTCTTGTGTCGTAGAGATTCCATAGAAAGTTGCTATTCTTTTGGAGTTGTAACCGATATTTATTCGTATAGCATGCATAAAAAAATATTATTATCCTTGTGCATCTATCAATTTTTGAAAAAGGTGAATTTAGAGATTATGTTTTATGTATAGTTTTAATCATTTAAAGGGATTATGTTTTCAAAAGGCTTCCATATGCATATATTAGGTATATAGATAGGTATTCTAGCAAGGGTTGGTCCACCTCGGTTGGTTAGTTTGTCAGGTGCCGGTCACATGGTTTTGGGGCATGACAGTTATACTCCTAGCGAGGCCTGGTGAGAGACCTCGTTTGGCAAGGTCTGGGGTGAGATGGACCTTGCCTTTGGTGTCATAACCCCAGTTTTCCTCCATAGGATATTTTGATGGCACCTAGTCTCTAAAACTAGGTAAGTCTAACAAACATGTAGAATATAACTGAAATGACAAAAAACTCTCAAACACTCAACAATTTAACGTAAAGAAACTCTACAACTCAGTATATACAATTTCCCAAAAACTGGCGAATACTAGTCACAAGCTCTAAATAGTAGTACTGAGTAATCCAATACATCAATGTCTATAAAAGGATAAGGAAAATAGAATAGTCTAGGTAGAGGGGGACTTTGAGGCTTGCGGACGCCGGTACGTATACCTTGAAGTCTCGAAAGCTGAGCTCTCGCTAGTACTTGGGCTGATAGAAGATACCTGGATCTACACAAAAATATGTGCAGAAGCGTAGCATGAGTACACCATATCGGTACCAAGTAAGTACCAAGCGTAACCTCGGTAGAGTAGTGACAAGATCAGGTCAAGACCCTACTGGATTAAATAAGAAAAACTGTACAAGTGTATGGTAGTGTAGTAATTGTAATGACCCGACCAGTCATTTTTCCTTCTGGAACCCCGTTTCCCTAGATAAGACTTCCCGTACTTTATTTTACTGATTTATGACTTGCGGGGATGGTTAGTTCAGGATTTGAAAGAGTTCGGGTTGAAATCGGAACACTTGGTTCCTTAAGGTTGGCTTAAAAGGCCAAGTTTGACTTCGCTCAATATTTTGAGTAAATGACCTCGGAATTGGGAGTTGACGATTCCAATAGGTTTGTATGATGATTTTCGACTTGGGCGTATGTTCGGATCAGGTTTTGGATGACCTGGGAGCATTTTGGCGCCTAATAGTGAAAGTTGATTCTTGAAGAACTTTGAAGTCCTTTAAATTTGATTTGGAGCGAGTTTTGGTGATATCGAGGTCCAAATTGAATTTTCAGAATGGGAATAGTTCTGTAATGTAATTTAAGACTTGCACGCAAAATTTGGTGTCATTCCGGGTAGTCTAAGTATGATTCGGCGAATTTGGAAAACTTGAAGTTCAAAGTATGATTCAATTTAGTTTTGGGGTATGATTTTTGGTTTCTTTGTTGTTTTTCGTGTTTCAAAAGTTCGAGCAAGTCCGTATTATTATTACAGACTTGTTAGTGCCTTTGGACGGGGTACCGAGTGGCTCAGGTGAGTTTCGGATCCCTCGTCGCAAAGTGTGAGAAAGCAAAAATGCCCAGTTCTGGTTTTCTTCTTCGCGAACGCGAAGGGACAATTGTGTTTGCGTAGAAGGAGTTGGGGCTGGGGGGAAAATGTGCTATGTGTTCGTGATAGCTAGTCCGCGTTCGCGAAGGTCTGGGCTAGTGACCTTCGCATTCGGGTGAGGCAACTCGCGTTCGCGTAGAGTAGCTGAGCTAGGCAGGGGGCCGCTTTGTTCTTTGCATTCACAAAGCAACCCTCACGTTCGCGAAGGGTAGGCCAAGCCAGCCTCCGCGTTCGCAAGACCTTGGTCGCGTTCGCGATGAAGGGTCTTCAGGGGGCCTGAATCCTTTGCCTTCGCGAACGCGAGGCCTCTTTCGCGTTCGCAAAGAAGGGGGCAGCTGGGCAGTGAGTTTAAAAATCGGGACTTAGGCATTTTGGGTCATTTATTATATTCTTTGGCGATTTGAGAGCTTTTAAGGAGGGGATTTCGACCTAGCTTTGTAAGGTAAGTAATTTCTACCTAATGTGAGTTTAATACATAGTTTATGGGTAGATTATAACATGTAAATTAGTGAAAATTATGGGTTTAGAGGAAAACATAGGTTTTTGATAAAAATGGAGTTTTACCACGAAAATGGTTATGGCACTTAATGAAAATCATATATTTATGTTCCTAAGGTTATGGGTAACAACTTTCTTCAAATATTTCCGGAATCCGGGCACGTGGGTCCGGGGGTGAATTTTAGGAATCTTGTATTTAGAGTTGGGAAATTACTTAAATAGTTGGGATATGAACTTTTAAGCCTATATTGATTAGTTTTCACACTATTTGGATGGTTTTGGATTGTTCGGCACCAAATTAAGGGTTTGGGCATAAGCTTGGACCGGAAAGTAGGCCTTGAAGCTAGGTAAGTCTCTTTTCTAACCTTGTAAGAGGAAAATTTCCCCATAGGTGAACTTAATTAATATATGATTCTTTGTGGGGGCTACGTACTCACGAAGCGACGAGAGTCCGTGCGTAGCTACTGTTCTTGTTATGTCCGGGTAGTTTTAGGCTTACACCATGCTTTGTGGATACTGTTATCTGAACATATTTGTTGATTTGCGTTGAATGGAACTAAGTTGAGGATTTCAAGATTTCAAAGGTTTCAAGTAAATTATTATTTTGAAAATAATTGAGAAAAGTTAAATATGTTTATATTTAACCGTATTGCAAGTATATTCCGTGTGTGGGTTAGCTATTTCCATTACTCTCATGGGAGCGGGCCTTTCGCCTCGGCAAGTTATAGATGCATCTATGGTTCGCGCCGTTCGACCCTCGGCAGTACACAATTTACATTCTTTATGTTGGATCGGGCCGAATGTCCTCGGTGGAATTTGTGTGTGATAATATAACTGGAAGCCCTTTTATAATTGGTATAAATTTACTGTTTTAGAGAATCAATTGTTTAAAATGAAGGAAGTGTTTTGGGTTCTTAATCAGGTGTTTTGGCTGCACCTGAGCCTAGACCAACCGCGGACGGCGATCCGCATAAGCTATTGGACAGATGGACTAGGCTACATCTTTCTATCTTCGGGGGCGAGCGGCATGAGAACCCCCAGGACTTCATTTATCGGTGCAGGGACAGACTACACAACATGAGGATATTGGAGTCTCATGGAGTAGATTTCAATGTTTTCTAGCTGGAAGGCAGGGCCCGTAGATGGTGGCAGTCTTACCTTCTTTGCAGACCAGCGGGTTCTCCTCCCATGACTTGGGACCAGTTTACATAGCTTCTATTGGACATGTATATTCCACCCTCTTAGAGGAAAGAGTTGCGAGGTTAGTTCGAGCAGCTTGAGCTGGGTCAGACGTCAGTGACCAATTATGAGGCGAGATTTTCTGAGTTGTCTCGCCATGCATTTATGATACTTCCTACGGACGCAAAGAGAGTGCGTAGATTTGTTGCAGGGTTACACCCTAGTATTCGGTCTAGCAATTCCAGAGAGGTGGAGAAGGGTGCTGATTACCAGCTAGTGGTAGAGATTGCTCGGAGGATTGAGGGCTACCGCCAGAGGGGTAGAGAGCAGATGCAGCAGGACAAGAGGACCCGATTCTCGAGAGAGTTTAGAGGTGCCCCAGCTAGGGGCAGAGGTCAGTTAAGGAGGGGTTAGCCTAGTAGGGCCACATATCCAGCACCACCACCGCCTCCTCGGGGTGCTCCAGCGTGACCCTATTTCAGTGTTATGCCAGAGAGTTCTTATCGCCCACCGGTTCATCAGGGTTCTTTCGGTGCCTATTTTAGTGCCATGCCAGAGAGTTCATACCGTCCACCAGCCATTCAAAGTCCTTCCAGTGGGTATTCAGGCCATTAGGGTCAGACTTCGGGGCAACAGTCTATGGCACCGAGGGGTTGTTACCAGTGTGAGGATCCGGGTCACATGAAGAGATTTTGTCCCAGGCTTCTGGGCAAGGCAGTACAGCAGGGTCATCAGCCTATGATTACAGCACCAGTCGTCTGACCGGCCAAAGGCAGAGGACAGGCATGTAGGGGCCGTCCTAGAGGTGGAGGGCAGGAAAGGGGAGGTCAACCTGCTATTGTTCAGCCAGGCGAGGCTAGCCAGCCGGTGCTCCATCTAGATTCTATGTTTTTCCGGCCAGATCAGATGCAGTGGCATCGGATGGCATGATCACAGGTATTATTTGATCTAGGGTCTACATATTCATATGTGTCATCTCTGTTTGCTCATTTCCTGGATATTCCTCGTGAGTCCTTGGGTACTCATGTTTATGTTTCCACCCCTGTGGGCGATTCTGTGGTTGTGGATCAGATCTACCGATCATGTGTGGTCGCATTCTATGGTTAAGAGACTAGAGCAGACCTTCTGTTACTTGATATGATCAACTTTGAGGTTATCCTGGGCATGGATTGGTTATCCCTATATCACGCCAACCTTGATTGTCAGGCCAAGACTTTTACTTTAGCGATGCCAGAGTTGCCGAGATTGGAGTGGAAGGGTTCCTCTGTTAGTGCATCTAGTCGGGTTATCTCTTTTCTGAAGGCTCGACATCTGGTCGAGAAGGGTTATTTGGCTTATCTAGCTTATGTTCGGGACACCACCGCAGAGTCTCCGATGATTGATTCAGTGCCAGTAGTTTGGGAGTTTGACGATGTGTTTCTTTCTGACCTACCAGGCATTCCGGCAGATCGTGATATTAATTTCTGTATTGATCTGGCTCCAGGTACCCAGCCCATATCTATCCCACCGTACCGTATGGCTCCAAAAGATTTAAAGGAGTAGCTTGAGGAGTTGTTGGCAAAGGGGTTTGTCAGACCGAGTGTATCACCTTGGGGTGCACCATTGTAATTTGTGAAGAAAAAAGATAGAACTATGCTGATATGCATTGATTACCGCCAGTTGAACAATGTTACCATCAAGAACATGTACCCGTTGCCGCGTACTGATGATTTGTTTGACCAGTTGTAGGGTGCTATGGTGATTTCTATGATCGAATTGAGATCGGGTTACCATCAGTTGAAGATACGGGACTCGGATGTTCCGAAGACTGCCTTCCGTACTAGATATGGCCATTATGAGTTTCTAGTGATGTCCTTCAGCTTGACTAACGCCCCAGCGACATTTATGGATTTGATGAACTGGGTGTTCATGCCTTATATTGATTCCTTCGTTATTGTCTTCAGTGATGACATCTTGATTTACTCGCGTAGCCTGGGGGAGCACGAGCAGCATTTGAGAGTGGTGCTTCAGACATTGTGAGAACAGAAGGTGTATGCTAAGTTCTCCAAGTGTGAGTTCTGGCTAGAGTCTGTGGCATTCTTGGGGCATGTTGTATCAGGAGAGGGTATTAAGGTGGATCCCAAGAAGATCAAGGCAGTTCAGAGTTGGCCACGTCCCACTTTAGTGACTCAGATCAGGAGTTTCCTGGGGTTAGCAGGTTATTATCACCGGTTTGTGCAGGTTTTTTCATCTATTTACGGCACCTTTGACTAGATTGACCCAAAAGGGTGCTCCATTCTATTGGTCCGATGATTGCGAGGTGAGATTTCAAAAGCTCAAGACAACTTTGACCACAACACCAGTTCTAGTGTTGCCTTCCGGGTCGAGGATGTATACAGTTTATTGCAACGCTTCACACATTGGCTTGGGTTGTGTCTTGATGCATGAGGGGCGAGTTATTGCATATGCTTCACGACAGCTGAAGATCCATGAGAAAAATTACCCTGTGCACAATTTGGTGTTGGCCACGATTATGCATGCCCTTATGATATAGAGGCATTATCTGTATGGGGTATCATGTGAGGCTTATAATGATCATCGCAACTTATATCATTTGTTCAAGTAGAGGGATCTCAATTTGAGACAGCGTAGATGGCTTGAGTTATTGAAGGATTATGGCATCACCATTCTTTATCATCTGGGCAAGGAAACTGTGGTCGCGGATGCCTTAAGCAGGAAGGCAGAGAGTATGGGGAGCTTGGCATTCATTTCAGTAGAGGAGAGGCCACTAGTCTTGGACATTCAGTCCTAGAACAGACTTGTGAGGTTGGACATTTCAGAGCCCAGCCGAGTTCTTGCATGTATTGTTGCCCAGTCTTCATTATTGGGGCAGATCAAGGCTTAGCAATTAGATGATCCTCATTTGGTAGTTCTCAGAGAAACGGTACTACAGGGTGGTGCCAAGGAGGTTTTTATTGGCGAGGATGGTATTCTGCGACTCCAGGGTCGCCTATGTGTCCCAAATGTCGATGGCTTGAGGGAGAGGATTCTAGAGGAGGCACATAATTCTCGGTATTCCATTCATCCAGGTGCTACGAAGATGTATCGTGACTTGAGACAGCATTATTGGTGGCGGCGGATGAAGAAAGACATAGTTGAGTATGTGGCTAGGTGCTTAAATTGCCAGCAGGTTAAGTATGAGCACCAGAGGCCATGTGGCCTACTTCAGCAGATGACTATACCTGAGTGAAAATGGGAGCGCATTACTATGGACTTCGTAGTTGGATTGCCGTGGACCTTGCGGAAGTTTGATGCAGTGTGGATCATTGTCGACAGGTTGACCAAGTTGGCACACTTTATTCCGGTTGTTACTATATATACTTCAGAGAAGTTGGCCCAGATCTATATTCGGGAGATAGTTCGGTTGCACGGTGTGCATGTTTCCATCATATCAGATAGAGGCCCTCAGTTCACTTCATATTTTTGGAGAGTCGTACAGAGTGAGTTGGGGACCCGTGTAGAGCTCAGCACAGCATTTCATCCACAAACCGACGGCCTGTCAGAGCGGACAGTTCAGATACTGGAGGACATGTTTAGAACATGTGTGATTGACTTTGGAGGATAGTGTGATCAGTTCTTGCCTTTGGACGAGTTTTCTTACAATAACAGTTACCAGTCCATAAGCGAGATGGCTCCATTTAGGGCTTTCTATGGTCGGCGATGTCGTTCTCGCATCGGGTGGTTTAAGCCCGGCGAGGCTAAGTTGTATGGTACTGATTTGGTAAAGGATGCCTTGGAAAAGGTAAAGTTTATCTAGGAGATAATTCGCACAGCATAGTCCAGACAGAAGAGTTACGCGGATCAGAAGGCGCGCGATGTATCATTTATGGTCGGCAAAAAGGTTCTTTTGAATGTCTCGCCGATGAAGGGTATTATGAGATTCGAAAAGAAGGGCAAGTTAAGCCCAAGTTTTATAGGCCCATTTGAGGTGTTGAACCGAGTTGGGGAGGTTGCTTATGAGCTTGCTTTATCTCCCAGCCTATCAGGGGTTCATCCAGTTTTTCACGTGTCTATGCTACGGAGATACCACGCCAACTTGTCACATGTGCTAGACTTCACCACTATTCAGCTAGATGAGAGCTTGGGTTATGAAGAGGAGCTAGTTGCTATTGTTGCCAGATAGGATCGCCAGTTGAGATCCAAGAGGATTTCCACGGTAAAGGTTTAGTGGAGGGGCCAACTAGTTGAGGAGGCGACCTGGGAGTCCGAGGAGGACATGCGTAGTAGATATCCACATTTATTCAGCACTTCAGGTACGAATCTAAACTCGTTCGAGGACGAACATTTGTTTAAGAGGTGGAGAATGTAACGACCCAACCAGTCGTTTTGCCTTCTGGAACCCCGTTTCCATAAATAAGACTTCCCGTACTTGCTTTTACTTATTTATGACATGCGGGGATGGTTAGTTCGGGATTTGGAAGAGTTCGGGTTGAAATCAGAACACTTGGTTCCTTAAGGTTGGCTTAAATGACCAAGTTTGACTTCGGTCAACATTTTGAGTAAACAACCTCAGAATCGGGATTTGACGGTTCCAATAGGTTTGTATGATGATTTACGACTTGGGCGTATGTTCGGATGGGGTTTTGGATGAACCAGGAGCGTTTTGGTGCTTAATAGTGAAAGATGGTTCTTGAAGAACTTTGAAGTCCTTTAAATTTGGTTTGGAGCGGGTTTTGGTGAGATCGAGGTCTGAATTGAATTCCGAGACCGGGAATAGTTCCGTAATGTCATTTAAGACTTGCACGCAAAAATTGGTAACATTCCGAGAAGTCAAAGTACGATTCGGCGCATTCGGCGAATTTGGAAAACTTGAAGTTCAAAGTATGATTCAATTTGATTTTGGGGTATGATTCTTGGTTTCGTTGTTGTTTTTTGTGTTTTGAGAGTTTGAGCAAGTCTGTATTATGATTACAGACCTGTTAATGCCTTTAGATGGGGTCCCGAGTGGCTCCGGTGAGTTTCGGACACCTCGGAGCAAAGTGTGAAAAACCAGAAATGCCCAGTTCTTGTTTCCTTCTTCGCGAACGCGAAGGGACAATCGCATTCGCGTAGAAGGAATTGGGGCTGTGGGTAAAATGTGCTATGCGTTCGCGATAGCTAGTCTGCGTTCGTGAAGGTCTGGGCCAGTGACCTTCGCGTTCGCGTGAGGCGACTCGCGTTCGCGTAGAGTAGCTAAGCTGGGCTAGGGGCCGCTTTGTTCTTCGCGTTCACGAAGCAACCCTCGCGTTTGCGAAGCAACCCTCGCATTCGCGAAGGGTAGGCTAAGCCAGCCTCCATGTTCGCAAGACCTTGGTCGCGTTCGCGATGAAGGGTCTTCGGGGGGTTGGAGTCCTTTGCCTTTGCAAACGCGAGGCCTCTTTCGCATTCGCGAAGAAGGGGGCAGCTGGGCAGTGAGTTTAAAAATCGGGACTTAGGCATTTTTGGGGTCATTTATTACACTCTTGGGCTATTTGAGAGCTCTTAAGGAGGGGATTTCGACCTAGCTTTGTGAGGTAAGTAATATCTACCTAATGTGAGTTTAATACATAGTTTATGGGTAGATTATAACATGTAAATTAGTGAAAATCATAAGTTTAGAGGAAAACCTAGGTTTTTGATAAAAATGGAGTTTTACCACGAAATGGTTATGGAACTTAATGAAAATCATATATGTATGTTCCTAATGTTATGGGTAACAACTTTCTTCAAAAATTTCCGAAATCCTGGCACGTGGGCCCAGGGGTGAATTTTAGGAATCTTGTATTTAGAGTTGGGAAATTACTTAAATAGTTGGGATATGAACTTTTAAGCCTATACTGATTAGTTTTCACACTATTTTGATAGTTTTGGATTGTTCGGCACCAAATTGAGGGTTTGGGAATAAACTTGGACCGGAAAGTAGGCCTTGAAGTGAGGTAAGTCTCTTTTCTAACCTTGCAAGAGGGAAATTTCCTCATAGGTGAACTTAATTAATATATGATTATTTGTGGGGGCTACGTACGCACAAAGCGACGAGAGTCCGTACGTAGCTACTATTCTTGTTATGTCCGGGTAGTTTTAGTCTTACACCATACTTTGTGTATACCGTTAACTGAACATATTTGTTGATTTGCATTGAATGGAACTAAGTTGAGGATTTTAATATTTCAAAGGTTTCAAGTAAATTATTATTTTGAAAAGAATTGAGAAACGTTACGTATGTTTATATTTAACCGCGTCGTCGCAAGTATATTCCGCGAGCGGGGTAACTATTTCCAATAATCTCATGAGAGGGGGTCGTTCGCCTCGGCAGGTTATACATGCATCTATGGTTCGCGCCGTTCGACCCTCAGCAGTGCACAATTTACATTCATTATGTTGGATCGGGCCGAACGTCCTTGGTGGAATTTGTGTGTGATAATAGAACTGGAAGCCCTTATATAATTGGTATAAATTTACTGTTTTAGAGAATCAATTGTTTAAAATAAAGGAAGTGTTTTGGGTTCTCAATTACGATGGAAGAACTGTTCAGTTATTTCTTGTTCTGAGTTTATTGTTAGTTCTGCATATCATGCTTAGTTAGAATTACACATTATTATATTGTTGGCCCTAGTGAGTGTCGAGGTCGACCCCTCGTCACTACGTTTTTCGAGGTTAGACTAGATACTTACCGGGTACATATTTTTATGTACTCACGCTACACTTCTGTACTTGATTGTACAGGATTTGAGGCAGGTGCATCTGGCCACCAGTCCGCCGCGTAGACTTGATTCCCCAGCTTGAGACTTCCCGGTGGGCAGCCCTTTTGAGCTGTTCTACAGCAGCTGATGTCTCTCTTATGTCTTATTTTCTGTCTACTTCCTTTCAGACAGTAGGCTAGCATGGTTTTGTATATTCTACTAGGTTTCTCACATACTTGTGACACCAGGTCTTGGCACACACATTAGTAGATTTATGATTTTTGTTTACTTACATGATTACGATTCGTACTTATTGCTTCCATTTATTTATGTTATAATTTCAAGCTCCTAAATCTTTTAACAATTTCATCTTAGTTAATTATCGTCATTTACTAAATAGAAATAAGGAATTGGTCTAATGATTCTCTAACGTTGGCTTGCCTAGCAAGTGAAATATTAGGTGCTATCACGGTCCCGTCGGTGGGAATTCCAGGTCCTGACAAGTTGGTATCAGAGCACTATGTTGCCTAGGTCTCACGATTCACGAGCAAGCTTAGTAGAGTCTGAAGGATCGATACGGAGACGTCTGTGTTTATCTTGCAGAGGCTCTGAAGTTTAGGAACAAATTTCACTTTTATTCTCCTCTGTCATGCGATATTGTTTTCTCAATACCGATTGAACTCTTTTACTCTTGTTCTCTCCCAGATGGCGAGAACACGTACCGCTTCCTCAGCTGAGAAGCAGCCAGAGCTTTCAGTGGCAACTCTTATGAGGGGCAGAGGTCGAGGCCGAGACCGTGCCAGAGGCCAAGGTAGGGGCAAGGCTCAGCCCAGAGCCAAAGCAGCAGCCCCAGCAGTGGAGCCTCAGATAGATCTTGATGCGGAGATTCCAGCTCAGACTATTCCTACCGGACCAGCTCTGGTTCCGGAGGGGTTCATTGCCACCCCAGTACTTTAGGACACTTTGGTCCGTTTGTTGGGCCTTATGGATAGTGTGGCCTAGATCGGCGCATTTCCCATGGAACCAGCAATATCTCAGGCTGGAGGGAGGAGCCCAAACTCCCACTACTCTCACTCAAGAGCAGATAGCTCCCTAGTATCATGCTCCAGCAGCTCAGACAGTTGAAGTAGTTCAGCCGGTTGTTGCGGCAAAGGTCAGAGATGGGCCAGCTATGTCTTCTGAGGCCTTATGGAGATTGGACAGGTTTACCAAGCTCTTCCCAGTTCACTTCAGTGGTGCCCCTTCAGAGGATCCCCAAGAGTATCTCGACAGCTATCACGAGGATCTACGGAACATGGGTATAGTGGAGACCAATGGGGTCGATTTTGCTGCATTTCAGATGACTGGTTCAGCCAAGAAATAGTGGAGGGATTATTTGTTGACCAGACCAGCTGGGTCGCCTGCTCTTACTTGGGACCAGTTCTCCCATCTCTTTATAGAGAAGTTTCTGCCTATCACATTGAGAGAGGAGCATCGCCGTCAGTTTGAGTGTCTCTAGCACGACAGTATGACTGTTACTCAATATGAGATTGCAGATGGCTTGCTCAGAGAGAGAGGGTGAGGAGGTTTATTGATGGACTTGCTCAGCCTATTAGATTGCAGATGGCTAAGGATACTGGGAGTGAGATTTCTTTCCAGGCGGCTGCTAATGTCACCAGACGAGTCGAGATAGTTCTTACTCAGGGAGGTCAGGGGTCTGACAAGAGACCTCATTATTCCAGTGAGTTCAGTGGTGCCTCGTCTAGAGGCAGGGGTACTTTTGGTAGAGGCCATCCTCCCATTCCATTTCATTCAGCACTCCAGGCATCCTATGGTGCCTCAGGTGGTCGTGGCCCTCAGATGCATTATCCCAACCAGCTAGCCTACAGTGCACCACCAGCTCCTATTAATGCACCTCCACTCCAGAGTTATCAAGGTGGTTACTCAAGTCGACAGGTTCAGTTTCAGGGTCAGCAGTCATAACAGCCGAGGTTATGTTATACTTGTGGGGATCCGAGGCACATTGCTAGATTTGGCCTTCGGGCAATGGGTAGCTCACATCATCAGAGTTCTCGTGCCATAGTTCCGGCACCAGTTGCTACACCACCTGCTCAGCCAGCCAGAGGCAGGGGTCAAGCAGCCAGAAGTAGAGGCAAGACTGTTAGAGGTGGAGGTCAGGCTGTTAGAGGTGGAGACCAGCCAGCTAGAGGTCATCCTAGGGATGTAGTTTAGAATGGTTTGGCCCATCCCCGGTGTTATGCTTTCCCATCCAGGCCTGAGGCTGAGTTATTTGATGTTGTTATCACAGGTACTGTTTCAGTTTGCAGTAGAGATGCTTCAGTTTTATTTGATACGTGGTCTACTTACTCCTATGTGTCATCGTATTTTGCTTCCTATTTGGTTGTGCCCCGTGATTCTTTGAGTGCTCCTGTGTATGTGTCCACACCACTAGGAGATGCTATTGCTGTAGATCGTATTTATCATTTGTGTGTGGTCACCATTAGGAGTCTTGAGACTCGTATAGATCAGCTACTTCTCGACATGGTTGATTTTGATGTCATACTGGGTATGGATTGGCTGTCACCTTATCATGCTATATTAGATTGTCACGCCAAGACGGTGACCTTAGTCTTGTAGGGGTTTCCTCAATTAGAGTGGAGAGGGACTCTTGGCCATTCTGCCAGCAGGGTTATCTTTTATGTGAAGGCTCGGCATATGGTCGAGAATGGGTGTCTAGCATATTTGGCTTATGTCCGCGATTCTAGTGTGGAGGTTCCTTCTATGGATTCAGTGCGGACTGTTCGTGACTTTCCAGAGGTGTTTCTTGTAGACCTGTCGGGGATGCCACCCGATAGGGATATTGATTTTTGCATTGACTTGGCTCCGGGCACTCGACCCATTTCCATTCTGCCATACTGCATGGCCCCGCTAGAGTTGAAAGAATTGAAGGAAAAATTGCAAGATTGCTTGATAAGGGCTTCCTTAGACCTAGTGTCTCGCCCTGGGGTGCACCTGTGTTGTTTGAAAAAAAGAAAGATGGATCGATGAGGATGTGTATAAATTATCGGCAGTTGAACAATGTCACCATCAAGAACAAAGTATACATTGCCGAGGATTGATGATTTATTTGACCAGCTCCAGGGTGCCAAGGTGTTTTCGAAGATTGATTTGAGATTTGGCTACCATCAGTTGAGGATTAGGGCATCCAATGTTCCTAAGACAGCTTTTCGGACTCGGTATGGACATTATGAGTATCTAGTGATGTCATTTGGGCTGACCAATGCCCCAGCAGCATTCATGGATTTGATGATCCGAGTGTTCAAGCCCTACTTGGATTCCTTTGTGATTGTGTTTATTGATGATATCTTTGTTTACTCCCACAGCCGAGAGGAGCATGAGCAGCACCTTCGGATCGTTCTTCAGACTCTAAGAGACAGCCAGTTATATGGTAAGTTCTCAAAATGCAAGTTTTGGTTGAGTTCAGTTGCTTGCTTGGGTCACGTTGTATCAGCAGAGGGTATTCAGGTGGATCCTAAGAAGATTGAGGCATTTCAGAACTGGCCTAGACCCACATCAGCTACAGAGATCCGTAGTTTCTTAGGATTGGCAGGTTATTACCGTCAGTTTGTGGAGGGGTTTTCATCCATAGAAGCCTCGTTGACTAGGTTGACCCAAAAGGGTGCCCTGTTCAGGTGGTCAGACGAGTGTGAGGCGAGCTTCCAGAAGCTTAAGACATCTTTGAGTACGGCACCGGTATTGGTGTTAGCCACATGTTCAGGATCTTATACAGTATATTGTGACGCATCCCGTATTGGTCTGGGTGCGGTATTGATGTAGGGTGGCAAGGTTATTGCATATGCTTCGTGACAGCTGAAGGTTCTCGAGAAGAATTACCCTGTTCAGTATCTAGAGATGGCGGCCATTGTTCACGCGCTGGTGATTTGGAGGCACTATCTTTACGGCGTGCCATGTGAGGTATTGACGGATCATCGGAGCTTGCAATATTTGTTCAAGCAGAAGGAACTCAATTTGAGGCAGAGAAGGTGGTTGGAGCTATTAAAAGACTATGATATCACCATATTGTATCATCACGGGAAGGCCAATATGGTGGCCGATGATTTGAGTAGAAAATCAGCTAGTATGGGTAGCCTTGAATATATTCCAGTTGGTGAGAGACCGCTTGCATTGGATGTTCAGGCCTTCGCCAACCAGTTCGTGACGTTGGATGTTTCTGAGCCTAGCCGTGTTCTTGCTTGTACAACTGCTCGGTCTTCTTTGTTTGAGCGCATCAGAGAACGGTAGGATGACGATCCTTATTTACTTGTCCTTAGAGAAACAGTGCGGCACGGTGGTGCCAATGAGGTTACTGTTAGATTTGACGGAGTTTTGAGGATGCAGGGCCACATTTGTGTGCCTAATGTGGATAGACTTCGTGAGTTGATTCTTGAGGAGGCCCATAGTTCCCGGTATTCTATTCATCCGGGTGCCGCCAAGATATATTAGGACTTGTGGAAGCATTATTAGTGGAGGAGGATGAAGAAAGACATAGTTGCATACGTAGCTCGGTGTCTAAATTGTCAATAAGTAAAGTACGAGCATCAGAGACCTGGTGGTTTGCTTCAGAAGATGGAGATTCTTGAGTGGAAGTAGGAGCGTACCACTATGGATTTTGTTGTTGGACTTCCACAGACTCAGAGGAAGTTTGATGCAGTGTGGGTCATTATGGACAGGCTGACCAAGTCAGCGCACTTCATTCCTACGGCTGTTACCTATTCTTTGGAGCGGTTGGCAGAGATTTACATTCGTGAGATCATCCGTCTTCACGGGGTGCCAGTGTCTATCATTTCTTATTTACATTCTTCGAAGCAGTTGGGAATGCGAGTTGAGTTGAGCACAGCGTTTCATCCTCAAACGGATGGACAGTCCGTGCGCACTATTTAGATCTTGGGGGATATGCTCCGCGCATATGTTATAGACTTCGGAGGATCGTGGGATCAATTCTTTCCCCTTGCAGAGTTCGCCTACAACAATAACTACTAGTCGAGCATTCAGATAGCTCCCTATGAGGCATTATATGGTAGGCGGTGCCGGTCGCCGGTTGGGTGGTTCGAGCCGGGAGAGGCTCGGTTGTTGGGCACAGACTTAGTACAGGATGCCTTGGATAAGGTCAAGATTATCCAGGATCGACTTCGCACAGCTCAGTCCAGGCAGAAGAGTTATACCGACCGTAGAGTTCGTGATGTTGCATTCATAGTCGGGGAGAGAGTGTTGCTTCGGGTATCACCCATGAAGGGTGTAATGAGGTTCGGAAAGAAGGGCAAGTTGAGCCCTAGGTATATCAGACCATTTGAGATTTTGGAGAGAGTGGGAGAGGTGGCTTACAGGCTTGCGTTGCCACCTAGTTTAGCAGCTGTTTATCCTATATTCCATGTGTCCATGCTTCAATAGTATCACAGCGATCCGTCCCATATGTTAGATTTCAACTCTGTCCAGTTGGACAAGGATTTGACTTACGAGGAGGAGCCGGTGGCTATTCTAGCCCGACAAGTTCGCCAGTTGAGATCAAAGAGTTACCCTTCAGTTCGAGTGCAGTGGAGAGGTCAGCCTATTGAGGCAGCTACTTGGGAGGCCGAGTTCGATATGCAGAGTATATATCCCCACCTTTTCACCAGCCCAGGTACTTTTCTATATCCGTTCGAGCTCGAACAGTTATTTTAAAGGTGGAGAATGTGATGACCCAAAAGGTCATCTTATATTTTAGAACTCGAATCTGCGCTCTTAAGCCTTAACAATCTCATTTTGACCCTCCTCGATTTGTGTGCGTAGTCCAGGCATGTTTCCGGAAACCTTTTATGTTGAAAACTAATGAGAATAAGAATTTTTCCCTTAAAAGTTAATTTTTAGTTGACTTCGGTAAACATTTTTGGTAAACGGGCCCGGATCTGTATTTTGATGGTACCGGTGGGTCCGTATCAAATTATGGGACCTGGGCGTATGCCCGGAATCGAATTCGGAGGTCCCGGGCTCAAGTTAAAATTAAAAGTATGAAAATTAATTATTTCTAAGAATTGTTTGATGTTTGGCATTGTGAGTACCGGGTCCGTATTTTGGGTCCGGAGCCCGATACAGGTTCATTATGATATTTAAGACTTGTCTGTGAAATTTGGTGAGAAACGGAGTTGATTTGACATGATTCGGATGTTCAGTTGAGAAGATAGGAATTTTAAAGTGTTCTTGAGAATTCCATTTGATTTGGTGCAAAATTCATAGTTCTAGGCGTTATTTTGGCGATTTGATTGCGCGAGCAAGATCGTATGATGTTTTTAGACTTGTGTGCATGTTTGGTTTGGATCCCCGAGGGCTCGGGTGAGTTTTGGGTAGGCCACGAGATGTTTTGGACTTTGAAAATCTGGTATTTTGCTGCAGCAGGTGTTTTGGCATGTCCTTCTTCGCATTCGCGAAGGTACTGTCGCGAACGCGAAGAGTAAACTTGGCAGCTAGAGTTTTCTTATTCGCGAACGCGAAAGATTAGTCGCGAATGCGAAGTGATGGGGGCGTTACCCTTCGTGAACGCGACCAGCTCCTCGCGAACGCGTAATATTAGGCACACCTGGGGAAGAATCGATCGTTCCTTCATCGCGAACGCGAAGGCCAGGGGGTAGCCTACGCGAACGCGAACACTGTCTTGTAAACACGAACACTATCTCACGAATGCGACAGTGCTCTCGCGAACGCGATGAACACCGTCGCCCAGCACTTAACAGAATCCAAGCACGGGATTTAGCCAAAAAATTAATTTTTCTCAAAAACCAAACGGTGAGAGGCGATTTTTCAAGAGCCATTTCTTTCCCAAAGTATTGGTAAGTGATTCTAAACTATTTTATCTCAATTACCCATTACATTTCATGAATTATCAACCTAAAATCTAGATTTTTCATGGTAGAATTAGGGGTTAGGGTAGAAATTAGGGATTTCAGAAATTTGGGAATTTAGACCTCAATTTGAGGTCGGATTCCAAAACTAATTACATATTCCGGCTCGGGGGTAAATGGGTAAAAGGATTTTGGTCCGAACCTCGAGTTTTGACTAAGCGGGCCCGAGGTCAATTTTTCGCCTTTTTGGAGGGAAAATTGGGAAATTTAATTTATGCAATATAATTGATTCCTTTAGAAATATTTGATATTATTGAGTCATTTTTGAATAGATATGACTGGTTTGGACATGAATTCTAGAGGAAAAGTTATGATTGAGAATTAAGTGTCCTTCGGAGCGAGGTATATGTGAGGTGACGAGTACTTATGCTCCGCCAATTTACCTATTTTCCATGTTTCTTTCATTTTTCTTATATTGTCTCTTTCCTATGCCTATATGCTACGTGTTTATACTAGTGTTGTTAAATTGATCGTTCTTATCATGTTTACGGATTTTCTGCTGATAATTGAGAATTTATTTCAAAGTTGAGATTAATATTATGGAACCAAATGTTGAAGTAAGGCTTGTACTTGTTATTCTATCTCCCTGTTGTTATTTATGCAGTTAATTATTGTAAGGGAGAGTGTTAATGCACGAAGAGTGATGTCGTGCCATATTGTGAGTGTTAATGCACGAAGGGTGATACCGTGCCATATTATGAGTGTTAATGCACGAAGGGTGATGCCGTGGCATATTGTGAGTGTTAATGCACGAACAGTGATGTCGTTCCATATTGTGAGTGTTAATGCACGAAGGGTGATGTTGTGCCGTTTCTATTGATTTTATGGTGAGATTGAGAGTAGAAGCACGAAGGGTGATGCCGTGCATTTTTCCTTTACTGTATTCATGTTCCTATTGATTCATAATATGTTGGTTGTTCAAGTTATCATTCTACTGTAGTTCTTTATCTCATATTTCCCCAGCATATTTCCCCCTCCCGATATCTCCTATCTAGTTCTTCATTATTCTTATATGTATATATATTGTTAAACTGTACAAGTTGATTTGTAGGTTCCTCGCCTTAGCCTCGTCACTACTTCGTCGAGGTTAGGCTCGACACTTACCAGTACATGGGGTCGGTTGTACTGATACTGCACTCTGCACTTTTTGTGCAGATTTTGGTACCGGCTCGGGTTGATCGACATTTTTCGATTGGATCGCTATCTGGAGACTCAAGGTAGATCTGTCGGCGTTCATAGACCTTGAAGTCCCCGTCTATCTTTCTGTTATACTATTTCTTTCATTCAGACAATTGTATTTCTTTTAGACTATTACTTGTAGTAAATTCTAGAATGCTCGTGATTTGTGACTCCAGATCCGGGTGGTAGTAATTAATACAGTTTTTATATTATTTGGCACTTATTATATTTCATCTTAGTTAATTATCGTTATTTACTGAATGGAAATAAGGAATTGGTTTAATGATTCTCTAACGTTGGCTTGCCTAGCAAGTGAAATGTTAGGCGCCATCACGGTCCCGTCGGTAGGAATTCCGGGTCGTGACAGTCCTAAGATGTTTTGGCTCTATTTGCCGAACACTGAAAATTTGAAAGTTTGGAGAGTTCATAGGTTTGACCGAGAGTTGATTTTGATGACATCGGAAATAGATTGTGGTTCCGAGACCTGGGATAGATGCTTTTTGTCATTTGGGTCTTGTGTGCAATGTTTGGATGTAATCCATACTGGTTAGGCTTGAATCAGACGCTTGGATTGCAGTTTGTAAGTTCTTGAACTTAAGAGAAGTTCAATTTATGGTTTGATCTTCGATTTGGATAGGTCCGAGTAGTATTTATAGACTTGTTGGTATGATTAAATAGGGTCCCAGGTGGCTCGGGTGAGTTTCGAACCAGCCAAAGCATGTTTGATGATGTAGATTTTGCTGGTGTCTAGTGTTCTTCGCGATCGAGAAGCAGGTCTTGCGATCGTGGATGCCACAACCCAAATCCCAATATAGGTCGTGATGTCGCCCAACAATGCTGTTAGGCAATCCAACGGGCTTACCTCCGACTTAATCATCCTTTTTAGCTTTTAAAATCAGAAATTCTATTAAATACTGAGAATTAAATCCATAACCTATGGAAACATACATATTTCTTTACTAAAATACCGGGTAGGAAAAAAACATAAAAGTAATGATGGTAATAATAAGTACAACTGTTAACATTTACTAGAAACCCCCAAAACCCATGTCACAAGTTCATGAGCATCTACCAAAATATACAATACTACTACAACAACTGTCTAAAATAGGAAATAAACAGAATACAATAAATGGATAGATCAGGGACTCTGTATGCTGTGGATCGTACATAGAGAGCAACTTACCACAAAGTCTCCTCAGAAACCGTGCCTATGCGACTAAATGACCACCAAAAGCACATGTCTCGGTACCTGCACAATCAGTACAGAAGTGTAGTATGAGTACATAAATCAACGCGTATCTAGTATGTATCTAACCTAACTCCAGATAAGTAGTGACGAGGGGTCCAATTAATCAAGTGTAACAAAAATAAACAGGTACGAAGCATGGCAAGTAAAACAGTAAGATTAAATATATATACATAACACGATTCTCAACAGAAAAAATAATACGAAGTCCTCAATAATCAAATACTACCTCGAATGGAGTGCGTAATGATCAACACTAGATAAAATATCACATCTCAAGTCAGGAAGACTCATAAGTACGCCGACTTCTCATAAATTATTTCGCACAATTATGCCAAGGCGAACAGCCCGATCCCATGAGAGTGTTTAATAGAACTATAGAGGCAAACGACCCGATCCCATAAGAGTATGTTACATTATCAATCCGAGATGAACGACCTGATCCCATAAGAATATGATACATAATCATGCCGAGGCGAACAACCCAATCCCATAAGAGTGTGTTACATAATTCTGCAGAGGCGAGCAGCCCAATCCCGTAAGAATGTGATACATGATACTGCCGAGGCAAGCATCCCGATCCCATAAGAGTACTACTGAGGCGTTCAGCTCGATCCCATATGAATACTATTATAATGACCCGGCCAATGATTTCGTATATTGTAGCCCCGTTACAATAGTTGTTACCTCTTTTATGTTTATTTATGGTTATGTAACTTGCTGGGGTGGTTGGTTTAGTTTTGAGGGTTTCGTAGTGATGGTTCCAATAGCTTCATATGGTGATTTTGGACTTAGGCGTATGTCTGGATTTGGATTTGGAGGTCCGCAGGTTGGATTGATGCTTTTTGGCGAAAACTGAAAGGATGAAGGTTTGGAAGGTTGATAGGTTTGACCGATAGTTGACTTTGTTGATACCAGATTCAAACTTTTGTTCCGTGAGTTGGAATAGGTCCATTGTGCCATTTAGGAATAGTGTGCAAAATTTGAGTTCATTCGGAGTTGATTTGATATGGTTCGACATTAGCGATATATGTTGGAAGTTCATTAGTTTTATTAGGCTTGAATTAGGATGCGATTCATGATTTTGATGTTGTTTTATGTGATTTGAGGCTTCGAGTAAGTTCGTGTTATGTTTTGGGATTGGTTGTTGTGATTGGGCGGGGTCCCCGTGGCCTCGGGTGTGTTTCGAATGGGCTACTGGCCATTTCCATCATGTTTGGACTGTTGGTTTAGTGCTTATGGTTTCTTTCTTCGCGATCGTGAAGAAGGGAGTCGCGATCACTTAGTGTTAATTATTGGCAGGTGAGTTTTGTTCTTCGCTTTCGCGAAAAGGGAGGCTGTGCATCGCGAACGCGAGCAGGGAGCCGCATTCGCGTAGAAGGATGGGTTGGTAGGGATGGCACGCGTTTGTGCATCGCGATCGTGTGGTCCAAACTGCGTTCGCATAGGTGTGGGTTATTTGGTCATCGATTTCACGACTTAGGTGTTGCGTTCGCGAAAGAGGATTGAGCAACTGGAGAATTTTGTTCTTCGCGATTGCAAAGGCCTCTCCGCGATCGCGAAGGGTAATGCCTGGGCAGAATGCGTAAAACTCTATTTCGAGGATTGGAGTTACTATATCACATTTTGAGTTAGAGAGCTCGATTTTGGGTAATGTTTGAGGGAATTATCATGATTTAGATCGGGGTAAGTATTTTTGACTCAGAGTTTTTATTATTTAATGATTTTATCTTTGTTTTTAGCATTTAATTGGTGAATTAAAGTGAATAAATGAGGAATTTTAGTAAAAACTTCCTAGAGTGAAAAATGAGGATTTGAAGGTCGGAATTGGATGATTTTGATATGGTTAGACTAATAATTGAATGGGTATTCGAAATTTGTGAGTTTGACTAGGTTCTGGGGTACGGGCCCAGGGTTGTATCATGCCCCAAACTCGGGGAGTGCGATCGGCGCTCAACCGAGAGAACCCGGTCGAGCAAGCCTCTTAGATTTCTTTCTACCCAAACTCATCCATGAATAAATAGGAGATGTACTACATTAATCAAATAGTGAAAAGATTTTATTAACAACTTCCATTTTATTCCCATTAGCAGCTTCATTCATAATTTCCAAAATATTACGAGTTTATAGAATTAATGAAAAACATGATTTCCAAATGCCAACATTTCTAGTTCAATTCCCAACATCAACCACAACCCACAACCTCTCTACGGAGCCTCTAAGTACAATAGAAGAATAATATAGAAATACCGGCAACAAGGCCCCGGCTATACCTCAAAACACAGTACATGAGAAACAAAAGATACATGATCCCGAAATGAAGTGGGGCTCACCAAATCAGCTGAAAAGAGTGTACTGCTATCACTGATCAATGTCGCCTGCTGTAGAACCACCTGCATCCATTAAAGATGCAGTGCCCCCGGTAAAAGGAACGTTAGTACTATCGAATAACACTAGTATGTATAGCTAAAAGTCCTCTTTCAAAATAGAATGCCCATATAAGAAAAGGCAATACATAGAAACAGAAAGTCACAATCAACAATATCCAAATATCCAGTTAAAACATAATAATTTTCAAAATACGAACTTCATATATAATTTTTGGTTGGGAGATCATTAGCACCGATATTCCACCGTCTTTGTTAGCACAGAGTCCAATCACGCCCGATCGGCTAGGCCATCTCCCCAAGGACAATGTAGTTTGACAGGTGATGCAAAAGAAAGTTGTTACCAAGAGTAGTACCACCATGTGCATATCATGGAGTCCGATCTCCACCTGATCACCTAGGCCGTCTTCCCACATATGCAGTGTGTGTTGACTTTTTCAATCCATAATGGTTACCAGTTTCATCCCAATTAAGGGGAATAATATCACAATTTCTCTAATATTTTAATTTCATCCCAAATAAGGGGAATAATCACAATCCACACCTACACCGGCACGTGTAGTTTCAGGTGTGGGCCTTATGACCCACCCTTCCTCGGTTTTGCTAATGATGCTCTCAAAAATATTTTTGATTTGATTTGCAAACAAAGGAAACATAAATACAAATGTACTCACCTCAACATTTTTCACATTGTATAAATTCTTATTAGTATTTCCAGACATCAGAACAATAATATTTCCCTGGCTCATTTGGCCATTCACAAGATTCTTTATTCCTGGCACGGTGGCCATATTTCATATTCCACACTTTCACCTCTTTCAATTTCAAAGATCTCCATCATATATCAACGTGTAGAATATTTCAGCAATCATATAACTCAAATTTATTAGTAATGGAAACTTTAAACACAAAAGGTTTCTTCCCAAATAATGGGTCATACAGACCAGCAATACAAGCACACATCAAAATCATAAGCAATCAATACACTATTTATTCTTGCAATACTCTTTCCCAGAAATGACAATATATAATTTCAACACCTAAGTATGTATGAACTCGAATCACACTGGATATATTTTTAAAGCAAAGCATTAGTTAAAGCAGCCACTTATGGGCATGAATTTAGTACAAAAGATTTGAGGCAAATCTATTTTTCGAAATTATTTTTTAAACAATTGAGTCGAGGCTCATTTCATATTCTTTATCGCATCCTCTCAAATTATTTGCACTACTAGACACAATCATAACTTAAATTCTTGGCACGTTGGCCACACACTATACCCCCAATTCAATTATTTCATTTCCAACCATCTTTATAGATTATCAACATTAAGATATTTCCAATCAAGACTTTAGGTACACATATGAGCAATTAAGAGTTTTAAGAATATTGAGATTTCCTCACACAATTTGGCATACTAGCTTTCATTTGAAATACGATTCAACACCATAACATTTTGATACGTAACCCATACTTTGAAACTCACAGGAACATTATGAAATTCGATTCTAAGAGAGAAAGTTTAGCCAACATACCTCAATGGAGCTTCCTTAAACTTTAAAATATTCCGAAATTCTTAGCAACTTCAATCTATTTTAGAAATATAATAAATTGAACCAAAATTAGGAAGATCATGGTTCTTGCTCATTTGAGCATTTTATCAAACACTAGGTGTGCATTAAGGTTTCAAGGTGGACAACTTCATCCTACAACTCATTCTTTACCATTTTTAGCTCAACAATCTTCCTACACCCTTTGCTAACGCATGCATGTAAGATGGACAACTCCCATGCCCAAACGTTATCTTATTAATTATCCAATTCGAGACAAAATTCAAAATTGAGGGTTAGGGTGTAGATTCTTACTTCTAGGATGAAGATCTAGTGAGTTTCCCTTTTTAGTCTTCCAAAATTTAAGCAAGAATTGAAGAACAATAACTGAGGAACACCTTCTCACTCTAGGGCACTCTCTCTCACTCTAAAATGTCAGATTTTAGCTCAAAAATGACCCAAAGCATGGATTTAACGAAGTATGGTCGGGTTGTAAAAACCCAAAAAATGAAGCTCCAGAATAGGTTCTGCGGTCGCATCATAGAACCCCGGCTTTTAGGAAAAATTTTCATGGGGCCTTACAAGTTGACTTTTTGATTTTGATAAAGATCAAAACTTGGAACTGTCGCAGTAGTTCTCGTACCTTTTACAAGTACTGTTACATTCGTGTCTCTCTAGCTACGTAATTCCCTTGAATTTGATTTCCCACAAGCTGCGAGTCACTTTTGATTTCAACTTGCTCAATCCCTAATTCTCTTACAAGTTCCAGACCTGCAATTACTACATCATACTCGGCTTCATTATTAGTAACTGGATAGCACTTTATTGCTTGCCTAATAATCTCTCCTATAGGTGAAATTCAAACAATACCCAAATCTGCTACTTTTATGTTTGAGGACCTATCAGTATATAAGGTCCAAATCCCTAGATTAGATTCGGTAAATATTCGTACTTCTTTTTCAGCTTCAGGAAGTAGGCTCGAACTGAAATCCCATACAAAATTTGCTATTACCTGCGACTTTATAGCGGTTCTAGGATGATGAATAATATCATATTTACTAAGTTATATTGTTCTATTGCCCATTTAGCTAATCTCCCTGATAACTCATGTTTATGCAGAATATTCCTTAACAAAAAAAGGTCGTAACTTTCTTGATTCCATTATCAATGCTAGCGCTAATATTTCTAAATGAGGATACCGTGTTTCAGCATCCAACAAAGATTTACTAACATAATAAATTAGATATTATTTACCTTTATCTTCTCGCACCAGTACCTCATTTGCTGCTACCTCCGATACAGCTAAGTAGACTATTAACCTTTCTCCGTCTCTTGGTTTCGATAACGGGGGAGCTTTTGACAAATGTGACTTCAAATCCATCAACGATTGTTGACATTCGTCAGTCCATTCAAATTGATTTTGTTTTTTCAATATCGAAAATAATTTAAAACACTTTTTTGAGCTGCTACTCTACCTGTTAACCTATGTACTTCCTTTTTACTTGTAAGCACATCAGGTATTTCTTCAACTTCTTTTATTTGAGCAAGATTTACTTCGATACCTCTATTAGAAATAAGAAAATCTAAAAATTTACATGAGGCCAAACCAAAGGCGCATTTCTCAGTGTTCAACTTCATGTTATATTTGCGGAGTATCTCAAAGGTTTCATTTAGATGATGGAAATGGTCTTCCGCTCATGTTGATTTTACCATCATGTCGTCAATGTAGACTTTCATGATTTTTCCTATGTGTTCTTGAAACATTTTGGTCAACAACCTTTGGTATGAAGCTCTAACATTCTTCAAACCAAAAGGCATGGCCTTATATCAGTAAGTCCCCCTGTTTGTAATTAAAGAAGTCTTTTCCTCATCTAAATGATCCATTTTTATTTGGTTATATCAAGAATACGCATCTAAAACACTCAAAAGCTCACGACCTGCGGTAGAATCAATTAGTTGATCAATATGCAGTAAAGGAAATGAATCTTTAGGACATGCTTTATTTAGATGGTATAATCCACACACACTTCCCATTTCCCATTCTTCTTTGGGACTACAACAATATTAACTAACATGTCATGGTACTTTATCTCTCCAATTGAGCAAATTTTCAAAAATTTATGTACCTCATCTTGAATTACCTGTTTTTTAAATGCTCCTTGCTTTCGTTTCTTTTGCTTTATAGGGGTGTAATGGATCTCCATTTAACTTATAAGTCATTACCTCCGGTGGTATACCTATCATGTCTGAATGCGACCAAGCAAAACAATCAATATTAGCACGTAAAAATTCTATTAACTTACTTTTCATAACAAAGCTCAGGTTTGTTCCGAGATAAACTTTTCTATTAGGACAGTGAACGAATAATATAACAACTTCGAGCTCCTCCGTGGTTTTTTTTCATATTATCGTTATCCTCTGGCTCTTGGATCACATCTGGCCTTGAATCTATATTAGCTTCATTTGTTTGGATTTTTAGTCGAGTTAGAAAGGAAATTCTCCTTAGTTGAATTCTGTAATTTTTGTTTCTCATCTTCACCTTTGGGTGTTCCACTTGCTATTGCAACTATGTTGATTTCTCGCGCTGACTGCTGATCTTCTCTAATCTGACGAATCCCGCATTGCGATGAAAATTTGATTACCTAATGCAATGTTGATGGCACTGCGTCCATGTCATGAATCCATGGCCTTCCTAAAATTATATTATAGGTCATGTCTGCATGTATCACTTGAAATTCAGTATCCTTGACGACACCCTCTGAGAACTTTGCCAGCATAATTTCTCCTTTTGTTACGAAACTTGAATTATCAAACCCAGATAACGATCGAGCCTTGCGTATGATATGATCTGTCGCTTGCATCTTATTCACCACTCTTAGCACTATGATATTCGCAGAGTTACCTAGGTCAATCAAAACTCGCTTGACACTAGTATCATGAACAAGTAAAGATATTACATGTGCATCGTTATGTGGGATAATCAAGCCATCCGTATTTTCATCGTCAAACGTTATGTTGTCTCCTTTCAGAACTCGACAAACCTACTTCCTGTAGGTATCTGAGATCTTGGATGTCTCTTTTGCTGCTGTGTATGTTACTTTGTTGACCTCCTCACCCCCGGGTACCTGCTAGGTCAATCAAAACTCGCTTGACATTGGTTATTCTTGCTTGTTTTTCATATAAGATTGTTTTCATTTTTCACTAAACAGATTATTGAGGTATCCTTTTTTAGTAAATATTTAACCTCCCTCGTAAGAGCATGCAATCTGTTGTTCTATGACCATGATCATTATGGAATTCACACCAGAATTTCTGGCTTCTTTTGCTGGAATCTGACCTCATCTCTTTCAGCCATCGTACCTTATAACCCCTACCTCTTAGCACAGCTACCAACTCGAACGTACTGACATTGAAATTATAAAGTCCTATTCTTGATGGGGAATTTTGATCGTTGTTTCTCTGTATCCCGTTCCTTATTGAATCGGGAAGAAGAACTTGTCTCCTTCTGCCTTGATCTTTGATAAAACTATGCCTATTATTGTTTTGATCTAGAATCTCATCCCACGGGTCCCATGTAAAATTCATACCTATTTTTTCTAGACCTCCTTTCTGTTTCTGAACGTCGAGACCGGAACCTTTCCTCTATCTTCGGCTGAGATACCGTATCTTTTTCTGTTCGTAACATTTTGTTGTACCTCTTATAAATGCCATTCCAAGTGGTTGCAGGAAACTCCCGCACGCTTTATTTTAATCTTCTCATGGCTTCTGAACTTTTCTCATTCAAATTACTTGCGAAGACCATAGCTGCCGAATTATCAGATACACGCGGTAACATCATCCTCTTGCGCTTGAATCGATTGACGAGTTACTTGAGTAATTCCATACTCTCTTGTTTTACTTTGAAGATATCTTCCAATCTCTTTTCTACTTTTTGAGCTCCCGAATGTGCCTTTATAAATGAATCTACCAGCTCAGCAAAAGAATCAATAAAATTTTCAGGTAAGAGTGAATACTAAGTTAATGCTCCTTTTGTTTTACCAAAAATTGATTCGATTTCCTGCTTAGTTAAGTCGTTGCCCTTGACTCATATGGTAAATTCGGTAAAATGATCTCGCAGATCAGTAGTCCCATCATATTTAGGAATATCGCGCATCTTGAACTTTTTGAGAATTGGCAATGGTGCTGCACTCGACTTCCAATGATTTTGTTAATACTTGTCAATATCCACTCCATTGATCATGGGTGGTATTCCTGGTATCTTGTCTATCCGCTCATTTTGTTGCTTTAGCTTCTTTTGCAAGGCTAGTACTATTTTTTTTATAAATTAGTATTATTTGATGTACCTGATCCTCCGGCTCTAGAATTATTTGGCATTTTCCCACTTAATTCTAGAGTTTTCAAGCCCTGAATGAGGGTTTTCCACAGTTGTATTTATCGGTGGTGGAGCCTGCACAAGACATGGTAATCCACTTGCAAAAGAACGCAAGGCTTCACCGATCTGTTCAACAATAAACTGTTTCAAATTATCTTTCTCATTGGATTGTTCGTCAATTTGTTGTCCAGTATTATGATCAGCAGATCATTCAGGTGAATTTTCTCACGAACGCGGTGGAGTAGCTTTGGGTGTGTGGTGTGGATGAGTTGCACCTTGTTGCCTTTCTTTTTCCCCATCACCCACACGAAAAATTTCGTTAGTAGTAGACAAAATTCATTATTTAAAACAAAATATGGAAAATGAAAGATTACTAGATTCCTAATAACGAAACCAATTTGTTTAACCAAAAAATAGTTTTATTGACCAAAGCAAATACTGAAATAAATCGGGTTTCTAATAACCAATTTTACTTCACTTTTATAAATATAAGAGAATAAGAAATAATTAAAAATTAATATTCAATAAGTAAAGGAAAGGAAATCTTATTGATTATTGTAGCTTCCTTCCGAGTAAGAATCTTCAATCAAGTAGAGAAATAAGAATCAAAGACTAATTGCATATATTTGTGAATCTTGATCATCTTACAAAGTATAGTAAGAGGTGTTTATATAAGGATATAATATGTAACTATTTTTTCCATTTAATTCTTGCCCATTACTAACATTAACTACATTAATTGCTCATTACTCAAATTATTCGTAACTGTTATGGTAATAATAGACAACCGCGTATAATCAGGGATTATGCTGATTCCTTTTCCATATTCGCAGTTGTCGATGAATCTTCCTCTTTTGTAGTCTTCATGCATCCCGTGCCTATATCTTCTTTCCCAGTTGTCACATACAATGTCTTTGTAAACAATTTCGTGGGTGTTTTACTCACTCCTCGTCATTCCTCTTTATTGCTCTTATTCAAATACCACCTGTCAACATATAATTATAAAACATGTCATATCTATTTTTTTACCAATACAAATATGAATTTTAACCTTTTGACTTTAAATTCTAGACCCAGCATTGTCAAATATGCAATCATTTTGGAAATATTTAAGCGTTCAATGATCTAAAAATGTGTTTGTGTATATGGTAAAATTGGTTTACATTAAATACTCAAATGACAGAGTGACATGTGGAACCGAGGACAGACGGAAGACGAAGCGAGTCGAAACCAAGACCGAGGACAACAGCTTCAGTTGGCATCGGGTAGACATCGAAGGGAACATTATCAACGAGGGCAAATAAATATTTGCCACCAGATGACATTAAATGAAGAATATTCCCCAGTATTAAGTACACATCTGTTATAGAGAATTTTGGCATTAATACCCTACCGTTACATATTTATCAATGACCCCCATTATTTTTATTTATAAGGGGCTTGATCCAAGGACCTTATTTCCTAGGTATAACTATAAATAGTGACTTCAACAGCCATTGTAACACATGAAAATTATGACAAACTTATGCTACACATTATTCCGAGCTAAATAATACTTTATTTTCTACCTAACATCATTCTTATTGTTGTCTTCGGAAGCCTTGCTCCCGGAACCAAGCAGTCTGCTATTTTATCTCGATTTCAACGCTAAGTCATGTATTTTATTTAATTTATTTATTATTTTGAGATCAAATCGATATGCTTGTCTATAAACCATGCTATAAATTCAACTACACAGTTTTACAGGTAAACAATTTGGCGCCCACTATGGGGCTTAGATAGTTGCGTAATTGAGTTGATCCTTGCATCTATTACTAATCTGTTTGATTTTTTGTTTCTTAGCAAAAGTTGTAAAAAATGGTCGCACACAACGTTGAGGCACAAGAGAGTCTGCCTCAACACGAGGATTCAATCAACGTCACCCGCAGTGTTGAGGACGTAGCCATGTCGGTTCATGGCGTGCGATATCCACGACACGTAGGGAGGCAACTCCTGATGATGCCGAAGAGGAGCACGTTGCAAAAATTGTAAGGATCTTGAGAGAACAGCAAAAGGCCATCATGGGCCATCACTCACGGCAAGAGCATGCCATGACAGAACTAAGGCAAGCACTATCGGGTGATAGCAAATGGAAGAAGCCCATCTCCTCCCGGTGCTCCCGCAAATATAACAGCGCAAAAGGTTAATAACAACACCCCGAGGGGTAAGATCACCTTCGACGGGGTCAAGGGGACTGGTAGGGGATCTGGTAACAACAACAGTAATGATCCCTTCAAAACCGAGCTCGTGGGGTTTATGAGGGATATAAATGCTCGAATGGACTAAATTTCGAGTGCACCACCAGTGCTGAAGGGCACAGATGTACCAAAATATGATGGGACTTTGGGCCCTCGAGAACACATCACCACCTATACAATGGCGGTGAAGGGAAATGACTTGGCTCTACGAAGGGGCCCTGATATGGTACTCACTCATACATAATACTCAATAGATTATTTTGAGAAACTCACGGACTCTTTCATCAAGGACATACTGGGTCCAAGAAGGTCCAGGCCCGGAAGGCGGACATATTCAGGATTTTGCAAGGAGAATCCGAGTTATTGCGTGAGTTCGCGACCAGGTTCTAAAAAGAAAGGATGTTATTACTGGTCATGCCAGATGAATGGGCACCGAGGCGTTTACTAAAGGGTTGAACTCGAGGAGCTCCGACGCCTCCCGAAAACTGAAAGAAAGC
Organism: Nicotiana tomentosiformis; assembly: GCF_000390325.3. Classification (NCBI taxonomy): domain Eukaryota; kingdom Viridiplantae; phylum Streptophyta; class Magnoliopsida; order Solanales; family Solanaceae; genus Nicotiana; species Nicotiana tomentosiformis. Next base: position 47,539,894 of record NC_090817.1, read on the forward strand.
ATGCTCGAGTTCCAGGCAACTACATGGGCGGATGTCCATAACCGTTACTAATAAAGATAAGAATAGAAGATGATCAGCTCGAGATCCTGGAATCAACTAAGGGTCAGAATCGAGAAAAGAATAGGGATAAGTCGAAGGATTATTTTGACGCAGATCAGCAATCTTCTAAGGGCCGGTATGTGCCTACGATAGGGCCGAAAGACGCTGTGGAGGGTTCCGATCGGCGGATAAGTTCGTTCCCAATAGAAGAACTGACCGCGGCCGGAATAGCAGGTCATTGCAAGATAAAGAGGTATCGTGTTCCCAGGGTTCCACCTATCCCAGGCTGTCCAAGTACAATTTCAATGTCAGCATAGTGGAGCTGGTATCAACGATGAGGAACATCAAGGAAGCACAGTTCCAAGGCCGATGAGAGCTAATCCTAGCCAGAGGGATCCTAATCTATGGTGCGAGTATTATTGGACTAACAGCAACCGGACTGGGGGCTGCCGACATTTGCGCGAAGATGTGGCAACGTTATTGACAAATGTCCATCTCAAGGAGTTCTTAAGCGACCGGGCTAAAAATAATTACGGTCACAGCCGGGAAAATGTAGAGCCCTGCAAGATAGGTGATGACTCTTTCTGGCAAACCATAAACATGATTTTTGGGGTAAACGAGATCAACGGTGTAACTTTCTCGGAAGAAAAAAAGACAATAGTATTGGTGACTCACAACAAAAGACTCCAGAATGTTGTTCAGGACGATATCACCTTCGTAGAAGAGGACGCCGATGGACTTCTACTGTAACACAACGATGCCCTGGTAATTTTTCTTAACGTTTTATATTTTAAAATTAAACGTGCTTTGGTGGACCCAGGAAGTTAAGCCAACATCATTCAATGGAGAGTGCTGGAGCAAGCCAAGCTAACCAGAAGCATCATTCCGGTGACAAAACTCCTCGGCGGGTTCAATTTAGCAAGTGTAACAACCCGAGGGGATATCTTGCTGCCCACGAACACCGAAGGGGTCATGAAGACTACCTTATTTGAAGTAGTAGACAGTGACATGGGCTACAACATAATTTTTGGCTGACCATGGCTACACGAGATGAAGGCTGTACCATCAACATATCACCAACTTCTAAAATTCCCAACTCTAGAGGGAATCAAACAAAAAAGAGGAGATCAACTAGCGGCAAGGGAGATGAAGGCGGTCTTAGTTTGTAGCAGTAAAGGGAAGGAACACACGACATAGCAATTACAGGAACCGACGCCTGCTCCCGAAACAAACGAAGATGACAAAGTGGAGGAGCCATCGGAATCCCACCAAGTACCAAGGTATTTCCAGGTACCGAAAGAAACAGACACGACCAAGTCCATGGCGGAAAAATTCGAACAAGTGGCATTGTTCGAAAAGTTTCTAAAGAGGATGTTCCACTTGGGGAAATGACTTAATCCCGAGCTCAAGTCAGGATTTATTGAATTTCATAAAAATAACGTTAATTGTTTTGCATGGTCACATGCGGATATGACAGGTATCCCGCTAGAGGTGGCCGTGCACAAGCTAAGCCTGGACCCAAGCATCCCATTGATGAGGCAAAAGAAGCGCTCAATTTTAGAGGTCAGAAACATGTTTGTTAAACAAGAGGTAACTTGATTGCTCGATATCGGTTCAATCTGAGAGGTAAAGTATCCAGACTAGCTAGCTAATATAGTCATAGTTCCAAAAAGGAATAATAAATTTCGTATGTGTGTAGATTATAAGGATCTGAATAAGGTGTTCCCAAAAGACTCAATCCTATTGCCAAACATTAATCAAATGATTGATGCAACAACCGGACACGAGTTGATAAGTTTCCTCGATGCCTATTCTGGGTACAACCAAATTAAGATGAACCCGGAGGATCGGGAAAAAACTTTGTTCATAACGAACTTTGGCACATATTGCTATAATGTGACGCCCTTTGGGCTCAAAAACGCCGGAGCCACTTATCAGAGGCTCATAAATAAAATGTTCGAAAAGCAGATAGGGAAAACAATGGAAGTGTACATAGATGATATTCTGGTTACGTATTTGAATGCAGGTGGCCATTTGAAACACCTCCAGAAAACCTTTGATATCAAAAGAAAGCACAACATGAAGCTCAACCCCGAAAATTATGTGTTCGGAGTTAGCTCCGGTAAATTGTTAGGTTTCCTGGTGTCACAAAGGGGGATCTAATTCAATCCCGACAAGATTAAATCCATCGAGGACATTCCAGACTAGCTAACAAATGTGAAAGAAGTCGAAAGACTAACCAGAAGAGTGGCCGCACTAAGCAAGTTCATTTCTCGGTCTTCGAAAAAATGCCATCACTTCTTCTCACTTCTGAAGAAGAAGAACAACGTCAAGTGGACTCTAGAATGCCAACAGGCTCTAAAATACCTTAAACAGTATCTATCGATCCCTCCGTTACTATCAAAACTGGAGGAAGGCGAACAATTGCTAATATATTTAGCGGTCTCTGAGGTAGCGGTAAGCGTCATTCTAGTCCGGGAGGATGAAGGTACGCAATATCCTATCTATTATGTTAGAAAATTTTTATCAGGAAGGGAAACTCATTATTCGCACCTCGATAAACTGGCCTTAGCTCTCATAGTCACCGCTCAAAAGCTTAGGCCTTATTTTCAGTGCCCCTCGATATTCGTGGTGACAACTTTTCCCCTGTGTAATGTCATTCACAAACCTGAGTTGTCAGGTCCACTAGCCAAATGGGCAGTCAAAATTAGTGAATTTGATATCAAATATAAACCCAGGACTGCAATCAAATCATAAGTTTTGGCCGACTTCGTGGCCGATTTCAATCCCGGGCTGCTGCTATTGGCCACAAAGGAAGAGGTGATGGTGTTGGAAATGACATCAAGAGTTTGGACCTTGTTCACGGATAGAGCTTCCAACGTGAAAGGTCCCAGGCTCAGGGTAGTCTTAATCACGCCCTCGGATGAAGTCTTGAGGAAGGCCATAAAAATTGTTCCCTTGACTAACAATGAAGCCAAGTGTGAGGCTTTGATTGTAGGAGTTGAACTGGCCCGGGGACTAGACTCCGAGGTTATTGTAATCAAATGTGATTCCCAACTAGTGGTAAATCAAGTATATAGAATCTTCGACAACAAGGAGGAACGCATGCAATAATATATGGTGAAAGTTCAAACTCTGCTCGCGCGGTTCAAGGAATGGTCCATCACCCATGTCCCGAGAGAAAAAAATGCAGAAGCAGATGCATTGGCCAATTTGGGGTCATCCACGGAAATGAAGGGATCAGATTTAGGTAAGGTCGTACAGCTCATGCACTCGGTACTGGATGAGGACAGTTATTATGAAGTAAATACAACCAACCTGGTCTGGGACTGGAGAAATGAGAGCATCGACTACCTTGAGCACGCCAAGCTGCCCAAAGACTTGAAGGCATCCCGGGCACTTCGCACCAAAGCAGCTCACTACAGCTTTTGGGGATGACACTTGTACAAAAGGTTGTTCCAATGCCTGTTGGCCCAATGCTTAGGAGCCTCCGAGGCTAATTACGTCATGAGAGAGGTTCACGAAAGAATTTGTGAAAATCATTCAGGTGCAGATTCGTTGGTGTTAAAATTAATTAGGGCAGGATACTACTGGCCCCGGATGGAAAAAGACGCTAAGGCATTCGTTCAGAAATTCAACAAGTGTCAATTCCATGCGTCGTTAGTTCACCAACCGGCAGAACTGCTGCATTCGGTATCATCCCATTGGCCATTCATTAAATGGGGGATGGATATAGTCGGACCGCTGCCACTGCTCCCTGGAAGGTATGTTTTTTTTAGTTTTAACTGATTACTTCACTAAGTGGGTTGAGGCAGGTCCTTACAAGCAAATCGACGAGCGCAAAGTGGTCGATTTCCTATGGAAAACATAATCTATAGGTTCGGAATACTGATAGAGATTTCCTGAAACAATGGGACATAGTTTATAGGCTCAAAGGTCATAAAATTACTTGAAGACTTGAAGATTAAAAGAATCACATCTTCGCCATACCATCCAAGCACAAATGGGCAGGCGGAATCATCCAATAAGGTGATTATACAAAACCTCAAAAAGAGGTTGAAGCAGCCAAAGGCAAGTGGCACGAAGAGTTACCAGGAGTGTTGTGGTCATACCGGACGATGGCCAAGTCAAGCACGGGAGAGACACCTTTCTCTCTTGTATACGGAGCAGAAGTTATGATCCCGGTAGAAGTAAGAGAACCGACTTCGCGATACTTCTAAGCGGACGAAGAAATAAACAACGAATCATTGCTAGTCAAATTGGGGTTGCTTGACGAACGCAGGGACTTAGCGCACATAAGGATGGTGGCTCGGAAACAAAGAATGGAAAGGTACTATAATCGAAGGGCCAATCTCTGTTATTTCAAAGTGGGAGACTCGATTTTAATAAAAGTGACTCAAAACACCCGGGAGCTCAATACAGAAAAGCTCGGTCCGATATGGGAAATCGGGTTTCAGCTGTCACCAGGAAAGGATCATACGAACTAGAAAACCAATATGGGGTCAAATTACCGAGCAACAGGAACATGACTCACCTCAAAATGTATTATTACTGATGAGCACCGCTTATACTGAAAGTATGTGCTGCACTCTTTTTTCCTTCGTCCAGTTTTTATCCCAATTGGGTTTTTCTGACAAGGTTTTTAACAAGGCAGCAACGAAAAGCATACTACGGAGGAAATGCCATCAGCAGAAAAGACCTTTAAATGACTAGGCATCGAAATGACAAACAACTATGAGATGGTTAAATAATCTTTCGCTCGGTGGCAAATTCCTTATGCGAAGCAAAACTTGCCACCGGACCAAAGGCTATTCAACCATTTGCAAGTATTTTCCCTACAAGCCACTGGGGGTGATTAGATAATTCTGGCTCGATAGCAAAGTTCCTAACGGGAAACGAATCTTGCTATCAGACCAAAGATTAATCGACCATTCACTTGTGAAATCCTCAAAGGAGCAAGACTTCCAGTGTTCCAATTCGCATTCTTCGCATTCGAACATTGGAGGGAGGAATGGTATGAGAATACGACAACCTGATTGCCAAAGAAACTAGGACTATGAAATCCGGGAACAAAAATGTCTCATCGGGACTGGGGACCCCACAGCCAGCCCCGTAGAAATAATTTGAACAAGTTAGCTACATGTAATGGCGATTTGTTTTCTTTCAGCAAAATGAATGCTTGTGTACTTTTGAATATAGAGGGAATAAAATAAAGTCCTTTTATTTTTATCTTGTTTCTTGTCCAAACGATTAATTTATTTTATCATTTGAATGTTAATCAAGTACTTCAAATGCTAATGCTGGAATGAACATGAGACGTCCTCTTCAAGAGCACCGTAAACATAAGAGGGCCCTCTCTTATGAAACCCTCACAGTAAAGGGTTAGTTCCGGAAGAGTTTATCCCCGGAACCCAAATGCTATCGGAAAAAAATGCACCTGAAGCCTTACATAATTCGACGCAAAAAAGTAAACTTTGTGCAATTCTTAAACAAAAAACTCTTTTATTTATCAAGCGTGCCAAGCAACACAAGTACAAAAATACAAAAAGAAAACAACAAAGGACAAGAAAGCAAAAAGCTAAACTACATCGCCCCAGAACTCAGGGGAAGAGGAGCATCAGTGCCCCCGAGAGAAGTAGGCGGATCTGCCGTCGGCTTGGGATCTTGGCCTTCATCGTTATTCTTCTCAAGTTCCTCCTCGGTTCCTAAGAACTAGGAACCAGAACTAGAAGAGTTAGTTGCATCAGGCTGTGCCGGGAGGCGTCTTCGAGCAGTTAACTCCAGCTCTCGGACTTGGCGATTTCATCGTCAATAACAATGACACCCACCTTGGCCTCTTCCAAGGTTTTTCTCCTCATCATATGCATCGAATATGTTTTTTCAATAATGAGGGAATCCGCTCGGCGCTGGAGTTCTGATTTAAGCCGATCAACCTCGGTCAAAAGGCCATCCCGCTCGGATCTCGTGGCACTAAGGCTATGATCAAGATCACGGATAGTGGTTATATGAACTTTATTCTATTACATGATCATTTTATGCCTATCCTCCATCTGGCACGCTTCTCCTTGACAGTAGCAGCCTCTTAAGCTTTAGAGTTCATGGCCGCCTCCAAGTTATTCACTCTCTCAATGGAGGCAAATTCGCGCTCGGCAGTAGAGAGCACAATATTTTGGACCTCAGACCATTTAGCCTTGGCTTCTTGAAACTGTACATTTAGCTAAGAGGCTTCTTGGTTGAGGGCCATCACTTCCTCCTCACTCTGTTACAACCGAGCTTCTAACTCACCTGACTTAGAAGCTTTTTCCTCCAGCACCGGGAGGCGAGCAACAATTTGGTCCCTCTCAGCCAACAACTGGTCCTGCTCGGACTGGAGTCCTTCTTTATCAAGGATCAATTTTTGAAGGCCCTCGGAAGCAAGGAAGTTGGCATGCGAAACAAAAACCCAAGTTAGAAACCCTGTCATAGCAAGTCAAAAAAAAACAAACAGTAAAGAGAACAAGTATGTTACTGCTGCCGCATTGTGCATGGCGTTATTTAACAAACACTCTCCCGAAAGAGAGTGTATTTTCTTCTTATCCTTTTCTGAAGCCAGCGGCTTCAGCTAATTGGCGAGTTTCACCGGTCGGGACATCAAATGGCACTCGGTAGATACTGAGAGGGAGACACTCCTCCTCCCCTGGGGATCTGCAGAAGGGGGCTAGTAGTTGTGCCCCCAATTCCCATGGTCTGGGGACTGGGGAGGAGGGACATCCTCCTCCCAGGTGTCTGCGGCCGGTGGGGCTAATGTAGCAGCTGTTGGTGATGAAGGTATGGCCGACGTGAAAGGAGATGAAGCTGATGGTGTTGTGGGTTGAGAAGCAGTTGCGGCACATGCAATGTTGTTTGTTGGTTGCTCACCAATCGAAGATGGAAAAGGCCCGGTACTCGGCCTTATAGTACAGGGAGCAACAACTGGGACCGAAAAAGGAGCATTGGCATTCTCCACCAAGTCAAGCTCTCCCCGGAGTGCTTGGGAATCGTCCTCTGGTGGGGTTATAAGCTCTTCATATTGAGCATGTTGTTTAGCTGATGAAGGTCGTTATCTCCTTTGTAGGGAAGCCCCTTCATCACTGCCTTCCCCATCATCGTCAACAACCACAGTGGCTGCAGCTGGCTCGGGTGCGACATTCTTCACCTTTTTTTTTCTTGCCCTCGGCCGAGGAAGAATGCCACATTTTTGGTTGTTTGTTCTCCGGTTAGGGACTCTGAGAGGAAGCGCTTGCACCGGAAGCAGATCTGATGGTGCCTGTTCGGGCAAGACACTCCTATAACAACCTCACAACCTCTTTGGAATTAGCCAAAACGTCCTCCTCAGGGATGGTAACAGAGCCCTACGGGAGACCTGAATCAAACAAAAAGGTGAGGTTACTAGTTTTCTTATACACAAAGATGAAATGAAGGTAGAATCGGTTTTACGAGTCAGCTTACCATGATTATAAGCCCTCCATCCGTATCTGGGGCCCAACTCTTTCCACTGGCGAGTCTCAGGTGTGTTGATGTCCAGAATCTTCTGAACCCACTGGTCCAGGCCTTCAAACCTTAGTGATGTCAACCGTGTTGCTGGAATAATGAAAGTAAAAGGATCAGCAACGATACGAAACAATCTTTTTTCAGAAGAAAAGAGATTGACTTTTTACTTACGTGTACGAGTCCAGGATTCAGGGAAAGACGGAGTTGTAGTCGGGATGATGTCCCTAGTGGAAATGACGACAAATCACTCCATCCACCCACGATTGTTGTCGTCATCCATGTTGGTGAGCAAAGCATGGTGGCCACGTTTGCTTAAATTTATAACTCCCCCACGGATAATCTTGGGGGAGTAGAGATTCATCATACGAGCTAAGGTGAGTTCCTCCTTCGTTTCCTGGCACAACCACCATAGACAAGCCATCGTTCACCACACCGAATGGCCCACCTGTGCCAAACAAATCTCGTATCGGTGGAACAACTCCAAAATCACAGGGTGAAGTCCCCCGCTGAAATAAAATGCACCCAAAGAGAATGGGTACGTGTAAACATACGTGACCCCCTTCTTAGTGAAGGTTACTCACTCCATCAGATCGGGAGCAATAATGTTGAGGTCGTGGCAATCGCAGTCCTCCTTCACAGTAGGGATGCTGGAAGGGCGAATAGAAGAGGGGAATTTTCCAACAGCGCAAGTCCGAGGGTTTGAAGTAGAGAAATTCTCTTCGAAGTCCTTGGATGTGTTGAGATGTTTGTGGATAATGGTGCTCACCGTGGGAGGGTCAACATCAATGTCGATTTGTTTATCTTTGCTCTTCTCCGTGCCCCTACTGAAGAGAAGACCCGAGTTCTTGGAAGAGTTAGTGAAAGAAGCCATGATCAGCAGAAGGTGATAAGAGTTCTTTGAAGAAGATTAAAGAAAGATGAAAGTAGCAAAGAGTTGAATGCAAAGAAGTTGAGAGGGTTTGTAAAACTGTTAAGTGTAAAAGAAGAAGAATGAGGCGTCTAAGTAAAGGAATAGGCGGCTAAAATTATGGTCATGATTACCTCGAGAACTAACGAAAATATTGTTAAATCATGGAGTAACACTTGTTCAGGGTATTAAATGCGAAGAGACGTGCGTCTTATCAAGCGTCAGAAACGTTTCGGAAGGGTTAAGAAAATTTCCCGCCAAGAAAGGAATCTTTACCAACTTTCCGGTGACACAATGAGGTGCCGCCAAAAAGCAGAGGAACTATCTGTATAGGGTAAAATCGGTTCATATTAAATACTAGAATGACAGAGTGACACGTGAAACCGGAGATAGACGGAAGACGAAGCGAGTGGAAACCAAGACCGAGGACAACAATTTCGGTTAGCATCGGGTAGACCCCGAAGGGAACATTATCAACGAGGGCAAATAAATATTTGCCACCAGATGACATTCAATGAAGAGTATTCCTCAGTATTAAATATACATCCGTTACAGAGAATTTTGGCATTCATAACCTGCCGTTACATATTCATCAATGACCCCCATTATTGTCATTTAAGAGGGGCTTGATCCTAGGACCTTGTTCCCTATGTATAGCTATAAATAGTGACTTCAACAACCATTTTAACACACCAAAATTCTAACAAACTTATGCTACACATTATTCCGAGCTAAATAATACTTTATTTTCTGCCTAACGTCATTCTTATTGCTGTCTTCGGAAGCCTTGCTCCCACAACTAAGTTGTCTGTTATTTTATCTCGATTTCAACGCTAAGTCTTTTGTATTTTATTTAATTTATTTATCATTTTGGGATCAAATCGATTTGTTTGTCTATAAAGTACGCTATGAATTCAACTGTACCGTTTTAGGGGTATATAGTTTGAATGGTTCATCAATTCATTTTTTGCCTCACCTCCCTACATAGGACCCATGAGTAAATATTTCATAATAGCCTTATTAAACTGTAAATTTTTCTTGGTCTAATTTGGGACTTTAGGATAGATTTTGACTCTAAATGACAATCGTGTCAAGATAAAGAAAACAAACTATTTTTTTTTTGTTTTGTTGTTGTTTTGGTTCCGCGCACAATTTCTTCCGGATGTATTCGCCCGTTCTTGCTCAGATATGCCTCCATGAGTACCAAAAATTTCCGGTATGAACTTTTCAGCCATCACTCCAGCTTGCCTTGCTTTTTATTTTTTAATTTTTTCTAATAATCGATCTTGAGCTTTCTGGTTCACCTACCAGATTGAAAAATGATGCATGGACTTTTTACAGGAAAAAAGCTAGCCATGTTCAGAAGTTAAGAATACGAGGTGTTGAACCGAAGTAGTGGTGGTAAAATGAATTTTGAAAAAAATTAACCATCCATATGATGTACTAAAAAATTGGTTGGATAATGAACTTTTTAGAAACATGTCAAATATAGATAAGATCCATATTATCCATTTAAAAAGTGAATAACCAATAAGTTTAATTTTTACATTTGCAAAGACTCAAATTGAGGGTTGTTTGCAACAAATTTTTGACATACGAAAAATAACTGCATTTACAAAAGAATAAAGTAATTTTATTAATCAACCGTGAATACAATTATGTTTTTTCTTTGATTCTTCTCTCCTGGTTATCTTCGTGATTCGGGGGTTGGAGCAGCTTGTTTTTCGAACGTAGGATGATGCAGACTTCCTTAGATGTATCTCATATGTATGAAAGTATGTTGTAGATTTTCTTAAAGTATTTAATTATTAAGAATTATCCGGCTATATCTTGATCTCTTTGCGAGTATCCCGTGAATTTATGGGATATTCGAGATGATCTCCCTTTTTTGAGATTATTTTTTAAGGGAACATGTAGCCCTGCATATAGGAGTGATCTAGGGTTAAGGTAGAGTTGCCTCTACATTGGGGTTTTGATAGAGTAACCTCCAATGGACCCTAATAGACTCCTAGAATTGCAAGAGTCATCTTGTAGTGCCTTAAATTTAGGATTTAGCCCAAATTTCGTTTGGGATTGATCCGTCAAAATTTCGATACCTACGGGGGGTTTAACAAGATTGGAAGATTATAAATTCTCCCAAAAGTGATCATATTCAAGAAGTCGTGGATAGTATAGATATTCATATTATCCGACAGTTAACCCATTTTCTATCCGTACTCAATATGGGTCGGATCTGATAATTTATCCAATTTTGTATTATGAGTTTTCGAGCCGCCATATCGACCCGACCTTTTCGATTTCCACTCCTAAACCGAAGAGACGAATTATCTTTTGAGGAGCGCTCTAATTCTAAAGGTTTTCAATTGGATAAAGAGAAAAGAAAAGCTAATAGCAAAATTAAATCAGTGAGCCAAAGGCAACATCATTATGAACTCGTTTTGAATTTGGAATTTTTTACGGCTGAAGCAAATTATGGAGGATGATGCTTTTCTTTCTCCCTTATTAGGGGTTCTTTGCACTTGATTATAGGTTGCCATGTTTTAAATTAAAGATACCAACGTGGGTTTGATCTTGCCAATAATAAAAAATTATTTATAATCGGCCGATTATTCACTCCGTCAGTAATTCTATGCCTAATTTCCTTCTTTTTACCTGCTTGGCCAAACAAATAAGAAATGCATCGTTCAAATAAATCCTCATCGCATCTTAAGATGAAACTAAAAATACACGGTTAAAAATTTATTATTTTGGTTAAAAGAATTAGTTGGCTATAAATAACGGAGTTCTAGCAACAACAACAAAAAACTATAGATTTTACCGGAAAAAGAAAAAGAAAAAGTACATAGTTTGAATAAACCGTCATTGCATCTAAATAAGAATTAAAAAAATTACCGTTTAAGCTCCATTATTTTTGATAAAACAATTAAATTGGGTAAAAATTAATAAAGCTCAAGCCAATATTTTTATACAGTTGGAGAAGAAATAGAAACAATTGTACATTAAGAATAAATATGTTGCAACTAAAAAAAGAAATAAAATAAAATACATACTTGAGATCCATTATTTTGGCTAATACGTTTTATTTGGCCAAAATTAATGGGTTTCAGTCAAGTATTATTTACGGATTTGGTCCAGAAAATAGTATACAGTAGGAACGAATAGTTATTGCACCTAAAGGAAAATTAAAAATTAATAAGTTGAGCTAAAACATATGTGGTATATATCTGTATATGATCGAAATCGGGCTCGTCTGTTATATGACCAGTCGAGACAGAAATGTGACAGGTCGAAGCTCGACCTCGGGTTATATCAAACCAAGGCACGAAGTTAAATCATTGAGCTCGTTACTCCGGGACCGAACAAAATCGAGGAAACTTTGTCGAGCCGAATAACGGAAGACCAAAATATCCATAATTGGTTAGATATCACGGCGAAAATCTCGGCATGTATCAAGAATAAGCCGATTAATTAGTAAATTATGTGATTTTGTACCTTTAATAGAATTGTATCAAGAGTGAGAATCCCCTACTATATAAGAGGGGTCTCATTATTTGTAAAACACATTGTAATACGTATCCCAAAGCAATAACCTATCATTTCTAATTATTATTATCTCATTTCTCTGTTCCGGCACCGATTGTGGCACTTCAAGGATAAGGCTGTCCAATTTTGTGGCTTGTATTTATTTTCTTCTCATTAATATTAATTTGTTCTCTCAATTTGTATCAAGTTATATCACGTATTTGTCACGCCCCAAGACCGAGGAGCGCGACCGGCGCTCAATCGAGTGAACCCGACTGAGCAAGCATGTTAGATTTCATTCTACCCAAATTCATTCGTGAATAAAGAGGAGATGTACTCCGTTAATCAAATACGGAAGAGATTTCATTAACCGCTTCCATTTCATTCCCATTAACAACATCATTCAATATTTCTTAAATAGTACGAGTTTATAGATTTAATAAAAAATATATTGCCAAATACCAATAATTCTAATCCAATTCCCAACATCAAATACCACCCACAACCTGTCTAAGGAGCCTCTAAGTACAACTAAAGATTAATATGAAAATACCGGCAACAAGGCCCCGGCTATACCTCAACCATAAATTACATGAGAAACAAAAGATACATGACCCTGAAATGAAGTGGGGCTCACCAAATCAGCTGAAAGGAGTGTACTGCTATCACTAATCGATGCCACCTGCTGTAGAACCACCTGCATCCATTAAAGATGCAGCGCCCCCAGCAAAAGGGACGTTAATACTGTCGAATAGCACTAGTATGTATAGCTAGAAATCCTCTTTCAAAATAGAATGCCCATATGATCTATACGTGGAACATATAACATAATATAATTAGAATAACCTATACAATCAAGGAAAACAAAAGGGGCACCTATTGTCTGCATTAATAATGTGTCTCATTAGACCGTCCTTAGTGTTCACATATCATATTATACACTTATGCGTTTCATAAACCGTCCATAGTGTTAATTCATACTGTACATCTATACCTCTTATACACAATGCGCCTGTGCGTTTCATAGACCATCCACAGAATTTCATATCATAATGGATTTCATAACACAATGTACCTATATATTCATAGACCATCCACAGGATTTCATATCACAATGTACATATGCGTTCATAGACCGTCCACAGGATTTCATAACACAATATACATATGCATTTCATAGACCGTCCATAGAGTTTTATAACACAATATACCTATGTGTTTCATAGATCGTCCATAGGGTTTCATAACACATTGGAAACAAAAGTACAAATACATACATCTCATAACCTTGCACACCACATATCACCTAATCCGTACTTTCAACCACTTACAATATTATTATTTCATTGGCTCTCTTGGCCATACATATGATTCTTTATTCATGGCGCAATGGTTGTATTTCATATTTCACACTTTCATTTCTTCCCTTTCATAGATCGTCACCATAATTATCAACAAGTAGAATATTCCTGAAATAACAACTTTTAATTCATTAGTATTGAAGTCTTTAAACACAATCGATTTATTACCAATAAATGGAGTAGAATGATTGACAATCGAAGTACAAGTTAAAATCATACACAATTTCTACTCACGAATATGTAAGAATGCAAAACACATTGAAATTTACTTACAAAGCATAGCATTAGCTAAAACAGCCACATATGGGCATCACTTGAGTTCATAAACTTTTAGCCGATTATATTGTCGAAGTCAATTTTGGAATAGTTGAGTCAAAGCTCATTTCATAATATTTCTCACATTATTTTATTTCATTGGCACCATTGGTCACAAGTATAACTTTCACTATTGGTACGTTGGCCACACTTTATATTTTCAGTTTACAGATTTCACTTTCAACCATCTTTATAGGTTATCAACAATAAGACATTCCCAATCAAGACTTTAGGTACACATATGAGCAATTAAGAGTCTTAAGAAAATTGAGATTTTCTCACACAATTTGACATACTAGCTTTCATTTGAAATACGATTCAAGCCACCACATTTTAATACGCAACCTATACTTTGAAACTAACGGAAACATTATGGAATTCAAATTCAAGAGAGAAAGTTTAGCCAACATACCTCAATTGAGCTTCCTTACACTCTAAATGTACCGGAAATTCTTAGCAATCCCAATCTATTTTGAGACATAACAAAAATTGAACCATTATTAGGGAGATATTCATGATCTCAGCTCGTTTGAGCATTTTATCAAACACTGGGTGTGCAGATTTAACCACAAGATTCTTCTACAAGATTTCCTTCACTCCACAACCCAATCCTTAATTATTTAAGCTCAGCAATCTTTTCACAAATTTTATTGATACATGCATGTATAAATAATACCCTCATACCCAAGAATCACGCTCCCAATCAACCATCTTCTTTCCAAATTCGAAATTGAAAACTAGGGTATGGAACCTTACCTCTTAGATGAAGAACTTGTTGGTTTTTCTTGTTAATCTTCCAAGATTTGAGCAAGACTTGATGAATAATTAGCCCAAGTTTTCTCTCTCTAAAACATCAGAATTTTTGCTCAAAAATGACCCTTTGCATGTATTTAATGAAGTAGGATCGAGTTTAAAAATTCCAAAATGGAGCTCCGGAACAGGTTCTGCGGTTGCATATGCACCCGCATAATGGTTATACGGACCGCATATTGGTCGCATAATTGGTGTCCAAAATGACCAAAAATATGCCTCAGTCTGCGGTCACTATGCGGTCCGCATAACTGTTTTGTGGTCGCATTGTACACCGCATAACAGTTATGCGGTCGCATAGTCGACCGCATAATTGCTTCAACTGACCCAATTAACTGCCTCACTCTGCGGCCATTATGCGATCCGCAGAGTGATTCTGCGGTCGCATAATGGACCGCAGAAATGCACTTTTCCGCCAACAAATTTTCTTTACTTTCGGTGCATTGTTCAACCCAAAACGTTCGAGCCACGGCTCGCAAGTGAGCCGCGAAGAATTTCTATAATACTCAACATGTAAAACCAATTCGGCAGCATGAGGCATTACTTTCTTTTGCAAAATTTTACGGGGCTTTACATTTAAGTACTTCAGAATTTTCCGGGGTGTTACAGTATTTTTAGAACCGCGTATAAATTTAATTGTTATCTTATTTTAGGGTAAACAATTAAGAGGAGTAAGAAGTATATAATTGGAACAAACAAACCATTGTATATGACTATGTGGCAATTAACAGCTGAAAAAAGTACCTGTATATGGTAAAAACCGGTTAGTACTTCATACGAACTGATTTAAATGGTAATACATTGGATCGGAGAAGCGTCTTCATAGTATCAGGTTGAGGTCCGAAATCAGGTCACCAAGCATCGAGCCCGAAAGACCGATCAATGTCAAGCTCAATATTATTATCAAGCTTGATGTTATTATCAAGCTCGAATCCAAGTCAAACTATGATCCGAGTCAGAATCGAGAGCTCGAGTCAAGACTGAAAACTTGAGTCGATATCGAGCTCATAGACAAGAGCTGTTGCAATCCCACTAGAGGAGAGAATCCTGGCAGGAATTATGGAAAATTTAATTTATCATGGGTCTCCCACTATGTATTTTTAATTATATCTAAGAGTAGGATCCTCCACTATAAAGAGGATGGCTACATTTTTGTAAAGGGCAATTGTTTGCCTACATTATAATTCAAGCACCATACTCTCCTATATTCAAGAGTTATTCTTTTAAGTTTCATAAATTGATTCATCTTGCTTAGTCCTAAAAATCTTCCTCTTTCCAACCTTGTTTATTTTGCATTCTTTGCAATCCATATTTGATATTTCTATTTATTCTTACAATTTGTATTAAGCTATATCACATATCCTTAGAATTACGTACAAATTCAACTCTATCCATTTTTCGGGTAAACAGTTTGGCGCCCACCATGGGGTTAAGGACAACAGTGATTATTTGATATGAATCTGCAAAAACACACCATTTTGTGACCAATATTTAACTTTTTAACGACCTCAAAATTAAGGTTTGATTATTTCAATAGTTTTTTATGGTGATTTTGGACTTAGGGGTGTGTTCGGATTATAATTCGGAGGTTCTTAGAAGGTTTTGATTATATTTGTCAAAAGTTGGTAATTTGAAGAATCAGATAGTTCTCAAATTTGACCGGAAGTTGACTTGGTGGTAATGAGTTCTAGTTGGTGTTTCTGAACTTTGTATAGGTTCATTTGGATTATTAGGACTTGTGAGCATAGTTTGTTTGTGATTCAAAATGCCTAAGTGTGATTAGGACACGCTCGACGAAGCTTGAAAGTTAAGATAAGGATTTTTTTTCTTTGATTCTTAGTTTTGACACTATTGTATTTTTTCAAGCCCTTGGATAAATTTGGATTAGTTATATGAACTTCTTGGTATGATTGGACATGGTTCAGGGGCTCGGGTGTGATTCGAGGTGGTTTTGGACCATTTTGGTTGAATTTGGAGTAGTTGATGTGCTGGTGTGTTGAAGTACATTGTGATTACAGAGCAAGCCTTGTAATCGCGGAGAAGGATTTGGCCAGATTGAATTTGTTCTTCGCATTCACCGACAGGGTGTGGCATTTGCGTACTGTTGGGGGCTACAAGCACTGCATTCGCGTGTGGGAGGGACTCTTGCATTCGTGTAGGCTTGGACGTAGTTGGTCATCACATTCACATTGAATACTACACTTTCGTGAAGCGTAGTTGGAGCTGGAGGCTATTTGGCCTTTGCGATCGTGAGGGTACTGCCGCAATAGCGAAGAGTAATGCTTGCGCAAACTTTATACATTGGAATTTTTGGACTATTGCCCATTATTTCATATTTTGAGCCCTAAACTTCCAGATGAGGAGTTTTTGAAGAGCAAGTTCACTATTACATTGGAGTTAAGGAATTTTCACTTCGATTTATATTTATATATTTGTCATGCCCTGACCTCGAGGAGAGTGACCGGCGCTCAACAGATTTACCCCGGTCAAGCAAGCCTACACAGTGTCGTCTACCCAACTCACCCATGAATAAAGAGAAGAATACATTTCATTAATTAGACAGTAAGAGGTCGTGTGAATAACACCGATTCATTTCTATTAGTTACGTCATTAACAAGTCCCCAAAATAGTACACTATACATTCGTAGTTAAAGTGACACAGATGATACAATTACAACAAGTTTAATTCAACCTTAACAAAACAATATACAACCCACACTATATCTACGGAACCTCTAATAGAAATAAAAGAGTGCTACGACAGTGCCGGCAATAAGGCCCCAGCTATATCTCAAACACTATGAACAAAGGACAAGAGATATAGGACCCCGAAATGAAGTGGGGCTCACCAAGTCAGCCGAGGAGAGGGTGTACTGCTATCACTGATCAATACGACCTTCTATGGAACCACCTGCATACATTAAAGATGCAGCGCCCCCGGCAAAAGGGACGTTAGTACATATAAAATAGTACTAGTATGTAAAACTAAACACCCTCTCAATAGAACGAGTAACAACAAACTGAGAAGGAAATATGAAATAAATAAGAGAATCAAATAGTAACAAGGTGTCAAGTTAGGGGAAAGGAAAATTTCAAGTAAGTTCTAATCTTTTTAAGTTGGGAGATCTTTAGCACCGATACACCACCGTATTTTAGCATGGAGTCCAATCTCAGCTCGACCGACTAAGCCATCTCACCTCGAGACATCCACTCACAATACCACCATGTGTGCGGCATGGCGTCCGATCTCAGCCCGATCGGCTAAGCCGGGTCGCCATAAAGTCATGTGGGTCGACATCACATCACATCTCGCTAGCAATAATCTCATCCCATATAAGGGGAAACAGCTCAACATATCAACCTCATCCCATATAAGGGGAAACAGTCTCATCATGTTAACACGGGGATTTACCCCTCAATCACACTTATACCGGCACGTGTAGTTTCGGGGTTAGGTTACTTCGACCTGCCCTTTCTCGGTGGCTAATCGATACTCCCAAAGCATTTACTACTAAAAGTATTTTCCACGTATTTCGTAATATTTTGCATATCATTCATTTCATTGGCACCAATGGCCATGACCAATATCATTCTTGGCACGTTGGCCGCACATCATATTTCATGTTCTCTTCTTTCACTTTCAAATATTATCATGGATAATCAACATCAAGTCCTTTCAAAAAACACATATTTGAGCAATTTAGGGTTTT
Source organism: Nicotiana tomentosiformis (assembly GCF_000390325.3). Taxonomy (NCBI): domain Eukaryota; kingdom Viridiplantae; phylum Streptophyta; class Magnoliopsida; order Solanales; family Solanaceae; genus Nicotiana; species Nicotiana tomentosiformis. The sequence continues at coordinate 47,558,067 of NC_090817.1, forward strand.
AGGGACATGTGATTTCTTAAAGAATTTGACATGATAGCTTTCATTAGTATCACATTTTTTAATCATAACATAATAACACACATCCCGTACTTAAACCACATTCTCAAACCGTAACTCAGCATAACAAGAATCTTTGGAATACATATTGAACGCATATTTATTTTGACACAAGGTTTATTTGGAATAATCAATTTATAATGAGCATCTCGGGACTTACAAGGCCATTGTGGGGTTCAATTCTAAAAGAGGAGTTTAGCTAACATACCTCGCTTTGAGCTTTCCTTAATTCACTACATAGTTCCAAAATCCTAGCAACTTTGATCTATTTAGAGACACAACATTGAACACGAATCAGGACAGAGTTCATTATTCTGGCTCATTTGAGCATTTTATCAAACACTAGGTGGCCATTATGATCTGAAGGTTCTCCTATGGTGGATTCCTCTATTTCACTACCCAAAATCTACCCAATTGAGCTCAACAATCTCCACACAACCCTAGAAAGTACATGCTTGCATAATGAACAACCCCCACACCCAAGAATTGCTCGGCTTATTATATTTATTCAGTCAAAGCATGAAATTGAAGGCTAGGGCTAGAACCTTACCTTTTGGTTGAAGACCTTGTGAGTTACCCTAGATCATTCTTCAAGGCTTGAGAAAATATTAATGAACAAGTGACTTAGAAATTCCTTTTCTCACTCTAGACCACCTTCCTCTCTCTAAAATATTAGTTTGAACATTCTAAAATGAACCCTAAGACTGTTTATAAGAATAGGGTCGGGTTCAAAAATTAGAAAAAATGAAGCCCCAATGTAGATATACGGTCGCATATGCGACCGCATAATGCTTCTGCGGTTTACAAAATGGACCGTGTAATGGCCCTCCGGAACTGGGCATATCTTCCTCACTCTGCGACCGGTCTACTGTTCACAGACCTATTCTGCGGTCACATAATACACCGCAGAACTTCTCTCCGGAAATTTTTGTGCTGGGTCTGCGATGGGTTATGCGGCCGCATAATGGACCGCATAATTGTCCAAAAATTTGGCTAAGTTTTTGCTTCAATCTGTGGCAGATATGCGGTCCGCAGATCAGTTCTGCGACCGCAGAAACGATAAGCACTTCAAAAACTTTTCTTCAACTCCCCAACGCACTGTTCAACCCAAAAAGTCTGAACCACGGCGTGCGCCGCGAAGAACCTCTACAATCGTTAACACATAAGTCTACTTCGGTACCATGAAACCCCAGGTTTTAGGTATAATATTATAGTGCCTTACAATATTGAGTCCTCATGGATTTCTTCACCTAAAACTTAGAATTTTAAAGTGAAATTTGGGGGTTTTATCTACAACCTAAGAGGTATATTTTGGGATGTTGAGGGTTGATTTGGACATGATATTGGAAACTATTCATATATTTGGATTCATAGTATTATGGGTAGTCGAGATTTCCTCTTGACTCGGGTTTTGTCCACATGGGCCTGGGTTAACTTTTGTTGACTTTTAGGAATTTAACTAAAGATTGAAGCTTTAAGGTTTGACATTGATTCCTATGGATTTGTTTGACATTATTGAGTTTCATTTGACTAGATTTTAGTTTTTCGTTGTTGGATTTGAACGAAAATATCATTTCTTGTTGATTGAAGCTTGTCGGGTGGAGGTAAGTCTCTTGTCTATCCTTGTAAGAGGAAATTCTCCTCATAGCTGATCTATTTGCTACATCTTGCTTGATTTAGGAGCAACATATAGGCAAGGTGACAAACATATATGCATAGCTAGGTTATAACCTTATATCGTAGAGTATCGCTTGTGATTATGGCTTATTTGGACTATGTGAATTTGTTATCCATGTTTCATTATTTTTATGACTATGTGACGATTTGTAATTTTGGCATATAAGCATGCTTAAGAATATGACTTGATAAATTGGGCATAAATTGGGCACGAATCCTATCTCTATTCATCCGTATTGTATGGCTCCATAAGAGTGGAAGGAAGAAGCAGTAGCAGGAATTGCTGGATAAGGGGTTCATATGGCCTAATATTTCACCTTGGGGTGCACCGCTGTTGTTTGATAAGAATAAGGATGGGTATATGAGAATGTGTATTGACTATCGGCAGTTGAACAAGGTGACTATCAAGAACAAGTATCCATTATCGCGCATTGATGACTTATTTGATCAGCTTCAGTTTGCCAGGGTGTTCTCGAAGATTGACTTGAGATCAGGGTATCACAAGTTGAATATTAGGGCTTCAAAAATTCGTAAGACTGCTTTCCAAACTCCTTACTGGCATTATGTGTTTTTGATGATGTCATTTGGGTTGACTAAACTTATATCATCTTTAATCTTGGATTTTTGCCGTGTTTGATTAATTATATAGTGCGGTTAATGTCGTTTACTTCTATTTTATAAGTTTATGTGATTTATAAGTGATCGAGAAAGAAACCAAGTGAAAATAAGTCAAAAAGATCTCAAATGAACAAAACTGGAGATACGCACTAGCTATCGCAATTGCGATATGGGCATCGCAATTGAAAATTCAATGCACCAGTCAAAGGCCGCAAATACAAGAAGTTTGACTGCAATTTCGATGTGCGAGAATGAAAGCAGAAGTCGCAAATGCAAATGAGGGACCTAAAATGAGAATGAGGGACCTAAAATGCGAAGTCAACCAAACAGTCAACTTTCGCAAATACGGACTCCTTCATCGCAATTGCGAAAACATGTGTGAAAGGCAAAGTTCACAAAAGCGAATATTTGGATCGCAAATGCGATGGTCAACAATAGAGTCAAGATTCGCATTTGCGAAACTTTATTCGCAAATGTGAACAACGGGCTTCAGTACTGTGCAGATTTTGAATTTCATTTTTTTTGGTCGCAAATCCATAAATACTCGACGTAACTCATTTTTGTAGACATCTTTGGCAGATCTTTGGAAATCTTTGAGTAGATAATACATGCTTATATCTAGGGTTCTTGTACACACACTTGGGGGTTGAATATTTAAAGATTTTTGATGAGAATTGCTTACTCATTTTTACTCATTTCTTCATTTCTTTGTTTGGTATTGAATATCTAAGTGTGCAGTATTTAGTCCAATACTTGAAACTTGTTTATAGAAATTTTCATTGTTAAAATTTGGATTAAATTTTTTGTTGTGCTTATGTATGGAATGATTTTTATTAATTATGAAGTGAGTTGAGTATTTCTTTCATTATTCATGTTCTTTAATGTTTCCAAAGGAATTAGCTAACCTTGTGACTCACCCATTAACTTTGAATTAATCTTGATAAAAGGTAATTTGGGGTTGATGAAGATTTATTAACAAGAACTTGAGGCGTTAATCCTCATTTTATAGAATCTACCTGGGGATATAATTAAACTACTTGTAGCCATATTCGGGTGTACTTAATCTCGTAATTGTTGTAGGGATAATTTAATTAAGACGTCTTGTTAGTCTTCGGAAGAAGCGAATATAGAATTATTATTCGAGACTAATTACCAAAAACTCGCTCATATTTGTAAAATCGTTAAATACATTGGATCGTTACTTGAGTGTAATTTACCGTATATCCATGTTTATAGGCATTGATCATTATACTTGCTTTCTAGGTTAGTTTATATTTTTGCATTTATAGATATTTTTTTCTCAAACCCTTTTTAGTGTTAGACTTAGCATAATAAGCAATAATTCTCTTACTTTCCTAACTGCCTATATATTGTTCTCTGTGGGATTCAACCCCAACTCATAGTTAGGTAAATTATATTGCATGCGACCGCATTCGCTTACTCTTTGAGTAGTGGATTTGGACGTCATCACTAATTCCCTAGCAGCTTTTATGAACTTGATGAACAGTTTGTTCCAGACTTATTTGCATTCGTTTTTCATTGCATTCGTTGATTATATATTGGTGTATTCCCGTAGTAGGGAGGAGCATGAGCAGCATTTGAGGATCGTGCTCCAGATTTTAAGGGAGAAGAAGCTATATGCTATGTTCTCCAAGTGCGAGTTTTGGTTAGACTTCGTGGCATTCCTGGGTCATGTGGTATCAAGATGGGATCAAGGTGGACTCGAAGAATATTGAGACAGTTTAGAGTTGGCCTAGACCTTCTACCGCTATAGAGATCACAAGCTTCTTGGGTTTGGCTGGTTACTACCATATTTTTGTAGAGGAATTTTCCTCTATTCCAACCCCATTGAATAAGTTTACTCAGAAGGTCACTCCATTCCGGTGGTCGGATGAGTATGAGGAGAGCTTTTAAAACCTTAAGACTGCTTTAACTACGGCTCCACTATTGGTTTTGCCTTTCGGATCGGGGTCATATATGGTTTATTGTGATTGTACAAGGATTGGCATTGGGTGTCTGTTAATGTAGGAAGGTAGGGTGATTTCCTACGCATCGCTCCAGTTGAATACCCATGAGAAGAACTACCCGGTGCATGATTCGGAGGTAGCAGCTATTGTGCACGCGCTCAAGATTTGGAGGCACTATCTGTATGGTGTGTCTTGTGTAGTGTATACAAATCATAGGAGTTTGCAACATCTATTTAAAAAGAAAGATTTGAATTTGAGGCAGCGGAGATTGTTTGAGCTATTGAAGGATTATAAAATCACCATTCTTTATCATCCATGGAAGGCTAATGTGGTAGCAGATGCCTCGAGCAGAAAGATGGAGAGTATGGGGAGTTTAGCATTCATTCCATCCGTGGAGAGGCCTTTAGCTATGGATGTTCAAGAATTGGCCAACAGTTGGTGAGATTGAATATTTCGGAGCTGAGCAGAGTACTTGCTTATGTTGCTTCATAGTCATCATTGTTTGAGCCCATTAAGGCTCTCCAGCACGACGATCCCCATTTTCTTGTCCTAAAGGACACGGTGCAACATGGTGGTGCTAAGGAGGTGACTATTGATGATTATGGGGTATTGCGGCTTCATGGTCGGATTTGTGTTCCTAATGTCGATGGCTTGAGAGAATTGATTCTTAAGGAGGCTCATAGTTTGTGGTATTCTATTCATCCAGGTGCTATGAAGATGTACCGTGAGTTGACGCAACTTTACTGGTGGTGGAGGATGAAGAAGGACATCGTGGGGCATATTGCATGGTGTTTGAATTGTCAGCAGGTCAAGTATGAGCATTAGAGACCCGGTGGTTTGCTTCAGATATTAAAGATACCAAAGTGGAAGTTGGAGCGCATGACTAAGGACTTTGTTGTAGGGTTGCCACAGACCTTGAAGATATTTCATGATGTTTGGGTCATTATGGAAAAATTGACTAAGTTTGCGCATTTCGTTATAGTCATGACTGCCTACACATCGAAGTAGTTTGCTAAGATCTATATTAGGGAGGTTGTCCGTTTGCATGGTGTGCCGGTGTCTATCATCTCAGCTCATGGCACTCAGTTCATGTTGCATTTTTGGAGAGCCGTGCAGTGTGAGTTGGGCACTCAGGTGGAGCTGAGTACATCATTTCACCCTCAAATAGATGGGCAGCCTGAGCGGACCATTCAGTTTTTTGATGATATGTTTAGGTCCTGCGTTATTAACCTCGGTGGCTAGTGGGATCAATTTCTACTATTAGCGGAGTTTGGATACTACTACAACTACTAGTCGAGTATCCAGATGGCTCCATATGAGGCCTTATATGGGAGGTGATGTCGTTCTCTGATTGCTTGGTTTGAGCATGGGGAGGCTAGGTTGGTGGGGACCGACATGGTTCGTGATACTTTGGAGAAGGTGAAATAGATTCAGGAGCAGCTTCGCACATTGTAGTCTAGGAAAAAGAGTTATGATTATACAAAGGTTCATGATGTGACTTTCATGGAGAGTGAGAAGGTTCTTCTAAGAGTTTCGCCTATGAAGGGCGTGATGAGATTGGGTCTGACAGTTGGATCTACACAATTAAGTGTAGAGTATAACATGAGTACAACCGACCTAATGTACTCAGCAAGTTTCATAACTAACCCTAGCGAGGTAATAGAGGCAAGAATTATAAATGATACTTGCTATAACCTGTACAGTTTCATCAATTCAAAAAGCACATAACAATAATGTGATCAAGTCTTAAAGCACATAAAGAACCATCTGTGTGTGCACAATTACTCAAGTTCTCTGCTCAGGCAATGATATAGCATATAGAGATGATATGCAAATAAATTAGGTAATTAACCACAGAAATTGCAAGTAAAGATGAAATGCAAATTCCAAAGCAAACACTGGCCAGATTTTCCTCAAATCCGCGTGTACACCATCAAGAGAGAAACATGAGAGAGTGACCCTAAAGGGATGGATCGATATCCACACGCTACACAGAAAACCACGTGCTAATAATATCAACTGCACGGACAACACACGTGCTACACAGAAAAATCACGTGGCTATAATATCAATATCTGGATCCGCATGGACAACTCACGTGTTGCACGGACAACTAACGTGCCTATAATATCTGTATCTCGATCCGCATGGACAACTCACGTGCCAATAATCACAATCCGTCAGGCATGATCATAGGCTATCAGTCAAGATCGAAACACACAAAAAGAAAATATGCGAGAATACATGTACATGATTAATGATTATCAAGTTTCATACTCCTGGACTGGATAAATAACATGCTATCGTGTAGGCATGTGCAATGTGTGTTATCACAGCTTGACCAAACAATTTCATCACGATATAGCAGTTTGTAAGGTTCAATCAGAAGAATAACCTCAACGAAGTCTCAAATGTGGTATAAATAACTCACAGAGGGGCACAAATAGGATAAACATTACCGCTTCAAGCTTAGCAGTCAATTCAAGGCATATCATAGCCTAAGCATTACCCCCACGCATGGAAACAATACCCCCGGTGCACGCATATGGGCTCAACCCCACATATATGTGCTACTCATAACACATAGCTATCACAAACAATCCAGACAACCACTGCCTCAAACAAGTTTAGGTAAGAAACATACCTCAAGCAAGCCAAATCACTTCGCTAAAAAGCCCTTCTCGCGTGTATCAACCTCCGGACGGCTCGAATCTCCTCAATTATGGTGAAAAGCACTCCAAAAATCACCCTTAGCCGATCTCCATAACTTCCAAAATGAAAAAAAACAATAAAACCCTTCGAATATAAAATCTATCCAGCAAAATCGCACTTGCGGTCCAAGGAAGCGCACCTGCGATGTCGCATCTACGGAAATTCCTCCGCAGATGCGAAAATCACTAACTCCCCGCTCGCCTACTTCTACGGGCTCCTAGCCGCTTTTGCGGCCCCGCACCTGCGAACTCTTTGCACACCCGCGCTTGCGCACTTCTGCCTAGCCGTCTGCATCTGTGGACTCCCTCAACAGCTTCCCCTTTTGGTTCAGCAACCATGAAGCTGCTTTTACGGCCTCGCGCCTTTGAACAATCCATCGCGGGTGCGAATGCATAAGGCATCAGAAACTTCAGCTAAGCTCCTAAATCTAAAGATGAACCGAATTCCATCCGAATCACACTCAGGGCTCCCGGGACCCCACCCTAACATACCAATAATTCCTAAAACATAATACGGACTTACTCGAAGCCTCAAATCACATCAAACAATATCGAAATCCTGAATCACATCCCAATTCAAGCCTAATGAAACATATAAACTTCAAATTTCTAAAATTAACGCCGAACCATATCAAATCAACTATGAATGACCTCAAATTTTGCACACTAGTTCCAAATGACACAATGAATCTACTCCATCTTTCGCGACCAAAATCCAAACCTGATATCAGCAAAGTTAACTCTCAATCAAACCTCTCAACATTCCAAACCTTCAACTTTCCAAATTTCGCCAAAATGTCTAAAACCAACCTACGGACCTTCAAATCAATATCCAAACATTTGCCTTAGTCCAAAATCACCATACAAAGCTATTGGAACCATCAAAATTCCAATCCGGAGACGTCTACACAAAAGTCAAACTCCGGTCAACTCTTTCAATTAAGCATTCAACCTTGGGACTAAGTGTCCTAATTCACTCTGGAACCTTCCCAAAATAATCACAAGCACCCCCGGAAAGTCACATAACCACAAAAAAATGTAGGAGAAGCAATAAACAGGGGAACGAGGCTACAATACACTAAATGACATGTCAGATCGTTATATTCTCCACCATTTAAACAAATGTTCATCCTCGAACGGGTCTAGAATCATACCCGGAGTCGCAAATAAGTGTGGATATTTGCTCCGCATCTCTGCTCGATCTCCCAAGTAGCCTCCTCAATCGGCTAACCTCTCCAGCAAACTTTTACTGATGTTGTATTCTTTTATCTCAACTTTCAAACCTACCGATCCAAAATAGCCACCGGCTCCACATCATAAGTTAAATCCCCATCTAACCTTAACGTGCTGTAGTCCAAAATATGCGACGGGTCCCCAATATACTTCTGAGCATAAAAACATGAAACACTGGGTGAACACCTGATAGACTAGGTGGCAACGCAAGTTTGTATGCCCCCTATCCAACCCTCTCAGGCACCTCAAAATTACAAATGCACTGAGGGCTCAACTTTCCCTTCTTCCCGAACCTCTTCACACCCTTAATGGGCAAAACTCTAAGAAAAACCTGCTCTTTAAGCAAAATCACAAACCCTCCTATCAGCATAACTCTTCTGCCTGGACTGTGGTATATGAAGCCGCTCCTGGATCAACATCACTATCTCCAAGGCATCGCGGACCAAATCAGTGCCCAACAACCTAGCCTCCCCAGGCTCAAACCAACCAACTAGAGAACGACATCTCCTCCCATATAAGGCCTTATAAGGAGCCATCTTGATACTAGACTGGTAGTTGTTATTGTAGGCGAACTCTGATAATGGAAGAAACTGATCCCATGAACCTCCAAAATCCATAACACAGGCACGCAACATGTCCTCTAAGATCTGAATGGTGCGCTCGGATTGTCCGTCCGTCTGGGGATAGAATGTTGTACTCAACTCCACCTGTGTGTCCAACTCTTGCTGCACTGCTCTCCAAAACAGTGATGTGAACTACGTGCCTCGGTCAGAAATGATGGAAATGGAAATGCCATGCAAGAAGATAATCTCACGAATCAAAATCTAAGCCAGCTGCTCTGAAGAACAAGAAGTCACCATCGGAATGAAGTGTGCGAACTTAGTCAATCAGTCCATAATAACCCCTGCTGCATCATACTTCTTCAAGGTTCGTGGTAAGCCTACCATAAAATCCATAGTGATGTGCTCTTGCTTCCACTCCAGTATCTCCAATTTCTGGGTCAACTCTCCCGTTGTCTTATGCTCATACTTCACTTATTGACAATTCAAACATCGAGAGGCATAAGCAACAATAACTTTATTCATTCTCCACAATCAATAGTGTTGTTTCAAGTCACGGTACATCTTCATGAAACCTAGGTGAATGGAGTAGCGCGAGCTATGAGCCTCCTCAAGGATCAAATCTCTCAACCTATCGATTTTGAACACAAATCCATCCTTGAAGATGCATAACACCACCATCACCAATCACAACCTCCCTAGCACCATCCAGCTGCACCATATCCTTCAACACCAACAAGTGAGGATCATCAAACTGGCGAGCCTTGATGCACTCACACAACGATGATTGTACCACAACACAAGCAAGAACACGGTTGGGCTCCGAAACATCCAATCTCACAAATTGATTGGCCAAAACCTGAACATCCATGGCTTGTGGCCTCTTTGCTACCAGTAAAAAAGTCAGACAGCCCATACTCTTAGCTTTCCTACTCAATGCATCGGCCACCACATTGGCCTTCCCTGGATTATATAATATGGTGATATCATAGTCTTTAAGCAACTCTAACCATCTCTGCTAACTTAAATTAAGGTCCTTCTGCTTAAACATATGCTGAAGACTCTGATGCTCAGTATAGACCTTACATGGAATGATGTTTAGATAATGCCTCCAAATCACAAGCACGTGAACAATGGCTTCCAACTCTTAATCATGCACAGGGTAATTCTTCTCGTGAACCTTCAACTATAGAGATGTGTAGGCAATCACCCTACCATCTCGCATCAAGTCCAATACATGACACATCACAATACACGGTGTAAGATCCCAAACATGTAGGCAACACCAACATAGGGGTTGTAGTCAATGCAGTCTTGAGCTTCTAAAAGCTCACCTCACACTTGTCTGACCATCTGAATAGAGCACCCTTCTAGGTCAATCTGGTCAAAGGTGCAGTAATGGACGAGAAACCCTCCACAAACTGGTGATAATAACATGCCAAACCCAGGAAACTTCGAATCTCTATAGTTGAAGACGCTCTACGCCAACTCTAAACTGCCTGAATCTTCTTCAGACCGACCTTGATCCCCTCCCTAGACACCACGTGGCCCAAAAATGCCACTGAATCAAGCTAGAATTCAAACTTGGAGAATTTAGCATATAGCTTCTTATCCCTCAAAGTCTGGAGTACAATCCTGAAATGTTGTTCATGATCCTCCCGGCTACGTGAGTGCACCAATATATCATCAATGAATACTAAGATGAAAGAATCAAGATACGGCTGGAACACACTGTTCATTAGGTGCATAAAGGTTGTTGGGGCATTGGTCAGCCCAAAATACATCACAAGAAACTTATAGTGCCCATAGCAGGTCCTAAAGGCCGTCCTCAGAATGTCTGAATCCCGAATCTTTAACTAATCATACCCTGACCTCAAATCAATCATTGAGAACACCCTAGTACCCTAAAGTTGATCAAATAAGTCATCAGTGCGTAGTAGTAGGTACTGGATCTTAATTGTAACTTTTTTCAGCTGCCTGTATCAATACACATCCTCATAGTACCATCTTTTTTCTTCACAAATAGAACTGGTGCACCCCAAGGTGACACACTGGGCCTGATGAAGCCCTTATCAAGTAACTCCTGAAGTTGTTCCTTTAACTCTTTCAATTCCGCTGGTGCCATGTGATACGGTGGAAAACAGATGGGCTGAGTGTCAGGCACCAGATCAATACCAAAATCAATGTCATTATAGGTTGGCATGCCTGACATGCCTACAAGAAACACATATGGGAAGTATCTCACTACCGGAACTGACTCAACAATAGGAGAATCAGCATTAACATGCCTCACGAAGGTCAAATATGCCAAACATCCCTTCTCAACCATTCATTGAGCCTTCAAATATGAAATCACTCTACTAGAAACATAATCTGGAGAACCTCTCCACTCAACCCTAGGCAACCCCGACATCACTAGCGTCACGGACTTAGCGTGACAATGCAGAATAACGTGTCATGGTGACAACTAATCCATTCCTAAAATCACGTTAAAATCAACCATGCTAAGCATTAAAAGATCAACTCTCATCTTTAATCGACCAATAGTCACCACACATGACTGATACACACGGTCCACAACAATCAAATCATCCACTAGTATAGATACATAAATAGGCATAAATAAAGAATCACGGGGCATATCCAAATAACGAGCAAAGTATGATGACACATATGAATAAGTGGAACCAGGATCAAACAATATTGAAGCACCCATGTGGAATACTGAAACAATACATGTATTCAAGGCGTCTGAAGCAACTACCTCTGGCATGGAGAGAAATGCATAGAAACGAGCCTGACTACCGCCTGAACGGCCTACCCCTCTAGGGTGACCTTATGTTGACTCAGCCCCACCCCTATATTGTTGTGAGGGTATTTTAGTTGCGGGTGCTAAAGTCATAGGCTGAGATCCCTGCTATGGAACCCTACTCAACAGCCTGGGCAATCTCTCTTTAGATAACTCAAGTCTCCGTACTCAAAACAACCTCTCCTCTGACGAAGCTGCTGACCTTGATAATTTGAATAGTTGCCTGTGGAATCCTGTGTAGATGAAGCATGGAAGAACTTTGTGTTAGCAAAGCACTGAATTATGACTGAGTTAGGTGTGTACTATAGGATTTGTGGCTAACTGACAAACCACGAGAAACATGGTGAGCTACCTGAACGGGTCTAGATGCATGACCTCTGATGTAATGGGACTGGACTTCAAATAAAGCACTACTGAAAGAACCTGAACTACGAGGCCGTTTGGCCTCTCACTCCTCATGCTCCAGCCTACGAACCAAGTCTAAGCATCTAGCAATCTCGACCACCTGGTCAAACCTAGCATCTATCGTAACTTGACGGGCTATATTGAAACGTAAACTATAGTTCAGGCCATCAATGAACCTCCTAATCTTCTCCCTCTCAGTGGGAATCAACCATACTGCATGATGAACAAAAGCTGCAAACCTCATCTCATACTGAGTCACTGCCATTCCCTCCTAGCGTAACTGCTCAATCTGCGTACGCAACTCCTCTTTTCTAGTATGTCGGACAAACTTATCTAAGAAGAGAACTAAGAACTTATGCCATGTAAGTGGCACTGTGCCGGCTGGCTTGTTCAACTCATAAGTCTGCCACCATCTGTAAGTTTCCCCTGTCAACTGAAAAGTAGTAAATGCAACCCCACGGGTGTCCAAAATTTGCATTGTGCGAAGAATCCACTGACACCTGTCTAGAAAATCATGAGCATCCTCTGACTTCGCTCCACTGAACTCTGGAGGCTTAAGCCTCCAAACTGCTCTAACCTCTTTTGCTCCTCATCACTCATAAGTGGACCAACCTCGGCCCGAGCAGCAGCAACCAGCTAAATTGGTAACACGTCTGATGACCCTGAGCTAGCTGCTCTGGAGTACGGGCGACAGGAGTCTGGCCACCTCCGCCGGCCTGTGAGGTGGCAGGTGCAGCTGGAATAGAAACCACCTGAGCCAAACTCATGCACATGGTCAAAATCTAGGCCATGGTCTCCTAAAGGCTAGAAATAACGATGGGCACTTCTGGTGCCAGAGCTGGTCCCATTGACTCAACAATATCTGGTGCCTACTCCTCAGCTGGAGCAACTGGTGGCTCCACTGTTGATGCTTAAGCTATAACACAAGCCCTACATCGGCCCCGGCCTCTCGCGGCCCTAACTGGGGTACTGGTGGTCGTCTCCCTGATCTGGTCGCATGTGTCCTCACCATCTGTGAGAGAATAGAAAAGTCAAGTTTCAAACTTTTGAAATAACAAATTTGCATGAAAAGAATGCAAGAAAGTGAAGATTTCCTAACAGTTCGGTAGCCTCTTGAAGATAAGTACAGACGTGTCCGTACCGATCAGCAAGACTCTACTAAACTTTCTCATGACTCATAATACCTATGAACCCAGGGCTCGGATACCAACTTATCATGACTCAAAATCCTAACCCGTCGTGATAGCGCCTAACACGCTTACTAGGCAAGCCGGACATAACGATAAAGAACCAAAACAATGGAATTTATAGAAATAATATAAGTCTGAAACCACAATATAACATAATAATGTCAATGCATAATAAATCCCCCAGAACTGGTAAATACAAAGTCATGAGCTCTAATATGAAAATAAAAGTCTGAAATGACCAAATAAAATACTGTCTAAAATAAAGACAACAGTACATATGAAAAGAGACGTCAAGACTGCGATCGAAAATGCAGCTCGAACTCGTCTCTCAATGATTCGGAGTCGGATTTGGGTGAAACTAGTATGGTTGGACTCGTAATTTAATGGGTTGTCAAATTTTATAAGTTTCGTCGAGTTCCGAGGCATGGGCCTGAGTTGGACTTTTGGGTTGATTTTGGGCTTTTGATTAAAGATTCGACCTTTATCGATTGGGTTTGCTTCCTTGGGCATAATTTGATGTATTTGAGTTGCTTTTAGCTATTTTCGAGCTGTTCGGAGGTTGGTACGTGCGAGATGGAATTTTTGGAGAATTACTTGGCTTGCTCGGTATTGGATTTTGCTTGTTTGAGGTAAGTAATACTTCTAAACTTGGTGCTGAGGATATGAAACCCCGAATAACGTGCTGACGGATAGCGCCATACGCTACGAAACTCAAGCACAACTAAGGTGCAATAAATGATTTGTATCTTGAGAGCCATCCTGCGCTCACAACACCACAAATTACACGGGATCTCAACACGAGTGCGAATAATCAAACCGCCTCACAACCCATATGGCACAATAGAGATTATAGGAAATGGTTGACGACAAAAATGAAATCCAAGGCCCGAAGACCCCTCCGTAAGCAACACTATGCTGAAATGAACACATTCGACCTAATATAGAGCCACATTCACATTTAGATCCATTCATGGACCTCAAGCCGATTCTGATCGTACTGTACTGAGCCCGTTGACCGCACCTGCTTAAGGATCCTCGCATGTGCGGCTCCGCAGATGCAAACAGCCTACCGTAGAAGCAAAATTTGATGGGAAATACTAGCTCCGTAGAAGCGGGCTTGCACGCGCAGATGCGCAATCACAGATGCGAATATTAAGCGTATAAGCGCTACTGCAGATGCGGTGAGTCGATCGCAGAAGTGCTTTCTGCCAACCAGGTCTTCTTCCATAGATGCGGGTCCTTTATCGCAGATGCGAGATCGCATAAGCGGTCTGCCTTCCGCAGATGCGAGATATCTGAAGGATTTTGCATTGATTCGACTCTTTTTTGCTCAATTCCACTTCAATTGAATTAAACTCTTTTCATGTCATCATTTACCTGAATATCTAGCAATACACACTATAAACAACCTCATATTATAATTAAAGGACGCAAAATCTAAAGAAAAAAGACTAAAATAAATGGTAAAATAACCACTCATCAACACCCCCAACTTAAAGCTTTTGCTTGTCCTCAAGCAAATCAATACCAACAATTCAATGAGGTTATACCATTTAAAGCACAAGTAGTATTGCTATCATTTACAAATCACATTCTCCAATTAAGCACCATACTTATGGATTTGGTTGGTACTAATAATTAGGCTCAAGCATGTGAATCTTAACCAAATAACTACCTTATTTAGAAACAACTTCAAGAAATACAAAGGAATTTCAAAATTATTAAGTGACAACAAAAAGCCTCAAGAAGTGATTCAAAAGCACTAGTCTACTACATATGCTTAATTTACTCATTTCGGGATACATCAATGGCACCAATCCATCCTAATTCATGTTCCCTCACAAGAAAGAAAGTCCCAAAATCACCATATTTACAATAACAACACAAGGGACAAATGCAGAAAGACACTCACTCTCAACAAAGAATTTCAAGTGTTACAAAATATCATGCCATAAGCTTGTCTTTATTTTAATTCGCCACTTATTCAAGAACATTCGGTTGGAGATCCCATAAGGACTTTTTAAGCTTGTAATGTAGGGTTAGGGAAGAGTTGGATAAGTATTTGGGATACAAGTGACTACACCCTCCTTGAACACTACTCACATTTGTCTTTCTTTTTGCACTTTGGTTCTTTTTAAACCGCATAGCCCTTATTGACATCTAGCTACCAACATAGAACCACCTTAAAGTACCTCTCTAATATTCTCAAAACTCCATATATATATATATATATATATATATATATATATATATATATATAATTATTTGTTATACACTTATTTTATTTTGGAGCTTGAGTATTTTCATATAAGCAATTTTGAGGTATATGTTTCTACACCCAATGTACAACCTTACCAATTTCCAACTTGACACCAACACCCCCAACTTAGGCTTTTAGCCTAATTCTCAATATTCAAGGAGGAACGGGTTCAAAAGAGGGAATTATTTTATAAAAGGACAAATGTTTGTAATGAGGTGGCCAAGGAAAAGGTTAAAGGCTCAAATGGGGTAAACTAGTGATACTATTTATGCAATGGTAGGCTTGAAAGGCTTAAGAGGCTTTTTTAAAGATCACAAAGAATGCCTAAGGTTATCCCTCCAACCAAACATAATTAACATTAGCATTGAAAGACCAACCGAGCAAGTTCTAGTTGATAGAAGTAAACACAAGAATTATTTTTAACAAAGACTAATACACATGGCACATGAACTAATCAAGACAGATCAATTTCTCTTCTTCATAAGAGCATTTAGAGCGATATCATGCCAACTAGTGGGTCTAGAGTCACCAAATGAGCCAAGAAGTTGTCACAAAATTTTTTCTTCCCCATGCAACTTACTTTTTAAATTTAAAACTAAAATTCGGAGGGGTATTATTAATTCACACTTCACATACAAGAGACTAATTTTATTAGTACCAAACAATCCAAAAGTCTCCGCATAACAAAACAAGAGTAATTCCCTTAAGAAAGTCGTTACGCTATTATTAGTACCAAACAATCCAAAAGTCTCCACATAACAAAACAAGAGTAATTCCCTTAAGAAAGTCGTTACGCTATCCATCATAGGGAAAAGTCACCCGGTTCGACACAAAAATATTCCTCGGGAAAGAACTGTAGCATTAAAAAACCCCAAGGAAATACTACTAAAAAAATAAAAATAATATAAACTAAAATTACTAAAGAAGATAAAATAAACACTAAAGACATAAAAATAAAATAACAAAAACTACTAAAGAAAATAAAATAACAAAAGCAACTAATACTAAAGGAACAAAAATAACATAAACTAAAAACTACTAAGGAAAATAAATAAAGAAAGAAAAATAAAATAGAAAAACAAAATTGACTAATATGCAAATATATAACCAATCACAATTATGCTCGGCAAGAGCACATGATAAGCAATAATAAAACACGCCTGGCAAGGGCACACAATATCCATACCACAACATAAAACCGTCAAGGGCACACATTAAGCATCAATGTACGAATAAAGTATACTCCCTAAAGCCACCCCCAACTAAAAACATTGCAGTGTCCTCACTACACAATATCAAAATGAAATAAGAGTAGTTTGAGGGTCTCCCTGAGGGTTGCACTGACTAGCAGACTACGGGAGAAAGGCTAATCACTGCCATGAAGAACTCTCGGCCTCATCCTCATCAGTATCATCAGCATCATCACCAGAAGCACTCGACATAAAGGAGTATTCCTCGCTATCATCGTCGTTCGCAACAGGTATCTTCCTGTTCGGCTGCCCCTAATTTGAAGATGGCCTTCATGCCTCTCCACATCGTGATCATAAACCTGCACTTCTTCTTGTTTCTCACTTTCTCCTTTTGGAAGTCCGACTGAATATCTACATGTCTCTTGGCCAAGTTGCCATAGGCTGCCTCGAGTCAGTCAACAGTAGCTGCCATCTTCTCATGAGACTCTACCTGCTTTTTCTGCGAATCTAGGTAGGTCTTCATGTCTTTCCTGGTAGAGTACTCGGGCCTAGGCTGGGGGTCTGAGGGTGTACTAGGGAGCTGTGACACTAAGTCACGGATAACACCAAGTTGCGAGTTCAACATCCCAAATGGTCCCTCGGGCAACGCTGTCTTTGAGGGTGACTCTGGTCCGACAACAGTGGTGACTTTCCTTTTCTTGCTCTTTTCTGCACTACCCTCGCCCGTTACTCTCAACGGATGAAAGTGTTTGTCAGCCGGCAACCAATGATCGGTGCTGCGCACCTCAACCTCTGCCTGCCTGCACAATTTGGTAATTACTAAAGGAAACATCAACCCTGGGATGTCGTCTAGCAAATACTCTCTCAGATCCCGCAGGATATAGTGACCGACATTCACAGGAATGCCATCTATAATGCATGCAATGATCAAGGCTTTGGTATATGAGACATCTGAAACATTTCCACAGGGTGATACCCTGTTGTAGAGGATGTAGAGCCACATTTTGGCTTCAGCTGTGAAGTCAATCGACTTCAAACCCTTTCTCGTGTTGGCCCATTTTGCTCTCATGCTTGTATGATAGAGTATAGCAAAAAGCCATTTTCCATTGTTGCAATGATCCTTTTCTCGCACCGGCTCAAGTCGATGGTCAGGAAGCCCTAGAATGTCATTGATCTGTTCAGTCCCAAACCTCAATATTTTTCCCCTTATGGTGAGTTGTGGGTTGGCAAAGTTTGTACGCTTAATATTAGCATAAAACACACGAACCCACTCCTCATTGGCTTTGTAGACGACCATAGAATTCTGGGAGTAGCTCAACCAATTTCTCCTCGGTGATCCCCTTTTTAAGCACAATCCTTTTTGTGAGAAGGTTGTCATAATGCCGTCGATGAAAGTAAGCAGACATGAAGCGTGAATTTTTAAATTGTTCCTCCACAGCCTCCTCCTCAATTTCATGATCAGGCGGAGTATTTTCGTTCATTTTCAGGTCCTGTTTAGCTCAAAGTACCTTCAAAAAATCAAAACAATGTTAGTCAGGCATTAGAATCATGTTAAGCAATTTAAAACAATGTAATTAGGCCAAAGAATCAAGTCGAATGGGCCCCGGAAGCTCCAGTTGCAAAGCTTCTGGAATTGCAAAATCTGCCCAGTTTCCACACCTGCGGAAAAGCCATCGCAGGTGCGGTCCCGCTTCTGCGGGTTTCCTATCGCTTCTGCGATTTAGCCCAGCTTACCAAAAATCGCACCTGCGGAACTTTCAACGTAGGTGCGAGGCCGCATCTACGACACTTTCATCGCTTCTACGATGCACATCAGGGGTTTCACAAACTCAGAATTTTTGACCCTTTTCACTTCTTAAACATGATTTTAGCACATAATTTATACTCAAGAATTCTAAATTAGTGCACTACATGAACCTACGACTCTATAAAGGCTGATTTTGTTGTATTTAGCACTAAACTTTCTTCTGGGCAATTTGTCAAACACATTGCAAGCAGTGAGAATGTTATACTACTTGAAACAAATAGGGTACAAAGAATTCCCCCGATTTTAATCATCAACAGCACACATAAGTATACTCTCAACCAATATCCCTCCTAAAACTATAATTAATTAAAATAATATGGGGAAAAAGGGATTTTTGGAATAACAAACAGCAGTGGAGATGAAGAAGAAGAATAAGATAAAAGAAGTAGAAGAGAGGAGTAGATGAGGGGACTAAGAACCATACCTGTGTTGTCCTGTGCGTGAGATCTTGAGTGTGACAGAAAATTGTGTGAGAGATGAGAGGAGTTTGAGTTTGGGGGAAAAAAGTTAGTATACCTGATGAAATGAGGGCTTGGTTCATTAAACCTTCCCGACTTACGCACCTGTGGCAAAAGAGGCACTTCTACGTAGCCGCTTCTGCGGTTATGTCACTGCACCTGCATGAATTGCGCATCTGCGCCATGTTGCTTCACTTCTGCAAAAGAGCACCTGCGTGATTTTGTCTGCAGGTGCGATTGCACCAGACTTCAGCTGGACAGATCTGGGCAGCCACTGTTTTTGGCTTGTTCCAATACTTCAAACCCCATAATTCAACTCCAAAAAATTTGAAACTTTGCATATTAGTCAAAAATAACATAATAAACTAATCTAAAAAAGAAAATTTCAAACACGACTAAAATTTTTAAAACGATGGGTTGCCTCCCACCAAGCGCCGCATTGAACGTCGTGGCACGACGCGGATCAACTTTACCACTTTTCTCGCCACTTGGACGATATGAATTGGGCACCTAACTTGGAATCAAGCTTTTGACCACGAGTGGTGGGGGTGGTAAGTAGATGATCAAGCCAAACTTTAATTTCTTCATTTTGGATTTCTTGGCTTTCAAGTGATGAATGTCATTTTTCCTTCTTGTTCCCTCCAATTGTAAGATGTATGGTCTTTTCCTTTCCTTCTCGCAATCCCTCATTGACTAGTGTAGTTCAATTCCCATATCACCACACAATTCCATTGTTGAAAAATGCTTGGAATGTGACATCAAACCTCCAAATTGCAATTCTTCACCGATTTTGACATCCTCTTTTTCCCCCGGACTAGAGTCAATCTCAACCATACTTTCAATTACACTGGTTGACTCTAATTCCATATTTTTCTTGGCATCACTAACAAGCATGGAGTCGGTTGGCGGATGTTCAATTCTTGATTCCTCAAAATAAAGCTCACTTTTTTCCTCGATGTCTGACTCTTCTTGATCTCTTTCCACACTCTCAAGTTGGTGGACATAGGGAACCTCAACCAATATTTTCATTTGCTTTTCCAAGGGGCGGATATCATCATCATTTTGAGTTAGTGCTTGTTTTAAGTCCTCAAGTGCCAAGTTGTGCTTCTCCTCATTTTTAAGAATGGCCTCCAACATGAGCATCATCCTCTCATTTTGAGCATTTGAGAGTTCTTCTTGGTTTTGATCAAGTGCCAAGGAAGGATTTTCGGCTTCCACATCTAAGGAATGTTCTTGGCTATAATTCACTTCCTAGGGTTTTTGGACCCCTAAAGCTTCAAGCATTTCTTCCATTTGAGAGTTCAACCTTTCAAGCGCCAAGTCATTTTGGAGACTATTTTCCAAAAGCTCCTCCAAGGCATTTTGCTCTTTGTTTCCTCCTTCAAGTAGGCATTCTAACATGAGCTTGAACTCTCCATTTTTACCATGCTCCACTTCTTCCACTTCCATACCCCTATACTTATCATCACAAAAAGTAAAATCATCATAGCGGGGGTTTGGGGAAGGGAAGGACAAATAAGCACAATTATCCCAATGACCATTTTGACGACCACACTTATCACAAATACTCCATTCATGGATTTGATATTGTGCGCACAATCCGCCCCCAGGAGAATTTAAACAATTTTGCCACGAGTGTGGTCCTCCATATTAAGGACAAGGGTCATCAAAGTATGAACAACTATCATCCGACCAATTTTCATTATATGATGCCATTTTTCAAAACTAAGAAAATAAACAAGAATCAACTAAGAAAATAAACTAAGATAAGAAAAATTAATTACACAAATATTCACAAGTTTGGACCAAAGCACGTATGCTTACTTCCCAAACAACCTAAATATACCAAATTATTCCCCGACAACGGCGCCAATTTTGATGACGTCCAAATCCACTATTAAAAGTAAATAGATACGGTCGCATGCAATATAATTTACACGACTATGAGTCGGGGTCGAATCCCACAGAGAACAATATGTAGGCGATTAGGCGTGTAAGAGAATTATAACTTATTATGCTAAGCCAAAAATATAGAAATATTTTGAGAAAATATTTATGTCTAAATACGAAAATGTAAACTAACCTAGAAAGCAAGTAAAAGGATCAATGGCTCCAAGCATGGACACACGGGGAATTACACTCAAGTAACGATCCAATGTATTTGCTTCTTCCAAAGATTAACAAGACTTCCTAATTGATTTATCCATAAAACAATTAAGAGATTAAGCACACCCGATTATGGCTACAAGTAGTTCAATCCTATCCCAAGGTAGAATCTATAAAATGAGGGTTAAAGCCTCAATTTCTTGTTAATTAATCTTTCCCAACCCCAAATTATCTTTCCCAAAATCAATTCGAAGTAAATGGGTGAGTCCTAGGGTTAGCTAATCCCTTTAGAAATATAAAAGAACAACAATAATTAAAGAAACAATAACTCACTTCATAATAAATAAAAGTCGTTAAATACATAAGCACAACAAGATATTTAATCCACACTTTAAATATGAATATTCCCATAAACAAGATTCAAGTGTTGGAAAAAATACTACACACTTAAATATACAATACAAAGTAAGGAAATGAATAAATGAACATAAATGGGTAAGCAATTCTCAACCAAAAGCTTCAAATCTTCAAGAACCAAGTGTGTGCAAGAACCCTAACTCCAAATCTTGTATTGTTCTCTCAAAATAGGTCCAAGACTGCCCAAGATTTGCCAAAGATATGTTTCCAATAAGTTAGGTTGTGTATTTGTAGATTTGGAGTTAAGAAAATGTGAAATGCCATGACTGTCAATAGCTGAAGCCTGTTGACCGCACCTGCGGATGGATCCTCGCAGGTGCAGCTCCGCAGATGCAGATAGCCTACCGCAGAAGCGAAATTTGATGGGAAACACTGGCTCCACAGAAGTGGTCTTGCACGCGTCGATGCGCGATCGCAGATGCAAATATTAAGCGTAGAAGCGCTACCGCAGATGTGGTGAGTCGATCGCAGAAGCACTTTCTGAGAGCCAGGTCTTCTTTTGCAGATGGGGGTCCTTTCTCGCAGATGCGAGATCGCATAAGCAATCTGCCTTCCACAGATGCGTGATATCTGAAGGATTTTGCATTGTTTCGACTCTTTTTTGCTCAATTCCACTTCAATTGAATTCAAATCTCTTCATGGCATCATTTACCTGAAAATATAGCAATACACACCATAAACAACCTCATATTATAATTAAAGGACACAAAATCTAAAGAAAAGAGACTAAAATAAATGGTAAAATCACCACTCATCCCCCAAACATATGCTTTTAGCCTATGTTTGCACTTTTAAAGCAATTAAAGAGGCACGGTACCAAAATATAGATCAATTTAAAGAACAAAATGATAAAGCTTTTAACTTGGTTGCCAAAGCAGCTCTACCTTGAATCCTTGCGATCAACACTATAATGACCCAACCGATCATTTTACTTGCTAAAACCCTATTCCCCTGAATAATAATTTCCCTACTTGCTTTACTGATTTATGACTTGCGAGGATGGTTGGTTCGGAATTTGGAAGAGTTTGGGTTGAAATCGGAACAGTTGGTTCCTTAAGGTTGGCTTAAAAGGCCAAGTTTGACTTCGGTCAATATTTTGAGTTAACGACCTCGTAATCGGGATTTGACGGCTTCAATAGGTTCATATTCTGATTTCAGACTTGGGTGTATGTTCGGATTCGGTTTTGGATGACCCGAGAGTATTTCAGCGCCTAATAGTGAAAGTTGGTTCTTGAAGGTTTTTAAAATTCTTTAAATTTGGTTTGAAGTAGGTTTTGGTAAGATCGAGATCTGAATGGAATTCCGAGATCGAGAATAGTTCCGTAATATCATTTAAGACTTGCACGCAAAATTTGGTGTCATTTCGAGTAGTATAAGTATGTTTCGACGCATTCGGAGCGATTTAGAAACTTGAAGTTCAAAGTTTGATTCAATTCAATTTTGGGGTGTGATTCTTGGTTTTGTTGTTGATTTACGCGTTTCGAGAGTTTGAACAAGTCCGTATTATGTTTATAGACTTGTTGGAGTAGTTGGACGGGGTCCCGATGGGCTCGGGTGCAATTTGGACCGCCCGGAATTGAGTTGAAACATACCAGATTTTTGCTTCTAGTTTCTTTCTTCGCGAACACGGACGGAGCCTCGCGTTCGCGATGAAGGATGTGGGGTGCTGTGGGCTGGGGGGGCTTTCGCCCTTCGCGTTTGCATGTGCAGGACCGCGTTCGCGAAGGTTTGGGCCCTCTAATCTTCGCATTTGCGTGACCTGGCCCACGTTCGCGTAGAAGAGGTTGAGCTGGGTGGCCGCTGTTCGTTCTTCGCGTTCGCGAAGAAGCCGTCGCATTCGCGTAGGGTAGGCCAAGCGAGCCTCCACATTTGCTTTGATCCTGTCGTGTTCGCGATGGGTAAACTTTCCTGGGCCTGGGCTATTTGCCTTTCAAATCGCGAGGCCTCTTCCGCGATCGCGAAGAAGGGGAGCAGCTGAGCAGTGAGTTTAAAATCGGGACTTAGGCATTTTTGGGGTCATTTATTACACTCTTGGGCGATTTGGGAGGTCTTAAGGAGGGGATTTTGACCTAGCTTTGTGAGGTAAGTAATTTCTACCTAATGTGAGTTTAATACATAGTTTGTGGATTGATTATAAGATGTAAATTAGTGAAAATCATGGGTTTAGAGGAAAACCTAGGTTTTTGATAAAAATAGAGTTTTACCACGAAAATGGTTATGGAACTTAATGAAAATTATATATTTATGTTCCTAAGGTTATGGGTAATAACTTTCTTCGAAAGTTTTCGGAATCTGGGCAAGTGGGCTCGGGGTGAATTTTAGGAATCTTGCATTTAGGGTTGGGAAATTACTTAAATAGTAGGAATATGAACTTTTAAGCCTATATTGATTAGTTTTTACACTATTTGGATAATTTTGGATTGTTCGGCACCAAATTGAGGGTTTGGGCATAAGCTTGGACCGGAAAGTAGGCCTTTAAGCGAGGTAAGTCTCTTTTCTAACCTTGTAAGAGGGAAATTTCCCCATAGGTGAACTTAATTAATATATGATTATTTGTGGGGGGTACGTACGCACGAAGTGAGGAGAGTCCGTACGTAGCTACGATTCTTGTTATGTTCGGGTAGTTCTATGCTTACACCATGCTTTATGGGTACCGTTATCTGAACATAATTGTTTATTTGCATTGAATGGAACTATGTTGAGGATTTCATGATTTCAAAGATTTTAAGTAAACTAACATTTTGATGAAAATTGAGAAAAAATACGTTATATTTATATTTAACCGCGTCGCAAGTATATTCTGCGAGCGGGGTGACTATTTCCACTACTATTATGGGAGCGGGCCGTTCACCTCGGCAGGTTAATAGATGCATCTATGGTTTGCGCCGTTCGACCCTCGGCAGTGCACAATTTAAATTTTCATATTGGATCGGACCGAACGTCCTTAGTAGAATTTGTATGTGATAATAGAAGTGGAAGCCCTTTTTATAATTTGTATAAATTTACTATTTTAGAGATCATTTGTTTAAAATGAAAGAAGTATTTTGGTTTCCTAGATATGATGGAAGAACTGTACAATTATTTCTTGTTCTGAGTTTATTGTTATTTCTGTGTATCATGCTTATTTTTAGTATCACATATTATTATATTGTTGGCCCTAGTGAGTGTCGAAGTCGATTCCTCGTCACTACTTCTTCGAGGTTAGACTAGATACTTACTGGGTATATATTTTTATGTACTCACATTACACTTTTGTACTTGATTTGTACATGATTTGAGGCAGGTGCATCTAGCCAACAGTCCGGCGCGTAGACTGATTTTCCCAGCTCGAGACTTCTCGGTGATCTGCCCTTTGAGCCATTCTACAGCAATTGGAGTCTCTCTTATGTTTTTTTTTTTATTTTCTATCTATTTCCTTTCAGACAGTAGGCTAGCATTGTTTTGTATATTCTACTAGATTGCCCACATACT
Source organism: Nicotiana tomentosiformis (assembly GCF_000390325.3). Classification (NCBI taxonomy): domain Eukaryota; kingdom Viridiplantae; phylum Streptophyta; class Magnoliopsida; order Solanales; family Solanaceae; genus Nicotiana; species Nicotiana tomentosiformis. Next base: position 47,583,003 of record NC_090817.1, read on the forward strand.
TGTGACTCCAGGTCTTGGCACACACACTAGTGGACTTATGGTTTTGGTTTGCTCATATGATTACGATTAGTACTAATTGATTCTATTTATTTATGTTAAAATTGCAAACTCCTAAATTTTTTTTTTAAATAAGGAAAAAGCTATCGTTTACAAATTTATCCAAGCGGGAAGTCAAGACTAACCTCAGTGGAGTAGTGACGAGATACAACCAAGACACTCACTAGTCTAATAACCTCTGCAACATAACATGCAAAATATAATAGAAACAGATAGTAGTGATAGCAGCAATAATCAGCTAGTGACATAAACAGCAAGGCAGCAAGAACAGCATAAATATTGCTCACACGAATAATAAAGATGAATACAACCAATTAATCAAGTATTTCAAAATATACATCTTTTATCTATAAGTTTTTCAAATAAAAATCTTTAGAATGTAATCCTTTCACTTAAATATATCCCAAATATACTTCCTCCAAATAAATATCTTACGACTTTAAATCTTTCAAATAAATATCTCCCAATATAACTCGTTCAAATAAAAATCTTTCGAATATAATTCTTTTAAATAAAACCTTTCGAATATAATTCTTTCAAATAAAAACCTTTCGAATATAATTATTTTAAATAAACCCTTAGAATATAATTCTTTCAAATAAAAATCTTTCGAATATAATTCTTTTAAATAAAACCTTTCGAATATAATTCTTTCAAATAAAAACCTTTCGAATAAGATCTTTCGAATATAGTTCCTTTCAAGTAAAATCCTTCGGATATAATTCCTTTCAAGTAAAATCTTTCGAATACGACTTCCTTCAAGTAAAATCACCGGTTGACACCTCACTTCAAAATCCTAAAAATCTCGGGTCTCAGCCCACCTTCATATCTCACGGCACCTCGTGTCCATATTTCTATCCCAACCGTACGGGGAATTCACAAGACAGAAGGCATAATAATTTAATGAAATGACTGAGGAGTGAACAACAAGAAATTTACAGAATAGTAACAGCATATCAAGTAGAGGTAACCAACAGGGGCGCTCCCGAGGTATCGCCTAGTAAACCCAAATGTAAATGCTCAACAGGGGAATCTCCCGAGGTACCGCCTCGTAGTCCCAAAATAAATATGCAAGACAGGGGGATCTCCCGATGTACCGCCTCGTAGTCCCAAAGTAAATATGCAAGACAGAGGGATCTCCCGAGGTATCGCCTCATAGTCCCAAAGTAAATATGCAAGACAGGGAAATCTCCCGAGGTACCGCCTCGTAGTCCCAAAGTAAATATGCAAAAGCAAAGACGGAAGAATAACTCAGTAAGAACTACCTCTTCTCAAATCCAAATATCTGATAAATATTTTAACGTCTCCATTTAAACATATTTAACAATTATTTGCAGATGGAAAATCCAAAATGTAATTATTTCCAGAAAATGTCAACTCAACCAGCACACAGAATCCACATAACGATAAAAGTAGAAATCACACCAAATTATCATATAAAACAAATTTGACAAACAAAGAACGAGGCATGACAAATAAGGATTTAATAAGTGCGAGCAAATTTCCAATTTAATACTTAAGAATTCCTATGACTTTAAACCAATACAATTTGCACAAATAAACCCGAGTACCTACTCGTCACCTCGCGTACACGGCTTTCACATTACACAAATAGTACATAAGACCCAATGCCTAAGGGGTAATTCCCCCACTCAAGGTTAGGCAAGATACTTACCTCTTTGAAGTTAGGCCGATATTCCAAAATAGCCTTCTTGCTTGAATTGACCTCTAGACAACTCAAATCTATCCAAATTAATTGTATACCTTCATTAAAATTCATCAAAAACAATTCTGGATAATAAATGTTGACTTAAAAATTCACATTAAAAATTAACCAAAAGTCAATGCGGGGCTAGTCTCTCGGAACCCGATAATATTTTTACGAAATCCGAACACCCATTCTGATAGGACTTCAACGATACCAAATCGAATTCCAATAACAAATCATCCTCCAAATCTTGGATTTCCCTTTTTGAAAAGTTTTACAAAAATCTCAATTTCCTCCATTAAAACTCGAATTAAACGATGAATATAACCATAGATTCATGGAATATAATCACTTCGGATATAGAACACTTACCCCAACTAAGCTTGTAAAAAGTCCCTCCCAAATTGCCCAAAACCGAAATCCAAAAATCCAAAACGAGAATGGAAAATGACCAAGTTCAATCCTTATGTTTCTGCACCGTTTCGCACATGCGGACAAATTTCATGCTTCTGCATGCTCGCTTTTTTCGAGACTGTAATAATTCGACCGATTTTGAGCTCTAGTGCGTCGTTCGGCGGTTTCAGGCCTTGAGTAGTTTTACTTAAGGTATTATGACTTGCACATATGGTCGGAATAGAATTTCGGGAAGCTCGGAGTTAGTTTGGGAAGACAATTCTAATTTCGGAAGATTTAAGTTGGAAGAATTGACTAAGGTTTGATTTTTGAGTAAACGACCTCTTTCCGAACCTCATAACGCCCTTCATAGGCGAAACTTGAAGCAGGACCCGCTCTCCAACCATAAATGCAACATCGCGAACCTTCCGATCCGCATAGCTCTTCTGTCTGAACTGGGCTGTGTGAAGTCTGTCCTGAATCACCTTCACCTTCTCCAAGGCATCCTGAACCAAGTCCGTACCCAATAATCTGTCCTCGCCTGGCTCGAACCAACCCACTGGGGACCGACATTGCCTACCATACCAAGCCTCATACGGTGCCATCTGAATGCTGGACGGATAATTGTTGTTGTAGGCAAACTCCGCAAGTGGAAAGAACTGATCCCAAGAACCTCCAAACTCTATCACACACACGGAGCATATCCTCAAGAATCTGAATAGTGCGCTCAGACTGCCCGTCCATCTGAGGGTGAAAAGTTGTGCTCAACTCCACCCGAGTACCCAAATCCTACTGTATGGTTTTCCAGAACTGCGATGTAAACTACGTGCCCCGGTCAGAGATGATAGATACCGGTATGCCATGATGTCTGACAATCTCACGAATGTAAATTCGAGCCAGCTGCTCGGAAGAATAGGTAGTCATCACAGGAATAAAATGAGCTAACTTGGTCAGCCTGTCCACAATTACCCAAATTGCATCAACTTTCGCTGAGTCCGTGGGTGTCCAACAATGAAGTCCATAGTGATCTGCTCCCATTTCCACTCCGGAATCTCTATCTTTTGAAGCAACCCACCCAGTCGTTGATGCTCATACTTCACCTGCTAGAAATTTAGACATCTAGCCACATAAACTACTATGTCCTTTGTTACACTTCATATTTTTCGTAAGTGAAAGTATGCCATAAATAAATGGATGAAAGCTCGGAAATGAGATATTACATCCCGCATTTTCGTACGCTAAAGTTCCGTCTTAAGTTAATCGACGTAAGCTCGGGACTAAGATTATTTTAAGATTATAAGTATTATGCTATTTCAAACAAGTGATAAGTAAATTCGTGAAGGTGAGAGGGTAAGCAAATCGCAGAAGATGAATTTCGTCGAAGTTTGGCAATTTAGGGAAAAAATACGGTCCAAGCTATAATATCCCATATTTATGGACTAGTGCCATACAAGGTACCACATGACCGTGATTATAAGGTGTATAAAGTGTGTTAAAAGTGAGTGGTATTTTAAGTAATTTGAGATAATTCTTAATTATGTGGGTAATTGGTTAATTATTGGATTAGTGGGGGATTAATAGTTAATTATGGAAATAGGGGAATTATTGGATAAGGCTTGATAGCCACCGTGGCAGCCCACTATGCCCATATAATGACTCATTGGTCTTTATGAATTGGTGGCATGTTAGGAGGATTTTTGGATAAAATAATCCCCAAAAGTGGGGCCCACACCCACTAATATACAAAGCTTCTCTAAATTACATTATTGAGATGCTGTCTACAAGTAACAAATGGAATTTGTCAAAGAAGGAATTCATATGAATCCTTTATAAAGCTTATGGAAACGTGAATTTTCTCCAGCAAAACTTATAAAAAAGAATGTCCAAGACAAGCAACAAGAAGCCACAAAATTCATGCAAGATTAGATGATAGCAACGTAATTTGATTCAAGAACTTCATACGAAGTTATACTATGTAATAGCAACGTGATTTGCAAATTCTAAGGGAGCACGGTATAATCTTTTTCAAGAAGATCATACGGATTTTTCCCTACTCCGATCCGTCGTTACGTGTTTCGTCGCGATTGGCATGTGTTAGAAGGATTGTCAAGAGAATCGGTTCAGGTATGTTAAGGCTAAACCTTTCCTTCATTTTGTCATGATCTCGTAATTATATGTGTTTGACAGCGAGGCATAAAGAGAATTTCATACTACCGAATATATATACATTATCCTAGTCTCATAAATTACAGTATTCTCCTTATCGGGACTTCATATTTAATTGAGTATTGTCTTCTTCCAGTCTAGAGAGCAGTGAGCCTATATATACAGTATCACAATATTTTCATTACCATAAAGCTATAATCGATGGGCAGACCCCTATTGGGCAACCTCTGATCAGATGGTAAGCTATATACCGAGACTGTTGTGGCCGAGCGCCTATGAGCGAGCCTAGTTGGCCGAGATACAAAGCCTAGTATGGCCGAGCGCCTATGAGCGAGCCTACTACGATGGAGCAGTTATATATATACCGAGCCTGATAGGGCCGGACATCTATTTTACTTACTATATTGAGAGAGTTGAGTCAGTATCAGCAGGTAAGCATATCTTCAGATTATCTTTGACTCCCAGTTACTTTCAGTTATTATATTATTAGTTCAGTTTCAGCTTATAGTTATTTTGTTGCCTTACATACTCGGTACATTATTTGTACTGATGTCCCTTATGTCTGGGGACACTGCGTTTCATGATGGCAGGTCTCGATAGACAGGTTGAGAGTCATCCAAGTAGGCGATTAGCTCAGCAGAAGATGTTGTTGCACTCCATTTGCTCCGGAGTTACTTGTTTGGTCAGTATAATTTAGATGTGTATTGTTTGGTATGGCAGGGCTCTGTCCCTACCTTTATGACAATTATGTATTCTTAGAGGCTTGTAGATAGATGTCATTTACGTAAAAGATTGTATGGCCTTGTCGGCCTATGTTCAGTGTACGAGTGGTTATTTTGGTCTTATAGGCCCATATATCGTATGTATAAGTTGGTATTACATGTTGTATTCTACCTATCTCACGGCAGCCTCTCCGGCTAAATTATCTATGATAGTATGATACGAAAAGATATGTTATGTTGGTACTCGGTTGAGTAAGGTACTGGGTGCCCGTCGTGGCCCATCGGTTTGGGTCATGACAAAAGTGGTATCAGAGCAGTTCTGTCCTAGGGAGTCTACAAGCCGTGTCTAGTAGAGTCTTGTTTATGGGTGTGTTGTGCACCACACTTATAAGCGGGTGGCTACAGGGCATTTAGGACTGTCACTCTTTCTTCTTACTCTAGATCGTGTGGTATATCTCACTTATATGAATTCAAACTCCTAACTTCTATTATATTCGTAGTAAGACAATACCTACATCCAGAAAGACAGTTGGTAAGAGATTGCATGTGGCTGTACGTGAGTTGAGTCAGAGGAACTCGATTTTGCATCATGATTCTGATGAGTAAATATAAGGTCTTCAGTAGAACATGTGTGTACTAAGACGTGTAAGCCTCTTTGATAAGGAGCCTTAAGACAAGAATATCTATTCACCCATATGGTGAAAAGCAATAAGAGATTTAGAAGGTAAATATAAGTTTCAATAAGTAAAATAAGCAAGGTGAAGAAGGGTACGAGGTGCCCAGTTAATGAAGATTATCGGAATTTACAATTCAGACAGAGGAATATAAGCCTTTTGAGTACCTTCAACAATAACAGATATATATACAGTTGATCACACACATCTCAATTATGCTCTGTGGGAGCTAACATGTGTAGTTTAAGAGAATGATGGGGTATTAGGATCCAACAGGGGTTAGCGTAACCCAAAATGGTGAATGGATTGTTTGCGTTAGTTGACATTTCTGAAGGATATTGCAAACGTGCTAATACATCTCCTTGTGAGACACCCAGATGGTGCACTCTAAAATGGTACAGCTAGATATGACTACTACAAAGATAGGCACTGGAATCATGAAAGGGATAAATATTACCTTAGTATGGCTCCCATCCCTAGTAGAGCAAGAATGTTAAGCAACTCGAAGAGACAGAGGACGGAGCAAGGGGAGATAAAAGCAAAGGAATGTCTTGTTGAAGTTTAAGAATAAAGTGATAGATAAAAATATTAGCAAGGAAATAAAAAGAGAGATAATGAAGCATTATGAGTGAGATGTGATACATGGATGACAACGGTATATGATAGTATCACTGAGTCTAGAACCATGTGAAGGAAAAGACGAGTGGTGACATGCCTTGAGACAACAAAAGAGTATAGGCCATAAAGTCATATCCTCATTTCGAGAAATAAGTCTGTGACTCCAACGCGACTACCAGAAGGAAATGTTAGACCCTAGAATAATAGAAATCAGTATGGACTGATGAACAAGATAAACTAAACATAAATTAGAGACTGAGTGATTTGATAATGGTCGACATCATGATAATTTCAGATCGTGTTCCGGCGATAATAGAATGGACAATAGAAGAATAACCCTTAAAAGTCATTCAGGAGGACACTTCCCTAAAGCAAGCAATGGGAGCAAAGTTAAGCTTAAGGGACTATATGTGCCAGTTACACTATGTGTCACCCTCGTGAAAAAGGAATTTCGTTATCCTTGGTATAAAAGGATTTCCGCAAGGGGAGTAAGGGTCATCGATGATGTGAAAAAAAGCCAAAGACAAAGAGGTAAAGAATCTATACGTAGATCATCATAGCACTAAATCTTAGCACCTTCCTAAAGGGGGGAATATAGAGTGATGTGGCATTAAGTCAGAATTAAGTGGTTCTAGTAATTATGGAATGGTAAAGGAAGAATGTGACAAAGAAAAAGGGATGAGATTGCACTTATTCAAAGCCAACCGATAGGCTACGATTCCAGAACATTATGCAAACACGACATCAAGGAGAGAAAGAGAGGGTTCCTGCCCAAGATGTTATTTATAAATAAGGAGCGAGTACGAGAACGTAAGTAAAGACAAAGGAAATAACCCAAGAAAGATTACACGGGATGTTGATATGAGAGTGAGCCAACGATTAGTTAGTAGTTGATTCAGGAAGAGCCTAGTTATGGCTAAATAAGAGGATATAGAAAAATCAATAGGTCGTGCAAGATAAACATATTAAACCCGAACATGGGGAATTCAGTCTCGCAGATATGACATCGTGATCCTTGAGAAATATTCAGATATGAGTTGGGGTAGTTAAAGGTACCCCAACTACCCCAACTGAAATATTCAGATATGAGTGTTACTGAAATAAAAGAGACTGTCATTGGGAAGACAATCAAAATATTATTTCAGAAGCAACCATACAAGCACAAGGGCGTGAAGATAAGTAACTAAGAAAAATTATAGGTGAGTACGAACATCAAAAATTCTATCGGGAAAACGATATAACAAGCTTGTAACTTTACAAGAGCCAGAAGGTCTCCCTAAGTACTACAATGAAAAACTAGTTGAGGAAATAAGGAAGAAGGCTTCAACCTAAGCACAGTGACCTAAAGAGGAAATAGTCATGTAACAACAGTCTCACAACAACATTATATGCACTCCATAAGAAAATGGCACCTACCGTGGCTAATTAACGGTAAATAAAAACCAGAAGTGATATTCAAGATCATATGAGTTGTATGGAATTTCAATATGCGTGGGCACTAAGATAAACTAAGTATGCACGCAAAAAGGGGGCAGAAAGAACAGGAAAAGTAATTGCTTAAGTTTGAAGAAAGCTGAAATGGAACGAAAGGAATTATTCGATCAATGCTCCAGAGTTAATTACGTCATGAACGCACCTAAGAGTTCGAAGTATTATTCATGCGACATATATGTTGACATTCATACAGGTCGTAGAAGACTCCGGTATAAGTTAAAAGAAAGAATTAAGTCCAGGCCATAGACAAAGGATGGAATTGTTAGAAGATTGTACCATGGATATTCCATAGTGCCCATGAAAGGCTAAAGTAATAACTAATACTGTGAGCCACAGATTGGGAGATAGCTTAAGCCTACGTGAAAGCTGATCAGAAGGAAGAGGAAACTAAAGAGTTACATCAACCAAATAAATCAGGAGTTTGATTATTGGACCCGAAAAATTATAGGAATCATGATTAGGAACATAGAAGAATCACTCTTAATATCAGAGGTACAAGAGACATAGTACAACCGCCATATTCTATAACGGCTCTACGATAAAGCCAGTTAGAAGAGCACCAGCCTTAAAAGACGTCAATATGAAGCTCCTACCGGATTGTGTATGCACCAAAGGTGCAAGTGTTATAATAAGAGCTTTAAATTGTAGATGTAAATTGTACCCATGTGGAAGGGAGGTCATGAAAGAGATAGAAGATATGATGTGAGATTTTAAAGCAAAAGTAAACAACGTACGAGATACTCAAATGCAGAAGGTGGTGAATAGTCCATACTGCGGATAGAAGGCTAGAAGCGAGGGTATTCAGTATCCAGGAATGATAGCATCGTTGCCAGTGGCATATCTTCCAGCCTATGGTTTCTAGGTATCGAGAGGTCTAGTTAAGGGAATAAAAGAAGAGTTAGAGACGATGTGATGTCTTGCTTGATATTCCAGAATAATACAAGGAAATCTATGGTGCAAGCAAGGTTGTGAGCAGTATAAATGGATATATGTAGGTCGCAAGCTAGAGTATGATAGAGCGACAAGGTTTTAAGAAGACAAGAGTAAGGACAAAAAAGGGTGAGTGAGAAGGTAACGAGAAACGGATAAGTCCTCAGGATTAAGCCCATGATAACAAGATAGCTGATGGCTTCTCTAAGTTATAGAAAGCTCAGAATAGCCTGAATGAACTCAAAGGAATCTAAGACTAGTAGCATTTGGAAGAGATGGAATGCTGCACTGGTAATAGAATAAATGTGTAATTGTGATATATAAAGGATGATGGTCGAGCCTTTGATTGAGTAATGATTTGAAGAGGATTTCATGGATTGTATGGAATTAAAATACCCACGTATGGTGAATCACATTAGGATGCTATAAAATACGATTATTGAAGTACAATATCGCCCCTAAGTGGATCAGGAAAATTACTTCAAATATTCCTCGATGCAACATAAGCCCTAGTGGCAATGTATTACGTAAGAAGTTTCAAGTTATCAATGGAAGATTGTAGATCAACATTGAGGTGATTCGACAATGGATGGATAAAGATACAAACTACGAGATGAGATTAGGCCATCAGCCTTAAAATGAACAATAATGAAGAAGCGTTAAAAGACTTAGCTTTATACATATAAGATAAGCAATGAGAGTAACCTGGAGTTTGATCGCAGACCTCAGTAACAATAATCGAAGTAATAGTTATGGTATAGTATGGCCTACTTAGATGTAGTAAAGCTAATGATGCCCAGAGGGACAGCTTGACATAATTTTGTATATTTTCACAAAGTGCGGCCTAGAGATTAGCTAAGAGTTGGAAGAAAGAGGAGAGAAGCATCGCATAGGTGCACATACAAAGTTAGAGTCGTACATGCTGCATAATAGAAGGTAGCAATAGTTACGAGATTAGAAGGATTCTGAATACAAGTCATGGTATGAGAAAGAGGCTTAAAGGGGGGGGGGGGATTCCCTGGCCTTTGGATTTATTCAAAGAACAGTTGTCTAAATGGAAAAGAGAATATTAAATTATTCGCAAGAGCTATGGCTTATGAGAATGATAAGTGCATCAGTCAACATTCGAGGACGTAAGTTAATCGACGTAAGCTCGGGACTAAGATTATTTTATGATTATACGTATTATGCTATTTCAAAAAAGTGAGAAGTAAATTAGTGAAGGTGAGAGGGTAAGCAAATCACAGAAGATGAGTTTCGTCAAAGTTTGGCAATTTGGGGATAAAATACGGTCCAAGCTATAATACCCCGTATTTATGGACTAGTGCCACACAAGGTACCACATGACCGTGATTATAAGGTATATAAAGTGTGTTAAAAGTGAGTGGTATTTTAAGTAATTTGAGATAATTCTTAATTATGTGAGTAATTAATTAATTATTAAATTAGTGGGGGATTAATAGTTAATTATGGAAATGGGGAATTATTGTATAAGGCTTGATAGCCAACGTGGCAACCCACTATGCCCATATAATGACTCATTGGTCTTTATGAATTGCTGGCATGTTAGGAGGATTTTTGGATAAAATAATCTCCAAAAATGGGTCCCACACCCACTAATATACAAAGCTTCTTTAAATTACATTATTGAGATGTTGTCTACAAGTAACAAATGGAATTTGTCAAAGAAAGAATTCATATGAATCCTTTATAAAGCTTATGGAAATGTAAATTTTCTCCAGCAAAACTTATATAAAAGAATGTCCAAAACAAGCAACAAGAAGCCACAAAATTCATGCAGGATTAGATGATAGCAACGTAATTTGCTTCGAGAATTTCATACGAATTTATACTACGTAATAGCAACGAGATTTGCAAATTCTAAGGGAGCACGGTATAATCTTTCTCAAGAACATCATACAGATTTTCCCCTACTCCGATCCACCATTACGTATTTCGTCGCGATAGTCATGTGTTAGAAGGATTGTCAAGAGAATCGGTTCAGGTATGTTAAGCCTAAACCTTTCCTTCATTTATGCATGATCTCGTAATTACATGTGTTTGATAACAAGGCATAAAGAGAAGTTCATACTCGCGAATTTATATACATTATCCTAGTCTCATAAATTACAGTATTCTCCTTATCGGGACTTCATATTTAATTGGGTATTGTCTTTTTCCAGTCAAGAGAGCAGAGAGTCTATATATACAGAATTACAGTATTTTCATTACCATCGAGCTATAATCGATGGGTAGGCCCCTATTGGGCAACCTCTGATCAGATGGTAAGTTATATATCGAGCCTGTTGTGGCCAAGCGCCTATGAGCGAGCCCAGTTGGCCAAGATACAAAGCCTAGTATGGCCGAGCGCCTATGAGCGAGCCTACTACGACAGAGCAGTTATATATATACCGAGCCTTATAGGGCCGTACAACTATTTTACTTACTATATTGAGAGAGTTGAGTCAGTATCAGCAGGTAAGCATATCTTTTGATTATCTTTAACTCCTAGTTACTTTCAGTTATTATATTATCAGTTCAGGTTCAGCTTACAGTTATTATGTTGCCTTACATACTCGGTACATTATTTGTACTAACGTCCCTTTTTCCAGGGGACGCTGCGTTTCATGCCCGCAGGTCTCGATAGACAGGTCGAGAGTCCTCCAAGTAGGCGATCAGCTCAGGTGAAGATGTTGGTGCACTCCATTTTCTCCGGAGTTGCTTGTTTGGTCAGTATAATTTAGATGTGTATTGTATGGTATGACAGGGCTCTGTCTCTACCTTTATGACAATTATCTATTCTTAAAGGCTTGTTGTCAGATGTAATGTACATAAAAGATTGTATGGCCTTGTCGGCCTATGTTCAGTGTACGAGTGGTTATTTTGGTCTTATAGGCCCATATGTCTTATGTATAAGTTGGTATTACATGTTGCATTCTACCTATCTCATGGCAGCCTCTCCGGCTCAGTTATTTATGATAGTATGATACGAAAAGATACGTTATGTTAGTACTCGGTTGAGTAAGGTACCGGGTGCCCGTCGCAGCCCATCGGTTTGGGTCGTGACATCCTTCTTCATCCTTCTCCACCAATAATGCTACCTCAGATCCTGATACATCTTCGCGGCACCCAGATGAATGGAGTACCACGAGCTGTGAGCCTCTTCGGAGAATCAACTCACGCAAACCGTCCATATTGGGTACACATAACCTGCCCTGCATCCTCAATGCACCATCCTCCCCAATAGTGACCTCCTTAGCATCACCGTGCTGGAATGTGTCCTTAAGGACAAGCAGATGGGGGTCATCACACTAACGCTCCCTGATACGATCATAAAGAGAAGAGCGAGAGACCACACAAGCTAATACTCGACTCGGCTCAAAAGTATCCAACCTCACAAACTGGTTGGCTAAGGCCTGAACATCCAATGTCATGGGCCTCTCTACTACTAGTAGATATGCTAAACTCCCCAAACTCTCTGTCCGATGACTCAAAGCATCGGCCACCACATTGGCCTTCCCCGGGTGGTACAAAATGGTGATGTCATAATCCTTAAGCAGCTCTAACCACCTTCTCTGATGCAAATTAAGATCCTTCTACTTGAACAGATGCTGCAAACTCCGGTGATTATTGTAGATCTCACAAGGAACCCCGTACAAATAGTGCCTCCAAATATTCAAGGCATGAACAATAGCTGCTAGCTCAAGGTCATGGATAGGACAGTTCTTTTCATGCACCTTCAGCTGTCTGGGAACGTAGGCAATCACCCTGCGGTCCTGCATCAACACCGTGTTAAGGCCAACTCGCGATGCATCACAATAAACTGTATAAGACCCCGAACCTGAAGGCAATACAAATACTGAGGCTGTAATCAAAGTTGTCTTAAGCTTCTGAAAGCTCTCCTCGCACTCCTCTGTCCACTTGAATGGAGCACCCTTCTGGGTCAGCCTGGTCAAAGGTGCTGCAATAGAAGAAAATCCCTCTACAAACCGACGCTAATACCCCGCCAACCCAAGAAAACTCCGGATCTCTATAGTTGAGGACGGTTTGGGCCAACTCGTCACTGCTTCCACCTTCTTTGGATCCACCTTGATCCCCTCACTCGACATAAGATGACCAAAAAATACCAAGGGGCCTAACAAGAACTCACATTTTGAGAACTTTGCATACAAGTTATTTTCGATCAAAGTCTGAAGCACTGTCCTCAGGTGCTGCTCATGATCCTCCCGAGTTCGGGAATACACTAGAATGTCATCAATGAATACGATGACGAAAGAATCAATATAGGGACGGAACACACTGTGCATCAAGTGCATAAAAGCTGCTGGGGCATTGGTCTGTCCAAAAGACATAACAAGAAACTCATAGTGACCATATCTGGTCTTGAAAGCAATCTTCGGGATATCTGGCTCCCGAATCTTCAAATAATGATAGCCTGATCGCAAGTCAATCTTGGAAAACACTTTGGCACCCTGTAGCTGATCAAATAGGTCATCAATACGAGGTAAGGGATACATGTTCTTCACTGTGACTTTGTTCAACTGGCGATAATCAATACACATACGCATAGAATCATCATTTGTTTTCACAAACAAGACAGGAGCACCCCAAGCTGACACACTGGGCCGAATGAAGCCCTTATTAAGCAACTCCTGCAACTACTCCTTCAACTCAGGAGGAGCCTTACGGTATGGAGGAATAGAGATGGGTTGAGTGTCCGGCAACAAATGAATGCCCAAATCGATAACTCTGTTGGGCGGCATGCCTAGAAGATCAACTGGAAATACATCTGGGAAATCCATCACTACTGGAACTGACTCAACTGTAGGGGTATCAATACTGACATCTCTCACATAAGCTCACACCTCTTCTCAACCATTCGTTGAGCTTTAAGAAATGAAATAACTCGGCTGGGAGTATACTCTAAGGTACCTCTCCACTCTAATCGCGGTAAGCCTGGCATAGCCAGCATCACGGTCTTAGCGTGACAATCAAAAATAGCATAATGGGGCGACATCCAGCCCATGCCCAAGATGACATCAAAATCTACCATGCAGAGTAATAATAAGTCAGCTCTGGTCTCAAAACCACTAAGAGCAATCAAACACGACCGATACACGCGGTCCACAATAGAAGAATCTCCCACATGAGTAGACACATAAATAGGGGAACTCAAAGAATCCCGAGATACGCCCAAATGTGGGGCAAAATAAGAGGACACATATGAATACGTAGAGCCTGGGTCAAATAATACCGATGCATCTCTATGACAAACTGGAACAATACTTGTAATGACAGAGTCGGAAGCAACTGCTTCTATACTAGCCGGAAGGGCATAATACCTGGCCTGGCCTCCCACTCAAGGGCGACCTCGACCTCCCCGACCTCCACCTCGAGCTGGCTGAGCAGGTGGGGTGGTAGCTGGTGCTGGAATCATAGCCTGAGGACTCGATGGAGCACGTGGTGGCTGAGAAGTCTGTGGAGGTGCAACCTTCCTAAGTCTGGGGCAATCCCTCACCATATGGCGGGTGTCGCCACACTCAAAACAGCCCCTCGGAGGGCGTGGCTGCTGTGACTGACTCGGGCCATGTCTGCTAGACTGGCCGCTAAAAGTACCACGTGCAGGAGGCACACTAGATAGTGGCGGTGCATAATAAGGCTCCTGGGGCCTAGAAGGGGATGGAACACTACTGGCAGCTGGAAGAGCTGAATGAATGGGGCGACCCACATAACCCCTACCATGGTGGGCTGTTGGGGCACGATCTCCAGAATAAGAACCAGTCTCTCGAGACCTCTTGGCCTCTCTCTCCTCGGTCCCGGGCAAGCATGCCCTCCAATATCCTAGCAATACTCACAACCTACTGGTAAGGAATATTCATCTCAAGCGACCTGACAATACTAATCCTGATACTGGGGTGGAGTCCCTCAATAAATCGTCGAACTCTCTCTCGAATTGTGGCAATCAAGGCCGGTGCATGTCGGTCCAAATCAGTGAAGCGGACTGCATACTCTGACACAGTCATAGCACCTTGGCGCAGCTACTCAAACTCCACGCGCAATGAGTACCTGAGGCTCTGAGGGACATACTCTCTCAAAAATATGTCCGAGAACTGAGTCCATGTAAGTGAAGCTGCCTCATCCGGACTATTCAACTCATAAGCACGCCACCACTGATAGGCTGCTCCTCTAAGGTGGAAAGTAGTAAAAGAAACCCCACTCATTTCTGCTATGCCCATAGTACGGAGAATACGATGACACTCCTCCATAAAACCCTGAGCATCATCTGTAGCCAATCCACTAAAGGTAGGTGGGTGATACTTCTGGTACCTCTCAAGTCTGAGCTACTCCGCCTCAGAAGCGGATGTCCTAGTCTCATGCTGAACCGGGGCTACTAGCGGCATAGGAATGAACTCTAGGGCCTGATCAACCTGGACCCTCTGCTCAGGAGTGTGGGCAGCGGGTGTCTGTGCCCCTCATCCAGCCTGAGATATGGCGGGAGCTAACGGAATCAATCTAGCCTGAGCTAAGGTGCTGAACATGCTCATGAACTAGGCTAGAGTCTCCTAGAGGGCTGGTGAAACAGTAGGAACCTCTGGTGCCTGCCCTCCAGCTAGAACTGCTGGGGGCTCCTCTGTTGCAGCTCGCGCGGGTGCTTTGGCTGCACCACGAGGCCGTACTCTACCCTGGCCCTGGCCTCTGGCGGCTCTAGCATGGGGCGCGGGTGCTTGGTCACACATCCTCTGGTACGGGTCCTCACCATCTGCGAGAAAGAATAGAATAGAGAATGTTTTTGAATTTGATGCCAATAAGTCGCACGACAAGGAATGAAAGAAGTTTTTTTCCTAACAGTTCCATAGCCCCCCCGAAGATAAGTACAGACATTTCCGTACCGATCCGTGAGACTCTAATAAACCCGCTTGTGACTCACGACTCCTATGAACCTAGAGCTTTGATACCAACTTGTCACGACCCAATTTCTCCCTCCGTGAACCATCGTGACCGCACCTAGTCTCTACGACTATGTAAGCCTAACACTTTTGCGGAAGTGAAACTAAAACATGAACATTAACTCCTAGCAGTAACAAATATCTAATAAGCAACGTAATGCCACTTGGTATATAAAATTATCACCTCTGAAAATGTACGAAACAATTTCCCGAAACCCGGCATACTGTAAGTCACAAGGTACTAAGAAGTCTTAACCGTTCTATACATCATTTCTATAGAAAGAAGGAAAAATGAACATAGGAGGATAGAGGGGGACTCTGAGGAACTGCGGGCACGAGCAGACGTACCTTGAAGTCTCCAATAAGCACCAGCGACTGCAACTAGTGATGAGGCTGGTAAGACGAACCTGGATCTGCACACAAAAAATATGTGCAGGAAAGGGCATGAGTACACCACAACGGTACCCAGAAAGTGCCAAGCCTAACCTCGGTCGAGTAGTGACGAGATCAGGTCAAGGTCCTACTGTATAAATATAATGAAATATCGCAGTAAAATAAATACGAAAATCTAACAAGAATGGAATCAATGAAAGACAACAACTCAGAACACAGTGATAACAACAGGGAATCTCCCGAGATACCGTCTCGTATTTCCAAACGTAAATGTGTAGAGGGATCTCCCGGAATACCGTTCCGTAGTCCCAAAGTAAATATGCAGTACAGAGGGATCTCCCAGAATACCGTTCCGTAGTCCCAAAGTAAATATGCAGTGCAACCAACCGAAATAACAATTACAAAAAGAAATCCTACAGTTTAGACTAAGTTCGATTCAGGGAAAGTAGGTAATTTCACTAAACATGCTGCACAAAGTTCCAAGAGGCAGTTAAACAAGTAGGCATCCTATTCTAGTCTAAACAGGATAGTTACACATGCTAGTGTGTTTCAAATAAGGAGAAAACAAGTTATGACTTAGTGAAAAAAATGAAGTTTTACAACAAATAGCCCATGTACGTACTTGTCACCTCACGTACACTGCACTCACATATCAAACAATACCAAATCCTAAGGGGAGTTCCCCCCCCTCCCACGCAAGGTTAGGCAAGCCACTTACCTCAAACCACGCTCAAATCAATCCGTCACAATGCTCTTTCCACGAATATCCGACTCTGAATGACTCAATTCAAGAAAAAACCAATTACATAACATAAATATAACTACAAGAAACTAATCTAGCTAACGAAATCAAAGCTAAGACAAGAAATTAGAAAAACGCCCAAAAAGCCTCCTCGAGCCCACGTCTCGGAATCAGGTAAAAGTCACAAATTATGAACACCCATTCACTCACGAGTCTAACCATACCAAATTCACTCAAATCCGATACCAAAATCTCGATCAAAATCCCAAAATTCGGCCTAAGAACATTTCTCAATTTTTCCCTATTTCCACTCCAAATCCGAAATTAAATTATGAAATCAAGCATAGATTAGTGGGATTTAATCATAAAGGAGTTAGGAATCATTACCCAATAACTTCCTCCAAAAATCTCTCAAAATTTTGCCTTCTACCGAGCTCTCAATCAAATTTTATGATATGAACTTAAACCCTCGTTTTTGAACTTTAAATTCTGCCCAGTGGTTCCTTAATCACGATCGCGGAAAAGGCCTCGCGATCTCGAGGAACAACTTCGCTCCCTCAGAAATTTACTCTATGCGAATGCATAACACCTCTGGCGAATGCGATGCACTAGCTGCTCACACCTACGTGATCACAATTGTCCTCACGCGACCACGAAGAGTAACACTCAAACTCCACTACTGCCTCACTTCTTCTTCGCAAACGCGGCCTAGCCCATGCGTTCGCGGTGCACTGCCTGATAACCTTATGCGATCGCGTCTTCATCTTCGCAAACGCGAAGGGAAATTTTAGCTGACCTCTCAGATGACCTACGCGATCGCGAGATCTCCCTTGCGAACGCGATGAAGAAAAATGTCTGCAATAACACGATATAATCTGCCAACTCCCTAAGTCCAAAAATGACCCGTTGAGCATCCGAAACACGCTCGAGGCCCCCGGGACCTCAATCAAACATACCAACTAATCCTAAAACACCATACGAACTTAGTCGAGCCTTCAAATTACGTCGAACAACATCAAAAACATGGATTATGCATGGATTCAAGCCTAATGAACTTTGAAATTTCTAAATTCTACAAACGACGTCGAAACATTTCAAATCTCATCTGAATGACCTCAAATTTTGCACATAAGTCATATTCAACACTACGGACCTACTCCAACTTCCAGAATCGAGTCCGCCCCCGATATCAAAATTTCCACTACCGGTCCAATCTCCAAAAATTTGACTTTCGCTATTTCAAGCCTAAAAAGCTACGGACCTCCAAAACACAATCCGGACACGTTCCTAAGCCCAAAATCACCTAACGGGAGCTAACGGAATCGACGAAACTCCATTTCAGAGTCGTCTTCACACAGTTCTGACTACGGTCCGAATCTTAAAATTTAAGCTTTCTGTTTAGGGACTAAGTGTCCCAAAACCCAAAACGAAACCTTCCGGAAAGTCACAATAACAGAATTAGATACGGGAAAATCAGTTAATAGGGGATCGGGGCTATAACTCTCAAGACGATCGGCTGAGTCATCACAATAAACAACCTTATATTATAATTAAAAGGACGCAAAATCTAAAGAAATAGACTAAAATAAATGGTAAAATCACCACTCATCGCCCCCAAACTTAGGATTTTAGCCTATGTTTGCACTTTCAAAGCACTTAAGGAGGCAGGGTACCAAAAGATAGAACAATTTAAAGAATAAAATGATAAAGCTTGTAACTTGGTTGCCAAAGCAGCTCTACCTTGAATCCTTGCGATCAACACACTAACTCTGTCTGAGTCTGATATCTCCAATACCTGGCTCTGCACAAAAATGTGCAGAAGTGTAGTATGAGTACACCACAGTCGGTACCCAGTAAGTATCAAGACTAACCTCGGTGGAGTAGTGACGAGGTATAGTCAAGACACTCACTAGTCTAATAACCTCTACAACATAACATACAAAATATAATAGAAACATATAGGAGTGATAGCAACAATAATCAACTAGTGACATAAACAGCAAGGCAACAAGAACACCATAAATATTTCTCACATGAATAATAAGGACAAATATAACCAGTTAATCAATTCCTTCAAAATATACATCTTTCATCTATAAGTTCTTCAAATAAAAATCTTTAGAATGTAATGCTTTCAATTAAATATATCCCGAATATACTTCCTCCAAATAAATATCTTACGACTGTAAATCTTTCAAATAAATATCTCCCAATATAACTCGTTCAAATAAAAATCTTTCGAATATAATTCTTTTAAATAAAACCTTTTGAATATAAGCCTTTCAAATAAAAACCATTCTATAATTCTTTTAAATAAAACCCTTCAAATATATTTCTTTCAAATAAAAACCTTTAGAATATAATTCTTTTAAATAAAAGCTTTCGAATATAATTCTTTCAAATAAAAACCTTTCGAATAAGATATTTCAAATATAGTTCCTTTCAAGTAAAATCCTTCGGATATAAGTCCTTTCAAGTAAAATCTTTCGAATACGACTTCCTTCAAGTAAAATCACCGGTTGACACCTCACTTCAAAATCCTAAAAATCTCGGGTCTCAGCCCACCTTCATATCTCACGGCAAATCGTGTCCATATTTCTATCCCAACCATACGGGGAATTCCCAAGACAGAAGACATAATAATTTAATGAAATGACTGAGGAGTGAACGACGGGAAATTTACAGAATAGTAACAGCACAACAATTAGAGGTAAACAGCAAGGGCGCTCCCGAGGTATCGCGTCGTAAACCCAAATGTAAATGCTCAAGAGGGGGATCTCCAGAGGTACCGCCTCGTACTCCCAAAATAAATATGCAAGACATGGAGATCTTCCGAGGTACCGCCTCGTAGTCCCAAAGTAAATATGCAAGACCTGGGAATCTCCCGAGGTATCGCCTCGTAGTCCCAAAGTAAATATGCAAGATAGGGGGATCTCCCGAGGTACCGCCTCGTAGTCCCAAAATAAATATGCAAAAGCAAAGACGGAAGAATAACTCAGTAAGAACAACCTCTTCTCAAATCCAAATTTCTGATAAATATATTAACGTCTCCATTTAAACATATTTAATAATTATTTGCAGATGGAAAGCCCAAAATGTAATTATTTCTAGAAAATGTCAACTAGCACACAGAATCCACATAACGATAAAAGGAGCAATCACACCAAATTATCATATAAAATAAATTTGACAAACAAAGAACGAGGCATGACAAATAATATTTAACAAGTGCCAGCAAATTTCCAATTTAATACTTAAGAATTCCTACAACTTTAAACCAATACAATTTGCACAAATAAACCCGAGTACCTACTCGTCACCTCGCGTACACGGCTTTCACATTACACAAATGGCACATAAGACTCAATGCCTAAGAGGTAATTCCCCCACTCAAGGTTAGGCAAGATACTTACCTCTTTGAAGTTAGGCCGATATTCCAAAATAGTATTCTTGCTTGAATTGACTTCCAGGAAACTTAAATCTATCCAAATTAACTGTATACCTTCATTAAAATTTATCGAAAACAATTTCGGATAATAAAACGTCGACTTAAAAATTCACATTAAAAAGTCAACAAAAAGTCAATGCGGGGCCCGCCTCTCCGACCCCGACAAACGTTTTACGAAATCCGAATACCCATTCCGATACGAGTTCAACCATACCAATTTTATGGAATTCCAATAACAAATCATCCTCCAAATCTTGGATTTTCGTTTTTGAAAAGTTTTACAAAAATCCCAATTTCCTCCATTAAAACTCGAATTAAACGATGAATATAACCATAGATTCATGGAATATAATCACTTTCGGATATAGAAAAATTACCCCAACTAATCTTGTAAAAAGTCCCTCCTGAATCGCCCAAAACCGAGCTCCAAATATCCAAAACGAGAATGGAAAATGAACACTGTGCGTGCTCGCTTTTTGCTAGACTGTAACAACCCGACCAGTCGTTTTGAGCTATAGCGTGTCATTCGGAGGTTTGAGGCCTTGGCAAATTTCACTTCAGGTATTATGACTTGCACGTATGGTCGGAATTTAATTTCGGGAAGTTCGGAGTTAGTTTGGGAAGAAAATTCTAATTTCGGAAGCTTTAAGTTGGAAGAATTGACTAAGGTTTAATTTTAGAAAATGATCTTGGAATCGGGATTGGAAGGTTCCAACAGGTTCGTATGATGATTTTGGACTTGGGTGTGTGTTCGGATCAGGCCTCAAGTCACCTGGGAGAGTTTCAGCGCCTATTGTGGAAAGTTGGAGTTTTGGAAGAATTTCATAAATTTGGGTTGTAAGTGTATTTCAATGTTATTGATGTCTGTTTGGCATTTCGAGCCTGGGAATAGCTCCGTATGGTGATTCTGGTATTGGGAGCGCATCCGGATGTGGATTTGGAGGTCCGTAGGTCTTTTCGGGGTCATTTGGCGAAAGTTAGAAATTTGAAGGTTTTTGAGAAGTTTGACCGTGAGTGAACTTTTTGATATCGAAGTCGGATTCCAATTCCGGAAGCTGGGGTAGGTCCGTAGAATAGAATGTGACTTGTGTTCAAAATTTGAGGTCAATCGGATGTGATTTGATAGGTTTCGACATCGAATGTAGAAGTTTGAAGTTCTAAAGTTCATTAAGCTTGAATTAGGATGCCATTCATGGTTTTGGTGTTGTTTGATGTGATTTGAGGCCTCGAGCAAGTTCGTATCATGTTTTGGGACATGTTGGTATATTCTTTTGAGGTCCCGAGGGCCTCGGGTGGATTTCGGATGGTTAACGGATCAAGTTTTGGACTAAAGAAATGATAAAGCAGACGGTATCTGGTGTAACCGCACCTGCGAGGTTTTGGCCGCAGGTGCGGAGCCGCAGAAGCGGCCAAGAGGGGGTGCAGAAGCGGAATTGGCTGGGGAAGGTTGGGACCGCAGATACGGTCAAGTTCCGCGGAAGCGGGACAGCACCTACGCACGAAGAGCTGTGGAAGCGTGGGCACAGATGCGCATAAGGGCCGCAAAAGCGGCCAGCGACTTTGGCTTGGTTTCTCGTAGGTGCGAGACTTGGAGCCGTAGAAATGGCTGTCGCAGAAGCGACCTTCGCACCACAGAAGCGGAATTCGTGCTGGGCAGTGAGGTTTCTTTAAAACGGGGTTTTAGCCCATTTTCTCTTGGTTGGGCGATTTTTGGAGAGCTTCAAGTGGGGTTTTTCATCATCTATGTCAAGGTAAATTATTCCCACCTATTGCAAGTTAAATACTTGGATTATATATGGATTTAGACATGAAAATTTGTAGAAATTTTGGATTTTGAAGAAAAACCTAGAAATTGGTATTTTTGGATTTTGACCACGAATTTGGCCATGAAATTGAGAATAAATCATATATTTGAGTTCCTAATGTTATGGGTAATGTTTATCTTCAAATATTTTTGAAATCCGGGCACGTAGGCCCGAGGGTTGCTCTATCGGCCTTACGAGCGAAGTTGGGAATTTGTCTAAATTGATTTGTTATGAGTATTAGAGTATATTTTTATTGGTTTGCACATTGTTTGACTAGTTTTTGAGAGACAAGCATCGGTTTGAGGTGTTAGAGGGCTTTGGAGCCGGTAAGTCTCTTGTCTAACTCTGTGTGGGGGAAATTACCCTTAGGTGTTGTATATTGATGTGTGCTACTTGTTGTGGGGTCTACATACGCGTGAGGTGATGAGAGCCCGTACGTATCTACATTCATGTTATTGTCCGGGTAGGCTTAGGTTCACATCAGGCTATAACTGTACTATTTGAGCAGTCTCTCGCCTATTAAATTCTTATGTTTTACATTACTACTTGAGACTAGACTTTTTATTGTAGAGACTTCACGGGTTCATGATTAGTCACCGAATAATTCTACTCCTCTTACGACATATTTCCATGATATATATGTTTCATTGAAAGGTTTTTGTTAATGAAATTACAACTCACACGTTTATTCGTGAGTGGGGTCAAGGACCCGTCAAAGCTCCTTATTCTAATGGGATCGGGCCGTTCGCCTCGGCAGGATTTATGTACCACTCTCTCATGGGAGCGGGTCGTTCGCCTCGGTAGTTTAATAGATGCATCTATGGTTCGTGTCGTTCGACCCTCGACAATGCACAATTTATTATTTATGTTGGATCGGGCCGTATGCCTCGGCATTTCTATAAAAATATCCTCATGGAATTGTGCGTAACATTTGGCAAGAAGCTAGAGTATCTATGAGTCCTTCCCTGATTCGAATTATAACAATCTATTTGGTGATGTCCATTATTCATATATATATATGTGCTCCGGTTGAGGAGGAATGGCTAATTAAGATCTTAAGTTTATTGTAAGTAGGATAATTGTGCCATAAATTTACAATTTTTTATTTCATTTATTTACTTTGCCTCATATTTGTTCGCCTCCTTGCTATACCTGATATTATTGGACCACTAGTGAGTGTCGATTTCGACCCCTCGTCACTACTCCTCCGGGGTTAGGCTAGATACTTACTGGGTATACGTGGATTTAGGTACTCATACTACACTTGCTGTACATTTTTGTGCATGTACTTTTATGTCCGGTAGTCCTTTGGGCATGGAGGCACGAATGATGCGGGGACTTGCCGCGAGCTGCATTTCAGGTTATGATCCGCAGCCAACAGAGTCTCCTCCAAGGTTATTTGTATTTTTTCTGTCTAATTTATATTCCGAATAGATGCTGTATTTTATTTTACTTCCTACTTCATACTCATGCACTTATGACACCGGGTTTTGGGGGTACTTATGAGTGGTTCAGTGTCGTAGTTGGGAAAATATTATCATTCACTCTGTAAATTTTTATCTCTGATTATTAATTGAAGGAAAAATTTCGATTTCAAAATACTAAAAGGAATAATTTAGTTAAACTTTTACTGTGAGCTTGCCTGACAGTGGTGTTAGGCGCCATCACGACCTTTGATGGATTTTGGGTCATGACAACATGGTATTAGAGCGTTAGGTTCACATAGGTCTCACTAGTCATGAGCAAGTCTAGTAGAGTCTTGCGGATTGGTACGGAGATGTCTGTACTTATCTTTGAGAGGCTACATGATTGTTAGGAGCACTTCCCTTCTCGATTCCTCATCGTGCGATATGATTCCTTTGAGGCTTACGCCTTCATTTCTTTCCTATTCAATCTTATGTGACGTGAAGCGCTTGTTATCAATTGGGAATCGAAGAATTTTAATGGTATTGCAAAGGTGGTGCAGGATGTGTCTCTCTACGCATTCGAGCAAGTTATTATTATCTTCTTGCGGAAAGGTGTTCTGTCATTTCGGCTCAGTAGCTGTATTTCTGATGGTTTTGAGGCTATGCGTAGGTTGCCATGATGTTGTAAGTTGTTATCGCACAGTAATAAAGTAATGGTAGGGTGCTTGTTTATGTGTCGAGGCAGTCAATGACTTGAAAGGAGGTTTTTCTCAGTGCATGATTTAGAGGTTCAGCATTCTATATCCAGCGGAGGAAAGGCAATCCGACTATGAATGTTCAGGTTTGGGATAATGGAGTAACGAGACTTGGTATTTTCTAGAGTGGTGGAATTCTTAATTGTGATGTAGGGTAATCGTCCTTGTTGAACACGTTAAGGTTCGCCGGTGTTATGGTCTTCATCAATTCACCTTTGGGGCATGGTATTATTAAATAGTGCCGGGGAAGCGGGTGTCAAAAATCGCGGTGTGCAGCATTTCAGAATCAAGTCAGTGTTTCTAATACTGATGGCTCGGGAAAGATGATCTTCGAGGAGGCTTAGAGTTGGTAGCAATTTATCAGGTCAGGTTCTACAGTGATGGATTTTGCTTTGAGGCAACAATTAGGCAGTGAAGGACGAGGAAGGTCATGTGGGAGGCGTTTTGCGGTGGTTGAATTGCTAGAAGGTCAAGTATGAAAAGCAGAAGTCGAGGAGTTTCTTAAAAGGGAGGATTCTAACCAAAGTGGGAGTCGCAGAGTAACATATGGATTCTGTGGTAGGATGGCCACATGCCTGGCGAAAAGTTTGGAGCCATTTGGGAATTCATGGTGGGCATAGACTAGGTCTACGGATTTTATTTGGATGCAACATGACTTCGATCTTGGAATGCATTGTTGGACTTTTAGCTGATGTCAATGGGGAAGAAGGAATCTTGGTGGGTCCCAAGGTTATGTAATTGTAACTTCAAGCTAAGTGGGAGAGCCACACTGTCTATGATTGGATTGTGTGGTTGTCTACTTGTGCGGTTTTCTGGTTATCGGTGTATTGGTGGGTAATTACGACTAAGGAAAGAAAACATCAGTGGTAATTTGAGCAGAGGATTTGGGGGAATGTGTATATTTGGCCTTGTTGATTCGTGTTCAGGATTTGGGAAAACTCAGAGTTTATGCTTCATGTAGATGTGATGTACAAGGAAAGGAATTCAGCCGGTTGCTTCTTTGAGAAAGTGTCCGTGTGCTAGTAGGGCCTTGGAGTTTGATCATAATTGGAAACAAGTCAGAGTGGGTGACTCCCAACAATGGTCCTAGTGGGTTCAAAAATGTAAAGTGTGGTGCCTAAGGATTTCGAGTCCGTAGTATGGTTAAGTATCGAGCTTTTGCAGTGGATTATGAAAGGGGCTTGGAGTGTTCTACGTTATCTTCGATCTGCGGTGTGGCATTGGAGGAATGGGAGAAAATAACTTCGGATTCATAGAGGGATTTTAAGAATGAGGGTACTAGTTGAAGATGTGAATATGCGCATAAGAAGGGTATGAGATGGTTCGTGGGTGTTGGAGACAACGTGGTCTCGTGAAATAAGGTCACCCAGGATGAGTACGGAATTGGGTTCATGATGTTTTGAATGGAGCTATTAGTATTCCTAAGGCAAGTCCAGAGTAAATCAGAAGAAGTCGGATCGGTTAGCAATGGTTGAATTGGCATGATGGTGGCAATGATAAGTTCTTTCAGTGTGTTGAGTTATGCATGTGATTTGTGTCAGTGCGCGCAAGGCTTGACGGCCGTCGTAATTGATTTATTTGCAAGCATTTGATTATTAAGGCATGTTATGTATAGATGGATCCCGGAAGAGTTATGGTGGTTTAGACCACAACTTGAGGTTTGTATTTTCTGCGGTTATGAGAATTCAGTCGCGTGTTGCAATGGTCCTCCTAAAATGAGTTAAGTAAAATGTTTCTATATGATGAAGTGTTTATTCTATTAGTGGTTCAGGAGTTATGATGAAATTCATGTACTCTCGTGTAGTGGTATGTTAAGTGCAGTGAGTGGCAGGGGAATTGGAAGCTGAGGATCAAGGCTGCGATTCGGTGTTGACAAAGATGTCACTAGCTTGGAAAGTAAGAAATAATTTAGATTTTTATAATAAGCTGGCATTGTCCTTAGCGTCACCTGAGGCCGGTGTCATGTGGAAGGGGCTTTGTGTATTAACTTGTGGATTTTGATTCACTTTACAGAATTAGAACGGTTGGCGGTATGGATGTGAGGACTTTGCTACCTGAGCGGAATGGTCGTGGGAGCATGCCCCACAGGAAGATTGTATAAGTGTTACATGTAGTCACTTGATTGATTAAAGATTTAAAACCAAGTATGTAGATTGTGATACTATCGCTAATATGAGAATTTATGACTGAAGGGTGCTCGGTTCATTTGGTTGTGGACCGTGGAAGTCTGTTCCGGATTTGACGGTTGTTCTTGTGTGTCATGGGAAAAAGGGTTACTGTGGATCCTTGAAAGGTTATTAGCTCAGTGGGGTACGATCAGAATCGACTTGAGGTCCGTGGATGGATCTAAATGTGAATGTGAGCTCTATATCAGGCCGGATGTGTTCATTTCAGCATAGCATTTTTTTTGGAGGTCTTCGGGCCTTGGATGGTATTTCTGTTGTCGGCCCTTCCGTGTAGTCTCTATTGTGCCATGTGGGTTGTGAGGCGGTTTGATTATTCGCACTCATATTGAGATCACGTATAGTTTGTGGTGTTATATAAGCAGGATGGCTCTCGAAATGCAGGCCATTTATTGCACCTTAGTTGTGCTTGAATTTTATAGTGTATGACGCTACCCATCTCCCCAGGATTTGTATTATGCACTTGGCGTGCTTATGGTTGATATTCGGGCATTTCGTGAGTATAAGCGTTACGGCTCGATGTGTGTTTTTTTAGATTATTATGTATGGATCGGGTGGCACACCGCCACAGGTATATGGTTGGATGGGGTAGCACGCCGCCACGGATATGTTATTTGGATCGGGTGGCACGCCGTCGTGGGTATCATGGTTGGATCAGGTTGCACGCCGCAACGGTATCATGTGTGGATTGAGTTACTTGCCGTAACAGTGTGATATTGAGTAGAGTTTCCCATATCTATTATTGTGTGTTTTGCTTCTCATTTCCTGAGGAAGGTTCATAACATATTTTCGGTTGTTTAAATTAGTTATGTGGGTTGAGTAGATCTTTCCAGAGTTCGTTTCCTTATGTATCACATTCGAGTTTGTAGCTTGTTAGAACATTGTGGCATCATATGAGACTTTTGGTAGTGTCTGAGATGGCTTATTGCCTGAGTAGCTTGTACTGGGTGAGACGAGATTATTGGACCTGGGATCAGTGCGATCAGATTTATATGAGGCACATTAAAGAGTAATTATCGATATTCCTTTCAAAATGAGGTAATGGTTCTTGTCGGGAGGAGAGACTCCATGAGTTGTGATTCGAAAGGTAGTTATGAGTTTCTACACATCTCTTCTGTCATTGCAGTATTGCGAGAGCCGAAACGGGACTTATATGCTTCATGAGATGTGTTGTGGGCATCAGATTCGTCAAATTTCGGCTATTGTTGTCATGGGATGTCATTATGGTCATGTGAATAATGCGGTGCATGGTGTGAATTTGGTAAGAGTATACAATCAGGTATTGGTACATCTTGTTGTGATGGATACGGTGTTCGTATGTTGGGAACATACCTGGTAAAGGATTTCAGATGTTGAAATTTGGCTCTAAGGCTAACTTGACTAAATAAAAGGGGAGAATCTGCAGACTTGCTCGAGCTAATGCGCTCAACTGGGTTGTGGTAGCACAGGTAGTTTCACCGGGTGTTAAACAATGATTTCGGAAAATTCCAGAACAACTCTTAGCACGTTCGAGGACGAACGTATATTTAGGTGGGAGAGAATGTAACGACCCGACCGCTCATTTTGAGCTCTAGCGCATCGTTCGGCGGTATGAGGCCTTGAGTAATTTCACTTCAGGTATTATATCTTGCACGTATGGTCGGAATTGAATTTCAGGAAGTTCGGAGTTAGTTTGTGAAGAAAATTCTAATTTCGGAAGCTTTAAGTTGGAAGAATTGACTAAGGTTTGCTTTTTGAGTAAACGACCTTGGAACTGGGATTGGAAGGTTCCAACAGCTTCGTATGATGATTTTGGACTTGGGCGTATTTCCGGATCGGGTTTCGGATGACCCGAGAGCGTTTTAGCGCCTATTGTGGAAGGTTGGCATTTTGGAAGAATTTCATAAATTTGGGTTGTAAGTGCATTTCAATGCTATTGATGTCCATTTGGGATTCCAAGTCTTTGAATAGTTCCGTAGGTCATTGCGGGGTCATTTGGTGAAAGTTAGAAATTTGAAGGTTTTTGAGAAGTTTGACCGGGAGTGGACTTTTTGATATATGGGTCGGATTCCGATTTCGGAAGTTGGAGTAGGTGTGTAGTGTCGAATGTGACTTGTATGCAAAATTTGAGGTCAATCGGACATGATTTGATAGGTTTCAGCATTGAATGTAGAAGTTTGAAGTTATAAAGTTCATTAAGCTTGAATTAGGATGCGATTCATGGTTTTGGCGTTGTTTGATATGATTTGAGGCCTCGAGCAAGTTCGTGCCATGTTTTGGTACATGTTGGTATATTTGGTTGAGGTCCCGAGGGCCTCGGGTAGATTCCGGATGGTTAACGGATCAACTTTTGGACTAAAGAAATGATGAGGCAGCTGGTATCTAGTGTAACCGCACCTGCGAGGTTTTGGCAGCAGGTGCGAAGCCGCTGAGGCGGCCAAGAGGGGGTGCAGAAGCGGAATTGGCTGGGGAAGGATGGGACCACAGATGAGGTCAAGTTTCACAGAAGCGGGACCGTACCTGCGCACGAAGAGCCGCAGAAGCGTGGGGCCAGATGCGCATGAGGGCCGCAGAAGCGGCCAGCGACCTTGGCTTGGTTTCTCGCAGGTGCGAGACTTGGAGTCGTAGAAGCGGCTCTCGCAGAAGCGACCATCGCACTGCAGAAGAGGAATTCATGCTGGGCAGTAGGTTTCTTTAAAACGGGATTTTGGTTGAGGTCCAGAGGGCCTCAGGTGGATTCCGGATGGTTAACGGATCAACTTTTGGACTAAAGAAATGATGTGGCAGCTGGTATATGGTGTAACCGCACCTGCGAGGTTTTGGCCGCAGGTGCGGAGCCGCAGAAGCGGCCAAGAGGGGGCGCAGAAGAGGAAATGGCTGGGGAAGGCTAGGACCGCAAATGCGGTCAAGTTCCACAGAAGCGGGACCGCACCTACGCACGAAGAGCCGCAGAATCGTGGGCGCAAATGCGCAAGAGGGCCGCAGAAGCGGCCAGTGACCTTGGCTTGGTTTCTCGCAGGTGCGAGACTTGGAGCCGCAGAAGTGACCTTCTCACCGCAGAAGTGGAATTCGTGCTGGGCAGTGAGGTTTCTTTAAAATGGGGTTTTGGCCCATTTTCTTCCATTCTCTCTTGGTTGGGCGATTTTTGTTGAGCTTCAGGTGGGGGTTTTCATCATCTATGTCAAGGTAAGTTATTCCCATCTATTGCAAGTTAAATACTTGGATTATATATGGATTTAGACATGAAAATTTGTAGAAATTTGGGATTTTGAAGAACAACCTAGAAATTGGTATTTTTGGATTTTGACCACGAATGTTTGGTATGGAATTGAGAATAAATCATATATTTGAGTTCGTAATATTATGGGTAATTTTTATCTTCAAATATTTTCAGAATTCGGGCACGTGGGTCCGAGGGTTGCTTTATCGGCTTTTCGAACGGAGTTGGGAATTTGTCTAATTTGATTTGTTATGCGTATTAGAGTATATTTTTATTGGTTTGCACATTGTTTGACTAGTTTTGGAGCGACGGACATCGGTTTGAGGTATTAGAGGGCTTTGGAGCCGGTTATCGATTTTCGGAGCGAGGTAAGTCTCTTGTCTAACTCTGTGAGGGGGAAATTACCCCTAGGTGTTGTATATTTATGTGTGTTATTTGTTGTGGGGGCTACGTACGCGTGAGGTGACTAGAGCCCGTACATAGTTACATTCATGTTATTGTCCGGGTAGGCTTTGGTTCACATCAGGCTATAGCTATACAATTTGAGCAGTCTCTTGCCTATTAAATTTCTCTGTTTTACATTACTACTTGAGACTAGACTTGTTATTGTCGAGACTTCACGAGTTCATGATTAGTCACCATATAATTCTACTCCTCTTACGACATGTTTCTGTGATATATATGTTTCATTTAAAGGTTTTGGTTAAAGGAATAATTCTACTCATATTAGTCACCGAATAATTCTACTCCTTTTATATATGTTTTACGTTTATTCGTGATTGGGGTGAAGGACCCGTCAAAGCTCCTTATTCTAATGGGATCGGGCCATTCGCCTCGGCAGGATTATGTACTTCTTATTCTAATAGGATTGGGTCGTTCGCCTCAGCAGGATTATGTACTTCTTATTCTAATGAGATCGGGTCGTTCGCCTCGACAGGATTTATGTACCACTCTCTCATGGGAGCGTGTCGTTCGCCTCGACAGTTTAATAGATGCATCAATGGTTCGTGCGGTTCAACCCTCGACAGTGCACAATTTATTATTTATGTTGGATCGGGCCGTACGCCTCAGCATTTCTATAAAAATATCCTCATGGAATTGTGCGTAACATTTAGCAAGAAGCTAGAGTATCTATGAGTCCTTACCTGATTCGAATTATAACAATCTATTTGGTGAGGTCCATTATACATATATATATATATATATATATATGTGCTCCGGTTGAGGAGGAATTGCTAATTAAGAGCTTGAGTTTATTGTAAGGAGGATAATTGTACCACAGATTTACAGTTGTTTATTTCATTTATTTACTTTGCCTCATATTTGTTCGCCTCCTTGCTGTACCTGATATTATTGAACCACTAGTAAGTGTTGATGTCGACCCCTCATCACTACTCCTTCGGGATTAGGCTAGATACTTACTGGGTACATGTGGATTTACGTACTCATACTACACTTGCTGCACATTTTTGTGCATGTACTTTTATGTCCGGTGGTCCTTTGGGCACGGATGATGCAGGGACTTGCCGCGAGCTGCATTTCAGGTTACGATCCGCAGCCAGTAGAGTCTCCTCCAAGGTTCTTTGTATTTTTCCTGTCTAATTTGTATTCCGGACAGATGCTGTATTTTATTTTACTTCCTAGTTGATGCTCATGCACTTGTGACACCGGGTTTTGGGGGTACTTATGAGTGGTTCAGTATTGTAGTTGGGAAAATATTATCATTTACTCAGTAAATATATATCTCTGGTTATTAATTGATGGAAAAATTTTGATTTCAAAATACTAAAAGGAATTAAGTTAAACTTTTATTGTGGGCTTGCCTGACAGTGGTGTTAGGCGCCATCACGACCGGTTGTATCGGCACCACACTCGAAACCTGACCAATGTAAACCTGTTTCTCTGGAGTACGGGCGGTAGGAGTCTGAACTCCTCCCCAATCTGTGAAATATTTGGTGCAATGGGGATCAATCCTGCCTGAGTTAATATTCCAAACATGTTCAGGAACTGTGCTAAAGTCTCTTGAAGTTCGGGGGTAACGACAAGTGTCTCTGGTGCCTGTCCCCCAACCGAAACTACTGGCGGCTCCTCGATTGCTGATCTGACACGTGCTCTAGCTGCGACACGTGCCATTCCTCGGCTCCGGCCTCTTGTGAACCTAAAAGAATGTGCGGGTGTCTACTCAGCTGACCCGGTAGCACATGTCCTCACCATATGTGAGAGAATAGAGATACTAGGACTCAAATTCCAAGATCAACAAATCCGTACGACAGGAATGAAAGAAGTGGAAATTTCCTAACAACTCTGTAGCCTCTCTAAGATAAGTACACACGTCTCTGTATCGATCTGCAAGACTCTACTAAACTCGTTCGCACTCGTAGAACCTATGAACTTAGAGCTCTGATACCAACTTGTCACGACACAAAATCCCACCACAGGCATCGTGATGGCACTTAGTCTCTAAGACTAGGTAAGCCAATTACAATTTCATTTCGAGCCTTTTTTAAACATATAATTTAATACAAGTGTCAAAACCAAAAGCCGAACCAAATATAAAAATATCCCAAGACTGGTAATACTGAATCACGAACTCTAACTGAATACATGCAATGATCTAAAGGATCGAGTATACAATATTGTTCGAATAAGAGTGACAGTACAATAAAAATAATAAGACTCCAAGGGACTGCGATGGCCGAGCACCTCTACCTTGAATCCTTGCAATCAACACACTAACTTTGTTTGAGTCCGATATCTCCAATACCTAGATCTGCAAAAGATGTGCAGATGTGTAGTATGAGTACACCACAGTCGGTACCCAATAAGTATCAAGACTAACCTCGGTGGAGTAGTGACGAGGTACAATCAAGACACTCACTAGTCTAATAATCTATGCAACATAACATACAAAATATAATAGAAACATATAGTAGTGATAGCAACAATAATGAACTAGTGACAAAAACAGCAAGGCAAAAAGAATACCATAAATATTGCTCACACGAATAATAAAGACAAATAAAACTTGCAACGACCCAGCCGGTCATTTTGATTATTATAACCCCGTTACCCTATTTACTACTCAATTTATGTGTTACAGTTGTTTTATGAGTTGCCGGGATAGTTGGTTCGGGTCTGGAAGGAATTCGGAATGAAATGAGACACTTAGTCTCATAATTGAAAATTTAAGATAGAAAAGTTGACCGGATGTGGACCTCTGTGTAAAAGACCTCGGATTCGAATTCTGATAATTCCAATAGCTCCGTATGGTAATTTTGGACTTAGGAGTGTGTCCGGAAAATTATTTGGAGGTCCATAGTAGAATTTGGCTTGAAATGCCGAAAGTTGAATTTTTGAGAAGTTTGACATGTGGGTTGACTTTTTGATATCGGGGTCGGAATCTGATTATGAAAATTGGA
The DNA here is from genome assembly GCF_000390325.3 of Nicotiana tomentosiformis. Classification (NCBI taxonomy): domain Eukaryota; kingdom Viridiplantae; phylum Streptophyta; class Magnoliopsida; order Solanales; family Solanaceae; genus Nicotiana; species Nicotiana tomentosiformis. Next base: position 47,616,062 of record NC_090817.1, read on the forward strand.
ATACCTCCGTTATGTCATTTATGACTTGTGTGCAAAATTTGAGGTCAATCGGATGTGATTTGATAGGTTCCGGAGTCGTTTGTAGAAACTTGAAATTTCAAAGTTCATTAGGCTTGAATTGGGGTGTAATTCATGGTTTTAGCGTCGTTTGAGGTGATTTGAGGGTTCGACTAAGTTCGTATGTTATTTTAGGACTTGATATTGTGTTTGGTTGAGGTCTCGGGGGGCTCGGGTGAGTTTCGGGGGGGTTAACGGATCATTTTTGGCCTTGGTGAGATTGCTGATATCTGTTGCTGCCTTCTTCAAGTTTCCTTATACGCGATCGCATAGGTCCATCCGCGATCGCGTAAGCTTATTTTGGGAAGGGATATTTTTTTCTATGTGGTCGCAGAGGAAGGAACACGATCGCGTACGTGTATTAAACTATGCTTCGCAAACGCGTGGATGACGTCGCGTTCGCGTAGGAGGATTTGAGCAGTGGATGAGGGGAGGAAGTTGCTCTACGCGATCGCGTAGGTCTGAACGCATTCACGTAGGTTTGAGAGGCAGTGTTCCGCGTTAAAATGGATTCAACCGCGTTCACATAAGGCCAAATTTGGGGGCAGTCACTTTTGTGCTTCGCGATCGTGTGACTTGGTCCGCGATCGCATAGAAGAGAGGTCTGGACAAAAAGTTTAAGTTCTGAAAATTGGAATTCGTCCCATTTTCCATTTTTAGCGATTTGGAGCTCGGATTGAGGTGATCTTTGGGAGATTTTCATAGGAAACAATGGGGTAAGTGTTCTTAACTCATTATTGGTCAAATTACCCGAATCCATAGTTGTTTTTAACATTTAATGGGTGAATTAAGTTGGAAAGATTAGAAAAACCTCTTGGTTTAAATTGTGGATTTGAGGGTCAAGTTGAGGTCGGATTTTGGTAAAATTGGTATGGGTAGACTCGTGGTTGAATGGGCTTTCGGATTTTGTAACTTTTGTCGGGTTTTGAGACATGGGCCCCACGGGCGATTTTTAAGCTAAAATTCAGATTTTTATGGAAAAATTATATTTTCATATGGAATTAATTCCAATAAATTTTATTGACTGAAATGAATTATTTGTGGCTAGATTCGAGGTGTTTGGAGGCCAATTCACGAGGAAAGGGCTTAGCGGAATAAGAATTTCACGGTTTGAGGTAAGTAACAGTTTTAAATCTGGTCTTGAGGGTATGAAACCCCGGAATTTCGTATCATGTGATTACTTTGGAGGTGACACACATGCTAGGTGACGGGCGTGTAGGCATGCACCGAGGGGATTGTGACTTGGTCCGTCCCGTGAAAACTATAAAACTGAATAACTTGTTGATAGTCATGTGCTCTCTATGGGTTGTGGAAATTTGACTATAAGTCATGCTAGAAAGTATGCTTAGGAAATATGTTGGTATTGTTGGGACCCACAGAGGTCGTGTACATGTTGAATTATCTGCTTAAATTGTTGTTTTGTACTTAGTCACAGCTTACTTGATTATTTTATCTCAGTCTCTATTTGTTCATTATTGATGTATCATATCATTCTTGTTTGGGCTGATTTTATGATTGTTGAGAGTCCGAGAGACTGGAGAGCTTTATGACTGAGTGAGGCCAAGGGCCTGATTATACTATAGCACGTGAGTTGGCCGTTCAGCACATGAGTTGTCCGTGCGGATCCTTATATTATACTATAGCACGTGAGTTAGTCGTGCGGATCCAGATATTTATATTATGGCATGTGAGTTGTCCGTGCAGATTATAGTGCTTGGGCTGTAGGAGCCCCTTTGGAGTCTGTACACCCCTAGTGAGCGCGGGTACCCAATGAGTGTGAGTGTTGAGGTGGGAGCCCAGTGAGTGATTGTTTTCCTAAGAGGATGTACTTATTTTTCATTGGTTGATGCACTTAGTTGCTATCAGTTGTTGTGCTGAAATTTCAGAAGAATTCTACATCTGGATTACATGAACTTGAATTGTATAAAATTGATTTCACTTAAACTGCCAGTTTTGAAAGCATGTCTATTCTTTGTTAGAATTACTTGAAATGAATTATAATTGTATAGCTCGTCACTAGTTTCATTTCCTTATTTATTATTGTTACTTGATGAGTTGGTTGTACTCATACTACACCATGTACTTCGTGTGCAGATCCAGGTGCTTTTGGACAAAGCGGGTGTTGATTCTCTCCTGCAATTGATCTTCCGGAGATTCAGAAGTAGTTGCCATATTTCGCAGACCTTGTCTCTCTTTCCCTACCTCCTTGTTAACAGTAGTTTGGTCTTAGACTATTATAGACCTTATGTTCCAGACTTGTATCCATATTAGATGCTCATGTACTCAGTGACACCAGGTTTTGGGCAGTGTTCGTATCAGTATTTATGGGATTTTGTATTGTATTTAAATATTATATTTTCAAACTTAAGAGAAATTGTGGTTTATTGATATTTTAGGCTTGCCTAGTAACAAGATATGCATCATCAAGACAGGTTGGGATTTTGGGTCGTGACACAACCAATTAATCAAGTCCTTCAAAATATACATCTTTTATCGATAAGTTTTTCAAATAAAAATCTTTAGAATGTAATCTTTTCAATTAAATATATCCCGAATATACTTCCTCCAAATAAATATCTTACGACTGTAAATCTTTCAAATAAATATCTCCCAATATAACTCTTTCAAATAAAAATCATTCGAATATAATTCCTTCAAATAAAAACCTTTCGAATATAATTCTTTTAAATAAAACCTTTCAAATAAAAACCTTTTGAATATAATTCTTTTAAATAAAACATTTCGAATATAATTCTTTCAAATAAAAACCTTTCAAATAAGATCTTTTGAATATAGTTCCTTTAAATTAAAATCCTTCGGATATAATTCCTTTAAAAAAAATCATTCGAATACGACTTCCTTCAAGTAAAATCACCGGTTGACACCTCACTTTAAAATCCTAAAAATCTCGTGTCTCAGCCCACCTTCATATCACACGGCACCTCGTACCCATATTTCTATCTCAACCGTACGGGCAATTCACAAGACATAAGACATAATAATTTAATGAAATGACTGAGGAGTGAATGATAGGAAATTTACAAAAAAGTAACAGCACAGCAAATAGAGGTAAACAATAGGGGCTCTCCCGAGGTATCGCCTCGAAAACATAAATGTAAATGCTCAACAGAGGGATCTCCCGAGGTACCGCATCGTAGTCCCAAAATAAATATGCAAGACAGGGGGATCTCCCGAGGTACCGCCTCGTAGTCCCAATGTAAATATGCAAGACAGGGGAATCTCCCGAGGTATCGCCTCGTAGTCCCAAAGTAAATATGCAAAAGCAAATACGGAAGAATAACTCAGCAAGAACAACCTCTTCTCAAATCCAAATTTTTGATAAATATATTAACGTCTCCATTTAAACTTATTTAATAATTATTTGCAGATGGAAAATCCAAAATGTAATTATTTCCAGAAAATGTCAACTCAACCAGCACACGGAATCCACATAAGGATCAAAGTAGCAATCACACCAAATTATCATATAAAACAAATTTAACAAACAAAGAACGAGGCATGACAAATAAGGATTTAATAAGTGCCAGCAAATTTCCAATTTCATACTTAAGAATTCCTACGACTTTAAACCAATATAATTTGCACATATAAGCTTGAGTACGTACTCGTCACCTCGCATACACGTCTTTAACATTACACAAATGGCACGTATGACTCAATGCCTAAGGGGTAATTTTTCCACCAAGGTTAGGCAAGATACATACCTCTTTGAAGTTAGGCCGATATTCCAAAATAGCCTTCTTGCTTGAATTGACCTCCAGACATCTCAAATCTATCCAAATTAATTGTATAACTTCATTAAAATTTATCAGAAATAATTCCGTATAATAAAATGTCAACTTAAAAATTCACATTAAAAAGTCAACCAAAAGTTAACGCGGGGCCTGCCTCTCGGAATCTGATAGAATTTTCAGGAAATCTGAACACCCATTGCGATACGAGTTCAACCATATCAATTTTATCGAATTCCAAAAACAAATCAGCCTCCAAATCATGAATTTCTGTTTTTGAAAGGTTTTACAAAAATCCTAATTTCCTCCATTAAAACTCGAATAAAACGATGACTATAACCATAGATTCATGGAATATAATCGCTTTCGGATATAAAACACTTACCCAACCAAGCTTGTTAAAAGTACCTCCCGAATCGCCCAAAACCAAGTTCCAAAAATCCAAAACGAGAATGGAAAATGACCCAGTTCAATCCTTATGTTTCTGCCTAGTTTCGCACCTGCGGACAAATTTCACGCTTCTGCGTACTCACTTTTTGCGAAACAAACCTCGCTTCTGTGAATGTACTGGCCAGCAGACCCTCTCGCACTTGCGGACTCATTTGCGCTTTTGCGCAATCGCAGGTGCGATGCAACTTGCGCATCTGCGAAGCCAGCCGCTTCTGCGTTTCAGGCACCGCATCTGCGGTGTCGTAGGTGCGCAGTTGCTTTCACTTCTACGGCCAAAAGCCAGCCCTACTCCTTATTGCTTTTGCGATGACAGCCTCGCTTCTGCGAGGCTGCTTCTAGGATGAAGCTTCCGCAGAAGCAAGAACACCAGCAAATCCAAAAGTCCAGCAGTTCTAAAAGTCCAAAAATTCAATTCATTAGCCTTCCGAAATCCACCCGAGGCCCTCAGAACCTTAACCAAATATACTAACACGTCCCAAACTACAATACAAACTTAGTCGAGCCCTCAAACCACATCAAACAATGCCGAATTTACGAATCGTGCCTCAAATCGAATTATGAGTTTTCAAATATTCCAATTTCTATAGTTTGCGCCGAAACGTATCAAATCAATCCGGAATGGCTTAAAATATTGCACACGAGTCATAAATGACATAATGGAGCTATTCCAATTTTCGGAATCAAAATCCGGCCTCGTTATCAACCAATCGACTTATGGTCGAATTTATGAATATTTCAAGAACTTCATTTTTTCCAACTTTTCGCCGAAATGTGCCAAATTGTCCTACGGACTTCCAAATCCAAATCCGGACATATGCCTAAGTCCAAAATCACAGTACGAAGCTATTAACATCATCAAAACTCCATTCCGGAGTCGTTTGCTCAAAGGTCAAACTCCGATCAACTCTTTTCATTAAGCTTCAAAAATAATAATTGTTCTTTCAATTAAATTCCTAATCTTCTGAAAACCAAACTCGACCACACACACGGGTCATAACACATATTACGAAGTTGATCGGAACCTTAAGTCGCTGAACAGAATATTAATTCTCAAAACGACAAGTCGGGTCGTTACAAAAGCAATATCATATAACAGACATCGCACGGCACAAACCTCGTGCCATATCCATATAAGTCCGCTCAACATGTCCAAATGGGACATAATCATAACAAATTCAAAATAATATCTCATCTCCAAGGATGCGTATGCTAAAAAATACTCAATAAGACGCACAAAGATATAATAAATTAAGGTGCAGATGTGTGCTAATGATATAAAGCGTGATAATGGCTAAATCAGGTATATCAACAATTTCACAAATAGCCCATCTTGGCCAATAAATATATAGTAATCCTAAACATGGTTACTAGTATGAAATAATAAGCTCGCATAGTCATATAGTCATTAAATTGATTGAAACATGAATCATGGAAGACACACAACCAAGCAAGGCATAATGGAAGCCTAAAGTCTAACTCGGACATGAATAACCCATAACACCCGCATATACGCTCGTCAGCTCGCATATACATTGCTCCCCTCAATTTTCAATTAATCAAATAAGGTCATATCCTAAGGTTTATTACATCAAATCAAGATTAGGCAAGATATTTACCTTTACAAGCCAAATCAACCCTACAAAATTGCCTTTCCTTTAGAAATCACATCCAACCAGGCCAAATTTAAATAATAGCCAACAAGGTCAAATAAAATCATAGGAATCAATCACAAACAATAAAGCTTCAATCTTTAATCAAGTCTCAAAAGTAGCAAAAAGTCAACTGGGGCCCACATGGTCAAACTCTGATTCTAGGGGTATATCTCTTTTACCCATAACCACACGAGTCCAAATATGTATTTAATATTCAAATTCAAGTCCAAATCGTTGTTCAAAATATCAAAATACTCTCTCTTAAGTTGTAGACAAAATCTTGAAATTTCACTTTAAAATTCTATGATTTAGGTGTACAAATCCATGGAGAATTAAGATATATAATCAATCTAAGTGATAATTACTTACCCTCAAGATTGTAGTTAAAATCTCCTCAAAAATCTCCTCTTCTCGATCTCCAAAACTCAAAAATGGTGAAAATGAGCTAAAACTCGAGTTAATAAATCCTTTCATGCATTCTTGCATCTGCGTACACTTAGTCGCAAGTGCAAGCTTCACTTCTAAGCTCCCAAATGCGAATCTGCGAGCTCCCAGCTCCTGACCACCATTCGCATCTGTGACCCATCTTCCGCAAATATAGGCCCAGAGGTGCGATCCATACTACCGCAGGTGTGACCCACCCTAGCCTGGCCTCCCTTTTCTGGCATGTACTAATCATCGCAGGTGCAGCCTTCGCACCTGCGTATGATCCATTGTAGGTGTGATGCATCAGACATCAAAAAATTCCAAACAACTCTAATATGATTTCAAGCCACCCTGAATCTCACCCGAGCCCTATAGGACTCCGTCTAATCATCCCATTAAGTCCATAAACACTACCCAGACCTATCCAATGTCTCAAAATACATGCAAGAACATCACATCAAAGAAACAAAGACCAAACCGCGTGTTGAACTCTCTTATGTTCATAAACTTCTATACTTCCAACCAATTGTCCAATTCAACTACAGAAACCTATTCATAGTCCCAAAATGCAAATGGGGGGAGTCTGATATCACCAAAGTCAACTATTGGTCAAACTTATGAACTCCAAAATCCTCCAGAATGCCAACATTCGACACCAAATCCATAAGATCCTCCAAAACCAGATCCAGACATACTCCCAAGTCAAATATCATCATACGATTCTATTGGAACCTTCAAATTACTAATCACGGGTTGTTTATACAAAAGTAAAATCTTGGTCAACTCTTCCAACTTCAAGGCTCCAAACTAGAAACTAAATGTTCCAGATCACTAATGAACCCCATGAAAATCAAAACACCCATCCCCGTAATTCATATAACATCAAATGAACCTATCGGAAGCATCAAATTAGGGAATGGGATTCTAAAACTCAAAACAACCGATCAAGTCATTGCATTCCCGACCTCTTAAACAAATGTTCATCCTAGAACAGGATTAGAATTGTACTTGAACTGCTGAAAAGGTATGGATATTTTCTTTGCATATCTGACGCGGTCTCCCAAGTAGCCTCCTTGCTCGGTTTGGCTCTCCAAAGAACCTTTACCGATGTGATCTACATAGACCTGAGCTTCCGAACATTCCTATCAAAATTATCATCAGCTCTTCTTTATAAGCCATATTTTCATCTAAGTGCACTGTGCTGAAGTCCAAGACATGCAACTTGTCGTCATTATACCTCAAAAGCATGGAAACATAAAATACAGAATGAACTCCCGAAAGACTAGGAGGTAAAGCAAGCCTATAGAAACCTCGTCAACTCTCTCCAACAACTCCAATGGACCAATAAAGCTCGGACTCAACTTGCCTTTCTTCCCAAATCTCATCACGCTTTTCATGCGTGAAACTTTCATAAGTATTTTCTCACCCTCCATAACATTATAGACCATTCTTTCTGCATAACTCTTCTTCCTAGAATGAGCTGTATGAAGTTTCTCCTAAATTAATGTAACACCCCGAAAAACAATTTCGAAGTACTTAAGCGCTATTAAGAAAGTTGATGTGCGCTAATTATATTATTTTGTGTATATAAAAGGACTATTATATGAATGATATCAATTGATAATGATAATATATGTATGATGTGCATTAAGAATGGTTTATGGTCAAAGAAGAGCCCCAAGGCTAAGTCAAGTTGAAAATTTTATGATGGGATAAAGTTTCAAGTGAGTTCGCATAAGATATAAATTAAAACGAGTATACCTCTCTTGATATGAAGAGTTATATGGTGTATTACCTATCAACAGAAAGGTATATGTGTCTAGTTTCTAACGCTTCAAATATTTTATCATTTGGACACTCCTACAAGAAGTTATGACCAAACTACCAAAGGCTAGAAAAATGCGATTCTGAGACCAATTCTGCGATCGCGAAAGTGATTCTGAAACCACAAACTGGTCGCAGAATGGACCAGAACAGCTCAGTTCTGGGCACCGATTTTTGTAACAATTTTGTGACCGCAGACCTGCTTTCGAAGGGTTAATTTTTCTATTTTCATAACCCGACCCCATTTTGATAAATAGTCTTTGGGGTTTATTTTGGGGATATTATCCGAGGATATGTTATTTTTTGTGAATTATTCCCCTAATTATGCGGAACAGTGCATTTCTGCGGTCCACTATGCGACCGCAGAATCACTTTGCGGACCGCATAATGGCCGCAGAGTGACGCAGTTATTTGGGTATGTTGGAAGCTATTATGCGGTCGACTATGCGACCGCATAACTGTTATGCGGTGTACTATGCGACCGCAGAACAGTTATGCGGATCGCATAGTGACCGCAGACTCAGGAAGATTTTTGGTCATTTTGGACACCAATTATGCGACCGATATGCGGTCCGCATAACCGTTATGCGGCCGCATATGCGACCGCAGAACCTGTTTCGGAGCTTCATTTTTTGCGTTTTTAAAACCCGACCCTATTTCGTTAAATATACGCAAAGGGTCATTTTTGAGCAAATATTCTGATGTTTTAGAGAGAAGGGAGAGTGTTTTAGAGAGAGAGAAAACCCTAGGCTAATTATTCATCAAGTCTTGCTCAAATCTTGGAAGATTAACAAGGGAAACCCACAAGTTCTTCACCTAAGAGGTAAGGTTCCATACCCTAGTTTTCAATTTCGAATTTGGGTAGAAGATGGTTGATTAGGAGTATGATTCATGGGTATTAGAGTATACAATCAACACAAGCTATAGGAATCAATTTCATATGAAAATGCTAAGTTCTCAATCAAAAGTCATAAAGTCAACTAAAAAAATCAACCCCGTGTAATGCCTCGTGAAAATATTTCCTAAAAGTCAGGGTTCTGTGATGCTGGGGCAGGCGTAGCGGTTAATAATAATAGAAATTCTTCATGGCAAGCTTGCTAGCCTTGGTTCGGTCTTTTTGGATTGAATAGTGTGCTGGGAGTTGAAGAAAATGTTGGGCAGAAGTAGGCATTTCTGCGGCCTATTCTGTGACCGCAGAACCACTCTGCGGAACGCATAATGGTCGCAGAGTGGGTCAGTTTTCTGGGTCATTTTGATGTCAAATTTCGCGGCACTCTTGTTGCATATCCTGCTTTGGGATTTTTTGGAGGGAGGTTCTGCGGTGCACTATGCGACCGCAGAACCGTTCTGGGGTGCATTATGCTATCGCAGAACAGGTCTGCGGGCCGCATAGTGATCGCAAACCTGGTAAGTTCCTTTCCAGTTTTGGCACCCAAATTTCGCGGTCATTTCACGGACCACATAATCATTATGCGGTCGCATATGCGACCGCAGAATCTGTTCCAGAGCTTCATTTTTGGGTTCATAAAACCCGACCCTACTTCGTTAAAATAGATGTAAGGGGCCATTTTTGAGCAAAACCTGATACTTTAGAGTGAGAGAGAGTTCTTAGTGTGGGGGAGTAACCTTCAACCTATTATCCATCAATTTTTGCTCAATCATTGAGGATTAACAAACGAAGTTTTCATCCCAAAGGTAAGAATCTATGTCCTAGCTCTCAATTTCAAAAATTTACAAAATGGGATACTTAGAGAGACAATTCTTGGGTATGGGAGTTGTTATTTTACATGTATGTGTTATCAAAGGGTGTAGGAAGATTTTTGAGCTAAAAATGGTAAAGATTGGGTTGTAGGATAATGGAATCCTCCATAAAAGGGCCTTAAGAACTTTAATGCATACCTAGTGTTTGATAAAATGCTCAAATGGGCTAGAACCATGATCATCCTCCTAATTTTGATTCAATTTGTTACATTTTCAAAATAGATTGAAGTTGCTAAGATTTATGGAATATTTTAGAGTGTAAGGAAGCTCAATTGAGGTATGTTGGCTAAACTTTCTCTCTTAGAATCGAATTCCATAATGTCCCCGTGAGTTTCAAAGTATGGGTTGCATATTAAATGTTATGGATTTGAATCGTATTTCAAATGAAAGCTAGTATGCCAAATTGTGTGAGACAATCTCAATATTCTTAAGACTCTTAATTTCTCATATGTGTACCTAAAGTCTTGATTGGAATTGTCTTATTGTTGATAATCCATAAAGATGGTTGGAAATGAAATAATTGAATTGGGGGTATAGTGTGTGGCCAACGTGCCAAGAATTTAAGTTGTGATTGTGGCTAATAGTGCAAATGATTTGAGAGAATGCGATAAATAATATAAAATGAGCCTCGACTCAATTGTTTAAAAATGATTTCAAAAATAGAATTGCCTAAAAGCTTTTATACTCAATTCATGCCCATAAGAGACTGCTTTAACTAATGCTTTACTTTAAAAATATATCCAGTGTGATTCGAGTTGCTACATACTCAGCTGTTGAAATTGTATATTGTCATTTCTAGAAAGGAGTATTGCAAGAATAAATGGTGTATTGATTGCTTATGATTTTGATGTGTGCTTGTATTGCTGGTCGGTATGCCCCATTATTTGGGAAGAAACCTTTTGCGTTTAAAGTTTCCATTACTAATAGATTTGAGTTATATGATTGCTGAAATATTCTACATGTTGATATTTGATGGTGATCATTGAAATTGAATGAGGTGAAAGTGTGAAATATGAAATATGGCCACCGTGCCAGGAATAAAGAATCTTGTGAATGGCCAAATGAGCCAAGGAAATATTGTTGTTGTGAGTGTCTAGAAATACTAATAAGAATTTATACAATGTGAAAAATGTTGAGGTGAGTACAATTGTATTTATGTTACCTTTGTGTGAAAATCAAATCAAAAATATTTTTGGGAGCATCATTAGCAAAACCGAGGAAGGGAGGGGTCATATGGCCCACACATGAAACTACACGTGTCGGTGTAGGGGTGGATTGTGATATTATTCCCCTTAATTGGGATGAAACTGGTAATAAATGTGGATTGGAAAAGTCAACCCACACGGCACATGTGGGAAGACGGCTTAGCTGATCGGGTAGAGATCGGATGCCATATTGCGCACATGGTGGTACTACTCTTCGTAACAAATTTCTTTCGCATCACCTGTCAAACGACATTGTCCGTGGGGAGATGTCCTAGCTGATTGGGTGTGATCGTACTCTGTGCTAACAAAGACGGTGGAATATCGGTGCTAATGATCTCCCAACCAAAAATTGTATATGAAGTTCGTATTTCGAAAATTATTATGTTTTAACTTAACATTTGGACATTGTTGATTGTGGCTTGCTGTTTTTATATATTGCCTTTTTCTTATATGGGCATTCTATTTTGAAAGAGGACTTTTAGCTATACATACTAGTGCTATTTGATAGTACTAACGTCCCTTTGGCCGGGGCGCTGTATCTTTAACGGATGCAGGTGGTTCTACCGCAGGCGGCATTGATCAGTGATAGCAGTACACACTTTTCAGCTGATTTGGTGAGCCCCACTTCATTTCGGGATCATGTACCTTTTGTTTCTCATGTACTGTGTTTTGAGGTATATCCGGGGCCTTGTTACCGGTATTTCCATATTACTCTCCTATTATACTTAGAGGCTCCGTAGACAGGTTGTGGGTTGTGGTTGATGTTGGGAATTGAACTAGAAATGTTGGTATTTGGAAATCATGTTTTTCATTAATTCTATAAACTCGTAATATTTTAGAAATTATGAATGAAGCTGCTAATGGGAATGAAAATGAAGTTGTTAATAAAATTTTTTCAGTGTTTGATTAATGGAGTACATCTCCTCTTTATTCATAGATGATTTGGGTAGAAGGAAATCTAACAGGCTTGCTCGGCCGGGTTCTCTCGGTTGAGCGCCGATCGCGCTCCCCGAGTTTGGGGAGCGACACCCCAGGCCCACGTCTTGGAATCCAACAAAAGTTATAAAATTCGAACACCCATTCAACCACGAGTCCAACCATACCAAAATTACTCAAATCCGATCACAACTCGACCTTCAAATCCTCAAATTAAAGCATAGGAAGTTTCTACATATTTTCCCAATTTTTCAACCCAAAACACTAAATAAATGATAAAAACATTGATATATTCATGTAATTTAACTAAATCCGAGTTAGAATCACTTACCCCAATGACTCCCTTGAAACTCTCTCCTAGAATCTCCTCAATCCGAGCACCCAAAATTAAATAGTGAAATATAACTCAAACCCTCATTTGATATTTTAAATTCTGCCTAGACGTCCTCTTTCTCGATAGCGGAAAATGCTTCGCAATCGTGAAGCACAAAACCTAAGCAGCCAAAAATTAACTCTACGCGAACGCGTACAGACCCACACAAACGCGAAGACCAAACATCCCTGACCTACACGATCGCGGACAGTCTCACGCGAGCGTAAAGAACAACGCATGGATCCCCAGCTTCTTCCTTTCCTCTACGCGAATGCGACTTAGCCCATGCGTTCGCGATGTACTAATGGCCAAAGCTTCGCGATTGCAGTCCTCATTTTGTGATCACATAGTATAGAATCCCGGCTTCCCAAAATAATCTTGTGCGATTGTGGACCTTCCCACGCGATCGTGTATAAGGAAACCAGACCTGCAACATCAGCAATCTTCTAAGCCCAAATTCCAATCTCATTCCCATCCGAATCATTCCCAAGGCCGTCGGGACCCCGTCCAAACATACCAACAAGTCCAAAAACACGATACGATCTTAGTCAAGCCCTCAAATCACATCAAACAACATCAAAAACGCGAATCGCACCCCAATTCAAGCCTAATGAAAACTAATGAATTCCAACTTTTACAATCGATGCCGAAACCTATCAAATCAACTCTGATTCACCTTAAATTTTGCAAACAAGTCATAAATGACACAAATGACCTAATCCAACTTCCGAAACCAAAATCCGAGCCCGGTAACCACAAAGTCAACTCTAGGTCAAACTTCTCAACTTAAGCTTCCAACCTTGGGACTAAGTGTCCCAATTCATTCCGAAACATCCCCGGAACCAAACCAACTACCCCGGCAAGTCACATAACAATAATTGAGCATAGAATAAGTAGTTAATGGGGGAACGCGGCTGCAACACTCAAAACAATCGGCCGAGTCGTTACATCCTCCCCCTCTTAAACAAACGTTCATCCTCGAATGGGTCTAGAATCATACTTGGAGTCTCAAATAGGCATCGATATCAGCTCTGCATCTCCCGCTCGGTCTCCCAACTAGCCACCTCGACTGGCTAACCTCTCCATTTCACCTTCACTGAAGCTCTGTTCTTTGACCTCAACTTTCGAACCTGGCGATCTAAAATGGCCACCGGCTCCACATCATAAGTCAAATCACCATCAACTGAATCGGGATGAAATCCAAAACATGAGACGGATCGCCGACATACTTCAGAAGCATGGAAACATGAAACACTGGATGTACACTTGATAGACTAGGCTTTAATGCAAGACTATAAGCCACCTCTCTAATCCTCTCAAGCACCTCAAACATGCCAATGTACTGAGGGCTCAACTTGCCCTTCTTCTCGAACCTCACAATACCCTTCATGGGTGATACTCTGAGTAGTACCTTATCTCCCACCATGTAAGCAACATCACGCAACTTCCGATCGGCGTAGCTCTTCTGTCTAGACTGTGTCGTGCGAAGCCGATCCTGAATCAACTTAACCTTGTCCAAAGCATCCTAAACCAAGTCAATACCCAATAGCCTAGCTTCACCTGGCTCAAACCAACCCACTGGAGACCGTCATCGTCTCCCATACAAAGCCTCATACGGAGCCATCTGAATGCTCAATTGGTAGCTGTTGTTGTAGGCAAACTAGGGAAGCGGCAGAAACAGATCCCAAGAACCCCTGAAATCTATAACACAAGTGCGTAGCATATCCTCTAATATCTGAATAGTGCGTTCGGATTGTCCGTCCGTCTGAGGGTGGAATATTGTACTCAACTCAACTCGTGTGCCTAGCTCTCGTTGCACTGCTCTCTAATACTGCGATGTAAATTGGGTGCCTTGATCTGAAATGATGGACACCGACACACCGTGAAGATGAACAATCTCGTGAATGTAGATCTCAGCCAATCACTCCGAAGAATAAGCAGTCCCGACTGGAATGAAATGCGCGAACTTGGTCAACCTATCCACAATCACCCAAATAGCATCAAACTTCCTCGAAGTCCTTGGGAGCCCAACTACGAAATCCATGGTAATACGCTTCCATTTCCACTCCGGAATCTCAAGCCTCTGAAGCAATCTGCCCGGTCTCTAATGCTCGTACTTTACCTGCTGATAATTTAGGCACGGAGCTACAAACCCCACTATATCTTTCTTCATTCTCCTCCACCAATAGTGCTGCCTCAAATACTAATACTTCCTTGCGGCACCCGGATGAATGAAATACCGCAAACTGTGGGCCTCCTCAAGAATCTTCTCACATAGCCCATCTACATTTGGTACACAGATCCGACCCTACATCCTCAACACCCCATCATCCCCAATAGTAACCTCCTTGGCATCACCATGCTGAACCGTGTCCTTAAGGACAAGCAAATGGGGATCATAATACTGACGCTCTCTAATGCGATCATATAAAGAATACCGAGAAACCACTCAAGCTAAAACCCGATTGGGCTCCGAAATATCTTATCTCACAAACTGAATTGTCAAGGCCTGAACATCTGATGCAAGCGGTCTCTCACCAACAGGAATAAAAGCGAGGCTACCCATACTCACTGTCTTCCTACTTAAGGCATCGACCACCACATTAGCTTTTCCGGGATGATACATAATGGTAATATCATAGTCATTTAGTATCTCCAACCATCTCCGCAACCTCAAATTTAGATCCTTTTGTTTGAACAAGTGTTGGAGACTCTGATGATCTGTAAATACCTCACAAGACACACCGTAGAGATAATGCCTCCAAATCTTCAATGCGTGAATGATGGATGGCAACTCCAAATCATGAACATGGTAGTTCTTCTCATGGGGCTTCAACTGGAGCGAAGCATAAGCAATCACTCTACCCTTCTACATCAAGACAACCCAATACCAATCCGAGAAGCATCACAATACATTGTATAAGAGCCTGAAGCTGAAGGCAAAACTAGAACTTGAGTTGTGGTCAAGGCAGTCTTGAGCTTCTGAAAGCTCTCCTCACACTCATCCGACCACCTGAAAGGAGCACCCTTCTGCGTCAACCTGGTCAAAGGCGCTGCAATGGACGAGAAACCCTCTATGAAGCGACGATATCCGGCCAAGTAGAGAAAACTACGAATCTCAGTTGCTGAAGATAGTCTGGGCCGACTCTGACCCGCCTCTATATTCTTTGGATCCACCTTAATCCCCTCACTCGACACCACGTGCTCCAAGAACGCCACCTAACTAAGCCAAAACTCACACTTAGAGAACTTGGCATAAATCTTCTCCTCCCTCAACCTCTGTAGTACAAACCTCAAATGTTGGGCATGCTCCTCCTAGCTACATGAGTACACCAAAATATCATCAATGAATAATATGACAAACGAATCAAGATATGGCTGAAACACACTGTTCATCAAATGCATGAATGTTGCTGGGGCATTGGTTAGCCCAATAGACATCATAAGGAACTCATAGTGACCATAACGGGTCTTGAATACCGCCTTCAAAATATTCGAGTCCCGAATCTTCAATTAGTGATACCTAGACCTCAAATCAATCTTAGAGAACACCCTCGCTCCCTGAAGCTGGTCAAACAAATCATCAATGCACGGCAAAGGATACTTGTTCTTGATTGTAACTTTGTTCAACTGCCTATAGTCCATGCACACCCGCATAGTACCATACTTATTTTTCATAAGAAGAATCGGTGCACCCCAAGGTGACACACTAAACCTAATAAACCCCTTATCAAGAAGCTCTTGAAGCTTCTCTTTCAATTCCTTCAACTCTATTAATGGCATACGATACAAAAGAATAGAAATGGACTGAGTGCCCGGCACGAAGTCAATACCAAAATAAATGTCCCTATCGGGTGGCATGCACGGAAGGTTTGTAGGAAACACATTAGAAAAGTCTCCCACTAGCAGGACAGAATCAATAGTAGGAGTATCAGCACCAACATCCCTCACAAAAGCCAAATATGACAAACACCCCTTCCCAACCATTTTGTTGGGCTTTCAGGTATGAAACCACCCTGCTGGGAACATAATCTAGAGAACCTCTCCACTCGATCCTCGGCAACCCTAGCATCTCCAACATCATGCTCTTAGTGTGACAATCCAGAATAGCATGACACAGAGATAATCAGTCCATACCCAAAATCACGTCAAAATCAACCGTACTAAATAATAAGAGATCAACTCTAGTCTCCAACCCTCCAATGGTAACCACACACACCCGATACACATGGTCTACAACAATGGTAACGCCCACCAGCGTAGATACATGAACAGGTGAAACTATGGACTCACGGGAAATATCTACATAACAAGTAAAATAGGATGATACATAAGAATAAGTATAACCAGGGTCAAATAATGTGGAAGCATCTCTGCGGCACACTGAAACAATACATGTGATCACTGCATCTGAAGCAACGGCCTCTGGCCTAGAAGGAATAGCATAGAATCGAGCCTGACCACCACCTGATCGGCCTCCCCCTCTAAAGTGACCTCTAGCTACATGAGCCTCACCCCGAGCTGGCTGGGCGGGTGGTGAAGGAACTGGTGTAGAAGTAATAGCCTGACCCCTCTGCTAAACTGGACCTCCCAAGCGGCGGTGACATTGTCTCCACACATGCCCAAACTCCCCACAATCAAAGTAACTCCCCACCAGTGATGGAGACTGAATCGGGCCCTGAGAACCAGAATAACTGCTAGAAGTAACTGGTACCGATGAACCCTGAACTGATAGAGCGTGGGATGAACTCTGAGCTAGGAGAGAACTAAGAGATAACTAATCCTGACGAGCACTATATGAACAAAGGCTAGTTGATGCACCACGATGAACCAGACGAGCCATCCGAGCAGGCCTATAAGGGTGACCCCTGTTGTGGTAGGACTGCCCCCCCCCCCTCAGAATGAACACCGTTGAAACCACCCAAACCACGAGGCCTCTTGGCCTCCCTCTCCTCACGCTCTTGACTATGGACCAACTCTAGCCGTCGAGCAATATCAACAACCTCATCAAACGAGCACCTCATGCATCCTCCCGAGTCATAAAAAAATGCAACTGATAGCTGAGGCCATCAATGAACCTCTTAATCCTCTCCCTCTATGTGGGAACCAACCATCTCGCATGACGAGCCAACTCTGAAAACCTCATCTTATACTTGGTCACAGACATACCCTCCTGGCATAGCTGCTCAAACTGCCTACGCAATTCCTCCCTACGGGTTGGTGGCACAAACTTCTCCAAGAAGAGAACGGAGAACTCTGTCACGAACTAAACCGATGGGCCGCGATGGGCACCCGGTACCTTACTCAACCGAGTACCAACGTAACGTATCTTTCTTATTACATCATCATATACATATGGCATACGGGCCTAATAGGCCAACATGATCATTTATAAACTCAAAACATAGGCCGACAAGGCTGTACAATCTTTCACGTACACGATATATGTCTACAAGCCTCTAAGAGTACATAAATGTTATAAAGGTTGGGACAGAGCCCCACCATACCAAACCATACACATCTAAATCATACTGACCAAACAAGCAACTCCGGAGCAAATGGAGTGCACCAATATCTTCTGCTGAGCTAATCGCCTACTTGGAGGACTCTCGACCTGTCTATTGAGACCTGTGGGCATGAAATGCAGCATCCCCAGGCGAAAGGGAAGTCAGTACGAAATAATGTACCGAGTATGTAAGGCACTATACTGAAAGCTGAAACTGAACTGATAATATAATAACTGAAATCAACTGGAAGTCAATGATAATCTGAAGATATGCTTACCTGCTGATACTGACTCAACTCTCTTAATATAGTAAGTAAAATAGATGTCCGGCCTTATAAGGCTCAGTATATATATAACTGCTCTGTCGTAGTAGGCTCGCTCATAGGCGCTCGGCCATACTAGGCTCTGTATCTCGGCCAACTGGGCTCGCTCATAGGCTCTCGGCCACAGTAGGCTCGGTATATAACTTACCATCTGATCAGAGGTTGCCCAATAGGGGCCTGCCATCGATTATAGCTCGATGGTAATGAAAATACTGTAATATTGTATATATAGACTCTCTTCTCTCTTGACTGGAAAAAGGAAATACTCAATTGAATATGAAGTCCCGATAAGGAGAATATTGTAACTTACAAGACTAGGAAAATATACGTAAATTCCGGGACATGAATTTTTTCTTTATACCTCGTTATCAAACATGTATAATTACGAGATCATGCAAAA
The DNA here is from genome assembly GCF_000390325.3 of Nicotiana tomentosiformis. Lineage (NCBI taxonomy): Eukaryota > Viridiplantae > Streptophyta > Magnoliopsida > Solanales > Solanaceae > Nicotiana > Nicotiana tomentosiformis. Next base: position 47,634,727 of record NC_090817.1, read on the forward strand.
TGAAGGAAGAGCTTAGCCTTAACATACCTGAGCCGATTCTCCGGACAATTCCTCTAACATACGACAATTGTGACAAAACACGTGATGGCAAGACCGGATTACGAAAACTCTGTATGATATTCTTGAGAAAGATTGCACCGCACTCCGTTATAATTGCAAATTTCACGCTTTATTGCGTTATGAAGTCTCAAAAGAATTCTTTGAGTTCAATCTGTCACTTTTCCAAGCATTTCCATGTTTCATCTAATGATGTAGGGAGATTATATCTTTATCAAAAATGAGTGGGCCCCACTTTTTGGATTACTTGGCCAAACAATTCTCAAATCTTTCCACCTAGCTTTCAAGACTTGCTTAGTCATTATTTAATCCTTACTTGCTGCCACGTTTTTGCCTCTTAGGCTTATCCAAATCCAAGATCCTAATTAAGTATTCACTAATTATTAATCTCCCAATAAAATCAATAATTACCCGATTATCCACAAAATTAAGAATTATCTCAAATTACATAAAATACTACTCACTTTTAATACACTTTATACACCTTACTATCATAGCCATATGGTACCTTGTATGGTACTAGTCCATAAATATCGGGTATTATCGCTCGGCCCGTATTTTATCCCAAATCGACAACCTTTAATGAAACTCATTTTCTTCTATTTGCTTACCTTCTCTCCTTCACGAATTTACTCATCATGTGTTTGAAATAGTATAATGCTTATAATCTCAAGAAAATCTCATCCCCGAACTTACGTCGATTAACTTACGACGAAACTTTAACACACGAAAATGCGGGATGTAATATCTTATTTCCCAGCTTCCATCAATTTACTTATGGCATACTTTCACGTACGAAAACATGGGGTGTAACATCATTCCCCCTTTTGGAACATTCGTCCTTGAATGTTGACTGATACACTTATCATTCTCATAACCCATAGCTCTTGCGAATACTTTAATACTCTTCTTGCCATTTAGGTAACTGTTCTGCAAATAAATCCAAAGGCCAGGGCATTCCCCTCTTTAGGCCTCCTTACCACACCATGGCTTGTGACCGAAATCCTTCCAATCTCGTAACTGTTGCTACCTTCTATCATGCCGCCTGTACGATATTGACCTTGTAAGTGCGCCTATGCGACACCTCTCTCATTTTTCCTCCAGCTTTTAGCAAATCTCCAGGCCTCACTTTGTACACATATACAGAGTTTGATAAAATGTCTCTCTGGGCATCTATAGGTATACTGAAGTTCTTTGCTCGATACTTTGTTAAACTTACGAATATTGCTATACCTTATTTCATAGATCTGTTTACCCATCCGTATGACTTTACTGCATCTAGGTAGGTCATACTATGCCATAACCCTTACCTCGATTTATCATTACTGAGGGCTGCTACAGAACTCCAGGTTACTTTCGTTGCTTATCCCGTATGTATAAATCTAAGGCATTTAATGCTTCCTCATTATTGTTAATCTTAAGAATGGTGGTCTAATCTCATCTCATACTTTGTGACTTTTGTCCATCCATTGTTAATTCACCTCAATATTAATTTACAATATACCATTGATAACTTGAAACTTCTTACGTCATACTTGCCACTAGGGCTTACGTTGCATCGAGGAATATTTGAAGTGATTTTCCTGATCCACTTAGGGGTGATACTTTACTTCAATGACCGTATCTTATAGAATCCCAATGTGGTTCACTTAAGTGGGTATTTTAATCTCGTACAATCCATGAAATCCTCTTCAAATCTTTACTCACTCGAAGGCCTAAACGTCATCCTTTATCCATCACAATTACACCCTCATTGTACTATCAGGGCAGCATTCCATCTCTTTCAAATGCTATTAGTCTTAGACTCCCTTGAGTTTATTCATGCTATACTGAACTTCCTATAACTTAGAGAGATCATTAGCTCTCTTGTTTTCACGGGCTTAATCCCGAGAACTTACATGTTTCTCATCACCTCCTCATTTGCCATTTCTTGTCCTTATTCCTGTCTTTCTAAAACCTTATTGCTTTACCATACTTTAGCTTGTGTCCTACGTATATCTATTTATACTACTCTCAACCTTCCTTCAACTTGCTTGCACCATTGATTCCCTTATGTTATTCTGGAACATTAAGCGAGACATTACATCGTCTCTAACTCTTCTTTACTCTCTTGACTAGATCTCTCGGTACTTAGAAACCATAGGCTGGAAGGTACGCCACTGACGACGCTGCTATCATTCTTGGATATTGAATCCCAGTGCTTCTAGCCTTCTATCCGAAGTTTGGACTATTCACGATCTTCTGCCTTTGAGTATCTTGTACGTTCTTCACCTTTACCTTACTTACCTTAAAATCTCACATCGTATCTTCTATCTCTTTCATGACCTCCCTTCCACATAAGTATAATTCACGTCCATAACTTGAAGCTCTATTATAATACTTGCACCTCTGGTGCATTCACAATCCGGTGAGAGCTTCACACCGACTTCTTATAAGGTTGGTACTTCTTCTAACTGGCTTCCCTATAGAGCCATTATAGAATATGGTTGTTGCATTATCTCTCTTGCACCTATGATATTAAGAGTGATTCTACCATGTTCTCAAGCGCAATTTCTATAATTTTCTAGGTCCAATAATCAGACTCCTGATTTACTTCGTTGTTGTAACTCTTTAGTTTCCTCTTTCTTCTGATCAACCTTTATGTAGACTTAAGCTATCTTCCGATCTGCGGCTCATACGAGTAGTTATTACTTTAGCCCTTCATGGATGCTATGGAATATCTATGATACAATCTTATAACAATTCAATCTTTTATCTATGACCTGGGCTCATTTCTTTCTTTTAACCTATACCGGAATCTTCTATGGCTGTATGATTGTCAACATATATGCCACATGGATAATACTCCGAAATATTAGGTACATTCATTATGTAATTATCTCCGGATCATTGATCGAATAATGCCTTTCATTCCTTCTAAACTTTCATTAAATGCAAGTAATTGTTTTTCCTGGTCGTTCTGCCTCCTTGTTGCGTGCATACTTAGCTTATTTTAGTGCCCACACATATTGGAATTCCATACAACCCATATGATCTTGAATATCACCTTTTGATTTTGATATATATTTTTTTTTTCTTCTTCCCGTTCATTAGCCACGATAGGTGCCACCTGCTGATGGAGTGCATACAATGTTGTTGTGAGACTGTTGTTACATGACCATTTCCTCTTTAGGTGACTGTGCTTGGTTAAAGCCTTCTTCCTTATTTCCTCCGCAAGTCTTTCATTGTAGTACTTAGGGAGGACCCTCTGATTTTTGCAAGGCTGCGAGCTTATTACATCGTATACTCGACGGAATTTTTGATGTTCGTACTCACATATAAAATTCCTTTGTTACTTACCTCCATACTTATATGCTTGTACGGTTGCTCCCGAACTGAAGTTTTGACTGTCTTCCCTTAACACTCATACGGTATCTTTAACTACCCCAACTCCTATCCGAATATTTCTCAAGGTCACAATGTCATATCTGCGAGACTGAATTCCCCATGTTGGGGTTCACTCCGTTTATCTTGCACGATCAATTGATTTGCATGTATCCTCTTGTCTAGCCATAACTAGGCTCTTCCTGAATCAACTACTAACTACTCATTGGCTCATTCTCATATCAATATTCTGCGTAATCTTTCATGGGTCACTTCCTTTATCTTAACTTACATCCCGCACTGGCTCCTTATCTATCAATAACATCTCAGGCAAGAACCCTTACGTCCTCTCCTTAACGTCGTGTTTGCATAATGTTCTGGAATCGTAGCGTATCTGCGGGACTTTAATAAGTGCAATCTTATCCCTTTCTCATTCTTATCACATTCTTCCTTTACCATTTCCATAGTTACTAGAACCACTTAATTCTGACCTAATGCCACATAACTCCTTACCCCCCCCCTAGGGGAGTACTTAAGATTTAGCCGCTACGACGATCTACCCATAGATGTTTTACCTCTTTATCTTTGGCGTCTTTTCACATCATTGATGACCCTTACTTGCCTTGCGGTAATCCTTCTATACCAAGGATAACAAAATTCCTTACTCACGAGGGAGACACCTAGTGTAACTAGCACACATAGTCCCTTACGCTTAACTTTGCTCACATTGCTTGCTTTAGGGAAGCGTCTTCCTGAATGGCCTTTAATGGTTATTCTTCTGCCATCCATTCTATTATTGCCATAATGCAATCCCTGAATCTCCTATGATGCTGACTATTATCAAATCACTCAATCCCTAATTCATGTTTAGTTTATCTTGTTCACCAGTCCATACTGATTTCTGTTACTCTGGGGTCTAAGTTTTCCTTCCGGTAGTTGCGTTGGAGTCACGAACTTATTTTTCGAAGTGAGGATATGACTTTATGGCCTATACTCTTTTGTTGTCTCAAGGCCTATCACCTCTAATTTTTTCCTTCACTTGACTATAGACTTTGTAATACTATCATTTTTTTATCTACGTTGTCATCCATGTTCCATATTTTACTCATACTGCTCCATTAACTCTCTTCTTATTTTTCTGCTAATATTCCTGTCTATCACTTTATTCTAAAAACTCGAACAAAACATTCTTTTGCTTTTAGCCCCTCTTGCTCCATCCATTGGCTCCTCGAATTGCCTAACATTCTCTTTCTACTAGTGATGGGAGCCACACTAAGGTAATATTTATCCCTTCCAGGCTTCCATTGCTTATCTTTGTAGTACTCATATCTAGCTGTACTATTTTAGGGTGCACCATCGAGGTGTCTCACAAGGAGATCCATTACTACTTTTGCTCTATCCTTCGGAAATGTCAACTAACCCTACCAATCCATCCACTATTTTGGGTTACTCTATCCCCAGCCGGATCGTGATAACTCATCCTTCTCTTAAACTATGTATGTTAGCTCCCATAGGGCATAACTGAGATCAGTGTGGCCGATTGTACATACATCTGTCATTGTTGAAGGTAACTCAAAATGCTTATATCTCCCTTCCTGAATGGTAAATAATGATGATCTTTATTAACTGGATACCTCGGACCCTTTTTCATCTCGATTCTTTTACTTTTTGAAACTTGTATTTATCTCCTAAATATCTCATTGTCTTTCACCATAAAGGTGGATAGATATTCTTGCCTTAAGGCTCCTTATCAAGAAGCTTACACGTAAGGTACACATATGTTCTGCTGAAGACCTCACATTTATCCATCATAGAAATGATGCAAACTCGAGTTTCTCTAACTCAACTCTTCCACAACTATATCTCTACCAACCATCTTTCTGGATGTAGGTATCTTTGTATTATGAATAAGATAGAGTTTAGGAAATTGAGTTCTTACGACGGAGCTCTACCACACGATCTAGAGTAATAAGAAAGAGTGACAGTCTTAAATGCCTTGTAGCCTCCTGCTTATAAGGGTGGTGCACGACACACCCATAAAAAAGACTCTACTAGACACAGCTTGTAGACTCCCTAGGATAGAACTACTCTGATAACACTTTTGTCACGACCCAAACCGATGGGCCGCGACGGTCACCCGGTACCTTACTTAACCGAGTACCAATGTAACGTATCTTTCTAATTACATCATTATATACACATGACATACGGGCCTAATAGGCCAACATGATGATTTATAAACTCAAAACATAGGCCAAAAAGGCCGTACGATCTTTCACGTACACGACATATGTCTACAAGCCTCTAGGAGTACATAAATGTTATAAAGGACGGGACAGAGCCCCACCATACCAAACCATACACATCTAAATCATACTAACCAAACAAGCAACTCCGGAGAAAATGGAGTGCATCAATATCTTCTGCTGAGCTGATCGCCTACTTGGAGGACTCTCGACCTGTCTATCGAGACCTGCGGGTATGAAACGCAGCATCCCCAGGCAAAAGGGACATCAGTACAAAATAATATACCGAGTATGTAAGGCATTATACTAAAAGATGAAACTGAACTGATAATATAATAACTGAAATCAACTGGAAGTCAATGATAATATATGCTTACCTGCTGATACTGACTCAACTCTCTCAATATAGTAAGTAAAATAGATGTTCGGCCTTATAAGGCTCGGTATATATATAACTGCTCTGCCGTAGTAGGCTCGCTCATAGGCGCTCGGCCATACTAGGCTCTGTATCTCGGCCAACTGGGCTCGCTCATAGGCTCTCGGCCACAGTAGGCTCGGTATATAACTTACCATCTGATCAGAAGTTGCCCAATAGGGGCCTTCCATCGATTATAGCTAGATGGTAATGAAAATATTGTAATACTGTATATATAGACTCTCTTCTCTCTTAACTGGAAAAAGGAAATACTCAATTGAATATGAAGTCCCGATAAGGAGACTATTGTAACTTACAAGACTAGGAAAATATACGTAAATTCCGGGACATGAATTTTTTCTTTATACCTCGTTATCAAACTTGTGTAATTACGAGATCATGCAAATTGAAGGAAGAGCTTAGCCTTAACATACCTGAGTCGGTTCTACGGACAATCCCTCTAACATACGACAATTGCGACAAAACACATAACGGCAAGACCGGATTACGAAAACTCTGTATGATATTCTTGAGAAAGACTGCACCGTACTCCGTTATAATTGCAAATTTCACGCTTTATTGCATTATGAAGTCTCAAAAGAATTCTTTGAGTTCAATCTGTCACTTTGCCAAGCATTTCCATGTTTCATCTAATGATGTAGGGAGATTACATCTTTATCAAAATGAGTGGGCCCCACTTTTTAGATTACTTTGCCAAACAATTCTCAAATCTTTCCACCTAGCTTTCAAGACTTGCTTAGTCATTATTTAATCCTTACTTGCTGCCACGTGTTTGCCTCTTAGGCTTATCCAAATCCAACATCCTAATTAAGTATTCACTAATTATTAATCTCCCACTAAAATCAATAATTACCTGATTATCCACAAAATTAAGAATTATCTCAAATTACATAAAATACTACTCACTTTAATACACTTTATACACCTTACTATCATAGCCATATGGTACATTGTATGTTACTAGTCCATAAATATCGGGTATTATCTCTCGGCCCGTATTTTATCCTAAATTGACAACCTTTAATGAAACTGATTTTCTTCTATCTGCTTACCTTCTCTCCTTCACGAACTTACTCACCATGTGTTTGAAATAGCATAATGCTTATAATCTAAAGAAAATCGCATCCCCGAACTTACGTCGATTAACTTACGACAAAACTTTAACACATGAAAATGCGGGATGTAATATCTCATTTTTGAGCTTCCATCAATTTACTTATGGCATACTTTCACGTACGAAAACATGGGGTGTAACAAACCCGTGCCATGAAAGCGGTGCAGCATCGGCTGGCCTGCTCCGCTCATAGGCCTCACACTATCTAAAGGCTGTCCTCGTCTGTTGAAAAGTAGTAAATGAGAACCCACTAGTCTCCAGAATACCTGACATGCAAAGAATCTGCTGGAACCTATCCAAGAAGTCCTGAGCATCCTCTGACTCAGCCCTACTGAATGATGGAGGCTTGAGCCTCCCCGAACCTCTCTAGTCTCTTCTACTCATCATCACTCATAATGGGACCCACCTGGGCCTGAGCAACTATAACTGGCTGGGCTGGTAATACCCCTAGTTTTTGAAGTCCCTGCATCACTTGCTCTGGAGTAAAGGCGGCAGGAGTTTGAGCACCTCCCCCGGCCTGAGAAGTGGCTGGTGTGGCCGGAACTAAAACCGTCTGAGCAAGGCTAGTGCAAACAGTCAATATCTAAGCCAGAGGCTCCTGAAGGCTTGGAATCACAATGGGCACAACTGGTGCCTGAGCTAGTCCCACCGACTCAACCACCTCTGGAACCTGCTTCTGAGGTAGAGCAATTGGTGGGTCTGCAGGTTCTGCCCTAGCTGTTGTAAAAGCTGCACCTCGGCCTCGGCCTCTCGTGGCCCTAGCTGGTGGTACTAGTGGACGTCCGCCCGATATGGTAGCATGTGTTCTCACCATTTGTGAGAGAATAGTATAACAAAAGTTTAGTTTTCGGAATCAATAAATTCGCACGATAAGAATACAAGGAAGTGAAGTTTTCCTAATGGTTCGACAGCCTCTTGAAGATAAGTACAAACGTCTCTATACCGAGCAGCAAGACTACTAAATATGCTCATGACTCGTGAGACCTATGTAACCTAGGCTCTGATACCAACTTGTCACGACCCAAATCTCACCTGTCGTGATGGAACCTATCGCAATACTAGGCAAGTCGACAACCACAAGGAACCACGCATCTTTAAGTTTGAAAACATAATAAAATAAGTTTAAGAGTAACATCTTATAAATACTGATACAAAAAATATCGCGACTCAATAAAATAAGTTTCTATATAATAACATGGTTTGACCGCTGAAACACTGTCTAGAAAAGTAGAAATATATAAATAAAACCAAAAGATAAAGGAGGAGAGTCAAGGTCTGTGGACGCCAAAGCAGCTACCTCGAGAATCTCTGAACTGATAATGCTCCAAAATCAACAACCATCGTGCCCGAAAGTACCTGGATCTGCACATGAAGTGCAGAGTATAATATGAGTACAATCGACCCAATTGTAGTAAGAGTACAACCGACCCAATGTACTCAATAAGTAACAAGACTAACCTTGGGCTGAAAGCAGTGACGAGCTCAACAGATACAGTCCAAATATAGAAATAATAGCACATAAATGTAGACATGCGTCCAAGTTCAACAGTTTAAGCTCAAGACAGATAAAATATGCCAAGTGTGACTGAAATGAGGAATAATACATCTATATATCTACATTCCAATTATGCATGCAAACAGTGATAAAATCATATGCATACTCTTAGAGTATCAATTCACTCAGTCCTCCCATTCACTCAATCCTCGCAGTCACTCATTCCTCCCAATCGCTCGACACTAGCTCTCGGCACTCGCACTCGGCACTTGCACTCAGTAGGTACATGTACTCATTGCTGGTGAGTCAGACTCCGGAGGGGCGGATCCTGACCAAGCGCTATAATAAGACAATCATTGCATGAATCAATAAAGCCTGCTACGGCGTGCAGTCCAATCCCATAAATATCCTCACAATCAGGCCCTCGTCCTCACTCAGTCATTAATCTCTCCAGTCTCTCGGGCTCACAAGTATCATGATAATCAGCCCAAACAATGATGATATGATGTATCAATAAATGTCAATTCAGACTGAGATATGATATGCAAATGTAGGTGTGACTGAGTACGTAATTTCAAATTGAGCAATTAATTCAACAGAAACACGACCTTTATAGGTCCCAATAATACCAGCATATAGCCTAAACATGATTTCAAACATGAGTCGCAGCTCAGTTTCTCTAACACATGGAGAATACATTGATAATGACAAGATTATTTGACTACACAGCTCCACAGAATTGATTGAGTCACAATTTCTACGGTGCACGCCACACGCCCGTCACCTAGCATGTGCGTTACCTCCACACCAATCACATAACAGGTAATTCAGGGATTCATACCCTAGAACCAAGTTTAGAAGTGTCACTTACCTAAAACCGTGCAAATCTCTACTCCAATAAGCCCTTGCCTCGCGAATCGGCCTCTGAACCCCTCGAATCTAGCCACAAACAACTCGATACAATCAACACAAGCTATAGAAATCGATTCCATATAAAAATGCTAAATTCTCAATCAAAAGTCAAAAAGTCAATTCAAAAGGTTAACCCCGGGACCATGTCTCGAATTCAACAAAAGTTACAAAATCTGAACACCGATTCAACCACGAGTCCAACTGTCACGACCCGGAATTTCTCACCGACGAGACTGTGATGGCGCCTAACATTTCACTTGCTAGGCAAGCCAACGTTAGAAAATCATTAAACCAATTCCTTATTTCCATTCAGTAAATAACAATAATTAACTAAGATAAAATATGATAAGTGCGGAATATTATAAAAGTGTATTAATTACTACCACCCGGATCTGGAGAATTAATTCACGAGCATTCTAGAATTTTCTACAAGTAATAGTATGAAAAAAATACAACTGTCTGAATGAAAGAAACAGTATGACAGAGAAGATAGATGGGGACTTCAAGGTCTGTGAATGCCGACAGATCTACCTTGAGTCTCCGGGCTGCGGACCAATTGTAAAAATCTCGATCAACCCGAGCAGGTACCAAAATCTGCATAGCAAGTGCAGAGTGTAGTATCAGTACAACCGACCCCATGTACTGGTAAGTGTCGAGCCTAACTTCAACGAAGTAGTGACGAGGCTAAGGCAATGCACCTACAAATCAACCTGTAAAATTTAACAGTGTATATACAAATAACAGAAATGAAGAACTAAACAGGAAATGTCGAGAGGGGAACATGCTGAGGGGAATACGAGATAAAGAAATACAACAAAATGATAACCGGAGCAGTCAACATACCATGAATCAACAGGAATAGTGAATACAATAAGGAGAAAATGCACGGCATGACCCTTCGTGCTTTTACTCTCAATCTCACCATAAAATCAATAGAAATGGCACGGCATCACCCTTCGTGCATTAACTCTCATATCATGGCACGACATCACCCTTCGTGCATTAACACTCACAATATGGCACGGCATCACCCTCCGTGCATTAACACTCTCCCTTACCATAATGCAATGCATAAATAACAATAGGGAGATAGAATAACAAGTACAAACCTTACTTTAACATTTGGTTCCATAATATTAATCTCAACATTGAAATAAAAACTCAATTATCACCAAAAAATCCGTAAACATGATAAGAACGATAAATTGAACAACACTAGTATAACACGTAGCAATTAGGCATAGGAAAAAGACAATATAAGAAAAATGGAGAAACATGGAAAACAGGTAAATTGGCGGTGCATAAGTACTCGTCACCTCACATATACGCCGCTCACATGAATTTCACTTCGCAAGTAATCTAATGTTCCTAATTTCCTCAAGTCAGGGTTAGACACAACACTTACCTTGTTCTAAAGGCTACTTAATTTTTCAATCATAGCTTTTCCTTCGGAATTTACCTCCAAACCACTCGTATCTATTCAAGAATGACTCAATAATATCAAATATTGCTAAAGGAATCAATTATATTGCATAAGTTAAATTTCCCAAATTTTCCTCCAAAAACTTGAAAAATCGACCCTGGGCCCGCTTGGTCAAAACCCGAGGTTCGGACCAAAATCCATTTACCCATTCACCCCCGAGCCCGAATATGTAATTAGTTTTGGAATCCGACCTCAAATTGAGGTCTAAATTCCCAAATTTCAGAAATCCCTAGTTTTTACCCTAACCCCTAATTCTACCATGAAAACTCTAGATTTTAGGTTGATGATTCATAAAATGTAATGGGTAAATGAAAGAAAATGGTTTAGAAGCACTTACCAATACTTTGGGGGGAGAAAATGACTCTTGAAAATTGCCTCTACTTGTTTGGTTCTTGAAAAATGTTGAAGAAATGGCTTAAATCCGTGTTTGATTCTGTTTAATGCACTGGGTGACAGTGTTAATCATGATCGCGTGAACACTGCCGCGTTCGCGAAGAGCAGCCTCCTAAGGACTTACACGATCGCGGGAGGCTTTACGCGTTCGCGAAGGCTTAGCCCGCCTTACCTTCGCGTTCGCGTATAGCTTCCCCAGGTCCCTTGCCCAGCATAGCTAGAGCTATGCGTTCGCGTTCGACCTGTCGCGTTCGCGTAAAGCAACTCCCCCCAATGCTCCGTGTTCGCAACCATGGTCTCGCGTTCACTTAGAGTAAATCCTTCCACAGCCCAGTTTCCCCTTCGTGATCGCGAGAGTGACTACGCGATCGCGAAGCACAGTATTGCAGACATCAGATACAGCCAAAATACCAGATTTTTCTAAGTTCAAAACATCTTGTGGCCTATCCGAAACTCACCCGAGCCCTCGGGGCTCTAAACCAAACATGAACACAAGTCTAAAAACATCATACGAATATGCTCGCGCGATCAAATCGCCAAAATAACACCTAAAACTATGAATTTAGCACCAAATCAAATGAAATTCTCAAGAACACTTTATAATTTCTATTTTCTCAACTGGACGTCTGAATCATGTCAAATCAAATCCGTTTCTCACCAAATTTCACACACAAGTCTTAAATATCATAATGAACCTGTACCGGGCATCCGAACCAAAATACGGACCTGCTACTAACAATGCCACACATCCATCAATTCTTAAAAATAAATAATTTACAAACTTTTAATTTTTATCAAAAATCCATAACTCAAGCTAGGGACCTCCGAATTCAATTCCGGGCATACGCCCAGGTCCCATAATTCAATACGGACCCACCGGGACCGTCAAAATAGGGATCCGGGTCTGTTTACCAAAAATGTTTACCAAAATCAATTAAATTCAACTTTTAAGGTGTAAATTCTTATTTTCATCAATTTTCAACATAAACGCTTTCCGGAAACATGCCCGGACTGCGTACGCAAATCGAGGAGGGTAAAAATAAGATTTTTAAGGCTTAAGAGCGCATATTTGAGTTCTAAAACATAAGATGACCTTTTGGGTCAGCACACCAACCATACCAAAATTACTCAAATCCGATCGTAACTCAACCTTCAAATCCTCAAAATAAAGCCTAGGAAGTTTCTACCTTGAAAATCTCTCCAAGAATCACCTCAATCCAAGCTCCCAAAATCAAATGGTGAAATATAACTCAAACCCTCTTTTTGATATTTTAAATTCTGGTGAGACGTCCTCTTTCGCGATCAGGGAAAATGCTTCGTGATCGTGAAGAACAAAAACTAAGCCGCCAAAAATTACCTCTACGCGAACGCATCCAGGCCCACGTGAAACCAAAGACCAAACATCCCTGACCTAAGCGATCGCGGACAGCCTTACGCAATCGTAAAGAACAACGCGTGGAATACCCAGCTTCTTGCTTTCCTCCACGCGAACACGACTTAGCCCACGCATTCGCGATGTACTGATGGCCAAAGCCTCGCAATTGCAGTCCTCATTTCGCGATCTCATAGCACAAAATCCTAGCTGCCAAAAATAAGCCTACGCGATCGCAAACCTTCCCACGCGATCGCGTATAAGAAAACCAGACCTGCAACATCAGCAATCTTCTAACTCCAAATTCCAATCTGATTCCTATCAGAATCATTCCCGAGGCCCCCAGGACCCCATCCAAACATATCAACAGGTCCTAAAACACGATGCGATCTTAGTCGAGGCCTCAAATCACATCAAACAACATCAAAAATACGAATCGCACCCCAATTTAACTTCGATTGACCTTAAATTTTGTACGCAAGTCATAAATGACACAACAGACCTACTCCAACTTCCAGAACCAAAATCTGAGCCCGGTAACCACAAAGTCAACGCTCGGTCAAACTTCTCAACTTAAACTTCCAACCTTGGGACTAAGTGTCCCAAATCATTCTGAAACATCCCCGGAACCAAACCAACTATCCCGACAAGTCACATAACAACAATTGAGCATAGTAGTAAATAGGAGAACGGGGCTCAAACACTCAAAAGGGTCGGTCGGGTTGTTATAAAATATGTGGTAAAACAGTAAAGTCATCAAGGCATGGTAAAAGTACCAGTGAAACCAACTATGGAAAACAAATGACAACCCAATAATCAAGTCGTTCTAACACCAGTTTCACAATAAAATTACTCTGAGATACCCCATCTCATGATCACAAATCACACGAGTCCCAAATCACAAATCATATGATCATGGCACCCCGTGCCCACATTATTAATAACAAGCGCACAGACAACTCACGTGTTGCACGGACACTCACATGCCAATATCTCAATCCGCCCGACATGGTCACAGGCTCAATATCACGATGAAAGCAGATATACAAAAATACAAGTGCGTGATCAACGAATATCAAGTTTTAAGCTCTTTAACTGGTAAAAATGGCATGTTACGGTGTATGCATGTGCGAGTGTACTATTTCAGTCTAAGGCCACAAGTAATATCAAAGACATCGAATAACTGATTAGAGACAACACAACAAGTCATGTAATGTGCATGACACACACAAGAAAAATCACACAATCACATGAATATCATCAATAAAATGCCCCCAGGCCATTACATATCATCCCTGACGTAACCAACCTTATCTCTCCATACTGACATTAGCATAATAGCCACCGGTATCACTCCGCCCACACAGTAAACACAATAGCCACATGTATCACTCCGCCTAGACAATATATCAATAGCCACCTGTATCACTCTGCACCATCAACAACAGTGAGATGTCACCCTTTTGCTCCGCATAGCAACAATCAACCCACACAACAAATTCCCATTTGCCAAAATCACAACAACACGACATATCAACTCATACCACACATGCCCGTAAGCCACAACATTTTCAAATAACAATACCAATGTAACCACAACACATAGCCCACGGGTATACCACAATATGTACAAGAATCTCAATAACAACATAATAAAATGGGAAATAACTCAACAATGAAAAATACTCATAAAACAACTTCAACAAAAAAAGATTAATAGTTTCCAATTACCTCAACTTCAATTACTTGCTTAAGAATAATCATAAAAATAAAAGACATGACATGTAATCACAACCTCAACTAAATATCTATAAGGGTAACTCGACAATGAAAGATAGAACATGTACTAACAACTTCAATTAAGGCGTATAAGAATAAACTTGACAATATAATATAGAACGTGCAATGATAAATTTATTTAAAGCATACAAGAATAAACTTCACAATGGAATATAGCATATGTAATGACAAATTCTATTAAATCATATAAGAATAAACTTGACAATGGAATATAGAACATGTAATGACAAATTCAATTAAAGCATATAAGAAGCCTAAGAGTCTAAATCAATCAATTTTCACATCTAAGGTCGTGTACACACTCGTGACCTCATGTACACATCTTCCACATAATCCAAAGGTTGCGATTAAACCAAATCCTACGGGGTAACTTCCCCCACACAATGTTAGGCAAGATACTTACCTCAAAGAAGCTAAACCAATACTCTAAGAAGCCCTTCACGTGTGAAACAACCTCCAACTAGCTCGAATGTAGCCAAAATAACTTAATATCATAAATAAAAGCCATAGGAAACAATTCAGGATAATAAAGCTTCGATCTTTAATGAAAACCAAAAATACAACCCTGGGCCCGCACCTCGGAACCCCGCAAAACCATCAAAATTCGAACACCCATTCCGATATGAGTCCAACCATCCAAAAATCATCCAATTCCGACCTCAAATCGGCCTTCAAATCACCATTTTATCTTTTAAAATGTTATTACTAAAATCCCCAATTTCTCCAATTCAAACCATCAATTAAATGATAAAAACAAGGATGAAATCATGAAATATAAACAAATCCGAGTCTATAATATTTTTCCCAATCCAAAACATGAAAATTCCCTCAAAAATCACCCAAATCTGAGTTCTCTAACTTAAAAAGAGATAAAATAACAAAAGCCATCGAAATAGAGTATTAAATAGTCCGCCCAGGTATTACTCATTGCAATCGTGGAATTCCTTTCGTGATTGCGAAGACAAAACTCACCCAGCTGGCCAAAACGTTCTTCGTGGCTGCGACGCCCAATCCCTAGCAACCTACACGAACGCGGATAACAACCATATGATGCCCCTACATGCTTCCTTCTACGTGATCGCGTTCGCGAAGGCCACATCTCCCAAGCTTCGCGAATGCGTGATCATCATCGCGAATGCGATGTACAAAATTCCTACTACCACATTACACTAAGTGAACGTGACTCTTTAGTCGCGATCGCAATGAAGAAAACTAGATATCAGAACCAACAGTTCAAAACATGAGAAAATAGTCGTAGCCCATCCGAAACATACCTGAGACCCCTGGGACCCCATCCAATCATACCAAACAGTGCCAAACCATAATGCAATCCTACTTGAGGCCTTAAATCACACCCAACAACATCAAAACTATGAATCGTGCCTCAATTCAAGCCTAATGAACTAATGAAGTTTCAACTTCCAAAACGCATGTCGAACCATATCAAATCAACTCGTAATGACCTCAAATTTATCATGCAAGTCCCAAATGACACGACGGAACTACACCAACTCCCGAAACCACAATTTCAACCCGATATCAATAAATTCAACTCCCGGTCAAACCTCTCAACCTTCCAAACCTTTAACTTTCAAAATTTCACCAAAAAGCATCAAATCAACCTACGGACCTCCAACTCAGAATCCGGACATACGCCTAAGTCCAAAATTACCATACGAAGTCATTGGAATCATCAAAACACCATTACGGACATAAAAGTCAAACTCCGGTCAACTCTTACCACTTAAGCTTCGAAAACAAGAATCATCCTTCTGAATAAATCCCAAATCGTGCGAAATCAAAACCGACCATGCACGTAATTCATATTGCATATATGAAACTACTCAAGACCTTACACCACTGAATGGAATGCTAAATCTCAAAATGACCGGTCGAGTCATTACATTCTCTCCCTCTTAAATAAAATTTCATCCTCGAATGTGCCAATAGTCACTCCAAAGTTATCAAGTCACTAAATGAAGTCACCATGCACATACTCACGGGTGATCCCCCATCACCCCAACAACATAAGCCCGACAATACAATCTCGACCGAAGATTATCACTTCAACCTTAACCAATAAGCCTAAAAATCAAATTTCAACATCTAAGCATCCCCGAAAGTCACGATTTTCACACATACACCCTGCATCATCCTCCACCGGCTGCAAAAAACCATAAGTATGATCGCACGGTATAACCACGCGGCTCAAAATGTCACCCATATGCCCATGGCAACAACTCTGACCGCAATAGTAGCCCATATTCAAATCCAGCATTGGTAAATAACCTCATATCAGCTAGAACCTTGTCCCAACACTTCTAATGATGTAAGAAACATGAAGATCTCATAACCACTCACCCAATCAATAAGTCACACCCAACTCCACCTAGGCACATACCTCGCAATCTAAATCCAACGAGAACAACTCGAATATGACTGAATATGGAAAGAGAAACATATGAGAGAACTATCAAACAAGTCCAAGAGGTACAACTCCCCAACGGTATCATACTATGAATCTATTCCACAAGGGAGAAACAAAACATATGAACTAATAACAAAGATCATATCCTAATATAATTCCACCGCAGCACGTAGCCCGGTCCAAATATATCAATCCACACGAAAACATGAGGATTCCATCCTCAGCTCTGAATCACAAATACAATAGACATCACCCCAACCAAAAAATTTTCACTAACTCAATTTCACGAAAATAAATCATAACACATAACGAACTTCCCATACTAGTAGAGCACCCAAATACAAGTCGTAGCCAAGATATCCATAAATCACATCAAAACTTATTGTACTAAGTAAAAACAGTTCATCCTAGTCTCATAACTCTCAATAGCGAGCAAACCAAAATGATAGACACGGGCTACCACTATAGACTCTCTCAACAAGGATAAACATATAAGTAGAGTAAAAGAATCATAAAACACATTCATATATTAAGCTAGATAGGAGGACTCACATCGATAAATAGGACTGAATCAAAATAAGACTGATTCTCCTCTATGACAAATCGAAACTATATCTGTAGCGCCACCATCTGGTGCAACGGCCTCAACCCCGCCAAGGAAAGCATATCAATAGTCCGGGCCTCCCCCCTCTAGGATGCCCTCTGCCTGCCTCTCCTCCACCTCTAGCTGGTTGTGCAAATGAAGTAGCATATGGAGTGGAGCCCATAGCCTGAGTGCTCTAATGAAGTCCATCCCTTCAGAGTCTAGGAGAATCTCTCATGATGTGCCTAGTATCGCCACACTCATAACAACCCCTATATGGGCGTGGCTGCTGGTGTTGAGTCTGTACTGGATAACTGGAATAACCGTTGTAGGAACCTCATGCATGAGGTGCACTAAAAGATGACTGTCCCATATGAGTACCCTGAGGTCCCTGACTAGCTGGAGCGCCACGAGTAGTCTAAAGTGCAAACTAGACTAGCCGACTGATAGAGCCTCCACTATGATGGGTCAGAGCCGAAGAGTATGATCCACTAAATCATCCAGGACCTCGAGGCCTCTTGGCCTCCCTATCCTCCCTCTCCTGACCTTGAACACGTTCTAATCTCCTGGCAATCTCCACAACCTGCTAAAATGGAGTATCAGTCTCCAACTCCCAAGCCATACTAAATCTAAGACCATAAATGAGCCCCTCGATAAAACTGCAGACTCTATCTCTAATGGTAGAAACCAAAATAAGTGCATGAAAAACTCTGACACCATCATAGTGCCCTGACGTAGTTGCTCGAACTCTGTGCGCCATGCATCCCAGAGTGTTACATCTCGCATTTTCGTACGTTAAAGTTTCGTCTTCAGATAATGGATGTAGACTCGGGGATGAGATTATCTTGAGATTATAAGCATTTATGCTATTTATAATAGGCGATAAGTAAAATGCCGTGAAGGTTAAAGGGTAAACGAATCAAAGAAAATGAGTTTCGTTGAAGATTGTTAATTTGGGAAAACATATACGATCCGAGCTATAGTACCCGGTATTTATGGACTAGTGCCATACAAGGTACTACATAACCATGATAGTAAGGTGTATAAGGTATGTTAAAAATGAGTAGTATTTTAAGTAAGTTGAGATAATTCTTAATTATGTGGGTAATTGGTTAATTATTAGGTAATTAGAGATTATCTAGTTAATTAAGGAGTTGTTGGGTGATTAATTAAAGATTTGGGATAAGACTTAATCCCTCACCAATGTGGCAGCAACCCCCCCCCCCTTCCCATTTTATGACCCTTAAACGAGATTTAAAGGTGGCACACTTGAAAAGGTTATGTGACAACTAACTTAAAATGTGGGGCCCACCTAAAAGGATAAAGGTAACATTTCTAAGTTTAAAATCAATTGCTAAGGAAAGAGTTTCAGCAAATGTTGCTTTGCATAGCAAAGTTGCATCTCTTAAGAAAGAGTTTCATCAAAGATGATTTTGCAATAAGCAACGTTATTTCTTCGAGCATTTCATACGAAGACCACTTAATATTATAACAACGTGGGGTTTGCGATTCTAAGGAAATAAGGTGCAATCTTTCTCAAGAATATCATACAAAGTTTTTTCTACTCCAGGTATGTTAAGGTTAAGCCCTTCCTTCATTTTTGCATGATCTCGTAACTACATGCGTTTGATAACGAGGCATAAAGAGAAGTTCATACTTTTAAATTTATATACATTATCCTAGTCTCATAAGTTATAGTATTTTCCCTTATCGGGATTTCATATTCAATTGAGTATTGTCTTCTTCCAGTCAAGAGAACGGAGGGTCTATATATATATATATATATAGTATTACAATATCTTCCCCACCATCGAGCTATAATTGGTGGGCATGCCCCTATTGGGCAACCTATGATCAGATAGTAAGTTATATACCGAGCCTATTGTGGTCGAGCGCCTATGAGCGAGCCCAGCATGGCCGAGGTACAGAGCCTAGAATGGCTGAGTGCCTATGAGCGCGCCTACTACGGGGGAGCAGTTACACGTTCCGAGCCTTATAGGGCCGGACATCTATTTTATTTACTATATTAAAAGAGTTGAGTCGGTATCAGCAGGTAAGTATATCTCCAGATCATCTTTGACTCCCAGTTACTTTCAGTTATTATATTATCAGTTCAGTTTCAGCTTCCAGTTATTTTATTTCCTTGCATACTCGGTACGTTATTTCATACAGACGTCCCTTTTTCTACCGAAGCTATATTTCATGCGTGCAGGTTAAGATAGATAGACAGGTAGACCTCATCGGTAGGTGTTGCCCGAGTTTAGCTTTATCGGTAAGCTCCACGTCCTTCGGAGTTGCTGGGTCTAGAGTTCTATTTACATCTTGTGTATATATGTATATAGGTTATGGGTAGGTCGGGGCCCTATTCCGATCAAAGTACATCCATCAGTAGAGGCTCGTAGACATATCCTGTCAGTTAGTGCAGTATGTTGGGCTTGTAGTCCTTGTATGTATATTTTGTTGGTTTGTCAGCTATAGTAGTTATGACGACCTTGTCGTCCCAGCTTTATAGTGATGTTTAGTCAGCGTTAGCTTTCGTTCATTTTTATATTTTGCTTTGCAAATTGTCTTGCAATGTGGCCACGACCAAAGTATGACATTATATGTGCAGAGTCCCTTAGTCGCAAGTTGGTACGCAAGGATAGGTAAGGCACCGGGAGCCGGTCATGCCCCTCCCCCCCCCCCCAGGTTCGGGGCATGACACGGAGGGTCTTGGGAACAAACTCCCTCAAAAACATATCTAAAACCTAAGCCCAAGTGAGTAGTGCAGCATCGGTTGGACTACCCTCCTCAAAAGCCTGCCACCACCTATATGCTGCTCCAGACAGGTGAAATGTTGTAAAGGCTACTCCGTTCACTTCCACAATGCCCATGGTGCGGAGAATATAGTGCCACTTGTCTAGAAAACCCTGTGCATCCTCAGTAATTGCGCCAGTAAAAGTAGGAGGATCATACTTCTTGAACATCTCAAACCTCTTTTGTTCCTTCTCTGATGCCACTAGCCTGACCTCAGGCTGGACAGTGATAACGAGTTGTACTGGCATTACACCCCAAGTATGACCAACATGAGCCTGCTGCTCTAGAGTACGGGTAACGGGAGTCTGAGCTCCTCCCCCAGTCTGTGAAGTAGTTGGAGCAACTGGGATCAATCCCGCCTAAGCTAATGTACCATACATGTTCAGAAACTGTGCTAAAGACTCCTGAAGCCCAGCAGTATCAACAAGCGCCTCTGGTGCATGTCCACCAAATGGAGCTACTGGTGGCTCCTCAGCTGCTGCTCTGGCTGGTGCTCTAGCAGTGGAATGTTCCCCTCATCGGCCTCTACCCAGCCCCGGCCTCTCGCGGCTCTATCAGGGGGTGTGGGTGTCTACTCGGTTGATCCGTTAGTGAGTGTTCTCATCATCTATGAGAGAATAGAAATAGGGCTCCCCCACTTAGCTTTAAACTACCATCACATAAATGTAGAACCCACAAAGATTTCTCCTTCTCAATTAACGTGATCTCCCACCGCCAACCCGCCAAATTTCTCATAGTCTCTTGATAAACATTTCATGAACATTTCGAATTATCAGCCACAATCGCATATTCGACCTTCTGCCGAGTAGTAAGCAGAACTCTTCGTAGAAAATTCATCAAAATCACACAACCGCTAACCTACCCATAGGAGATAGCTCACATGTGGAACTTCATCCCGACATCTTCCAATGACGTTGCACGGGGTACCACTACTACGAAATCAGTAAACCCTCCTGAGCCCATGCTCGTCCAATGGCTATAAAATTATGCTCATTCCCCATTGACATCAAATGAAAGTCCGATAATATATTCCAAGCTCGAAGTCATATCGCATCCCATAATGATAATCAAGCTTTTATACCCCTCTTCATTCCAAGCAAACTTCTTTCGCATATTCAACCTTCCTTAGCACAGTAGCCACTATTATAAAAACAATTCGTAGACCTAGTCACTTTCCACCATGATTCCCAATCTCTCTAAACTTTCCTCAAAGCATGTGGCTATCCTACCATAGAATCCATATAATACCCTGCCACTCCCACTTTGGTTAAACCATCTACTTTAAGAAACTTATTGACCTCTACTTTTCTTACTTGACCTGCTAGCAATTCAATCACCGCGAGACACATCCCACCATGTCCTTCCTCCTTCTCTACTACCAAAATTCTACCTTAAAGCATAATCCATTTGTAGCATCCGAATGGATAAATTGCCACCAACTCTAAGCATCCCCGAAGATCATCTTTCTCGAGCCATCAACATTAGAAACACCAATTCGGTTCTGAAACTGCTACACACCGCCATCTCTGAGAACCGCTTCTCAGGCACCATTTCACAACACCCTGCCCCGAAGGCAAATCAAAGAAGACAACAACAATGATGAGTCTTAATGTGTTCAAACAAGGATGATGACACCACATCACAAATGAGAATTCCACCACGCTCGAAAATATCAAGTCTCGTTACTGCATCAACCAAAGTCTGAACATCCATAGTCCGATTGTCTTTCCTCCATTGGAATTAAATGTCGAACCTCTAAGCCATGAACCGAGTAGTCCTCCTTTCGAGTCATTCATTGCCGCGGCACTGTAACACCCCAGAAAATTTTGAAGAACTTAAGTGTAAATCCCGGTAAAATTTGCAAAGAAAATAATGTTTCATGGTGCCGGACTAGGCTTACGTGTTGGAGGATTATAGAAATTCTTCGCAGCTCGCAAGCTCGCCACGACTCGGACCTTTTAGGTTTAATAATGCACGAGAAAGTAAAGGAACAATTTTGGCGGAATGGTGCATTTTTGCGGTCCATTATGCGACCGCAGAATCACTCTGCGGACCACATAATGGCCGCAGAGTGAGGCAGTTAATTGGGTCAGTTGGAGGCAATTATGAGGTCGACTCTGAGACCGCATAACTGTTATGCGGTGTACTATGCGACCGTATAATTATTATGCGGACCGCATAGTGACCACAGACTCAGGTAGATGTTTGGTCATTTTGGACACCAATTGTGCGACCGATATGCGGTCCGCATAACTATTATGCGGTCGCATATGCAACCGCAGAACCTGTTCCGGAGCTTTATTTTTGGGTTTTTAAAACCCGACCCTATTTCATTAAATACACTCTTTGGGTCATTTTTTAGCTATTATGTGACATTTTAGAGTGAGAGGGGGTGCCCTAGAGTAAGAAGGTGTGCTCCAATATTGTTCTTCAATTCTTGCTCAAGTTTTGGAAGATTAAGAAGGCAAGCTCACTAGGTCTTCATCCTAGAGGTAAGATTCTACACCCTAAACCCTAATTTCGAAATCATCTAAAAATGGGTAATTAGAAAGATAATATTTGGGAATGAGAGTTGATTATTTTACATGTATGTAATATCAAGGGGTGTAGGAAGATTGTTGAACTAAGCATGGTAAAGATTGGGTTGTGGGATGATGGAATCCTCCATAAAAAGACCTTGAAACCTTAATCCACACTTAGTGTTTGATAAAATGCTCAAATGAGCTGAGATCATGAATATCTTCCTAATTATGGTTCAATTTTGTTATGTCTCAAATAGATTGGGATTGCTAGAATTTCCGACACGTTGTAGTAATTTAAGGAAAGCTCAATTGAGGTATGTTGGCTAAACTTTCTCTCTTGGAATTGAATTACATAATGTTTCCGTGAGTTTCAAAGTATGGGTTACGTATTAAAATGTTGTGGCTTGAATCGTATTTCAAAAGAAAGCTAGTATGCCAAATTGTGTGAGAAAATCTCAATATTCTTAAGACTCTTAATTGCTCATATGTGTACCTAAAGTCTTGATTAGGAATGTCTTGTTGTTGATAACCTATAAAGATGGTTGGAAGTAAAATCAGTAAATTGGGAATATAAAGTGTGGCCAACGTGCCAATAGTAAAAGTTATACTTGTGACCAATGGTGCCAATGAAATAATGTGAGGAAGATTATGAAATGAGCTTTGACTCAACTATTCCAAAATTGACTTCGACAATATAATCGGCTAAATGTTTATGAACTCAAGTGATGCCCATATGTGGTTGTTTTAGCTAATATTATGCTTTGTAATTAATTTTTAATGTGTATGATTTCAACTTGTACTTCGATTGCCAATCATTTTACTCCATTTATTGGAAAGAAATCGATTGTGTTTAAAGCTTTCATTAATAATGAATTTAAAGTTGTGATTTCCGGAATATTCTACTTGTTGATAATTATGATGATGAATTATGAAAGGGAAGAAATGAAAGTGTGGAATATAAAATACGGCCATTGCGCCATGAATAAAGAATCATATATATGGCCCAGAGAGCCAATGAAATAATAATTTTGTAAGTGGTTGAAAGTACGGATTAGGTGATATGTGATGTGAAAGGTTATGAGATGTACGTATTTGTACTTTTGTTTCCAATGTGTTATGAAATCCTATGGACGGTCTTTGAAACGCATAGGTGTATTATGTTATGAAACCCTATGGACGGTCTATGAAACGCATAGGTATATTGTGTTATGAAACCTTATGGACGGTCTATGAAACGCATAGGTATATTGTGTTATGAAACCCTATGGACAGTCTATGAAACGCATAGGTATATGGTGTTATGAAATCCTGTGGACGGTCTATGAAACACATAGGTACATTGTGTTATGAAATCCTGTGGACGGTCTATGAAACGCATAGGTACATTGTGTTATGAAATCCATTGTGATATGAAATCCTATGGACGGTCTATGAAACGCATAGGTGCATTGTGTATAAGAGGTATAGATGTACGGTATGAATAAACACTATGGATGGTCTATGAAATGCATAAGTGTATAATATGATATGTGAACACTAAGGACGGTCTAATGAGACACATTATTAATGCAGACAATAGGTGCCCCTTTTGTTGTCCTTGTTTGTACAGGTTGTTTCAATTACATTATATTATGTGTTCTACGTATAGATCATATGGGCATTCTATTTTGAAAGAGGATTTCTAGCTATACATACTAGTGCTATTCGACAGTACTAACGTCCCTTTTGCCGGGGGCGCTGCATCTTTAATGGATGCAGGTGGTTCTACAGCAGGTGGTATTGATCAGTGATAGCAGTACACTCCTTTCAGCCGATTTGGTGAGCCCTACTTTATTTCGGGGTCATGTATCTTTTGTTTCTCATGTACTTTGTGGTTGAGGTATAGCAGGGGCCATGTTGCCGGCATTCCCATATTACTCTTTTGTTGTATTTAGAGGCTCCATAGACTGGTTGAGGGTGGTATTTGATGTTGGGAATTGGATTAGAACTGTTGGTATTTGGCAACATGTTTTTCATTAAATCTATAAACTCGTACTATTTTGGAAATATTGAATGATGTTGTTAAAGGGAATGAAATAGAAGCGGTTAATGAAATCTCTTCAGTATTTGATTAACGGAGTACATCTCCTCTTTATTCACGAATGAATCTGGGTAGAATGAAATATAACAGGCTTGCTCAGTCGGGTTCACTCGGTTGAGCGCTGGTCGTGCTCCTCGGTTTTGGGGCATGACAGGCACATAAATAAGCACCTTACCATTTACACCAAAACTGCGTGATAACCATTCATGAACATCATAATGCACCGTGCATAGCCGCGAACCCGTAGGCAACACTAACATTGCGCTAAAATAACAGAACATCCCTCCATGAGGCGACGGCAATAGCCTAATCAAATACGCAGGGAGAAATATCCTGCACCACATCTGCAGTACTATTACAACTCCTCGATGCCCAATTGATAACAAGCACTCCGCATCGTATAAGAATGAATAGAAGGGAAATGAAGGCATGATCCTCAATGGAATCAAATCGCACGATGAGGAATCAAGAAGAGAAGTGCTCCTAACAGCCCTGTAACCTCTCGAAGATAAGTACAGACGTCTCTGTACCAATCCACAAGACTCTACTAGACTTGCTCATGACTCATGAGACCTAAGTGAACCTAACACTCTGATACCAAGCTGTCATGACCCAAAATCCCCTAAAGGTCGTGATGGCGCCCAACTTCACCGTCAAGAAAACCAACAGTGAATTATCGACTTAATTACTCATTTTAAAAATTCTGAAATCATAAGTCCCATGAAGAAAATAAAATAAACATCGAGTACTCATAGGATCCCGTGAATTATCTTTATAAATTTCTGTGTAAAGTATAAATTACAAGGTAAAATAATATTAATTACATGAACTATAATAATGAACATCCAGTAGGAACTTCCATAACCTGGTGTCACAAGTGCATGAGCATCTACCGAGAAATATATATAAATACAACATCTGTCTAAAATACAAGTTAGACAGGAGAATGTAAATAACTCTGATGGAGACTCTGTATGCCGCGGATCATAACATGGAATGCAGCTCACCATAAAGTCCCCGCAATAGCTGCGCCTCTGCACCCAAAAGACCACCAGAAATATACACATATACCTGCACAAAAAGTGCAACAAGTGTAGCATGAGTACGTAAATCAACGCGTACCCAGTAAGTATCTATCTTAACCCCGGAGAAGTAGTGACGAGGGGTCGACATCGACACTTACTAGTGGTCCAATATATCAAGTACAACAAGATGTAAGCAAGTGTGAGGCATGGTAAAAACAGTGCAAACAAATTTAAGCACGTGGTACGATCCTCCTCTGAACAATAAACGAAAGCCCTCAATTATCGATCACTTCCTCATCCGGAGTGGATATGGAAAATGGTCCCCACTAGATAGAGCGTCACAAGTCAAATCAGGAAAACTCACGGATACATGGCTTCTTGACAAATATTATGCACGACGATGCCGATGCGAACGACCCGATCCCATAAGAGTAGTTATAGAAATGCTGAGGCGTACGACCCGATCCCATAATAATGTGTGCACTACCGAGGGTCGAATGGCACAAACCATATATCCATCTATTATACTGTCGAGGAGAATGGCCCGCTCCCATGAGAATATGATACTTCAACGGGTCCTTGACCCCACTCACGAAGATACGTGTGAGTTATGAAATTTAAAGAAGCCTTTCAATGAAAATGCACATCGTGAGAGGAATTCGTAAGGGAAACACAATTGTTCCGCGACTAATCAAGTAGCTCATCAAATCTCTTACCATAGCGATTCTATCACTCTACGCAAGCCTAGTATCAAGTCATAACACAAAATAAAGGAATTAAACAGGCAAGGATAACTCAAATAGTACAATTAAAGCATGGCATAAACCTAAGTCTATCCGGACAAATCAGGAATACTAGCATACACAAGGACACTCGTCACCTCATACGTGCGTAGCTCCCACAACATGTAGCACATAAGAATATAACACCTACAGGATAAATTCCCCCTCATAGGGTTAGATAGGAGACTTACCACGCTCTGAAGTTCCATAACCGGCTCCAACGCCTCTCTAACACCTAAAGTCAAATGCCCATCGATCCGAAACTAGTCAAATAATCATGAAAATCAATAAAAATATGCCCCCAACCTCATAATTAATTAATTTATAACAATTCCCAACTCCGCTTGAAGAGCCAACAAAGTCAACCCTCAGGCCCACGTGCCCGAATTCTGAAAATATTTGAAGATAAACTTTACCCTTGACCTCATGAACTCAAATATATGATTTACTCCTAATTCCACTACCACAATCGTGGTTAAAATCCAAAAATGCCAATTTCTAGGTTTTCTACCAAAATTTCAAATTTTTACTAATTTCCATGTTTTAATCCATATATAAACCATGTATTTAACTCACAATATGCGGGAATTACTTACCTTGACATAGATGATGAAAACCTTCCCCTAAGAGCTCCAAAAATTGCCCAATCAAATGAAAATGTGAGAGAAATGGGCTAAGTCTTGGATTAAAGCACCCCACTACCCAGCGACTTTCGCACTAGCGGACCATTAACCGCACCTACGGACACATCCATCGCAGGTGCGGTTCTCCCTAAGCCCAGGCAAATCCGCTTCTGCGGACCATATTCCGCTCCTACGCGACCGCTTCTGCGGTCTAACGTTCGCTCATGCGCACTCGCACATGAGGAACCCTTCCGCTTCTGCGACTTCAGTCTTGCCTTGCTACTTCCGCTTCTGCAATCACTTCTCCATATCTGTGACTTCGTAGGTGCGGAATTTTCCTCGCACCTATGCCCCCACGTCCCTTTAACCAAAATTTCACATGCGATGGCCCCTATGCACATGCGGCCACTTCCCACGCAGGTGCGATTGCACCATATCCTAGTTGCCTCAGCACTTCTTCCAAGTCCAAACTCGCTCCGTTTCAATGTGATTCACACACGGGGCCCCCGAGACCCCATCCAGCCATACCAACGCATCCCAATACATGACACGAACTTAGTTGAAGCCTAAAATTATGCCAAACAACATCAAAACTACTAATCAACGATCGAAACCTTTCCTTAAACTTTCAAACATTCAAACTTCGCCGAACGCGTCTGAATTATGCTTAAACATCACGGAATGATGCCAAATTTTGCGTGCAAGTCACAAATCATGATAGGAACCTATTCCAAGGCTCAAAACTTCAAACAGACATTGATAACACCAAAATTCATTTCAAATCAAACTCAAGAAATTCTTAAACTTCCAAAATGCCAACCTTCCATAATAGACACTGAAATACTCCCGGACCACCCGATACTCAACTTGAACATAAGACCAAGTACAAAATTATCATACGAACCTATTGGAACCTTCAAATCCCGATTCCGAGGTTGTTTACTCAAAATTCAAACCTTAGTCAACTCTTCCAACTCAAAGCTTCCAAATTCAGAATTTTCCTTCCGAAACCACTTCGAACTTCCCGAAATTTAATTTCGACCATGCGTACAAGTCATAAACACGTGAAGTGGAGCTACTCGAGGCCTCAAACTGCCGAACAACGCGCTAGAGCTCAAAATGACCGGTCGGGTCGTTATAAGACAAGCAAGAGCTTGCTTCAGAACGAGATCAAATTTTGGATGAAAGGAATCAGCTTATCTAGTGCCTCCTTGTGGTGGAGGCAAAAATCACTCAAATGGATGACCTCGAGGCCCGATTGTAGCAGTCCGAACAAGATAGGATGGATCATAGCTAGGAATTCACCTAGCTACATGAAAACCTCAAGGAAGCAAAGGCTATGTGGGTTGAACTTCATGATACTGTGACTGTTGCTGTTGAGCATGAGTCTGCCTTCATGGAACAAGTTAATAACTTGGAGGCTAGTTTATGCTCAAAAATCAAGGAGGCCAATGCTGCCGAGGAGAGGAGAGAAAAAAATGGAAGAAAGACTCAAAAGAGTCATGGAGCAGAATCGACTTCACTCAACTACCAACGTTGAGCTCGATTCCAAAATCAACACAATGAACGATGAAAATGAAAAGCTCCAACCCAAGATTGATAAGCTCAGAGCAAAACTCCAAGAAGATTCCCTCGTCCTCGAGAAAACCCACAACATATATCATACGAAGTAGAAGACTTTTGAGGAGGCCAAAGAAGGCATTGCCAACATTGATGACTGCATTGCCAAGACCTGGGAACTAGAGACAACCGCTCGTGAAAACCTTCCTGCTCGGCCCGCTGCATCTGATTCTTCAAATACTAACTTTGCATATTCGGGAATCGAAGGGGAAATCGAAGAAGATGAAGGCCTTGAATCGGCAGTGGAACGGCCTTTTCCCACTAGATAAAATGAAGACTCTTCTCTCCCTTCGGGTTCTGGCAGCAAGAACTGATGTATTTTTCTTTACTTTTTGTAATTATGCCAAAAGTTTCTACTAAGTTTGGCATTTTAATTAATAAAAGAAACTCTTTTTCTTAAGTGTTGTGCAAAAAATGTTCTTTTTTTGTTTATTTAACAAAGCTTCGGGAATCTTTTCACATCCGATAGCATTTGATTCCGGGCATAAACAAATCCAGAATCTATCCTTTACTATGAGGGTTTCATAAGAGAGGTCCCTTATATTTACGGCACTCTTAAAGAGGACGTTTCATGTTCATTCCAGCACAAGTATTTAGTGTTTTTATTAACTTTCAAATGATAAAATAAATTAACTTACCATTTGGACAAGAAATAAGATAAAGATAAAAGGACTTTGATTTATTCCCTTTGTCTTTAAAAGTACACTTACATAAATATTCATTTGCTTAAGTCAATAAAGTTGACAATACATGTGGCTAACTTGTACAACTTATTTTTATGGGGTTGATCATACAGTCCCGGTCCTGATAAGACATTGATCTCGGTTCTAAGAGTCCCCGGTCTTCATACCACTTTTAGTGCCTTGTCATGTATTATTCAGCTAGTGTTCAGATGCTAAGCATGAGAATTCGAACAGTGAAAGTCTTGCATTCGCCGATGGCACTTCTTTCATAGCAAACTTTGCATTGTTGTCTTATTAATGGAAATAACTTGTGTATGGGTAAATAATCTGTTTCCAGAGGCCAATTGAAACAATGAGAGTCTTGGGAGATGAGTTATGCTATTGGGCCAAAGATTATTTAACCATCCATAGGTTAATTACCATATGAGTTGATCCGCATAGAGCCATATATACTCATGCTAAAGTAGAGACAGCAGAGCTTTCCGTTATTGATTCACCATCTTGCCGATGATACTTCCTTCGTAGTATGCTTTACATCGCTTCCTCGTTAAATACCTTTCCAGAAAAATCCAATTGGGACAAAAACTAGCCGAAAGAAAAAATGAGTACAGCACATACTTCCAGTATTAGGAAAGATCTTCAGTAGTAATACCTTTTGAGCTGAGTCATGTTTCAATTGCTTCGTAATTTAACTCCGTCTTGATTTGTCAATTTGTAAGAACCTTTACTGGTTATAGCTGAAACTCGGTAAGTTCCTACCCATGTCGATCTCAGTTTCCCAGCGTTAACTTCCCAAGTACTTTGAGTGACTTTCCTCATAACCAAATCCCCAACTTTGAAATATCAGAGATTTGCCCTGCAATTGTAATACCTTTCCATCATTTGCTTTTGTGCCACTATCCTCACGTATGCCATATGACAGTACTCTTCAAGCAAATCTATCTTGGCTAGCAACGCTTCATTGTTTATTTCTTCGTTTGCTCGGAAAACCATAAGGTCGGTTCCCCCACTTCTATCGGTATCAAACCCTCCGAACCGTACACGAGTGAAAAGGGGGTCTCTCCCGTGATTGACTTTGTTATGGAACGATATTCCCATAAGATACCTAGTAGGTCATCCGACCACTTGCCCTTAGCATTTTCTAACATCTTTTTAAGGCTTTGAATAATTACCTTGTTGGTTGACTCCGCATGTCCATTAGCACTCGGGTGGTATGGTGAAGACGTAATTCGTTTGATCTTCAGTCGTTCCAAAAACTTTATTATTTTGGTACCTATGAATTGTGGCCCGTTGTCACAAGCAATCTCTTTTAGTATTCCAAATTGGCAGACGATCTAGTCCCATATGAAATCAACCACTTCTCGTTATCCAATCTTTTGGTAAGCATCTACTTCAACCCATTTAGTAAAATAATCAGTTAAAACCAAACAAAATCTTACCCTACCGGGCCCTTGTGGTAAGGGACCGAATATGTCCATCCCCCATTTAATGAATGGCCACGGTGACACCACCGAATGCAAAAGTTTTGTTGGTTGATGCACTAAGTGTGCATGACGTTGATATTTGTCATATATTTGTACGAATGTCTTTGCGTCCTATTCCATCTGGGGCCAATAGTAGCCAGTATTGAATAACCGCACCGGAATCAGATCCTTTCATCTCTGTGGATGGACCCAAATTAGCCAATGCGTCTGCCTCCACATTTTTCTCAATTGGAATGTGGATTATTGACCACTCTCTGAATTGCGTAAGTAATGCTTGAACCTTGTTCAAGTACTGTTGCATGCGCTCCTCCTTTATGTCAAAAATTCCATACATTTGGTTTACCACCAGCTGGGAATCGCATTTTATCTCGATAACCTCGGAACCTAGTCCTCGAGCTTGTTCAAGTACTGCAACCAAAGCCTGGTACTCAAGTTTATTGTTAGTTAATGGTACAGTTCTAATGGTCTGCCTTAGAGTTTCCCCCGAAGGAGTGATTAAAACTACCCCGAGACCGGACCCTTTTATGTTGGAGGCTCTATCCGTGAACAAGGTCCAAACTCCTGATATCATCCCCGATACCAACAGTGCTTTATTAGATGCTGAAGGCATTAATCCCGGACTAAAATCGGCCACGAAGTCGGCTAAAACATGTTACCTAATTGTAGCCCTAGGCTTGA
Organism: Nicotiana tomentosiformis; assembly: GCF_000390325.3. Taxonomy (NCBI): domain Eukaryota; kingdom Viridiplantae; phylum Streptophyta; class Magnoliopsida; order Solanales; family Solanaceae; genus Nicotiana; species Nicotiana tomentosiformis. The sequence continues at coordinate 47,666,702 of NC_090817.1, forward strand.
ATTCAATGTCAAATTTGCTAATTTCGACTGCACACTTAGCCAAACGACCTGACAACTCAGACTTATGAAGGACATTCCTTAAGGGAAAGGTTGTCACAACGGCTATCGGATGACATTAAAAATAAGGTCTAAGCTTTTGAGAGGCAACTACGAGAGCTAAGACCAGCTTTTCAAGGTACGGATAACGTGTTTCCGATCCTGATAATATTTTACTAACGTAATAAATGGGAATTTGCGTACCTACTTCTTCCCGGACCAAGACGACACTTACCGCTACTTCCAAGACCGCCATATAAATCAACAGTTGCTCTCCTTCCCTCGTTTTTTATAATAACAGAGGGCTAGATAGGTACCTTTTTAGGTCTTTCAGTGCCTGTTGGCATTCGCAGTCCACACGAAGTCGTTCTTCTTTTTCAAAAGTGAAAAAAAGCGGTGACACTTTTTCGAGGACCTTGAGATGAACCTGCTTAGAGCCGCCAACCTACCGGTCAAACTCTATACTTCTTTCACACTTATTATATAGTCCGAGATATCCTTGACGACTTTGATTTTTTTAGGGTTTACCTCGATTCCTCTTTGAGAGACCCAAAACCCCAGGAACTTATCAGAACCCGCTCCTAAGGCACACTTCTCCCGGTTGAGCTTCATATTGTACTTTTTTAGAATGTCAAACGTCTCTTGGAGATGCTCTAGATGATCTCTTGCATTAAGAAACCTAACTTACATGTCATAAATATAAACTTCCATCGTCTTACCTATCTGTTTTCCATACATCTTATTAACGAGCCTCTGGTAAGTGCCTCCGGTATTTTTAAGCCCAAAAGGCATCACATTATAGCAATATGTTCCAAAGCTTGTGATGAAATAAGTCTTTTCTTGATCTTTCGGGGTTCATAATAATTTGATTACACCCTGAATAAGCATCAAGAAAACTCATTAACTTGTGCCCGGTCGTAGCATCGATTATTTGATTAATGTTTGGCAATGCGAAAGAGTCTTTGGAGCACGTCTTATTTAAATCCTTATAATGTACACAAATCCTAAATTTGTTATTCTTTTAGGCATTACTACTATATTAGCTAGCCACTCCGGGTACTTTACCACTCAAATTGAACCGATGTTAAGTAATCGGATTACCTCTTCCTTAACAAATCTGTTTCTAACCTCTACTAATCGGGTGTTTCTTCTGCCTTACCGGGGGTATGTTTGGATCCAGACTCAGTTCGTGGACCGCCACCTCTAATGGAATACCTGTCATATTTGAATGAGACCATGCAAAACAATTAACATTAGATTTAAGAAAATCTATAAGTTTTAACATGAGTTCGAGACTCAGCCTCATTCCTAAATGGGATTTTATGTCCAAAAACTCTTCGAACAAAGCCGCTTGTTCGAGCTCTTCTGCGGTTGATTTGGTCGCATCTGTCTCCTACAGTACCTGAAAAGACCTCGGTACCTGATATAATTTTGATGACACCTTTTTTTTATCATCCTCAATTGGGATGGGAGAAGGCACTGGTTCCTGTGATTGTTGTTTGCTGGTTTTTGTGCCTTTGTTGCTGGAAATAGTTACTGCATTCATCTCCCTTGCCGCTGGTTGGTCTCCTTTTATCTTCTTGATCCCTTCTGGTGTTGGAAACTTTAATAGTTGATGGTAGGTTGAAGGAACAACCTTCATTTCATGTATCCACGGCCTTCTGAGAATTACGTTATAGCCCATGTCGCCATCCACCACTTCGAATATGGTGGTCATTGTTACTCATTCGGCATATATGGGCAGAAAAATTTCCCCTCGAATTGCACACTTGTCAAGTTGAAGCCAGCCAAAAGCTTTGTTGCCGGAATGCTATTCCCGGTTAACTTCACTTGCTCCAAAACTCTCCATTGTCTAATGTTGGGAAAACTTCCTGGATCAACCAAAACACGCTTAATTTTGAAATCTAAAACGTTAAGTGAAATTACCAAAGCATCATTGTGAGGTAGAAGGAGTCCATCAACATCTTCTTCTGTGAAGGCGATTTCATCTTCTAAGACTTTCGGGATCCTTTTACCATGAGTCACTGATATCTTCGTCTTCTTTGCTGCCGAAAATGTCACCCCATTGACTTCGTCTTCTCCAAAGATCAAGTTGATAGTCATCCGAGGTGACCCTACTGCCGGATTTGATGGTTCTACATTGTCCTAATTTCTCCCATAGTTGTTCTTGGCGAAGTCGCTTAAAAACTCTTTGAGGTGACCATTCTTTAACAGTGTTGCCACCTCTTCTCGAAGACATTAGCAGTCGCCAATCCTATGGCTGTGAGTCCCATGGAATTCACACCATAGATTGGGATCCCTTTGGCTAGGATCCGACAGGATTGGCTTCGGGAATCCAGCTTATTTAATATTCCTCATTGTCGACACCAATTCTAGCAAGCTGATATTAAAGTTGTAATCGGATAACCTGGGATATGCGACATCACGAGACCCATCGTCCCTTTCTCCTGCTGTGATCTACTACTCCGACTACGATCCGCCCTTCTATAGGAAGCGATCCCATCCGATGACTGGAATCCTTTATTACTACGCCCATAGGCCCTATCGTAAGGCTGGAAATGTTTTCTAGAGGGCCTTCGATATGCATCAAAATAATTTTTGAATTTATCTTGATTCCGGTAATGATTCCGTCCTTTGGAAGACATTGAAGAACCAAGTTGGTCGTCTTCTATTCTGATCTTCGACTCGTGGCGGCTATGAACGTTTGCCCATGTGGTTTCCTGATATTCAAGCAAGCTTTCCTTTAGTTTCTGGGAGGCATCGGAGCTTAACGGGTTGAGACCTTTTAAAATGCCTTTGCCGCCCACTCATCCGGAACCGCTAGTAACAACATCCTTTCTTTCTGAAACCAGATCACGAACTCTAGCAACAATTCATATTCTCCTTGGGATATTCTGAATATATCTATATTTCTCACCTGGAACTTTCTTGCTCCAGCATGAGCTTTGATAAACGAGTCTGTAAGCATTTTAAAAGAATCAATAGAGTGCTCGGGTAAGAGAGAATATCACGTTAAGGCACCCTTTGTAAGGGTTTCGCCAAACTTTTTCAACATAACTGATTCGATCTCTTATTAGGCCAAGTCATTTCCTTTTACTATCGTGGTGTAGGTCGTGATGTGCTCCTATGGATCCGTTGTCCCATCATATTTTGGTATATCCGGCATCTTAAACCTCTTTGGGATCAACATCGGTGCCGCACTTGGCTTAAATGGCAACTGCGTATACTTTCTTATATCTGGTCCCTTTAACACCGACGACGCCTTTGGGATCTGATCCATTCGAGCATGAAATTCCTTTCGCATTCTGATCCATTCGCTCATTTGTTTCTCTCATGAATATCATGAGCTCGATTTTGAAAGGGCCATTTAAGTTGTTGTTACCAGATCCACTACCAGTCCCTCCGGCCTCGTCGAAACCGACCTCATCCCTTGGAGTGTTGTTATCGGCTCTTTGAGCCGTTTGATTTGCGGGAACACTGGGAGGAACCGGAGCCTTTCCATTAGCATTATTGGAAGAACCCGATAACGCCTGCTTCCATTTCTTCATCACTCGATCATGCCTTGAGAGGTGACCCATAATCGTTTTTTGTTGTTCTCTCAAGATTTTAACTGTTTCAACAACGTGCTCATCCTCCGCATCATCAGGAGTTGGGCCCCTCACATGTCAAGGATGCTGGCCTTCGCGTATTGGGGTTACCTCATCTCCTTCATTGCGAGTTTTGCTAGTTGAATCATCACGCTGGAACTCATCTTCCTACTCATTGTGTGTTCCAACATTGTAGACATTGTTGACATTATTAGCTGCCATATCTGATTTTTCTTTTACCAAGGAAAGAATCGAAACTTGTTAGTAACAAACGAATGGATCAAAGCAATTACACAACTGTTTATGCCCCACTGTGGGTGCCAAACTGTTTACCTGTAAACGGTACAGTTGAATTTATAGCGTAATTTATAGACAAGCGAATCGATTTGACCTAAAAATAGTAAATAAATAAGAACAAAAATAAGATTGTCAAATGAAATTAAAGAAGATTACAAGTCTGACTAAGAACTTAGCCTTTATGATGGAACTAAAACTGAGCATAATATGAAAGTAGATTATCACTTTTTGTGTGCAGAGTCCTTTGTGCCTACAATGAATGCTAATCTTTCTATTTATAGCCCTATTCAGGGAGACAAGATCCTCAAATCAAGCCCCTCTTGAATGAGAATAAAATCGTCATTGATGGCTACATAACGGTTGGCTGTAAATGCATATATTCTTTGTAACGGCTGTCCAATGAATGCTATCCGATGACAATGATTTGAATCTTTGTTACTGGCTACTCTGTCTTCGGGATTCGTTCAGCGCTGACGTGCCTACATCCAGTGCCCGGCGGTTTACTGACTCACATGTCATTCCGTCATTCGTCCAACTGTTACTAACCAATTTTACCCCATACACTGTATAGAAGCACAATAGAAGATTTTAGAATGGTTTGTGTTAATCTTGAGAATAAGACGTCATTTTATTTTCGTATCAAGATAGCTATAAAAATCTAAATAACGTCTTTTATAGCGCGTTGATTTTTCATTTCAAAAACTTTTATCTCTACTTTTATTGTTGATCACTGCACATCTATTTATTGAGTGTTCTTCAAAATATTTCCACCTCTAGATTTCTAACAAGATTGACAAAAATGAACAAACCACTCTAGTTTTTTCTCTGTTTCTTTGGTACAGCCTCCTTGGGCCTTCCTACTTACTTAATAAGCATAAGTCACAACATAACAACAAATAGTTTCATATTAAAAGCTAAGAGACCATATTTTCCCCTTTGCTGTGTGAAGAACAATGCTACGTCGTAAACGAATCACAACCGTCCATCCATTCCTTCGGCTATTCACAACTGTTAATCCTCCCGCGACGTTGGAATTCAACTCATCCCTCCAAAGGCTACGCGTGCGACCCACGCACCACCATCTAGAACAATTCCTCTCTTCCTTGTACAACTATCCTACGAATCATTCCTCACAAACCTATGCTACCTTCTTCCACGCCTGCGCCCTCCTTCACCGCCTTGATATTGGCCAAGACATCCACAACCACATGCTTTTCCACAATCCAAATGCCGCTCAAGAACTCTACACAATCAATCATCTTGTTAACATGTATGCAAAATGTGGTAATTTGGAATGTGCTCGTCAACTGTTTGATCAAATGCCGCACAGAAACATTGTTTCTTGGACTTCCCTTATTTCAGGTTATGCTCAATATGGACGGACTAATCAATGTTTTAGCTTATTTTCTAGCATGTTAGCTCATTATAGGCCTAATGATTTTTCTTATGCTAGTGTTTTTTCTGTTTGTGATAGCTCACGTGGTAGGCAAGTGCATGCAGTTGCACTAAAAACAGGTTTTGATACATGTGTTTATGTTGGTAATGGTTTGATCGCAATGTACTCGAGGAATAGTTCAATGGATGGTTGCGATGAGGCATGGAAGGTTTTTAATGTTATGGAGTTTCTGAATCTGGTTTCATGGAATACAATGATAGCATGGTTTCAAATGCGTGGACAAGGTGATAAGGCGATGGGATTCTTTTCAGTAATGCATCGTTATAGCTTGGGGTTCAATCGTGCCACTCTTGTCAGTGTACTTTCTTCTCTCTTTGGAATGGATGAAATTGATTTTTCCTGGGGTCTTCAGGGTTGTTTCCAATTGCATTGCGTTAGTGTGAAAACCGGTTTTATACTAGATGTTGGGATTGTTACTGCTTTGTTGAAAGCGTATTCAATTCTTGGAGGAGAGCTTCGTGATTGTTATAAATTGTTTCTGGAAATGAGTGGATCTCAAGATCTTGTGTTGTGGACTGAAATCATAGTGGCGTTTTCAGAAAGAGATCCTACGAAAGCGATTATCCTGTTTGGTCAGTTGCGCCGAGAGGGGTTAAGTTTGGATAGTTATGCTTTTTCCATTGCACTAAAAGCTTGTGCAGGACTCGTGACAGATAGAAATGCCTTGATGGTGCACTGCGAAGTGATTAAATCTGGTTTCATGGATACTGTGGTACTTGGAAATGCATTGATTCATGCATATGCAAGGTGTGGCTCAATATCTCAGGCCAAACAGGTTTTTGAGGAGATGAGATACAGAGATATAATATCGTGGAATTCGATGTTGAAAGCTTATGCGCTGCATGGGAAAGCAAATGAAGCATTGAGACTTTTTAGGAAAATGGATGTGAAACCTGATGCAACCACTTTTGTTTCGCTGCTTTCAGCTTGTAGCCATGCTGGAAGGGTGGAAGAAGGAATTAAAATTTTTGATGCTATGTTTGAGAAACATGGTATTGTTCCTCAACTCGATCATTATGCATGTATAGTTGATATTGTTGGTCGAGCAGGTCATTTTTTTCAGGCGGAGAAAATAATAAAAGAAATGCCCATGCTACCAGATTATGTGGTATGGAGTGCATTTCTTGGAGCATGCCGGAAACATCGTGAATCTGGGCTGGCCCAAATAGTTGCATCTAGGTTGAAGGAGTTAGATCCAGAAAATTCATTAGCATATGTACTCATGTCAAATGTACACTGCTCAGCAAATAGCTTCAATGAAGCAGGTCATCTTAGGAAGCAAATGCGCCGGCTCGGTGTTAAGAAGCAGCCTGGATTGAGCTGGACTGAAGTTGGGGGTTTGGTGCATGAGTTTGCTTCTGGAGGCCTACAACATCCAGACAGGAAAGCTATATATACTAATCTGGAGGACTTTGTGAAAGAGCTGAAACATAGTGGCTATATTCCTGAGACAACTTCATCTTTACATGACATAGAAGACGAACAGAAAGAAGAGCAATTATATTATCACAGCGAGAAACTTGCACTGATATATGCTTTACAAGATGCTAGTAAATCTCCTTCCAGCTGCAGTGCCATTAAGATTATAAAGAACATCCGTATTTGTTTGGATTGCCACAACTTTATGAAGTTATCATCAAAGCTAATAGAAAGGGAAATTATTGTGAGAGATTCAAACCGTTTCCACCATTTTAAGAATGGGGCGTGCTCTTGCAATGATTACTGGTAGACTCTGCCAACTAATTTCTACCTGCTGCCTCTCCAGGTAACTTCTTTAGTGTTCATCTATCTCATGACATGTGTCTAAGTAGACTAATTTCAGAGATTGTATCACCATTAGATTGCATAAAATTTAAAGAGGCTGGATTAGGAGCATCATCGATGAAGAAAGAAGGTTGATAAGTTTGAAAAGGATGGGTTGAAATCAGAAAATGTGATTGATGTGCTTCAGTTAATGAGTAACTGTGATGCACCGCTAGTTGCATTTATTTATATTCATGTGATTGTCAGAGACTTCTCCTTACCAAAGGAAAAGAAGAGATTGTCAGTGACTTCACTGGAGGATTAAATACGATCTGTGAATCCTGCACTTGAAAAAGGAACCTCCAAAATCTATTGTTGAAGCAGATGAGTAAGACAGTTTCTGGTCTTTGTATAGGAAATAAAGCATTGTTCCTCTTTTCAATTCGAAAATCCACAGACTTGTTCCAGATCTGCTAAGAGGTCTTATTGTGTGAAGAGCATACATTTTCAGCCAAAGGCGGTGTTTCATCCCAACTATTCATACTCAAATCACTTTCCATTATATAACTGCTCATATTTACTTCTGTGTTGACATTTGATCTTTTACACGGTATATTTCTGTTTTATCTGTTGAATGTTTGCTTAAAACTCTTGGAACCCCGTAAAACCATTACCAAAACTGCAGTGGGCCTTAGAAGTAGCAGTAACTGAGATTAATAGTTTGATTGCAGTGGTGCAACTTTGCTAGTTTGGTGTGTTTTTATCATTTGCTTCAATGTGTGCTGAACTGATAGTACTAACAAATGTGATATTCCAACGATACAGACATTTCAAGAAGAAAATACTGTCATAGATGAAACATGAAGCAAAATGGGAAGTATCATTCCTTAACAATTGGCATCTTCCAAGATGCAACATATGCAAACATGTATCTGGCATTACAAAATGTGTAAATTGTAATTATTTACATAGAGGAATCTCATGTAGATAATGTTGCAACTTCCCTTTTGTCTAGTGAATTTAGTATGGTTACAGATTCAAAATTGTGCAATCTTGACATTTGTGATGAAGGTTATATTGGCATCAACCTATAGGATTCCTGCTGAGAGAATGATGCGAAGAGGTTGCATTTTCTTGCTCTTCTAATCCCACCTTTTTTTCAGTAACCAAAAACTTCTGGAAGGCCAGTGGTTCAAGTGGTGCATATTGTTTGAAACTTAGGTGGATATTTGATCCGTCCCTCAGATCTTCTCCACTTAAAGACCGCATTTTTTTTATCTGCAGTAAAGTTTGAACCTATAATATGCACCTATCCCATACATCACACACTAAACCCAGTACAAGAATGAGGATTTTTCATAATGTTTTTGCCTTCTGAATGGTCTTGTTCAAAACACGCCAACAGTTGAGGCTCCTCTAGAGTGGCAAACGGCGTGGGTGTGGCTTTACCTCGCATAAATTATAACCCTCCCTGCACCGCCTAACAACATTTGGTAGGTGCACTTTTATCTCCACTTTACTCTACACCAGCAGAAAAAGAAGAACTAATCAAAGAAGTGGTATTCAACTGATTCTTCTACAGCAAAGCTAACTTTTTTATGAGCTGGTACCAGCAACTCCCCCTGTCGGCAACTTATACTCCCCATTTGGTTTAGATTCTAAATCTATTTTCAATTATCTATGTAAGTAATTATAAGCTAAAACTTTTTTCATCAAATAAGCCAGAGGTTATGTGAAGATTTAAGAAAAGAAGAACTTATATTTCTGTGCGTCTATTTACATCTCAAGAACATGCTATTTCTACAAGGTTCCTTTGACCTATTCAAATCAGATAAAAACATCTAATTTATGTCTTATGACTGATTCAAAACTGTTAATCTATGACTTATTCAGGAAATAATATTTCTAAAAATCCTCCTATAATCAACTCTCCCTCAAGTATTATAATTCTGTATTGCTGTAATAAACAATTAAACTTTCTGAAAAAACAAAACAGAAAGTTAGTAATACTTGTTTAACGAAATAGATTCTGAAAAATAAAAAACAGTATAGGAATAAATCGAGCCCACTGAATACACAGTGTGTCCTTAAGGAAATTATTCCCCTCAAGTACCCGAGGTGCTGGAATATATCCTCCCAGGATAGAACGATTTAACTCACCGGAGTGTTGGATGCCAAAACGCCGGTGAACAGCGAGCCACTCGAAGGCTGTAAAACACACTGGAATTTATTGTGCAGAAGAAGAAGAAGAAGAAGAAGAAGAAGCTCAGAAAATTTCGTAAGGAAAGATTTTGGGATTCAAACTCTATTTATAGAGTTGCTGGCATTGTTTCTGAAAAGGTTTGCAACCTTTCAGAAACAGCCATGGCTGTTGGAAAAGGGTTGTTTGAAATATTGCGGGAAAAATGTATTTAAAATAATTCGGAAAAGAAAACGGGCCTGACGGAACCTCGCGGGTCATGGGTTATTCCGGATTGAATTTTTCGTTAATTATTTAATTAATTAATTAAATAATTGAAAAGAATTTTGTCCAAAAAGATTAATCAATCAATCGATCTTTGACCAAATCCGAATCCGAATCCGAATCCTAAGCCGAAGCCGAGCCGAGCGAGCGAGCGACGACGGCGTGAGGCTTGCCTTTTTCTTAACTCTTTAAGAGCTAGAAGAAGAACAATTATATATATACCCATCAAAAGCCTTTTCTTCCTCCGATATAGGACAATGTCCTTTTGCCAAGGGAAACTCAAATATTTTATTTTTCCTCCATTTCTCATTCACCTTCTTTAAGCTACACAAGCTTAAAATTCCAACAATCCCCCACATGAATGGGGAATGGCTATAAAATAAAGGAATGCACGGACGCGTGTGTGTTTTACATGCAAGAATTAATTGCATCTGGATAAGTAGGTTTCCCTTTGAACTTTCCGTAGTGAACTTATATCGGATATACTCGGTCAATCGGTAGATTTGATATCTTTGAACCGTCGAGCTTTGTTGTATACCTAGACAACATAAGTCACACAATCAATCCTTAACCATCTATGGTTCTCACGGTTGTGTTCGTTTCAGCCATGAACACCACCTGCTTTCATGAGTGCTTAGAGAATGGGCCTTTACTTTCATTCCCCTTGAAGCGGCTTACACTTCACACTCACATAGGTGATTTCTAAATGTGTAATCCTATAGACACACTATCTGGTCATATCCTGCCAGACTTAGCAAATCATTAAAAAACCTTTAAGCTTTGTTGACTCATCAAAAAGCCTTAATGATTTACCTCCATTTCTGAACACTGTCTTCATCACGAGAATGGGTTGAGTTACTTGACAGTGTTGAACCGTCATTCATAACTTTGTTTGTTCTCTTTGAACCTAGCTCGTGGGATCTCTAGTCTGCTAGGTAGAGTTACCGTCATGATGACTTGTCCTGGACCTTAACCCCATTCCCTTTGATGATCTTTCAACTGCCTCTCTAGATAGGCCTTTTGTAAGTGGATCCGACACGTTATCTCTTGACTTTATGTAGTCAATTGTGATAACACCACTAGAGAGTAGTTGTCTAACGGTATTGTGTCTCCGTCGTATATGACGAGATTTTTCGTTAAACATAACGCTCCATGCCCTGCCTATTGCCGCTTGACTATCACAATGTATACAAATAGGTGCCAAAGGTTTGAGCCAAAATGGAATATCTTCCAAGAAATTCCGGAGCCATTCAGCTTCTTCACCGGCCTTATCTAAAGCTATGAATTCAGATTCCATTATAGAACGGACGATGCACGTTTGTTTGGATGATTTCCAAGACACGGCTCCACCCCCAATTGTGAAAACATATCCACTCGTGGATTTAACTTCAGATGATCCAGTGATCCAATTTGCATCACTATATCCCTCGATCACAAGGGATATTTGTTATAATGCAAAGCGTAATTTTGGGTATGTTTGAGATACCCCAAAACTCGTTTCGTTGCCAATGTATGTGATTGGGATTACTTGTAAACCGACTCAGTTTACTAATAGCACATGCTATATCTGATCGTGTACAATTCATGATATACATCAAACTTCCCAATACTCTTGCATAATCCAGTTGTGAGTCACTTTCACCTTCATTCTTTTGAAGTGCATTACTCACGTCAATTGGAGTCTTGGCAATTTTGAAATCCAAATACTTGAACTTGTCAAGTACCTTTTCAATGTAGTGAGACTGTGGTAATGCTAGACCTTGTGGAGTCTTGTGAATTCTGATTCCTAAGATCACATCAGCAACTCCTAAGTCTTTTATATTGAATTTGCTAGCCAACATGCCCTTAGTAGCATTTATATCTGCCATGTTTTTGCTCATTATCAACATGTCATTAACATATATACAAACAATGACTTTATGACCTGGAGTATTTTTAATATAAACACATTTGTCGCAGTCGTTGATTTTAAACCCACTTGCCAACATTGTTTGGTCAAATTTGGCATGCCATTGTTTGGGTGCTTGTTTAAGTCCATAAAGTGACTTAACAAGTTTGCACACTTTCTTTTCTTTACCAGTTACCACAAAACCCTCAGGTTGTTCCATGTAAATCTCTTCCTCTAATTCTCCATTTAAGAAAGCTGTTTTAACATCCATTTGATGGATTTCAAGACCATACATGGCCGCTAGTGCCACTAACACCCTAATAGATGTTATTCTCGTTACTGGTGAGTAAGTGTCAAAGTAATCAAGGCCTTCCTTTTGTCTATAACCTTTGACAACAAGTCTTGCCTTATATTTGTCAATAGTGCCATCAGCTTTCACTTTCCGTTTAAAGATCCATTTCGAATCTAAAGGCTTATTTCCTGGAGGAAGATCTACCAATTCCCATGTATGGTTATCCAAAATTGATTGAATGTCACTATTGACTGCCTCTTTCCAAAGATGACATAGCTGCTTTAAAAGTTTGAGGCTCATTTTCAAGCAAGAATGTCACAAAATCTGGTCCAAAGGAAGTAGATGTTCTTTGACGTTTGCTATGCCTTGGATCTTCTATACTTGGAGTATTTTCCTTTGGTTCTTCCCGAGGTCGTTTAGGTCTTTCACTTAATGACTCACATTAAGTTTTATACGGATAGATGCTTTTAAAGAATTCAGCATTATCTGATTCTATTACCGTATTAACGTGAATTTCGGGATTATCGGATTTATGAACCAAAAACTGACATGCTTTACTATTTGTAGCATATCCAATGAAAACGCAATCAACAGTTTTTGGTCTGATTTTAACCCTTTTAGGTAAAGGAACTTGTACCTTTGCTAGACACCCCTACACTTTGAAATATTTCAAGTTGGGTTTTCTTCCTTTTCATTTTTCATATGGAATAGATTGCGTTTTGCTGTGGGGTACTCTGTTGAGTATTCGGTTAGCTGTAAGGATAGATTCGCCCCACAAACTCTGCGGTAATCCGGAACTTATTAATAAAGAATTCATCATTTCCTTTAATGTCTGATTTTTCCTTTTCGCAATTCCATTGGATTGAGGTGTGTAAGGTGCAGTAGTTTGATGGATAATTCCATATTTCGAACATATTTCTGCAAATGGAAATTCATATTCTCCACCCCTATCACTTCTAATCATTTTGATCTTTTTATTCAATTGATTCTCCACTTCATTCTTGTATTGCTTAAATGCTTCAATTGCTTCATCCTTACTATTAAGCAAATAAACATAACAATATCGAGTGCAGTCGTCAATAAAAGTAATAAAATACTTTTTCCCACCTCGAGATGGTGTCGACTTCATATCACAAATGTCAGTATGAATTAAGTCTAAAGGATTTGAATTCCTTTCAATAGACTTATAAGGATGTTTTACAAACTTAGACTCAACACATAATTGACATTTTAATTTATTACACTTGAATTTAGGCAACACTTCTAAATTAATTAACTTCCGCAAAGTTTTGTAATTGACATGTCCTAAATGAATATGCCATAAATCATTTGACTCCAATAAATAAGAAGAAGCTGCAATTTTATTCATACTAACAACAACCATTACATTTAGTTTGAAGAGGCCCTCTGTGAGGTAGCCCTTTCCAACATACATTTCATTCTTGCTTACAACAACTTTATCAGAAATAAATACACATTTGAATCATTTCTTAACAAGCAAAGAAGTAGAAACTAAATTCTTCATAATAGTAGGAACATGAAGAACGTTGTTGAGCGTTAACACCTTGCCGGAAGTCATCTTCAAGAATATCTTCCCATAACCTTCAATCTTGGCTGTTGTAGTATTTCCCATGCAAACCTCTTCTTCGGGACCAGCAGTAGAGTAAGTCGCAAATGCTTCCTTGACAGCACAAACATGTCGAGTGGCTCCAGAGTCAATCCACCACTCCTTCGGATTTTCAACTAGGTTGCATTCCGAAAGCATTGCACATAGATCATCAATGTCATCATTCTTCTCCACTATGTTGGCCTGTCCCTTCTTCTTATACTTTTTCGGGAGACGACAATCAGGGGCGTTGTGACCGATTTTTCCACAATTGTAGCAGCTGCCCTTGAATTTCTTTTTGTTCTGCTCCTTAGTCTGTCCAGAAGACCTCTTTCTCTTCTTACTTTTTGGAGCAGTCTCCTCAACGATATTAGCTCCCATGATCGTTGAATTTCCACGAGACTTCTTCTCGGCTGTTTTGTTGTCTTCCTCAATCTTGAGACGAATCACAAGATCTTCCAACTTCATTTCTTTGCGCTTGTGCTTAAGATAGTTCTTGAAATCTCTCCACGAAGGAGGCAATTTGTCAATCATTGCAGCCACTTGAAATGCTTCATTCACGACCATACCTTCAACAATAAGGTCATGAAAAATAAGTTGAAGCTCCTAAACTTGGGTTCCAACAGTTTTACTGTCTATCATTTTATAGTCTAGAAACTTGGCAACCACGAACTTCTTCAAGCATGCATCTTCAGTCTTGTACTTCTTCTCAAGTGCGTCCCATAATTCTTATCGCACTGTACACATTGTACAAGTCATCCTCTAAAGCGCTTAAGATATAGCCTTTGCAAAGAAAATCTACCTGCTTCCACGCCTCAACAATCATGAATTTCTCGTTGTCCGGCATGTCCGCAGCAGGCACTGGAGGTTCTTCACAAGTGAATTTCTGCATACCAAGTGTGGTAAGCCAGAAGAACACCCTTTGCTGCCATCCTTTGAAGTTGGCTCCGGAAAATTTTCCCGGTTTTTCTGCCGGTGGAACAGCAGTCCGGCTTGACGAGACTATCGTCGTTGCCGCAATAGTCGCAGAAGAATTTTCGTTATCAATTGCCATTTCTCACTGTAAACAACAGAAGAGTTCAATTAATGGCAAAATCAAAATAGTAAACAATACTGTTATTAACAAAAAACAGTATGTATAATAAATAAAATCGAAGTTTTTATATACTGTTTCACAGAAAAATGATGAAGTTTTTATGTTCTTTAAATCGTTTTATGAATTTCAATACTCTGATGAAGTTTTTTATATCTTCAAATTAGAATAGTAAAATTCAGAAGGAGTAGAAAACCACACAGGTTTTAATCTCCACAAACAAAATACAGAATATAAAAAAAAAAATTTCCTTAAGAATGTTATAATTCTGTATTGCTGTAATAAATAATTAAACTTTCTGAAAAAACAAAATAGAAAGTTAGTAATACTTGTTTAACGAAATAGATTATGAAAAACAAAAAACAGTATAGGAATAAATCGAGCCCACTGAATACACAGTGTGTCCTTAAGGAAATTATTCCCCTCAAGTACCCGAGGTGCTGGAATATATCCTCCCAGGATAGAACGATTTAACTCACCGGAGTGTTGGATACCAAAACGCCGGTGAATAGCGAGCCACTCGAAGGCTGTAAAACACACTGGAATTTATTGTGCAGAAGAAGAAGA